>NW_026055791.1:0-650595 GCF_023758015.1 Alternaria viburni
ATCTAGACTAGTACTAATTATATTAGTCTATGCGTTGTATTGCATAGACTAATAATTAGTTTATTACTAGATCTTTTAGCAATTGTAGAAAGAGAGATAAAAAGATAAGAGTTATTAAATTACGTAATAACTCTAATATTAACTAGGCTAAGACAAATAAAGGTGTTTTAGAATCTTCTAGTGTAGTAGATTAAAACTAGCTACTAAAATCTTAATTACGTAAGCAATTAGATTTACTAGAAATTTTTCTAATTTATTAAGAAATAATAATAAGTGCAATCTTAACAAAGCTTAATAATAAAAAGATAATAATAACTAAGTTATTATAATCTTTACATAATTATATAATAAGTTTATAAGATAAAATAACTATATTACTATAGTAATATATACTAAATTAATATTAAAATTATTTAGTAGTTCTAAAAAAGACTAGCTTAAAGTTTTTTAATATCTTTTAATATCTTTAAATATTATTTTACTATAAAGATAAGTAAATTAGGCTTAAGGTACTAGTAAGATATAATATACCTAAATATCTCTAACGTTTTATTATCTTTTAAGCTTAAATAATAACTTAAATAATTAATTATAGCTTATATAAAAGTAATTAAAATAGTAAATCTATTAAGGTAAAGTATTAATATAGAGTAGAGTAATAAAATATAGTTAGTAACTTTATATTATAATCTTAATATAGGTATATTTTTTAAATATCTTATACTTACTATATAAAGCTATAATAATTAATAAAACTCTTTCTATACTATTTACTATAAATATAGTATCTTAATAATAATAATAATAATATACTTATAAGAGATAATAGTAAAAAAGGCTTTTTTAAAGAACTTAAGAGTAAACTTAGAAGTAGTAATAAGTAAGCTATAAAGCTATAAGCTATAAAAATATTAAAATTTAAAAAATCTATATCTAAATAAGCTTTTAAAGCTAAGTAGATACTAATAGTAATAGTAAATAGCTTTTATTAGTAGAAGAGCTAAAAGTTAGAAAGTAGTATAGTATTAAATAAAAGCTTCTTTATTAGCTATAAAGCTAAGTAGATAACTATAGTTATAATACTATTATAGAGGTTAATACTATAGTTTAAAGAATAGTAGCCTAGAAAGAAATTATATAAAGCTTTATATATAAAGAATACTTCTTTTTATTTTATATCTTTTTTTAATACTTTTATATACTTTAAAACTTCTAAAAATCTACTAATATATCTACTAAATATAAAAAACTTCTTATACTAAACTTCTTTTTTATACTTATAATAAAGGCTCTAGTTTTTATATATATCTAAATAATAGGTGTAATAGAATATACTATACTAGTAAACCTTACTAGCTATATATATAGTATATTTAACTTTTTAGTTATTTTTAGAAACTTTAAAATAAAAAACTTATAAAATATAGCTATAAAAATAGAGCTAGAAAAGAGCTTTTATTAAAATAGTAAGAAGTAGATAAGTATAATTACTACTTATAAAAGACGCTTTATAGCTTTATATATTATAAGTATATACTATTTTACTTTAATAACTTTTTATTATAATATTATAATAATTATAAAGAAATAGTTTAATTAGCTTAGTATATTAGATTAAAAGCTAGATAGTTTAGAGCTAGTAACCTAAGATAAGCTTAACTTTATTAAGCTTATAGTAAGTAATATTTTTTTTAGCTAAAAATAAGTAGTACTTTACTAGCTATATAAAGTAGTATATATATAGTATAGTATTAGACTATACTAATAGACGCGTAATAATAAATAGAATAAATAGTTAGTATACTAAAGAATAGTATAATATAGCTAATATAGCTAAGCTTATAAGTAATTATATATAAAATATAAGTTACTAGTAATTCTATAAGTATTATATAAGTATTATATAGATATCTTAGATTAGTTTAGAAGCTTTATACTAATAGTAAGCTTACTAGATTATTTTTTAGTATTACATAATTATATAAAGCTAGTACTAGTACTAGTTAATAGTCTAGATAGCTATTAGTAATATATAATAAATATAAAGTAGTTTATTTATTATAATTATATATATAGTAATTATTATAAAAATAGTATAAGTATAAGTATTATAAGTTATAAATTTAGACTTATATTAGAGATTTTTAAAGTTTACTTTTAGAGTCTAATATAGTAATATATTATTATATAATTATATAATTATATAATTACTTAATTTTAAAAAAAGTACGCTATAGGCTCTATTTCTTAGATATAGAGAGAAAATAGTAAATCTATAAAAACCTTATAAAATAGTAATATAGTAAAAAAAAAAGAAAGTAATAAATATATTAATAATAGAAACGCTTTATAAAGCTTTAGTGTATAAAATAATATAACTAGTAATAAAATTAGCTTTAGACTTTTTAATACTTAGAAAACTTATAAAAAAGTAGAAATTTAGTTATAATTCTTTTTAGAATTCTATTATAGCTTTTAGAGTTAGTTTTAAGCTACTATCTACTATAATAAGTTATTATATATAGTTTGTATTAATAGCATTATATATAGAAACCTTAAGAAGAGAATCTAGAAGTTAATATATGTTTGTAGATATAGACTACAGCGCGAGATTGTATTCTTGTAAGAGTAACAGAGTATACTTGTATAGAGTTCTGCTTACTACACTAGCGACCTTTAGAAGGCTATCGCACGTCGTCTTAATAGCGGTGAAAGATTAGTATTCAAAGGACCGACTACGGGGTTTCGCGTCAGCACGAGCGGCGCTTCTGTTCGTCCGTAATTTCCCATGTACACAAAGCCGCAAGAGCTATATATACCTGACCTGTTGAGCCTGTTCCTGACAGCACGCGTCTTGGTTTTTAGTTCTCGGAATTGCGACAATGCTGTCTCTATCTCTCATTTCACTCCTTTGCCCCGTCGTACTCGCAGCGAGCTCTGGCTGTGGAACTCGCTTGCCCTCGGGGCTCACACCGGGCAAATCTACTACCAATGTCACTTTGTCTTCGAAATCGGTGATCGGCAAGACGACCGAGCGCCAATACATCTTACACCTGCCATCCAAGTACAAGGCCTCGAATGATGAAGCGTTGCCTCTTGTGATTGCGTTCCATGGCCAACAACAGCCCGCAAGAAGCATGGAGGTCATCAGCGAGCTGTCCAATCCTGACTTCAACCCAAACACCATCGTGGTGTATCCGGAGGGCATGAATGTCCAAGCACCTGGCGTAAGTCACGATCAGAGCGAGGATTGAGGGATCTTACAAGGCACGAAGGCTAACTTTAACGTGTAGGTGCAATGGTTAGGCGACCCGTTGGCCCCAACTTCCACTGTGATCGATGATCGAATCTTTGTCACCGAACTTCTTGCACACCTGACAGCGACCTTATGCATCGATGAGAGCCGCGTTTACGCCGCAGGCCTTTCTAACGGTGGCGGATTGACTGGACTTCTCATGTGCGATGCGGAACTCAACAAGAAGTTCGCTGCATTCGCAACCGTGGCGGGCGCGTTCTATCCTGATTCAAGCTTGACAGAACCTCTCTTTGAGAAAGAATGCATTCCGAACTTACAGGATAGGGTACTCCCTTACATGAACTTGCACGGGCTGAACGATAGCGTGGTCCCCTACGACGGCAGCAGCCCAACCCCACCACCTTTCATCCCAGTACTGAGTTGGGTTGAGAGCTGGGCGAAGCGTGACAATTGCGCGAGCAACCCCTCAACGAAGCAACTGGAAAACGGAAGCGTTGCGGAGAGTCGATGGCGGTGTAACGATGTTGATGATGTCGTTGTTCACAGAGCGATCCAGGGGTTTGGTCACGGCTGGCCGAGTCGCAAGAATCAAGGCGAGCCTTTCGAAACACTAAGGAACGGGCCCACATCATGGGATGCGACGCCATACATGTTGGATTGGTTCGCACGATGGTCTTTGTAATTCTTCACGATCTACGCTATCATCAATAAACTCGAGCGAGCTCGCAACGATGTCTGACCATCTCGCAGTCGGTTTAAGTGATGCTGTACTACGTTGACTCTTCTTCTTCTTCGTCGTGCACTTTGGATTTCTTGAGCTGCGGAAGTTCGATCGCGGACACTAGTATGTTCACGATGATGAACATGGCGATTGCCGAGATGAAGACCAGTCGCAGACTACGGCTGTATGCTTCAATGACTAGGGAAGAGATCAGCATCAATGCTATAAGAGAGCAGCGACTTGGTATCGAGCTTGAAGGCAGGGGAAACGCGCGCCCCGCAGTAAGTAAAACTGACCTTGACTTTTGTGCTTAGCATCAAGGTCGATTATGCTGCGTACCGATTTGCGAACGTGTTGAATGATCTGCGGGAGGGTATTAGCGCTGATCGATGAGAGCAATGACAGCATGAAGGCAGTCTGCATAGATCCACTACCCAGACGACGACGTTCGGAGCAAGGCACAAGTGAAAGACATGCTGGAGTCGCGCAGTGCGGGTGATGAGCTTTCCCTAGTTATCCGCAACTAACTGCGTCGAAGACATCGTAACACCGCTAGCTGGAATCAGAATGGTACATACCTTCGCCTTATTGTGACCGGTGACCAGTGCTTCGAGGTACGAGGTCAAAGCATTCTGTAGAATGAGGCTGCTCAACGAGACACCCATGACAATACCGAGACTGCGCCACAAAATGAGTGTGCTGGTCATGACTGCTTGATCTTCTTGTGTACTTGTTGCAAGTACCGCGAGACTTGTTGCTGGGAAACTGAGCCCTTGACCGATGCTAGATGGAACCAGGAAGATGGTGGCAAGCCACTTGGGAATACCATCCCACATCAGGGAAAGACATGTAGCGCCCAACAGCATCGAAAGTGAGCCAACAACGATGAGCCACTTCATCCGACCAGTGGCGGTCATGATGAAGCCTGCAGACACGCCGCAAATCGTCAAAGCAACGGAAGGGCCAGCAAGACGAAAACCGGAGACAGATGCTGTCTCGAGCTCAACCGCTTGAAAGTACAAGGGCGCATTGAACAAGATGGTGTTCATGCCAACCTGTGCAAAGAAATTGTTGAAGACCAGATTGCCTCGGGGCTTGCTAAACAGCATGGGCAGAGGCATGACCGCTCGCGCAGCTCTAGACTCGACTTTAACGAGAACGGCGCCTGTCACGAGTGCGATGACGAGCGATACGATAACGATCCAGTGCTTCCATGGGTACACATTGCCTCCGAGATTGAGCCCTAGTATAAGAAAGGCGACGGATACCGTCAGCAAGATGGATCCAGCGATATCGAAACCCTTCAAGCCTTCTTTCAGACCTAGTCCATAGCGTTTGGCTAAATTTGGGCCGAGCGAAGAAGGCGTGGTGAAAATGGCGTTTATGAAAAGTATGACAAGGATAGGTATCTGTATGGCAAAAGTCATCCGCCATCCTAACTTGTCGCATAGAAAGCCGCCAAAAGCTGCCCCGCAAGCAGATCCGCCTCCGTAGAAGAGGTTGATGTATGCCTGGTAGGTACCCCGTACTTCAATGCTGACTAGGTCATTGGTCATGATGTTACCCATCGATAGAACACCAGCTGCGCCAATGCCGCAAAAGGCTCGGGCGGCGATGAAGCTACCAATCGTCTGCGCAAAAGAGCACCATGCGGTCGTAGCTGCGAGAACGACGAGACCAGCCAGATACAATGGTCGACGACCCAGAGTATCTGACAGTCGGCCCATAAGCGGCTGCAGCGAGGTTGATGTGAGTAAGAAGGCTGTTGAAAGCCATGAGGCTGAATTTGATGCATGGAAGTACGATGTGATGACTGGATGACTTGATGCCATGAGAGTGGAGTCAAACATGGCAATCTGTCGTTACATGATTAGTATGCGCAGCCATGTTGGAAATTTGCAGGTAGACTCACGAAGTAACCAAGTAGAATACCACCAAACACGAACCTAAACCTCCACTCTCCAACACCTTCTAATTTCCCATTCTTTTGAAACTTGGTCAGGCTCTCTGTCTCATCCGTGATTGGGGGCACATGGCCAGGGTCGACAGATTCAGTAAGTGAGCCGGTTCTCGCTTTCTGCGATATTGGGAACTGAGGCGCAGCGCCTTGACCCTGTTGCGCTACTTCTGCGGTGGTGATTGCATCTTCGGTGACGGGGGTGTTTGCCGATGTAGAGCGAAGTAGCGGTGTTCGCTCGGACGCAGATGACGGCATGGTAGCACGATCGAGGTGCCGAAGAACTATGCGCAATACTTCTTTTATGTTCCAGCGCGGACGAGTCGGCGCAAAACTGAGTGACGCGAAGATGAAGTTTCCAGGTAGCTAGACCCCTGGAGGCTGATAAGCTTTAGATGCAGGTGGGTACCAGCCGGATTGCGCTAGTGTTTCCGAACTCGCCGTCCCTTTTCCGCTGTCAAAGACGGCGTCACCTTGCACAACTCGCAACATTGACTTCTGGAAAAATGAAGACGCCATTGCGGATAGCGATTCTAGAGTGCGATACTCCACCAGCAGCTATCGTCGATGAGTATGGCCGATACGATCGCATCTTCACCACACTGTTGGAGAGGGCAGCACAGGACCTAGGCTTATCGCCAAAGCAAGACTTGGAGTTGAGCGCATTTGACGTGGTCACAGCACAGGAGTATCCCGAGTTGCAGAACATAGACGCAGTGCTGATCTCGGGCTCGAGTGAGTGATGGCTTCAATCAACAGTATCGCTATCCTGACTCATGGGAAACAGAGCACAATTCATTTGATAACGATCCATGGATCTTGAAGCTTGTGGACTTTACCAAGAGATTACTAGAGCAAGACCGAATCCGCGTGATCGGTGTTTGCTTCGGCCATCAGATCCTGGGAAGGGCGGCAGGAGCGAAAGTTGGACGCAGCGACGACGGATGGGAGATCTCGGTGATGCCAGTGCAACTTACCGCGAAGGGGAAAGAAATATTTCAACAAGACACCTTGGTATGTCGCAAGCCACTATCATCCTGGTGTCTCTACTTACACTCACAGGCAATCCACCAAATGCACAAGGATGTAGTCTTTGAGTATCCAGAGGGTGTGGAAAAGCTCGGTGGATCACCACGTTGTCTGGTACAAGGCATGTACAAGAAGGGCAAGCTCATCTCCGTGCAAGGGCATCCGGAATTCACGGAGCCCATTGTTTCGTATCTGGTCAAGATGAGAGCCGAGCAGGGTATCTTCGAGGACGAGCAAGCGAAGGATGCGCTGGAGAGGGTTGGTAAGCACCATGATGGGGTAGTGATTGCCAAGGCGTTTCTGAGGTTTTTGATGGAGGACTGAAGGTGCAGCGGGTGGCACTATTGATTGAGCGGATATGTATTGCAGCCTGTAGGCAGCCACGATAGCGAGATCTTGTGTGTATGAATCATTCTGCAAAGGCTGGCCATTGACCCACTTTCGATATCGAGCTGCACTGTCCGGTGGGGTTACTCGATGATAACCCCGCAGTTGCCATTTCGCCTTTCGAGGGCTGGTCATGCGAATATATACGGCAAATTTGTGGTTCCTTCCATCAACAACAAGACCGGCTTCGTGGCGCAATGGTAGCGCGTCAGATTCCAGTTCCTCTGGAGATTCCTGAAGGTTAGGTGTTCAAATCACCTCGAGGTCAATTTTTTGGGAGGGAAGGAGCGATGTGGCACCTTCTTTTTTGCCCGACGTTCCTTCCCGGGCCACTTTTTTGCCAAACCGCACAGAGCAGCCCCTCTGCGACCGTGGCAGCTCCGGCTTGCTCCCCTATGCCTTTCTATCACTGTACAGGCTGTATACATGCGTAATGTTCACTTGATCTTTTTGCTTTGCTCGACCTTATGTTGTCGGCTCCGGTATGAGCCTTCCACATCGAGCCACACTGCCGCGATGGCGCCTGCCTTCTGATCACGAGCACACTCTATCTCCAACACCCACCTATGGTCCGACATGTTTTGCGTACAGACCCAGCATGAGGGATGTTTCCACGTCATAGTCACTCCGCGCGCATGACAGTGCTGATCACAGACATTGCCGGCCCGTACATGCAAATTGCGCGACGCAACGTTTGGGTGTCAAGTTGTAGCGACACCGAGGCGCAGCCCACTAGATCACCGTGCCAGATTGATTCAGCCTCCATCTGCTGGTGGTGCTCGCGGCAGCAGCCACTCCATCAATGATCAAGTGATAGCTACTGCCGCTTCGAGTGAACAACGGTCGCGTGAAGTAATGAAGATGGCGTCATAATGGCCCGCAACTGGTGGCACATTTGGCCCGCCGCGTGAAACGTCGCAGCGGGCGCTGATCCATGCGCCTTCTGGAAGCGGCGCCGACAGCCAGGGTCCAAGTCTCAACCTTTCGTTATCCGCCATCACCACAACTCGTCGCCGCTCCCTACGTCGCTCGTTTCCCTCGTATATCCTATTCGACTCGGCCGCGCCGCTACCCGTCTTCCTCGGTACCTCTTGTAATATCCACCGTCGCCATTTGCATGCGCCCTACTCGATAACGCGCTTCGGACCCGGTTACTCCCAATGGGAAAGTGTACGCCATGCCCTCCGCGCAGCCCCATGCCCACCACACAGCTCGGACGCTGACACTGCTTGGCACATAGGGAGATACGGTGTTGTCCTAGATGCTGGGTCTTCTGTACGTTCCCAAGTCGTTGCTGTGTAGCTATCGCAAGGTTGTAGCTGACCATGTTTAGGGGACGCGCGTCCACATCTACCGATGGCTGAACCACGACGCCGCCCGCAAGAAGGCTGGCGATGCGCAACTGCACAGCCTGCCGGTCATAGAAACGAAGGAGGACTGGACTAAGAAGATACACCCAGGTACGAGGCTAGTGTGGACAATACCGACCAGGCAGAACTAACACGCGACGGAACAGGCATCTCCACCTTCGGCGAACACCCCCACGATGTCGGCTCCGAACACCTCGACAAGCTCCTCAGCCATGCGCTCAAATACGTACCCCTCGAAGAAGTCCCGAATACACCTCTCTTTCTGCTCGCAACAGCGGGCATGCGCATACTCCCCGAGCGCCAACGGAAGGAGGTACTGAAGGAAGTCTGCGAGTTCGCGCGAAGCACTACCCAGTTCCAACTACCGGATTGCGACGTACATGTTCAGGTCATACCGGGAGAGACAGAAGGCCTCTATGGCTGGATCGCAGCGAACTACCTGCTTGGCGGCTTCGATCGCCCCAAGGATCACGACCACGGCAAGGGCCACAACACCTATGGATTTCTGGACATGGGAGGCGCGTCGGCTCAGATCGCCTTTGCACCAAATGCGACCGAAGCGGAGAAGCATGCAAACGACTTGACGCTGATGCGCCTGCGTGCGATAGACGGTACACCGCTCGAACACAAGGTGTTTGTGACCACATGGCTGGGATTTGGCGTCAACCAAGCAAGAGAGCGCTACGTCAAGGCCTTGCTAGAGTCCAGCGCGGAGAAGGAGCTTCCTGACCCTTGCCTACCCGCAGATCTCAAGGTGGAGGTCACAGAAAATGGCAAATCGATCGACTCGGACGACGACGACGACGATGACGACCAGCCAAAACCAAAAGCCGCAGCGAAGTTAGTAGGCACAGGACAGTTTTCAGAGTGCTTGCATCGGACGTTTCCGCTTTTGGAAAAAGAGAAGGAGTGTACAGACTCGCCATGCCTGATCAACGGACAGCATGTGCCCGCTATCGATTTCAACGTAAACCACTTCGTAGGTGTGTCCGAGTACTGGCATACCACGCACGAGATCTTCGAACACGGACACAAGCACAAGGCATATGACCTCAAGACCTATCAGGAGCGAGTGGATGAGTTCTGCAGTCAAGACTGGAAGAGCATAGAAAAGGGCATCAAGAAGAAGAAATGGGGTCACAAAGTAGATGAGGACAAGGCACGAGAGGTGTGTTTCAAGGCGTCCTGGGTCATCAACATGCTGCACGATGGAATCGGCGTCCCCCGAGTTGGCATCGAAGACTTAAACGGCAGCACGAACACCACCAAGGACGTCATTGACAATGCAAAGGCCAAGGGATTTCTCGACCCATTCCAAGCAGTCAACAAGATCAACAAGGTGGAGCTGAGCTGGACACTGGGAAAGATGGTCTTGTACGCTTCCAGCGAGATTCCACCACCCTCCGAAGAAGCCCTCGCAGTAGGCTTTGGCTCGAACGTACCCGGTATACCAGCAGATTTCCAATACCCCGGAGGCATACCAAGACTGTACGAATCCGACAGTGACTGGCATCGGCTTTTCGTCGAGAACCCGCAGCGAATACCTGGTTTCTTCATCATGATATTCATCGTCATCTTCATCTTTTGCCTCATTCTTGGAAAGGAAAAAAGGAATGCGGCCAAGCAGTCCATCATCAAGCTCTTCAAGAGGAAACAGGGCAAAGATCCTCTCCACCGCCGCCGAGGGCGCAGTTTCCCAGCAAAGCTCTTTGGCCTTGGTGGCTCCTCCTCGAATACCCAGCAGCCCTATGAACGCGTTGACCTAGAAGATGGTGAGGCAGCGAACGAATTTGAACTCGAAGAGACGTATCTTGACTCCTCCGACAATGAGCTCTCAGACTCCTCTGAGGGTTCCAAGGTTGGAAAGACAAGTGGTTGGGCGACGCCGCAGATCAAGACTGAACTTGCGTCAGGTGCACCAAACTACTTTGGCGCCACAAGTGCTGGAGACGTGGTCAGAGAAGGGACGGGCCTGGGGCTCGGGCCCCCGAGTGCCTTTGAGTTGAGCCGGACGTACAGCCGGGAGAGAATAAAGAGCCGCGCAAACAGTCCGAAGAGAGGGAGAGGCATGACGAAACTAGATGAATAACAGCTTTGTAATGAGGACGGCTTTCGACTCTACGGAGTAGTGTTTCTGCGTGGTGCGAGATACCTTTGGTGCAGTACGGTTAAAGGAGGAGTCTGGCGTTCTGGCGCTGTTCAATCATATAGAAATGGGTCACGAGTTACGCAGCCGGTATTTTACCCGCCATTTTTAGTTCTATATTTTCAAAAGACAAGTCGTCCGATCCTTTGTCGACTTATTCTTGTTGCAGTAAGCAATGCTATATGCCTCCTCAAATATCCTTCAACGTGCGTATAACGTTACAAAAGATCTCCATACGACACTAAACCATGGACAAGACATTCAAGAAATCCCAAGAAAGATCCAAGACTGATGGTCCCGCGGTAGACGTTCCAGAGCCCGCCGTTCCTGCGCGAACCATTGATCCTAGGCACAGCCCCGAAACCGGCTAGCACTGCGCCCGCGTCTGACACAGCCTCCCATATCGCCTCCACATCTTACCATCGGGAACGAAATGGTCGCACTCAGAATTTGATCGCCACCGCGAAGACATTCCAGCATTACACCGGATGGAAGGAACCCGCTTGTACCCGTCTTGAGCCGGTATTGGATGTGAGGCTGTGCGGACTACATGTCAGAAGACGATTATCGCAGTCGTATTGATGACTGAGTCACTTACTCCTGGCTTATGCACGGAAACCTGCAAGGTACTTGGATCAGTAGCTACTTTTCATTTCGTTGGTTAATTTCAAAAGCGTCCCGATGTCTAGATGAGAATGTACAACAAGGATGTACAGAAGGTATGATCCGAGAATACACTGTGCGCGACTTCGATGTGACATTAGTAATGCTTATATAGCAATGGCGATAGAAATTGCATGATTCTGGGCATAAGTGCATGCGTACTACATCATGCTCGGTGATTGATTTCTAGAAGAGACATTTTCAAACTCCGTCACAGTATATTCTCGTGCACGTATGATGTGGTGGCTGTCTTGATTTCTACACATATATACATTTGCGGACAGATACACAGAAGCTTACAGATAGTTGTGTGTAAAGAAGAAAGTACTGTGAACACATATTACAATACTCCTCGAGTTCAGTGTAGAGACCTCTATTTGGGCTCTGTGGTAAAGCATATGAAACCATTACATCCAATGCTATGCTCTCCCGTTGATACTTTCGTTGTAGTATGCGTAAACTTCATCTTGTGCAATTTAATGAGGGAATAGATGTCAGGACCCAACAGAATGTTGCTGCCTTCAACGTACTTCCTTTGGAGTGTACCGCTGTGTTCAAGGTCTATCCAAGGTCTCGAAAGTTGCTAACACATAAGTATTTCGAGGCATGTGGAGTTTCTATTAGTTAGGACAAGAATCCACGACGAATATACAAGCATTGCTGGACTATGCCGGTTGCAGATGGTGAAAGTAAATAGTGTCAATAGAACGTTGTGAGCAGGGTAGTTAGATTCCACTTGCTTCTACTCCGATTAGCTGATGGCGTCATTGTTGATGTTCTGCGCCGTAGAGGTCTTGACGTCCACTTATGTATCGCCTGAACGTGCGATGGCTTCTTGCTACATGTGCGTTTATATCGACGCACATGCCGCGCACGTTGATCGACGAAATATACCCCAGTCGCAAATCGTACGCGCATGCAGAAATAGCTCTACTTGCATCGTGAACCCGATGAAGCATATAGGGAGTTTCACAAGCGGATGGTGCTGTGGACTACGTGATTGGTTCATCACTCGAACGGCGGCGCTTGCTAGACGCCTGACGACTGCTTGCTCAACGTCTACTGCAGGTGATCAAGGAAGGTTACCCTTTTAATGCATCTTGAAATAATCACTTGCAGTCGAGTGGAGCATCAGTAATCTGTTGTACTATTCAATCCATGTATTGATGGTTTTTCTGGAGCTGTGGGTAAGGGCAGGTCGAGGCGTTCTCGTTGGACCGAAGAGCGCCCTTGATGATGCTCGCCAATGTTTTCGCGGAGATGAGGCGTCGATAGCGTGTTCAGGGCCGAAATCTCATATGTACCAGGACATCATACAGCTGCAGGTGCAGTGTGCCCTGAGGTAAGCCGCCAAGGTCGCAGAAGCGGTCATCTGAAGCATGTCAAGATCTTGTGTGCAGCAAGCCTCTGACTACTGTAGCTTCGAGTCAGAAGCTTGGTTTGGGCTCAAGCTCTCGCCAGTCTTGCCGGCTCCGGAGTAAAACAACTGTGGGCAGTTGCCACTCAACGAACACTATGGGGCACATGGGCCGAGTCCCTAGTGACAAAGTGTTGAAGACGCGGGACTGTGTCGGACAATGCGCCTGGCGATCCAAGTTGACGATAAGAGCAATCACAGCGCCAATGACGCAAACAAACTTGAACAAGGTCGGGGCGGGAGATGGGCACGGAACAGCCAAGATGCTCCAGAAGCTTGGCTGGTCTGAAATTGACGCATCCCTTTAGCCATACATATCATGGATTTCAGGTACGCGGGCGGTGAGGGCAGAGACGACACGATTGTGAGCCAACAAAGCCGAGGACGAGTGGAGGTGGAGCATCCGCCAGCAGCAATAGTCGAGGCCGAGCGCGCGGCAAACTCAACGGACTATGATTAAAGCGTTGAAGGGCCGCCACTCGAAAAACGAAGCTGTGATATTGTTGCGCCTTTAGTGACAATGGCACGGCCAAGAGAATAGGAGTAGACAGGCGGATGCGCGATCGCTCGCCAGCAGTTGCATCAAATCGAATCACTTGTAAATATGACGCTCAGACGCTGTACGGTAGGCATGGCTTGCTTGGCCTTGACCTACTGGCCATACGGAAGGCAACCCGTTTGGGACATGTGCGACGTTGATAGTCGTCGTGTCCAGCTCGCTGCTGCGCGACGGACCACATGGCAAAAAGTTGTTCGAGAGCCAGCAATCCGTGGCGACGCACGTAGATGCAGAGGCGACTTGGCCTGGACAGTTGTGAATCGGTTAATCCTGGGGTGAAACGGAGGCTGCATTCGTTCGAGGGGTTAGGCTAGAGGCCGTCCCGCTTAAGTGCCGCATCCACGCTGGTTGCGAAATAGCGCAGCCCAAGGCGGCTTAGTGCGTAGGGTTGGCATCGGGGCAGTGCAAGTCTTGGACAATTGAAGGCACAACAAGGATGCAGGCCAGGCGGGAGGAGGCTCTTGTTTGTCTTTATGCCCTCTGCCTGGCGATTCGAGATAGCGGCTCCCATTCTCTTGCACCGAAAGTCCAGTCCGACGCGTCGTCTCGCCACCGCATAGTCTCGACGAGTACCCAGGTACACCAGACACGCCCACTGCCATAGCCACCCCAACGGCGAATGAGCATGCGCAGCGCCGGAACACTGCCACCCTCGACGTGATAGGAATCCCCCTTCAGCTTCTCCGTGTCCCTCTCTTGCGCAATCGCCCTCTCCGGAGACGCAGTACAATCAGGTAAGCTTCTTCGCTAACGCCCATCGCTCCTGCCGGCCACCCTCACACGCGGTCGCAGCTTGGGCAGTCGTGGCTGAGCACCTGCTTGTACGTGTAAACGCAAGGGAAAGGAGCTAAACAGTTTGGCAGTACCAGACCAGACTCTTGCACAGGCACTCGCCCACCGGCACCTGCCTCCACTCTCGACTACGCGCAACCGTGGTGACGGCACACGGCTGTAGCACCGCCCTCTCGCCTCTGCCGCGACACTCATAACCTGCATCTTCTTTGCGCATGAGGACTCCTCAATAACTTAATTACCTCACCGGAAGTGCACGCCTGACATTGCTACGCTTACATCCATCGCTCGTCTGCCTGCCTGCCTGTTTGCACAGCCCACCACCCTCAGCCTCGCATCGCAGCCTCGAGGGCTCCTAGGCGCCCACCATGGCGGACAACGACACCAACAACGGTCCTTCAAGACCACGGGCACCGACCATCACCATCGACACATCTGCTACCAACGACCCTACCATGGGCGATTCAGTACCCCTAGGAGACATCCAAGATGGTAGCAGGCCAGCCGCATCCTCAAACAACGACGATGTCTCGCCTACGCACTCAAGGCAGCCGTCACAGGAGCTGCGTAACGCGCACTCGTTCGATAGCAGAGAGAGCCGGCCAACGAGCCCGCATAACATCAGCTCGCCGGTGACGGGGTGGAACAGTAACGCCGGTCTACTCAACGTACCCGGTGCGCGATCCCGGGGCAACTCGGTCGACTCGGCCACTGAGAATGGCGAATCTAATAGCACTGGAACCTATGTTGCATCCTCACAGGGCGATACTTTGAAGGGTGACCTAGGCCCAACGGAAATCTTAAACGATAAAGATGCTTTGAAGCCCGACCCGGGCACAGAGGCTGACTTTGAGGTTGAGAACAACAAGTTTGCCTTCTCTCCCGGACAACTAGGAAAGCTCTACAACCCCAAGAGTGTGAGTCTTCGCGCCTTGAGCGCACTCGTGCAACATCTAACATGACTACGCAGTTATCAGCATTTCACGCCCTCGGTGGCCTAGACGGCATAGAAAAAGGTCTTCGAACCGACCGAAAGGCTGGTCTCAGTTTGGATGAGCAGAATCTTGATGGCGTCGTCACATTCGATGAGGCTACAACTCCCAGCAGAACAGAGTCTCCTCAGAAGTCCGCGCCAAACGGGGTTGCCCACACGGACAGCGCGCCCGCTGGCGCTAAGGAAAATGCCTTTGCCGACAGGAAGCGTGTATTCAGCGACAACCGACTTCCCGTGCGGAAACCAAAGAACATCTTCCAGCTAGCATGGATGGCCTATAACGACAAGGTTCTGATCTTGTTGACTTGTGCTGCCGTCATTTCCTTAGCTCTTGGATTATACCAGACCTTCGGTGTACAGCACGAGCCCGGTGAGCCTAAAGTCGAATGGATTGAAGGTGTTGCCATCATTGTTGCCATCGTCATTGTCGTGGTTGTAGGCGCTGCAAACGACTGGCAAAAGGAACGACAATTCGTCAAGCTCAACCGCAAGAAGGAAGACAGAACCATCAAGGTAATTCGTTCAGGCGCAACTCGCGAGATCTCTGTCTACGACATTTTCGTTGGAGATGTCGTCAATCTGGAGCCCGGTGACATGATCCCTGTGGATGGTATTCTCATCACAGGTCACGGCATCAAATGCGACGAATCTTCGGCTACTGGAGAGTCCGATCTGCTCAAAAAGATGTCTGGAGACGAGGCCTTCAAGGCTATCGAAAGGCACGACAACTTGAAAAAGGTCGACCCATTCATCCTTTCGGGTGCCAAAGTCTCGGAAGGTGTCGGTTCTTTCATGGTCACTGCGACTGGTGTTCACTCCAGCTACGGAAAAACCATGATGTCCCTCCGCGAAGACAGCGAAGTCACCCCACTCCAGAACAAGTTGAACGTTCTCGCAACGTACATCGCCAAACTTGGTGGAGCGGCTGCCCTGTTGCTCTTTGTTGTACTCTTCATTGAGTTCCTTGTCGGCCTCAAGGGAAGCGGTGCTACCCCTGCCGAAAAGGGCCAGAACTTCCTCAACATTCTCATCGTCGCCATTACTGTCATCGTAGTCGCCGTGCCGGAGGGTCTGCCTCTAGCCGTTACCCTTGCCTTAGCCTTCGCCACCACCCGCATGCTGAAAGACAACAACCTGGTTCGCCTGCTCCGATCCTGCGAAACCATGGGCAACGCGACAACCATCTGCTCCGACAAAACAGGCACATTGACACAAAACAAGATGACGGTCGTCGCTGGTTCGCTGGGCACTGCTCTTCGTTTTGGCGACCACAAACTCAAGGCACCATCAGCGGAACCCGTTGATGACGGCAGCAAGGGCAAGGATGTGGTGGAGTCGCCCGTAGAGAATCCGAACGATGTCTCGGCTCCCGAATTTGTTGCGACCCTGAACGCAGATGTCAAGGACGTTCTGTTACAGTCTATCATTCAGAACACGACTGCCTTCGAGGGCGCCGCTGGTGGCCCTGATCCTTTCATTGGCTCCAAAACGGAAACCGCTCTACTGGGATTCGCACGCGACTTTCTTGGCATGGGCAACGTCGCTCAGGAGCGCTCCAACGCCAACATTGTTCAGGTCATACCTTTCGATTCAGCTATCAAGTGCTCTGGAGCTGTTCAGAAGCTTAACGACGGTCGCTACCGAATGTACGTCAAGGGTGCTTCCGAGATTCTGCTTGGCATGTGCGACAAGATAGTCACCGACGCCAACAAAGAACTCGTTGAGACCTCTATGACTAGCGACAACCGCGAGACTCTTGAACAAGTCATCACCACCTACGCCTCTCGGTCTCTTCGAACCATCGGTCTCATCTATCGCGACTTCGAGAGCTGGCCGCCCGCTGAGTCCTCTAAGAACGAGGATGACCCTAGCCAAGCTGTGTTCAAGGACGTTTCCAACAAGATGACTTTCCTGGCCGTTGTTGGTATCCAAGATCCTCTGCGAGAGAGCGTCCGCGAAGCTGTCAAAGACTGTCAGCACGCAGGCGTCTACGTACGCATGGTCACTGGTGACAACGTTCTGACCGCTAAGGCCATCGCCGAAGACTGCGGTATCCTCGTTCCTGGTGGAGTCGTCATGGAAGGTCCTACCTTCCGCAAGCTATCCAAGCGAGACATGGACGCCGTCATTCCCAAGCTGTGTGTCCTCGCTCGTTCTAGTCCGGAGGATAAGCGTAGACTCGTCAAGCGCCTTAAAGAGCTCGGTGAAACCGTTGCTGTTACTGGTGACGGAACCAACGACGCGCCGGCTCTCAAGACTGCTGACGTCGGTTTCTCCATGGGTATTGCTGGTACTGAAGTCGCAAAGGAGGCATCCGCCATTATTCTCATGGACGACAATTTCGCTTCCATCGTCAAGGCACTGCTATGGGGACGTGCGGTCAATGACGCGGTCAAGAAATTCTTGCAATTCCAGATCACCGTCAACATCACCGCTGTCCTGCTTACCTTCGTCTCAGCCGTATCTAGCAACGATCAAACCTCTGTACTGACTGCTGTCCAACTGCTCTGGGTCAACCTCATCATGGACACCTTCGCCGCCCTAGCCCTCGCAACTGATCCTCCTACGCGCAGCCTTCTCGACCGAAAACCCGACCCGAAGTCTGCTCCTTTGATTACATTAAGGATGTGGAAGATGATCATTGGTCAAGCAATCTACCAGTTGGTCGTGACATTCATCCTCTACTTCGCCGGCGAATCTATCCTTAGTTACGATAGTCCAGAAGAGAAAGAACAACTGCCCGCACTGGTATTCAACACCTTCGTCTGGATGCAGATCTTCAACGCGTTGAACAACCGCCGACTTGACAACCGCTTCAACGTTTTCGAAGGTATCACACACAACTGGTTCTTCATCGTCATCCTGGCAATCATGATTGGTGGTCAGACCATGATCATCTTCGTTGGTGGTGTCGCCTTCAAGGTTACCAGGCTCAACGGTGCTCAGTGGGGTTACTCAATAGTCTTGGGTTTCCTTTCGCTACCCGTAGGTGTAATCGTTCGATTAATACCCGACGCACTTATTCGCAAGTGTATCCCGGACTTCTTCAGGCGGAAACAAACCCCCGAACTTGTCGTCTCAGACGATGATTACCATTGGAACCAGGGCTTACTGGAGATCCGCGACGAGCTTGCTTTCCTCCGCAAAGTCCGAGGTGGGCGTCTTAGCGCCATGAAGTTCAAGGTGCAACATCCCAAGGAGATGTTCACAAAGTCCCGCTCTAGCCATTCGCTGCCTGGCACCCCGAACAACGGTCCTCAGGATGATGGTTCTCCTCCTACTCCCAACAGCCGCCGTCGCACCAGGTCCCGCTCCAATTCCGCTTTCGGCCCAGCTACTGTTATGGCTGGTATTGTCGCAGGTAGTGTCGCCGGTTGGTCGCCAATTGACCGCGGTCATGGTGACAACGACTCAATCAAGTTCAGCCGCGATGCGACGAAGCAAGACCTCGAGGCTCAGGATGGTATCGAAGTGCATCCTGACACCAAGTCGACTGATCCTATCCTGGCGCCCGATGCCAGCGAGTACCGTGGTCCTCCCAGCCAGAACATGGACACAACACCTGAATTTGTTGTAGGACCGTTCTCCGGCCATTCTGGCGACCAGGGCAAGTCGACTGGTCCCGGCACATGAGGTCTTCTTTCCCTTTACCCTATAATTCGTACACACTGTGTCCTCTAATTTCCTTTTGTCACCAACTTTACATTGTAATGCATGCTTCACGGTGTTCAGGAGTCTTTCACCCGAGTATGAGCCATACTGTACATACCCCTTGCTCTCTCGATGTTTCTTCCTCCTAGCGCTCTGCGGGCACTGTCTCGCTCACTGTATTACTGAAACGTATCTTTCTTATTCCTTCTTCGAGTGTCGAGAATAAGCTCTTCGCAACGATTTTGTGTCTTCTTCACTTCTACGAGCGTGGCAGTTCCGGGGTAGCTCTGAACATTAGGCAGCGATACCAATCAATGAAATGGAAAAGATAGAAAACGTATTGTCCCTCTATGACTGTGATTGAATATTGGAAATGCTATGTTGCGAGCACGAACACGAATGCGTGCGCAAGAGGTAGGATGGCGCAATGCACGTGGAGCTTGCTCGGCACATATTCGGAAACATGTCGCCCACGACGTCATCTTAGAAATCGCGAGTGCTGACAATATGACGCTTGATCGGCTCTCGGCTACATGCTACTTTCAACATCAACCCTTATTTCAGGTAGACATTCTATGTCATTTACTGCACTCCGCTATACTCCTTCTTCCTATTGTCTTTTGATACTGCAGTAAACATGGCCCACCACGTCCTCCTCATCGGCGGTCACGGCAAAGTTGCCCAAATTCTTACACCGCTCCTGCTGGCCAAGTCATGGAACGTGACCAGCATGATACGCACTGCCTCTCAGCAACCGACCATTGAAAAGCTGGGACAGGGTCAGCCCGGGAAATTAGATGTGCTGGTCCATAGCGTTGCGGATGTGAAGAGCGAGGCCGACGCGAAGGGCATCTTGGAACGAGTCAACCCGGATTGGGTTGTCTGGAGCGCTGGTAAGTACTTTCTAGGGCTGGTAAATCATGGATCGCCCGCGTAAGCTCACAACGTATAGGAGCTGGCGGCAAGGGCGGCGCCGAGATGACATTCGCAGTCGACCGCGACGCAGCCATAGCGTTCACAAAAGCCAGCATCCACACACCCTCCATCAAGAAATTTCTGACAGTATCTTACCTTTCTTCCCGCCGTGGCCGCGCGCCTTGGTGGAACGATGAAGACTGGAAAGCGGCACAGAAAGTGAACACGGAGATCTTGCCGAACTACTTCAAAGCCAAGGTTGCAGCTGACGAGGTTCTCACGATACTCTCTCAAGACCGAGTGGCTCAGGAAGAGAAAGATGGTGTACCCGCTGATCAGCGCTTCTGTGGTATCAGCCTAAGGCCTGGCACGCTGACTGAGGAGCTGGCTGGAAAAGTGAAGATGGGCAAAATTGGGGCTGGTGGTAAGACGAGTCGTGCGACGGTTGCAGAGAGCGTCGTTGCTGTTTTGGAAACGGATGGCGTGAGGGGTTGGGTCGATGTTATCGATGGTGATGAGGAGATTGTAGAAGCGGTGAAGAGCTACGTCAAGGAAGGGCAGGATGCTATCGAGGGCGAAGATCTGGCTGAGATGAGGGAGAGGGTCAACAAGCTGTAAGGAGAGTTGCGGAAGATTGCTTCACGCCGCGATGGTGGTCTTAGATGAACCTTGTCATCCGAAAAATGTCTTCTTTGCTATCATGTCCGTAGATTACAAATGTAGCATCTAAAGTTCATCCAGATTGATCAAAGCTATTCACGTGTACACTTTCTGTTCACGTATAGAAATTGATCCGTATGCTAAAGGGCCAGCAATCATTTACTTCATCTTCGAATGTTGACAGTCCTCTCTCCATCCGCACATGCTGGACAATGAATGCTTTGGACTTATTCTCAGATTGATTCATTGTGCGACTATTGTCAGCCTCTATCGGTCTATTCCTCTTCCCACTGTCTATTACATCAACGCCCGCAAGACGAGGGCACAAGATCCATGGATCAAAGTACGACTACATGCATGTACAGTCGATCTTTTGCGTCGCTTATACTCCAGCTCCAGCACTTCCCTGGCTATCTTGGCGCCTGGGTGCTCTATCCATGCCATCAACTACACTTCCTCTCTTCCCCATATTGTACATGCTTCCCTCGCTGCCCTGTCTGCGGCCAGCTATGCCACTAGGCCCCCCAAACGTACTACTCAGAGTCCAGCCTCCTGCCGCCGGACTGGCATCCCGAATACTGATTGCGGGTGGCAGCCCCAAGCTTGGTATCTTGTCTTCTCCTACAGGCAAGATTCGTGGAGAAGGAGATGGCGCGTGGCGGAAAGCGTCAGCGTAAAAGCTGGAGAGGAGTGAGGTATTCGAGCAAAAAGCTTCTACTTCATCTTTGACTTGCTCGGGAGAAAGCGATATGTAAGATGCAGATGCTGGAGTAGTCGCTGCTGATGATTTCAGATCGTGGAAGGTGAGCGCGGTGTGGAGGAGACTGGCGTCTTGGACTGGCCTTGCCAAAGGACTTGCAAAGGGACTACGATGCGGATTTCCACGCTCTACCGCGGGTGTCGAGGGTAGACGGCTGCTTTGACTTCCATCTGTCGTGGCCTTCTTGTGTTCGTAAGGATCTACAGGCCGTATCCTACCGTTGTCTTTGGCACGATTATGCGCAAGCCTGTTGGCTAACAGCAGGAAGTTCCCATCGTCAGTGATCTGAGCGAGCAATCCTCCACTCTTATGTATGAACTGCGTGTACTTGTAGTCGGGCGTGCCCCAAGAGTAAGTGACTTCAACGTCAGGCGGAAAAGCATTCGCAGCTTCCATGTCCAGAACAAAGTTCAGCCTCCGCAGCAGGAGCTTATGATAAGCAAACTTATCAACTTTGGGATACTGAGGGGAAAAGCTCGTTGAGTCCCATACTGCCTCAGGCTGAACCTGGGGAGGCTGCAATGCAAGTTTGACTGCATAGGGTGAACGGAAAGGATGATGGTCGACAATATCTGCTACCTCCGCGATGGGTACCTCTACCAGCTTCAAGCCGTACTTCTCCACACTTGTAGCCCAGGTGACGATAGCATCCTCAATGAGTTTCGCCGTGACGTTCATCCAGTCAATGCGGATATGATAACAATTGTCGGGATTGTGCAATCGGTCGTAGTGTAGTGAAATGATCTCAGGCCGATACGAACGCTTTCTGGGATCGACATCATAGCGCATGACGCGTGACATGATGACTTTTCGCTTATGCGGTTCACCGCGCGTTGGGGTCTTTTCCCCCTCTTTGAGTGAACCTGAGCTGTTGGACGAAGAATCGGCGGTACCGGGACGGGACTTGATGTTCTTCGATATCAGGGGCGACGTCCGAGGCGCCTCCGCAAGTGGGGTGGAAGGAACAGATTTGTCTGCCTTTCTCATGCCAAACCACCCTGTTCGAGATTCGGCTCGCGGTGCCCTGTACTCTGCTGCAATCTGGAAGAAGAAATTGCCATCTCGGAATTGATGCCGCCCTTGTACGTGCTGGAAGAGACCTTTCTTCATCAGCTCGTTACCGAATTCCACCGCCTCGTCTCGGGTTTCGATATCCTTGAAGTTGGAAAGCAGCCAGTTGGTAAGGTCAAACCCCAAGAAGCAATTATAGTGCAACTTCAGATGCCACCGACGATCAAGCATTTGAATTCCTTTCTCGCCCTGGAGATCTTCCGCAAGTTTCTTGAGGTCTATACTGGATGTGTGATACTTTTCCGCATCCGAGAAGATGGAAGTCTGGAATTCGCTATCGGTATCATTCAGTAAAGAGTGGTCTGGGCCGGCCGCGACAACCGCCGAAGGATCACGTGTGTGATACTCAATCGCAAGCGGATTGGGGTCCTTTTGCTTCAAGACGGATGCTGGCTGGAAGTAGCGCTCTTCTGGGGGAATATAGCGAAACTTCTGCCATAGCTGGGTAAGCTTACGAATGCCCTCGAGACGTATCTCTTCGGGTGAGTCTTGCACAGGCAACGGCCTGCGATGCATAGCCGGTATGTCGACTGGTATGAGCACGAATCGAGCTCGCCAGAAGCGCAGGACTTCGGAAAACTCGTCGTGATAGCCGGCCAAGAAGGTATCAATGATATTCCAGTTGTATTCCCTCCGTGGTGGACGTAGCACAATTTCTCGAGGATCATAGGTATCTTCAAACGCAGTGCGGATGAAAGGCTTATATGGAAAGGGCGTATCAATACCAGCAGATGACTCCAAGGCCGTGGTGGGTTTCCGGTTGTATCTCCTTACCTCGACCTCTCCTCCGGCTACACATACCAGCTGGTGGATATTGTTTCCGACGCTCATGAAAACGGTGTCTCCGTCACTGGACATGTATTCAGGATCGAGAATACTAGCGAGAGACTTCTCTTGTCGCCCAGAAAACTCAGCTACGGAAGAGCCAACAATGATCTGGAATCCGTGCGAGAGGCGAAAGGCAATCAACTCTTTGATGAGAGACTCTCGGCTCTTTGGTGCTTCCAGTATGTCGTCATCCTCATTTTGCGTAATCTTGTATGGGCTTTCGTTGTATTGCGTTGCTATTTGTTCAACAGAAGGGAACCACTCATGCGTTAAAGGTACTGCAGCGGGTGAACACAAAGATCTCCACTTTACAGTACCTGCCCTCAACGTCCTCGGGAAGACATGGTGCCAACGCCGATATTGGTTTTTGGAGCTTATGATGTTTTTCTTCGGGTTGCAAGGATTGACCAAGACCGCCCAAGGAGCGATCGCACTTGTTGGCGACAGAGTACGTGGAGCATCTCTAGCGCCTGCGCTAGAAGACAAGTCCGGCTTTAGTCCAACGTGCTCGCCTGCCCCTCTCGCTCCTGCAAGTAAAAATGTAGATCCGGGATCTCTCACGACTGAACCAGGTTGCGAAGGTACGTTGGATCGGTCGGATTGCGCACCCCTAACCGTCTCGATCGAACGGCTTGCGCGGTTGGAGGCCAGTGACTCAGCCGATGTGGGACCTGCTCGCGATGCAGGTTTGATTGCAATAGGCTGTGATGGCTTACCTGCAGAAGTGTTGCGAGTGCTTGCAAGTCTTTCAGCGATGGCACCCTTTTGATTCTTCTCAACAGTCAGCATTGCAGGCTTGACTTTACCCTGGCTGATATCGATGGTGGCATCCCCAAGAGTCGGTTTAGCTGGCGCAGCTTTTCCGCCAAAGCTCATCTGCCTCAGAAACCAATTTGAAGGTCTACTTTTAAGTTCCGGCTGGGTTGTTGCGGCAGTCCCAGCACTAGTTATAGGCAAGAGTCCAGCTCGCCTTGGAGGAGATGACCTCCGACTCGGAGCTGGGGAATTGTTTGGCTTCACGTGCATAGCTTTACGATGATCTTGAGAATCCCCGGAACCACTTCTCTTGTGTGCCGCTGGGCGATCAGTTCCAACGATGCCCTTGGTCATGTTGTTCTGCCGCCGCAATATATCGGCTCGTGGCAATCCGTCGCCTTTGAGATCAGGCATCCGGTATGTACTTCCTCGAGGAGATTGGCTTTCAAGATCTTTAGATCTCTCACGCATGAGCTGCGGAAAGCTTGTTTCTGGCGGAGGCCGAGCTGACTGTCCAAGTGATGGGGCAGTGCTGCGGAAAGAGGAAGACAGACGCAGACTTCGCGACAACTCCGGGGATCCACTTGTGATGGTTTCGCTTAGCCTTCGCTTCTGAACCTGGAACTGATTCAACGTAGAGTGTCTTTCCATAAGAGGGGAAAAGACCCCGCCATCGTATGCCTCCATCCAGGCCTTCTGGGCAGCTCTTGTCTCGTCCAGCTGGTCGTCGGTGTATTCTTTGTCACCCCTCGAAGAATATGAGCCTGCTGCAGCTGCGGAAGGCTTGACTGCTTGCGCGGTTCGCACGCCCTCTTCGTTGGTCTCAAACAATTCGCGCAGATGATGCGGGTACATTGGATCTTCTTCTAGGTAAGGAATCGCAATGTCGCCCAGCTCATTCTCCATAACTCCCATCATTTGCAGCTCATACAAACGACATCGTAGAGAAAAGATACGGCCCTTCTTGCGTGACTTTTTTACGATCTTGTCAGCCTTTCGTGGCTTTGTGAGTTCCAATATTTCTTCGGATGTTCCAGACCAGAAGGAGACATCCACCCAATACGGCATTGCGAACCTCCATCCATCTGACGAGTCAAGGGAGTTGTCTGTTGGTATGCGTCGGACGGTGGATGCGCGTGACATGGAACCGAAATCCGGTTGGCTTTGGCGTGGAGTTTGATCTTCTTCTGTGCGCGAAATACTCGCGGCCCCGTGGCGCTCCTTGTCGTGCTCAGCCTTCATATCGGACACTGAACGAGGTGCTTGGTACTTGAACAAGGGTACGGAATGGAGAGGCATCGGCGAGAGACACACAAGATCGATACCGATACCTGATCCAATAAGAGTATCCGTAGTAAGTTTGAGCATGTTGTAGTCGACTTCAAAGACGCCAGTACCTGGAGTAACAACGATGACTGAGATACCCGTTCGAACAAGGTCTCGATCGATGTAATCCTTCGCGAATTGGGCTGCAGCCAGATTGATGGCTTCCAGGATATTACCTTGGCTTGCGGAAGAAGGTCGACCAGCTATGACAATATCAGTAGCTGTGTCTTCGGAGCTTGACTCGTCGTTCTCAGAAACAGGCTTTACTGGCTTACGGACCAGAGATACTTCTCGGAGAAACATCCTGAACTCTTTTTTGAGCTGATACAGGATATTAATCCAATCACCGCTGGCCATGTCGCTCACGACCACTCTGTAGTAATCTCTAAAAGTGCCAGAATGCGACTCCGAGGACATGTTGCTCGTCGTCCCCTCGGGCTGATCTGCCAAGAGCTCTCCGTCATATTGCATCCTCGTAAACAGTATGATGGTAACCAAGTGTCGCGCATTGATCCTCAACCATCTCTTGAACAGGTCTGGAAGGAACCCACTAACAACCTTGTTGAACATGATTTCCCCAGCGCCTTCGGTATCGAAATCCCACATCTCTCTGGACATTTGGATGAACAATGTGTATCGTGCAGATTCGCTGCGAAAGATGGGCTTCGATTTTGGCGAGAAGTACCCGGAATGGACAGATTGGCCATTTATGTATATGTGTTTGATCGTGGCCTTGATGGTACCCATGAATAGTAGTCGTTGGCCACGATAGACGGTACGCTTGCTGAGCTCGGCAATGGCCATGCGCCACATATCCGCGCGTGCTAGGTATTCGTCCCGGAACACGATCTCCACGTGATGGGCTTCGTGAGCATCTTCATCAGCCTCCGTCACTACAACCTGCATCCTGTTGCGGAACCCGAATACCTTCGCGATCCTCTCTGATATGGAAACCTTCTTGCTATTAGTTGTGCAAAAGATTACTTTGTGTAAATCTTACTTGTAGATTTAGATACTTTGTCTTCAAGTCTGCAGGAAGCGGTTTAGGAACAAACACATAGGCTTTTTCTGCATCGATCTCGCGACCACCGGGAATGGTCGAGCCATTCTCGTCAATCGTAATCGTTATCGAATCCCGTCGATTTCTTTTCGAATGGTTATCTATATTGGGATCCTTGTGCAGCGCATCGGCTTTGAAGTGTGTCGCATCTTGCGACTGACTCTTGGATCCTGTGTGAAAGTCTCGAACAGTGTGGTCTGCATGTATCGCCACAATCTGGAGGAGTGCACCAGCACTGGTGGGTAACTCAGGGAACTTCTCTCCATTGAAGATGATCTCATCTCTAGAAAAGTTGTCGTCATGAGTCCAGAGAGTGCATACCTTCTGCACTCGGGCCGAGTGGGGGGTTGAAGCGGGTTTCGACATATTGGTTATTCCTTCTGCAAAGACGGCTGCTGGCTTCGTGCAGGATCAGGGACATGTCTGGGTTGCTCAGTCGCGTACACGCGGCGATAGTCGCGCCATTTCTGTCGTGCACGGATGGTGACGAGTTTCTATAACGCGGGTACAAGAGGTTTTCGCGAAATCAGCGGGGTGGAGCGCACTTGGATGGTCGCGTCGCGGATGGGACTCTGTAGGGCAAGGGACCTCGAGGTGCAGATGGTGCCAAGACGCTAATGGCAGGCTAACCTCGGGAAGTTGATCACGATAGCGCACCCCAATCTCATCACACATGATAGCAAGACGTGTGAAACTTGCCGTGACAACATAAAGATTCGAATTGAACGACATGTGCTTTAGATACGCCCAGCAGTATTCCACGAGTATCCTACTGTCGAGATTCATGTGTCTCAGATACACCCAGCCTTTCGTACAACCTGTCTAACTTGAAGCGAACACTAGACATGGCCCATGTGCGACTCTTACGATGATGATGCCATTGAACACGCACCGCCAGCGCCCCAGCTCCCTTCGAATCGGTTGAGGGATAGATGGGGAACATGCCATTTCATCCAGGTCTTTCGAACAGCATGGCACGCGAGTACCCACCAGATAATTCAAGCGGAACAAAAAGTGATACCCCACGAACATGAACAGATATTCAACGCCAATACACCCGTGCTAATTTCACTGCGCCGATCTTACCATGACTCTTCAAGCAAAACAGTAAACCTGGAATAGCTCGCTCACACGAACCTCTTGAGCACCATGAACAATAACGCGGCCACTACTCCGTAAATGCAAGTATCGATCCAAGCCAGGTCGGGACTACGTTGGGCGACCTGTTGGAGCGGAGGTGCGGGTCTCGTCCTTGTCGGTCTAGCCGTAGGTACAGCAGGGGTGGGTCGCGTTTGGGTTGTGACTGGTACTGTAGCGGTAGGTACTGATGGCGCGGCAGGCGACGCGACTTCAGCAGGACTCTCTACTGCCCTTTGCTTGCCCTTGTCCACCGGCTTGTCGTCCTGGCCTTCCTTACCCAGCTCGTCGCGATAGGCAAGTCTCAGCTCTTCGGGGACTTCATCGTCTTTCCGCTTGCCTTCCTTCTCCTCAATCTCCTTGACGAGCTCCTCGCGCTCTTGCATGATGTCAGCATTGCTCTTGGCACAGCCGGCACATTTCCACGCGCCGCTGTCCTTGGCCATGCGCTCGCGTGCTTCTCTGCTGCATTCGATGCCGCCGAGCTGGCCCTTAGCGTCCGTGTCCATGAAGCTCCTTATCGCGACGAGGGCTGTGCGCACGCCCCAAGCCGGTTGCCATGTTTCTTCGTGATGACCCGATATGCTTAGACAGATTTCGCGGTTGACTTCAAAGCGGCCAGTGGGTGTAAGGAAGCGGAAGGATGGCGGGCGGAGAGGATACGTTGATGGCAGGACTATGCGGCCGTGGTAGATACCGCCGGCGTAGGGTGATGGCTCTGGCGGGCCGCGGATTGTGAAGTGCCATTCGAAGAGGTTGGTTTCTAGAGGTTCGGCGTGATAGTCTGAGGAGGGCGATACCGACAGTTCCGATGCTTCCTTTACTACGACACGTGTCAGCTACTTGTCACCGGTCACAGCCCAATGCTCGCGTACATATGCGCTTGATAGTCGGGTTCTTTGTGTTGAACTGCCCGCGGGTGGACATGGTCGCGGTGGATATGAGCTAGCAAGACCGGTGAGATGAGAGGTTGTGAGTTGACTAGGAGTGAGCGTGAGTTCTTATGAATATATATCAGCTGCTGTGCGGCGTAAGCGTTTGAACGCAATCACTCGGAATGCAACGTAGACAACCGTGAAGCGCCGAGGCTGCGTCATTGGCAAGTACCGCCGACTGCTCGTAATCGATAGCCCCAGCCCCAGCCCCACTTAGCGCGTCGCGTCGGACACTTCGCAGGACCGTCGAAGCTGCTGTAGCCTGCACCCAGAACTGCAGGGGCGATGCGATAGCAATCCATCTGCACGGAATTTGACTCGGGACATTACGTGCCTCCGCCGCTGCAGCATAAAGACGTGCCATTCCTACCACTCATACTCATCTCGCCATGTCTTACCATCCCCACGACCTGTTGATTGCGAAGTACTTCCCGGATGAAGACCTTTCCTCCATAGACTACGACTCGGTCCAGTATGCAGCTTTGTACGTTGGTGCGCTTGATGAGGAACGTATGGGCCGAGAACCTCCTCGCATCCCATGGCCACTGCCCCCTCAGCGCCCGGAGGAACATCTTGAAGCCAGTGTGGAGCAATGGCGGAGCCAGACGCTTCGGGCTGTCGACGCGCGCATAGCTGTCTTTACATCTCGTTCTGTCCCGCAGCACACAGTAGCAACGAAAGCTATAGCGACAAAGTCTACGGCAACAAAGGACCTTGAAGCTTCAGCACTAATAAGTCCACTCACTCCTACCCACCGCCTCCTCCTCATACCCGAGCTCTTGGAGCTCATTCTCCGATCAGCGACGGCTCAGGTTCAACATACCGCATGGGACGTAAATCGTCTTTGGCGGTGTACAATCGAACATATCCTTTCAACTCAGTACCGCTCTCACTTTCCATGTCCTCCAGTTGAACATGGCAAACCTATCGACATGGCCATATGTCCGTCATGGATGCAACCGTCAGAAGATGAGATTGCCATTGTCGAGAATCAGACTCAGGATGAGTCGCAAAGAGCTCAACACGAGCATGCGCTAGTCTGCTACCCAGCCAGAATTACTCAAGCCAACTCACTATCCGAAGACGCTTACCTGACCATCCGAAGATCTTACGGACAGTTTGGTTGGATGATCGGAGCGTCTACGCCTGTGGCCAAAGTACCACGATGGCTAGACCTTAGCCAGTTCAAGATGAATCCTCACATCCTGGAACTGTTTGGTAGCCGCATGGAGCTAAATCTCGGACGATGTGAGATTTCCTTGAAGGCAGGTACTAACCAGCCTTGCCTACTTCGAGGATCGCTACCAGGCGGAAGCTTCGCAGGACTCATAGCTGACATGTTCCTGACGGAGCCTGCTTGCAAGACACTTGGCATATACATTCCCCAGTTGCATAACAATCGTTTGCGTCTAGTTTCTAGAGTAACCCAGGAACATGGTATCCGTGTGGGACATTTTTTAGGCACACTTCAGCGGCATGCTGACAAGCTTCTCTCTACATGGCAAAGACAGGCCGAGATCCTTCGCCAGAAGATTCAAAACACACACTGGGCATCACTAAGCACTGAAAAGCAGCGGCTTAGCCCATGGATACATCACGCCTCGCCGACTTTCATCGTGTTTTTCGAACCGACTCGTGGATGTACTAAGACTGTGGCTCAACGGGCTTACCATTCTAGTGGCGATAGTCTTGATACACGTAGGGATGAATGGTTCAGCATCGTTGCAGATGACTGACTTGAGCTGAACTGATCGTTCTGGAAGTTCATCGGGCGTGCCATCACTGAACACGCATTTGAGTACTACCCAGGGAGGAGGGCAACTAGCAGGCACTAAAACCTTCGCTGCAACATTTCCTCAAGAAATTCCCTTCTGCAACCTCTTATACATCTCCTCCTCAGCAATCAAGTCAGTCTTGAACTGCTTCGTCTGCTCGGCAACGCGCATGAGATGTACCCTCTTCAGCTTCCCCCCATTCTCCTCGTCCACCAATGCGATACCCATAGCTGTCGACACAACATTCCTGATCTGTCTGCCATTGAATCCGAGCTTGCGACTGTCTTTCTCGACCCACTGCATGAGATCTTTGTAGTTATGAACGAGCTTTTTGTCGCGAAGTTGCTCGAGGAAGGATTCAAAAATGGCGATTTGTTGGGATTGCATGAGTTCTTCGTATTTGATTGCAATGTCTGAGGCGTATGTATCAGTAAGAAGAAAAACGTTGAACCTGCATGTGTAATTGGGAGACTTACGAATGCGACTCTGAACAGCGATGTCGAAAGATCTCATGCGGTTTGTAGTGAGGATCAGTATGCCGTCGTAGTACTCTAGTACCCGCAAGAGTACGGACACCATGGCATTGCGCCTCAGATCGTTCTCGCCGCGACCGCGCGCTTCAAGGAAAACGTCCGCTTCGTCGAAGAGAAGTACGGCTTCCCATTTTCCTGCGAGGTCGAACACCTTTTGCAAGTTTGCTTCAACTTTGTCGCCTTCAATTCCGATGTCAGATACTCCGACGGAAAGTAAAGGCTTGCCGGCCATGAGAGCTACACTCTCTGCGGTTAGTGTCTTTCCAACACCGGGATGACCTGAAATTGATCAGTGACTATGGAGTGTTATCGCGCATAAAGAATCTCTTACCGTAGAGCATGATGACGAGGCCCTTCCCCTTGTCCGGCGCAAAATCTTGCAGGCTCTTGGATACGCCCTTAGCATCGGTCTCCTTCCCGTATTCATGTGCTTGCACGGACCATTTGACCAGCTCTTTAGAGTCCGAGTCGAGTTGCAGCTTGTCGCGGAATACACTTGCGTCGGCGTCGTTAGGAGGATTGAGCTTTTCCACCAGCAGCTGCGCCCACTTCTTCTGCTTCAGCGCGTATCCGAGGACTCTTGGAGGACAATGCATGAGTTGATCTGCCGACATGGCTGTGTCAGAGGCGTGTCGGTCCCAATGGGTCTTGTACATATCTCTGTAGATCGGGTTGGCGCGTTTCTCGGGCGAGAGGTTCTCCAGTTGGCCACGAAACTGGGAAAGGTCTCCTAGAATTGGAGTGTTGGGAGCCAGGTATTCAAAGAAAGAGGTGAAATCAACCATCGTGGTCCCGTCGACCTAGAGCCAAGTTATAAAGCGATGTATTGTAGTCAGAAGCAAGCGATTACTTACCTTTTTCTTCTGGATGTATCGAGCCTCACTGTTTCGTCCAATGCCAGTGTCAGTGGAAGATGTAGTATCATCGTCGTGCCGTCGGCGCCCTCCCTCGTCTTCATTACTACCGATGAAGCTACGCCCTGCGTGGAAATGTGCATCTCCGGAGTACGTAAACATCTGTTTGCCTTTGCCAGGATCGCAGAGCTTGACAAACTTCTCTCCCCGAGCGATGAGCCGTTTCTTGAGGCGAGCAATTGCTTCTTCCGACGAGATGTCTTGTTCATCTGGGCTAGTATAATATTTGAGCGGGTAGAACGGTAATTCCACAATGCTCTTTCGATTAGAACCCCAATGGCGGATCTTCATCTCAAAGGGTACTCTGGTAAACTCTGTGCCCGTCCAGTCGAAGCTGAAGCATACCAAGTCAAAAGTGTGTTCTTCTCGAACGAAAGAATCGCACGAATCGACGGTAAAGATTTGAGGCTCGCCCAGGCAGGGATGTGAGACGATCAGGGTACCCGGTGGGAACAGCGTCCACAGAGCTGCGTGCGAAATGGTGCTCTCTTCCACGAAGAAGTTTCTCTCTTTGAAGTACTGGTCGAGAGGTAGGATACCTGAAGATGCGGAGATGATTCGCATGAGCTCGCGGAGGTCAACTCGAGCTTGCTTCTCCTCAGGCGTCTCGTTCTCCACGAACTTCTTTGCTTCCTCTTCAGCCTCTGCCCACGTCCAGATTAGACTCGCAAAAGGAGAGCTGAGGCTTTTGATCATCTCATCTGTTCCGAGCCTGGCCGTTATCTTGCCAATCAGCTTCTGCAATGGCTCAGACTCAATCTGGGCTTCCGACAGGACCGTCTCAACTATGTTGAAACGAGGTCGAAACATGGTAGACTTGCGGAATGTGAAAGCTCTGCGACTTTGAGGTTTGGGTCCAATCTCCTTCTTCTCGTTACTTTTCGTGATCTCATCATCTTTGTAGTCGCCAGTGTCAGGATCCCACTTGTTCACAATGATGACATATCGAGGTTCTTCTTCCTCCTCGGCATCATTCTTTTCAACAGGTGCCTCGGATTTGCCGTCATTCTTCTACGCCGCGGTCAACATATAGACTTAAAAGCCTGAGATTCAAAAGCGTACCTGTGACGCACGATCATCGTCGTTATTTGCCGAAAGGCGCTCCTCAAGCAGGGCTATCTTCTTCAGAAGTAGCTTGATGTACTGGTCTTGGACCTGAGTTGTTTCCAGGGTCTTCGCCGTATCCTAGGTATCCATTAGAATCTGCAGAGGCACGAGCGTGATGTGTCATACAAGGCCTTCGTCTGCCCCAACGGTAGCCTCGTCCATCACAGGCTGCTGCGACATTGTGTGAAAGGGATGAGAGGAGTTGCGATCGGGCTCACACGCAATGCGAGCAAGCTTGTAGCGAGGGCCCTTTTGTGTATCTTTGGCGAACGCCAGATACGCGCCTGCCTACATGATGCGACACCTTCCGTCGGCAACCGCGAGGCCCCCAAAGGTATTGACCGGAAGTGGTCACGACATTGGGGGCCATGATTGGTAATTCTAGATTACCCAACAGATGCAGGGTCGTGTACATCCGACGCGACTCGAAAGGGAGGGCAGTATCGCCAGTTACTCAGCACAGGTACTTCGTTCAATTGGTCTGACGGAGGTTCCATGTCCTTTGAATGTCCAGGTTAGGGTTGAGAGGTTGGCGCGGGGTTGTCGCTGCAGTCATCTCACATGTGTCAGCCTAAACACGAGATACCTTGGAAGGCGCCACGCACAAGGCTGAGTGCAACAAAGCGCAAAACCTGAACCCTGATTCGTACGCCCCCAGCCTCCAGATATGCATCGCGTATTGGAATCTTAAAGCTGGTCGCAACCCTGCATTGTTTATGTGGATGGGTAACCTGCGTTGTAACCTAGGCAAGTGTCAGCTGTGCGGTAGTAGCAACAGGAAGGAGCCTTGCATACCCTGCTCTGTCGCTTCCTTGCAGTGAACTCCCCCGAAAGTCGGCGCATCTCAGTTACGAACTCAAAGATGGATACCAGGCAAGATGAAAAGGAAAGAAGACCAGTGTCGCAATGGTTTCCGAATTCTGAGTGGGTGTGCGTACCCTGAGGGAAGGTCTGTGGATTTTATGAGTCCGACTGACTGCAATAGGAAGCATTTGCCCTTATCGCAGTTCGTTGCGGAACACAACAATTACCTGAGCAGTAAACTCAAGCGGACAGGGCTCGGAGTCAAAACAGAGCTGAGAAGCATTCTCAATTCCATGCCGGAAAAATGTGATGCCACTTTGACAGACCCGAAGAAAGAGAGTGATCTGCTGCAGTCGCTAAATGCTATGCCACTCGATGTGTTGTCCACCTACGTCCACAAACACGCTGAAGACCTTGGGGTAGCGCATACTGCCCTGGACCAAAAGCGATCTGATGGCGTCCGAAAGGCCTGGTCAAAGACAGAGAGGTTCGTCGTGCAGTTCGATAGGTTCCTAAATGCCTACTCTGGCATCTTAGACATTGTCAAAACAGCCGACGCTCAATACGGGGGAGTAGCTGGCTCAACACTCGCGTTGCTTTTCTCGGTAGGATCCCATCACGAGAGCCGTATCGGAGTATGGCTAACCCGCGCAAGACTGTGAAGCTGAAGATCAAGAACGAAGAAGCCATCGTGTCCGCAATGGAACAAATATCTGATCGTCTTCCAGACCTGGAGGTATACCGGAAGATCTACCCTGAGCCAAAACTAGGGTTGATGCTCGTTGATGCCTACAAGGACATCATCATGCTTGCGCGAGCAGCGACAACTTACTTTCTTGGGTCGGCTTGGGGTACAGCGCCATTATAGCATCCAGAGTTGAGTTCCTTCCACTGACGACGGGACAGGACGACAAGTGATCAACTTTGGAAATCCACTTGGTTTTGAGGTCCTAGAGCAAAACATGAGAGACAATTTCCGGCGTATCCGGATAAGATGCGACGTCCTCCTAGCGCAACGGGTGGATGAACTCGCGAATGAGCTCAAAGGTACGCATATCATGGATGACGCGTGTCGATGTGCTAACCATCAACAGATAGTTACGAGCGTGAGGATAGAACCAGAGTCGTTTCATTACGCGATGCGCTGAACATTGGGAGTTATCGAACCGAGGATGCCGTGCTCTCGCTGGAGCAGTATCGCAAGGCGCTAGCATCCAACTTCGATGACGACAGACATCGCTCAAAGCTATGCAAATCAAACTTGATGGCCGAAAGCAAGGCGCGCTTCTGGCAAGAGAGTTTGTCATGTCTTCTCATGCTCTCGGGATGCAATGAAGAAGGTGTCGGTGAAGTGGCACTGTCCTGGCTATCTCCAGTGGCTGTGGATATCGTACTTGACCGGCTAGTCCAACCCCGACCAGTTGCCTTTGAGATCTGCAACAGATCAAGCACGTTGCAGAATGTGCTAGCGCGGTTGATCTTCCAGCTATTAGAGAAGAATCCGGCAGTAGTCCGAAAAGGCCAGGACTGGTACGACATCCAGTCACATATCGCCTGGGACGGTGATTCAGAAGAAAAGACCAAACATCTCTCGGAAGCCTTACTCAAGATCATCGATCTTCAGACAGAGGAGGTATACGTCGTTATTGACAGACCTGAGCTCAGCGAAGCTGATTCCGTAAGAGACTTCGCTTCGGGCATGCTCCATTTGGTCGAGCGAACGAGAAATGTTCTGAAAGTACTAATCGTCCATCGAGCTGAACTCTGGAATTGGGAGGAGAACAAGCGAAGTGTCATCAGGAAGGGTATGAGGGAGGAGATTTGCCAAGCGCTTCGCATCGATCAATGCCGGTTGGAGAGCGATTGGAGTCGGTGACATAGAAGACGCGGCGGTTGTGTAGGAGCGGCGAGCTTGGCATCTGTGTGCAGGAGCGATTGCGGGTCCTTTCCACGTGTTAATTGAACTGAAGCACATGCATCACATTTCGGAGACCAACCTTAGTTGATTTGAAAACTTGGGATCGATAGTGGAAGGCTTTTGCCGTCTAAAGCTCGATTGATCAACTGGTATATTTATCTTGCAATCCCATACAGCCGTGAACATACATCATCATGCCTATTTTTTCTTGCCGGACGCCTCGGTCGCACTCAGTTCCCTGATGAAGACCTTGGTCACGCCGTCAGGTACGTCGTCGACGCCATCCTCAAAGCCTGGGCTTACTCCAATGGCTACGTATTTGCCGTCGTTGGAGAAGTCGATGGTCTGCACGCTAGCAGGGAACTTCTGGTACTGTCTTATCCTCCTCTTTGCTACGGCGTCCCACAAAGCGACTATGCCGTCTCCGCCTCCTGTCGCGAAAGTGCCGTGGACTGGGTGGTATGCGAGCGCGTGAACCGGGTAGACGATATCCTGGCCATCAACATTTTGTCGGTGGCACTTGAACGCGTACTTGCGCGACTGCGACTCTTCAGATGGGTCGAACCACTCGACTGCTACACGCCCCTCGATGCTCGAGCTGGAGTACCCTGCATCGTTTGGCATGCAAGACACGGCGCGTGTCATGTACTTCATGGAGCTCTCCCGCTGCTGCCACGGCTCCACGCCCACTTCCTCACCGCCGCCTGTCTTGGCAGCTTCTGCCAGCTTGTCCAGCTCGTAGATGTTGACTGCGCGGCTGGCCATAGCGACGACTAGTTTGGTGGGCGAGGCGGAGAGGGAGAAGGGCTTGGACGGCAGGCGGATGGCAGAGAAGTCGCCGGGTTGCGACAGGTCGTGGAGGTGCAGTGTCGAGTCCCATGATGAGGAGATCAGGAGGTTGTGCGGGGCGGAGTAGAGGACATTGCGAACACCCTGCGAGTGTGTAGACATGATGGTCTGGGCGCCCGTCTCGAGGTCGATTCTCCGTACCTCCCAGTCGAGCCCGCAGGAAAAGGCCTCGTTGTCGTCGCGCCCAAAGCAGACATCTAGCACGGGCGCGCGGTGTTCGAATTTCTGGAGCAGCTTGCCGCCGGGCTCAGCGTGCGTATCATAGAGGTAGACATGGCGGTCCCAGGACGAGACGAGCAGGCGTGTTGGGTTGTTGGTCGCGAACTTGACCGACGAGATGGGCTCGGTTGGGTTTTGCGCAAGCTCGAATTGGCCTGACTGGGTTAGTCTGAGTCTGTGTCGCTATAGAGTCGCCGTGGCGATATATAAGCAACTTACTTGACATGTTGGCGGTATGTGTTGCTGCTCGTGGTGGAAGCTGCGCGCTGGATCGAAGCTCGAAGACGCGGGAGTCCGCAAGCCAAACATTTGGGATCTGCGCTAACGCCCCTCCAAAAGTTCCCCAGCAACTCCCTCGTCACGCTTACACCAACCACGATGCCCTTTGCCCAACTCGTCATAGGCCCGCCGGGCTCAGGCAAGTCGACGTACTGCGATGGCATGCAGCAGTTCATGGGCGCCATCGAGCGCAAGTGCTCCGTCGTCAATCTGGACCCCGCCAACGATCACACCTCGTACACGCCCGCCGTAGACGTCCGAGACCTGGTCACGATCGATGAGATCATGGAGCAGGAGACTCTGGGCCCAAATGGAGGAATCTTATTTGCACTCGAGGAACTAGAACACAACTTCGACTGGTTAGAAGAGAGCCTGAAGGAACTAGGAGGTTTGCGACAACACTCTACGTCCTCGAAGTATACTAACAGGCTCAGATGACTACGTCCTCTTCGACTGCCCCGGCCAGGTCGAGCTCTTCACACACCACGGATCGCTGCGCAATATCTTCTTCCGCCTACAAAAACTTGGGTATCGAGTATTCGCCCACCGCCCATGGCTTGCAACTGGAGGCTAACATGAACCAGCTCGTCGTCGTACACCTGACTGACTCGATCATCCTCTCGCGACCGTCGCTCTACGTTTCCTCCCTCCTGCTCGCCCTGCGCAGCATGCTGCAGATGGACCTGCCTCACCTGAATGTTCTCACCAAGATCGATAACCTCCGCAACTACCCCAATCTTCCCTTCAATCTCGACTACTACACCGAAGTCCAGGATCTACAATACCTACTGCCGCACCTCAACCGCGAACAGACGTCCGGCATTCCGGGCCCCACCACAGCCGGCGCAAACGAGGACGTGGATCCGGACGACAACGAGCCGACCTCAAAGTTTTCCGCGCTGAACAAAGCCATCGTAGAACTCGTAGAGGACTTTGCCCTGGTAGGCTTCGAGACACTGGCGGTTGAGGATAAGAAGAGCATGATGACGCTACTGCGGGCCATCGATCGTGCAGGTGGCTTCGCGATGGGTGGAATAGAGGGCGCGAACGACACTGTGTGGCAAATGGCTATGCGCGAGAACGGAGCGACTATGGATGCTCGCGATGTACAGGAGAGGTGGCTGGACAGGCGCGACGAGCTCGACGAAGAAGAGAGGAAGGCATGGGAGGATGAGACCAAAGAGATGCGCGACCCACCACCACAGAACCCTCCCCAAGCACCGCCTGCCGCGAAACCGCCTACAAAGCCCAAGGATCAAGACAGTGACGACGACATGGACGATCTTGAAGAGATGCGACAGTTCATGGAGAAGAAGGACTCAGGCATCAATGTAGTTAGGAAGTGAAGTAAGGATGCCATGGACCCGTAGGCAGCGCAACAACCGCACGCCTGTTCAGCGTGCTCTCTAACGCTATAGTAGCGATATCAGCTTTTTGTGAGCTTTCACGACAGGGACTGTATGGCTACAGATCCTATCTACATAGAGTGACGATCTAAGCGTCATGGCGATTTGCAAGCTTGTAGGAATCTAGCAAGGTTGGGAATGGGAGCACCGCTTGAAGTACAGGGAATGGCTTGAGCCGAGGAGTTGCGCGCAACCACCGTGAAGGAAGGCCAGGCACTTAGTCCAAGTTTAGATCTTGAAACAACGCGTCGCGTGAGCAAACATGCACGCGCCCGCACGGCTCGATAGTCGACTATTGTATAGAATCCAGCCGTGCACTAGACCCTAATCGATACCGTCTAATGTCATCGTATTGCTCCCTTGGCTGTTTTTGACTGCGCACATGCTTAAACGCAAGCCCTCGCGCGACCTGGTCCCCAGCGGCGGCCCCCACGTCTCCATCTTTAGCAGCGACCCCACGCTTAGTCGTCATAAGCGGAAGCGCTCGCTCTTCCGTTCCCAGCACAACAGGGCGCAGTGGGTACCCGAGCCAGAGCGCGACATGAGTGAACTGCTAGATTTCGTCCTGCAACATGAAGATGCCTTCAAGAAGTGAGTCCACCCATATATCGGCGACACCCTCCAGGGCTGCATTGCTGACTAGCACAGCCAGCATCGCCTTGCATCGCTCTATTCAGACTTTCGGCAGCAGCTCGAGATAAACCCCGAAGGCTACCATGCCAACATCGCCGCATGGACAAAGGCCCTCATCGATGCTTCGCGGGCGGGCGTCATCCCGAGGCAGGGCACCACCCACGATCTCCTGAACATACGAGCCGCCGAGGAGCTCGCGCGAGCCCTACAGCACCCGCAATATGGCAAGCCCACGTGTCTACCGGCTGTCTTCCATGAAGCAGTGCAAAAGAAGGAGATGGTACCTTTGAGGGACTTCATGTCGTCGAAAGAGAGCATATACAAGACATCGTGGATACCCTCGCCATGGCAGGTGCTTCAGTGGAGCTTGCGGCAGGTTGGGGTACTGGGGCAGGTACGGGCGCCGGCCAAGATGGAGGTGGGGAACTTCGTCGTCATCAAGAATGTCGAAGTTGCTGCGGACGAGATACTCAAGAAGATGAAGGAGCACCTATCCACGGCTGACCGGGTACTATCGAAGACAGACTTCTTGAAACGTTTCGCGACTATACTAAATCCGACTGCACCACTTACGACGAACGACCTCGATATACTCCTCGTATTTCTCGCCCGAGACAAGCAAGCGATATCTCACAATGATCAGACGATCAAGTTCAAGCCAGAACATGAGGCTGTCCCCCTGCCTGTCACAGAAGAAGACGCCGCTATTGCCAATCTTCGCGACACACTAGCGAATATCAATGCGCAAATACCCCCATTGATGGAGAAGATTACTTTGGCCGATGCGGCCGCACGGGAAGCCGTAGTTGCGAAGCAGATGGTCCGCGCGAAAGCTGCACTGCGTTCCAAGAAGCTTGCCGAAAACGCTCTCGCTCAACGTTCCGATGTCGCCCTCCAGCTCGAGCAAGTCTACACCGATCTACAACAAGCCGCTGATCAGGTCGAGATCGTGGAGGCTATGCGGGCTGGTGCAGCGGCCCTCAAAGGTCTCAATGAGAAAGTTGGCGGTGCAGAAGGCGTTCAGGGTGTCGTCGATGCCGTCAACGAACAAATGGCGACCACGGAAGAAATCACGAACATCATCAATGAGACCGACCAGCCTCTTGATGAGGACGAGATTGACGACGAGTTCGAAGCACTTGAGAAGGCGGATCGCGAGAAGCGCGAGAAGGAAGAGGCCGAGAGGACCGCTGCAAGACTGGCGGAGCTTGAGGCTGTAGAGAAGAAGCGCAAGGAGAAGGAAGCTACAGACGAGGAGCAACGGCAGAGGGAGGTTGTTGACGCGGGCAGAACGGAGAAACAGGTCGATGAGGCGTCTCAGAGTATGGCGAGGATGTCTTTTCATCAGCCGGATGATGAGATGGAAGATCCTGAGGAGGAGAAGCGTACACCTGCTTATGCCTAGGCATGCTTTGATTATTCTGCGTTCAAATGGTTTATCTGCATAGCACTGGCGTTACGGGCTCTTATACCACAAATCAGTTACCTAGGTACTGATGGTACACTACATAGTCATCATTTTGAGAGAAATGTTACATTTCTACATCACAGTAACTCTGTAGTCTCCCTACGAAACGTGCTCTGCTTGTTGCCATTTAACTTTTGACAAGAATTCCTGTGAGCCCTGGAGCAGTTCCACGTCCCATTGCTCCTTCGCTCCGGCGCCACTAGCCGCCGCCACGCCAAGCAATCACAGGGAACGCGGAACCTCACCTTAACATCAAGACAACAAGCACCTATCAGCCCCCATCACAACCCGCTGCCCCTTACGCCGGGACTAAACCAACCCACTCTACGTCCACCTCAGCCCTCGATCCGCTCGCCTGCATACCACCATGAACTCCGTCCGCGCCGCGACCAGCGCCTCGCGCACCGCCCTCACCGCTTCGGCTCGCACAGCAGCTCCCCGCCGAGCCTTCTCACAGTCACAAACGAAGCGCTCAGGTCACGGACCCAGCTACGATCCCCCATCTGGATGGCTCTTTGGCGTCAAGCCCGGCGAGCAGTATGAGAAGGAGGGGTGGGAGAACGCTATGTACTGGGGTTTTGGTGGAGCGTGTGCGTTTGGCGTTGTGGCTTACGCTTTCAAGCCGGATACTAGGTATGTGCGAATTTTGTGTTAGAGGGAGATGGACGGGGATGGTGCGGGATGGGTGAAGAGGTGGATTAGGCGGGAGGGGTCATGAATGGGCGATGGAAACAGCTCCCGAAGAAATGACTGGAAGAGAGCAACGGCAATGCATTCATCGAGCAGAGACTAACAGTCCACCAGCATCCAAACCTGGGCCCTAGAGGAGGCGCGACGAAGACTCGAAGCCGAGGGTATCCTCGCAGACCCAGACACCGTCAAGAAGGAGTAAACGACACCTTGAGCAAGTCAACAAGACCCTAGACATGGGGTGGAAGTCTTACAGCAACACCACGGAAACTGTATATATGCTAGTGGGGGACGAGGATGCGACACCTTTTTCTTTTGTGAGCTTGGATCTGGATGGGCTAGACGCTCGATAGACTATGCGATGATGGCTGAGTATCCGAGGGTAGGCAATTGTATTTTTTTGTTATGGATGTTTGTGATTGGTATGTCCACGGGTGTGTGGTGTGATGCTGACGATCTTGCGGGATCTTGGTCTATGTGCAGGCGGTAGAAGATGTCTGTCGAATCGTAGAGGCTGCTGAGGTCCGCGTATATGAAGCATTCTCACTTCGGCCAATACGTGAGGATGTTCTTCCAAGAACCTATCTTCCTTGGGGATGGAGAAATGCCCTGGGGCACTCCTTCCTTCCCCCAGGCCAACACTAGCTGCTTCGGGTTAGCCATCGCTGTGCCGCAGCTCACAGGAGGGCACGTCACAATCTTCGCACCTATAAGCCATCACTACCGTCCTCCATTACGCCAGACTCACTACTCAGATCTCTCCCGCCAGGATGCCGCAAAGCCAAAGCGCATTGTTACGCCTACCTACAGAACTCCGGCTCCAGATTTATTCATACCTGCTGCCCAACGACGTCCACGTACGCCTCCGTAATGGCACGCTTCTTGCATCGGCGTGTATTCAGGGCGGTGCCCCTTTCCGTGGCGATGTATCTAGTTACGACATTGAATATACCGACGAAACTTGGCAAGTTCGCGTGCCCACGTCTGTGTATGCCCGTCGTCTACAGTCAACCTGGGGTCTGCACTGGTCGTGCGAGGAGCACACCTCGTTGTCACACTTCTTGTTGACTGAATGTACGGACATTCCCGATCTTCTGAACATTTTCCCGGGCGTGTAAGTACATTGGAAGGCTTCGTGTCAAGCGCTCACGCCACTAGTCGTAATGAAGTGTACGATCTCCTTGCTCGTACTTCGACTATCCATGTCTCCGACCTGGACCTCATCAATTACTGGGCAAGAGCTTCGGAGATAACGATGCCAGTCGCTTCCGAATTCGCGAAGATGCCAGTATCGAATGTTAGCCGTCTGAGTATCACGCTCAAGCTTCCGTTAGCTTTCTTCCAGTCAGCGGAGCGACTTTCAGGCAGCGATCCTACATCCTCAGACATAGGTCCAGCAACGCAGCCAGCACGTCTTTGGCAACATTTGGGCTCCATTCTCGGTCGTTTCGAAGCTCTCAAGAAGCTGGAATTGTGGCTCGATCATAATGAGCCGCAATTCTGGGTCGTGGTCAACGAGCGCTCGACCCTTGATCCTCTTCTCACACAACTAAGTACTCGTCCCAATCTCGACGTCACCGTCACGCTACCCATGCTTCACCCGAAATTTGAACAGGACGAGCGACATTACACCGAAGACAGCATCTCGGGGAACATTCGTGTGAACAGGGTGTTGAGGTCGAAAAAGCATGCTGTTATTGGTGCTCAAGGATGTATCGAAATTGTTACGTGCAACGACTTTCCATTGTTCGCCGAGACATATCAGGCGACGAATATGGGTTTGTCTGCGTTAGTCGGACGGGAGCGAGAACAATGGAAACAAGGGCGTGATGTGGAGAATCAGTACAGAATGCTCACGAGGGGTCGGTACTCAAACTGGTATCCCTAGACTGTAGAGTAACTAGTCATCGGTCATCGACTCGTGGCTTCTATCGTCACACATGACAGTGCTGACTGGATCATTTCTGACTGGTGTGAGCTGCAAAAGTGCGCGGAAATTTAGCGATGCTCTCACTTTCACCGCTCATGTGAGCGTTCACCTCTTGGTTATCTTATTCGGCTCAATCACATTTCATCAACAACACTATCTGGTGAGACTCAATCCATCAATCTCTTCTTGTCACTGAATGATACCGCCGAAATCCTCAATCAGTCATCAACAACATGGCACTCAAACGCGAAGAGGCAATGCACGATTCGCGCGACGAAAGTGCGCAGAACCGCTTTATACCTGTACGTACCGAGTATCCATACGCGTATGGATTTGTCATGCTAATTTAGGAACGTAGGATCTTGCCAGTCTGAATGCCTTCGCTCAGGGCTACGAGCGGCTTCAATACGATAACGACCACCTCCGGGACGAGCTTGCTGAGCGCACCCGTACTCATGAACAAGCTATCACCCAACTTCGACAGGCAGCGGAGCATCAGGTTGTCGGTCATGCTGCTACACTCAAGGCGACAAGCGAGGAGATGCACATACTGCGACGAGAGAAAGAGAGCCTGAGAGAAGGCATCGAAGAACTGCAGTTTGCAGTGGTCCCAGTCAATGACGAGGTTGCCAGGCTTAGAAGAGAGAATGGAAAGCTTCTTCGTGCAGCGAATCAAGATGCCCGCAAGGTCAAAGGCTTACATGACAAGATCAGGGATTGCAACAAGAGCCTTGAGAGCTACAAAAAGCGAGTGAAGGCTTTGGCGAACGAAGATTAAGAAGTCATTGAAGTACACAAACGAATCTCACAGTAGATGCGTCTATCATAACGAATGCAGTCAATTTGTCTCTATATGCACACTTCTAGATCCACCTCAAGTATATACAGTTGCGAAGCTAAGCGAGAGGAAAGCCGGAAGAAATCCACGAACTCTTACAGTACCAAGCTCCAGTCCCTTTCCAGCATCTTATCCAACAACCCCATCGAGCGCTTATGCGGGCTGGGCGAAAGTAGAGCCAATAGGTCCAAACTTGATGTTGGAGAAGACGACAGTAGCGCCGGGCGAGTTAGCCTCAACATCCTCAGGCTTGCCAGAGTCAGTAGAGCAGGTACCACGGGCGGCACCAAGCTTGTCAGGGCTAGCATCGGTAGGGTAGGTAGAGTCGAGCCAGAGCATGTTGACCGCATGGTCGTCCCAGAGGGACATGACGAGGACGTGTCCGCGAGCAAGCGAGGCACCCATGCCGTTGAGGCCACCGAGGGTCTTGAAGGAGTTTGTGTCACCGAAAGTGGTCTTCTGCGCCTCACAGAAAGACTCGGTGATGGAGTTACCGGAGACGCCCTCGATAGCAGAGTCGGAGTTCTTGAAGACCTTTCCGCCCTGGATGTAGAAGCGCTTGATGTCAGAGAGGCTGGAGCCGGAGCCAATGAACTGGGTGACGACGGTCATCTTCTTGGTGGTGTCGAGAGTCATACCGGGGCCGTAGAAGTCCTTGACACCCATGCGGTAACTGTTGAAGTCGCAACCGTCCTTGTCGCAAAGTCCGCCGTAGCGGTTGTCGCCGTCACCGCAGCTGACTTCGTCGGTGCACTCCTGGAGACCAGTGCCCTTGCAGGGATGGGGAGTGTAGGCAGTGGAGATGGAGTTGGCCTCCCAGATGTCCATCTCGGGGCAGCAGGCACCGATCTTGCCGGAACCGGCGTTGGGGTCGGCGTCGGACGGGTTCCAGCCCTCAACGTTGGCTACACCGTTGATGAACTTGATGTCGTGGGGGCACTGCGAGTCGCAGTATCCGGTTCCGTACTTGGCACCGGCCTTGTTGTTGCCCTTGTTGATGCCACCGTCGGCGGCCATCTCGACGAAGTAGAGAGCACCGTTCAGACCGCAGGGTAGCTTGGAGACATCGACATCGAAGGTGAACTCCTTGCCGATGAGGTTGAACATCTGGTACTTGGTGTCGCTCTCCATGAGGTAGGTGCGAGAACCAATGTTTGCAGCGTAAGAACCCTTGGTGACGAACTGGAGGCTCAAAGAGTTGCTGCTGGTCTTGATACCGTAGGTGCCTAAGATCGTTAGCTAAGGGCTTCACATTTTGTGTCGTGGACATGTTCACGTACCAGAGTAGTCAGCACCGTCGATAGCGCAGTTCTTGGTGCAGGTGCTGCCGTCAGGGCAAGCGGTCGTGTTCCAAGAGTTGCCGTCGTAGCAGTTGGTGTATCCACTGGTGACATGAGACCAGCGCCAGTTGGCATCGAGCGTAATGGAACCCTGCTTGGTGGTGCAGCTGTTTCCACCGGTACCAGTGCAAGTCTGCCATGTCAACTTGGGGTGTGTCTCTGCTGTCGATGTGCCAGCCTGCTGAGCGCGGGCGGCTCCGAAGAGCGAGAGCGAGGTGAGGGCGAGTGTCCTGTACATTTTGGCTTCTTGAGTGAAGATATGTTGTTGGATGTCGAAAGTATTGGAGCGATGGGCTGACCTTCTTATACAACATTCTTGAGCTCATCGCTACTAATCAAAGTACTCTGCAGAAGTACCCATATGACTGTTGATTATTGCAAGGTGCAGGAGATCTACACCCTTGACGTCCCTCCATGCTGTTCTCACCAATGTTGTGAGAGGAACGGAACATCGGGAGCGCAAAAGGACGCTAAGAGTGCCAGAGTAATGAACTATAGATGAGGCATGCCCTGTTGCGCCGCATCGTGGGGTAGTCTGGGGTATTGCGGAGATCTGTGCGCCACCACGCCCGGGATCTTTGCCTTAAAGAGATAGTGTAGGCAGTGACGAATGGAGAAGCATATGGAGCTGTACTATCAACCGTCGGCTTCACTGGTGGCCAAGTCTTAGCCTTCCGTCTCATTCGATAGTGATGGGTCAGCCTCGTATGTGAGAAGGCAAAGCTGTGGATCAGCACTCGTAGCTGTGTTCTTGATATTTGCATACAGTATTGTGGCTGGGTCACGAGTAACCGCATGTGCACACACCACCCCGGAGAATACATCATGCTGGCTTTCACAGTAAAAAGATACGCGACGATGTATACTCCAATGTGTGTTGTACCTTGGGTACAGCTCAGGACCACATCGCGTTGTTTTGTGCAATTCCACCCGGTGAGCTCAAAACCCGGTAGGAATAGATTGCTTTTTCCATGATCCATGGGCATATACGAGAGACTTTTCTAGAAAGATTTTCCGGACTGGGGGGCACACTTAATCTGTAGCAGAGGTCATGAGGCTCAGATCTTTTCCCGGGTAACGGTTTGGGCGTGAAATCCAATAAGAAGAAAGAAGACTGAAATACGTACTTCGCTGGAAGCGGCACAAGGATACAGTCAGGTAAGTTGCATTGAGCCCCTCCTTCTGTTGCTCGAGTCTCATTGTTGTAGTAAACAACCATGACTGGCGCTGCTTGACATGCCGGTGTACGAATGATATCGACAGAGACTGGCCAGTATGTTTCCCCGTGTTGAAATGCATGAGAAACATTGAGGCAGTTTCATCAGGTGTCCTTTCGTGGTGGAATGCAGGTACCGAGTTGAAGCGCCGAACCCTGCAAGCAAAACGAAGCTTCCGGAGCAGACGGGACGAGACCCTCATCCACAATTGGCTATGGATTTCAGAGCTTAATCAAGTTGCCCTGAGCCTTAGCAGAGTGGCATCGACCGGATTTCTCGGTCGAACTGCTAGTGCAGGATATATTGAGGTCAGGGGTGCCCGCTCGCCAAGACCGGAACATCCCAAGGTTCGCCATGAATTTGTCCGCCTGCTGGGTCGTTGGCAAGCAAAGCTTGTGACAGACCATCAACGCGTCGTTTGAATTGTGGGTTATGGAAAGTCTCCAAGTAGCGTTGCACGGCCAAAGATGCACATGCTGTTTTCCCAGCTGGTTTGTTGTGCATGACGTCCGAGGTTCAGCCTAATCTTCCAGCAACGTGCAATATACGTTCCGGCCACTCGATATGAACTCCGCACCAGTATTCGACGATCACAGGTTCTCGGTGGTTGCGACCCAGGTGGGCGGCAGTTTTCCAGGGCTTAGCGAATCAGGTGCGCTGTCATATACTGCGACCGGGTATAACACATTGAGCCGCAATCATCGTGACAGCGTGACCTCACAACACGGCCCAGGGGCACCAAACGCGCAGTTCAGTGGACATGCTTTGCTGGTACCGAGTCTGCATCACCCTGCTTGAAACCGAGAGTGAGATACGTGGCTCCGGAAGCATAGATTGGTCGCATACCTGGGTACACTTCAGAGTCTTTAGGAAGTTCAAAGACTTGGGCAATTCGTATGTTGTCACCTACGTAACGTATTCCGACATGTATCGCAAGTGAGAAGCATCTATCTAGTAAGTAGGGAGATGGGTTGCGATGGTGTTTGGAGGTTGGACACCCCCCAAAGTGGGCAGGAAGGGTCCAAGGCCTAGACCTCAAGAAGGCTAGCGTATCCCCCCGCACCTCGAGACATCGCCCGGGCGAAGTCTAGGTATGTACATAGGTAGCTGATGCTAGGTCATCACTTTGATCTATTCTCCGTCTTTACAAGCCTCTTTCCGTTCAGATTTACTTCTAGTCAAGATTCTTCCATGATGTAGGCATATCGCCTGGTATGTGGTATATTGCCCAACTCCGAAATGTCTATATCTAAACCTACGCTGTGTACCCAGTAGGCTCCTACAATGAAAAGCGGCTGCAGGTACTCAAAGAATGCTAAATAGCTTGGAAAACCAGAAGAACGTCTAGAAAAGTCCATGCCCATGACGAGCATCTAACCGAATCAACTCTTCAGCAACATCTCTCGCATGATCTCGTGTGTCTTCAGCATACTTCCGAGCCACTGCTTCGTTCTCTTCTCTCGTCCGCCAATACCTCGGTCTTGCACTGGACCGTCTGATCTCATCGGGTCCTTCTTCAGAAGTATTCCTCCTCATGAAGGACCGATAGATGCGAGACTTGGGTGCGCTGCTAGCCGCCACAACCCCAGGGTGAGTAGCCTCTTTCGACCCATCTTCCACCTCCGCAGCCTCAAACGCAAGTCTGACAGATCCCGCAGGTCGGCTGGTAAGTCTCACGAGACAAGTGTTGGCCCCACTACCCTCAGCACAGCTTCCTACGCCATGCGCTCTCCACCCTGTCTCGAACGGCGTCCTTCCCGTACCCAGATCCCGCCAACTCTGCACCACCAGCCTGACCTGTCCGCCTGTAGCATGCGGGAAGTCTTGGCTGGTCACGCTCCAATCCGTCGCACAAGTGGAGCAGTTCTGCGTGAACTGGTACTTCCAGCCTCGGCGGATGACATTGTCGATGGCGGCCATGATACCTGTGTGGCCGTTTGGAGTGTCGCGGTGGCCTGTGACAATATGTGGAAGGAGAGGCCAGAGCGACTTTAGGAGGTTGCGATTACGCGTCGTGAAGGCGGGTAATACGATGGCATAGGAACTGTGTAACAGGAATCGCCCGTTGACTATCCTGGCGGATACAGTGAGTTTAGTCGGTACAGGCGTTCTGGAGATGCGTGCCATGTCTTTCTTCTCATGGGTAAACGCAGATAGGGCAATGCCGTGTTCGTCTCCCCGTGACGCGCGGTTGATGGCAAGTCGAACGTGATGAAAGCGTAGTTTATAACCGTCTCCAGCGTCCAAGTAGCTGTTGTAGTCGGCACAATCTCTTCTCTTTCTTGAATATTGCTGGTTCTTTGGCCCGTCTTCTGCGGCCCAGGCATGGAATTTGTCACACCAGCCGCAGAACCAATGACCGGGAAAGGCGCGCTCTACTACCGCCTCGATAATCTTCCTCTTCTCAAATCGGTTCTTGCTTCCCTTGACATGGCGAGACAGAACTTCGGTGCCGAGAGCGTAGTAGATGTATCGCCCGGATAGACAGAAGGCTGCTGCGGAGGCAGTGTCGAGATAGGTGTTGACTTGTTGGATCAGCTCGAGTGGGAGAGTAAGTACTGGAGCTTTCGACGACGGTGGTAAGGGTTTGATTGTAGCCAGGGAGTCTGTAATCTCGTACTCTTCAAAGGTGGAATCTATACTCGTTCTAGAGCTTGCGGTATCGGATGCCGAGTCGATGGTCGAAGGGCGTGATGAGTGTGAGGAGCCGAAGCTCATAGATCGACGAAAGATGTTCATGCCTGCGTCTTGATCTATCTCTTCACTACGCGTGTGGTCGTTATGAGGCTACGGAATTTCGAGGCTGAGACCAATATAAGAGTACCACAAAGGGGCAACAGACGCTATAAGTCAACACTGCCAACGTATAATTTAGAAACAAGGACTAGTCAACAACACATCAAGAAAGGTACCGACATAGCCGTTGCAAGCTCGACGCCGTCTCGCGCGCGGCCACTGCATCCCCTTATCAGTGCGCCTGGCCTCCGGCCGCCAATGCACGACATGTCATCCAGCCGCGGTTTCTAACGGGGCCTGACAGTGGCACGCAACGCACATGGCACCTCGAGTCCAGGCACATGCCTACCACTTTGCCGTTGTCAGGGTCCAGCAGACGTATCCGGCGGTGTAGGTGAGACAGCCGTCATTCACCTGATGTGCTTGGGCTAACCGAGGTGGGGCTAGGTGCAACGTGTGTGGTGGGGTGACCCGGTGGACGCTGCTAAGCGCCCTGACTGCGCCGCCACGCCTGCCTCACAATCTTGGAACGCGTAAGATTTGGGACCAGATGAGTCAGAGCTTAGGAGCACGTCGGGCGAGAGAATGTTGTTGCTGTTCTTCCTTGTGGTGAAGAAATTAATTTGCGAATGGTAAACGCTATGCTACGCGAAAATAGTGGTAGATCTGACGAGCTTCGCTATCGTGCGATTCCGCCCGTCTGATGTACGCCAAAATGATATATGTATATGGTACACGTGCGCTTCTAATTCGAGAATGCGCAACCCTAGGTCATGTCATTACAACTTCTGGCTGTCATAAATCATCCCCTCCCCTAGTCCACAAAGCCTAGTAGGCCAGGAACGCGCCTCAGACGCAGCCTACTTGGGCAGCTCAGGGTTCAGCTTAAGCTGAGGTACTGGTGGGCCAGTTCCAGCTCTCCGCCTCCGCTCGCGCTCGTTGAAACCAACAGGCTGGTCTAGTTGTGCGGTCTTCTTGAATTTGCCACCCAGGCTGCGCATCCAGTCCTCGCCCTCGCCGGCATCAGCACCGAGCCAGTACTTGGGCGCACCGCTGAGCATGACGCGTCCGAGTTGCCCCTTCCAGCCGCTTCCCTCTTCTTTGCCCTCTGCGAACGGGTTCTCGGCAAGGTCGTTGGCGGACGTCTGCATGTTGTTCGAGTTGTACCATGCGGCGGAGGAGGCGTTTGCGGCGATGTGTTGGCGGAGGCACTGGCGCGCGAAAGCCAGCATAATAAAGACGAAGTAGACGCGAAGAGCCCAGAAGCCAGAGATCAGCGAGATGCTCATAATGCTGCCGCTTTGGAAGACGGCGTTGCCCAGCCCGGCGCCAGCATCTCCGCCCTGTCCAACTGCTACGGCGTTCTGACCAGATTTCAGGCCGTCGGTGGGCTCCGCGATGATATCGACCTGTGTGACGTTGTGCTTGGGGCTGGTGAAACCCGCGTTGTCCTTCATGCCCGGCGATAGTCCGGCATTCTCGTCTGGGTGCGCGGCGAGCGTGTAGAACCACGCGATGCCGAAGAAGGCTGTGTATAACGCGTTGATGACCGAGTCGAGCGCATACAGGTGCGCCAGCAATACCGACTCAAAGGGACTTTGTAACCGGATGTGCTTGTACAGGAATGTGGTAGCGAGGAGTGCGACGGTCGAGTAGAGGTACATGGACAGCTGGAAGCCATCGATCTTCGCGCCGGTAAGAAGCGCAAGGAGGCCGTAGACTCCCGACGCCTTGTTTATGACTTGGAGGTAAGTAATGATCTCGGCCCCCGTCCGAAGAGACATCTTCTGGAGGAACGTCTGCGCGCGGGTCAGTCCTGTCCATTTTAAGGTTCAGATTCACTTACCGTGGGACGTGGGATATCGAGGATATTCATCGTGGCTATTATAGGGAGATGACGATGGGAGTGAAAGAGTTTGGGTGACGATGTTCGTTGTTGCAAGGCGCAAGCAACGCGGAAGGCCCGGGAGATTTAGCGCCCCTTTCAATACGTGCGAGTCGTGGTCGTGCAATCCCTTCATCCATGGATATGCTTTGTACCATGATTCGCGCAGACTTCATTCACACTGGATGCATTGCATCTGCGTTAGAATTCCATATCTCCTTTAGGTTTCATTGTTGCTGGTGTCGCGCCTACTATTTCGAGTCTCGCCGAGTCTTGCGCCAGCTATGACGCATCTGCGACAACATCACGCGGCGCGCCTTCCACGCTTACTATCACAGCCCAATGTACATACTTTGCCCACCATGTTCCGATCCCCAGTCAGCCCACGTGTATACTGCCATCAATTACACATTCCGAGTTCCTTGAAGATGACTTTGGGAACTTCAAAAACATCAGTTCGCCCTGGTTAATCTCTCAAGAGCCAGGGTGACGAACCAGCCAAATTCCGACTTAATTCTGGAATGTTGGTACAGTAGGGAGGCGAACAGAGACGTGCGACTCACTTGGGATACGACTACAGAAACTGGGCTTCTTCGTACCGCTCGTTGTAGCAAGTCCTTAGCTTCTACCTTGGTACGATGACGTAGCTTGAGATTCAGCCCTCACACCTCTCCAGCACGTACATGTCACACAACATTGCATACTGTCAACCGTGGAATGCACTATAAATTGAATCCCTTTCAGGTCTGTACTCAACACTGACCTTTATATATACCCATATTTCGTCGATCAGCCCCAACATGGCAGACTACCAACCTCCAGCGCCAGCGCTACAGGAGCAGGATCTCAAGGGCAAAGTTGCCATTGTCACGTAAGGCTTCACTTTCTTCAACGATGCCGCCAATACCATTTCAAGGGGATCAAATTAGTTGGCACTTTATTCTATTTCATGATGAACCCATGTTGCATCACGCATTCTATCAGCTTCCTATACCAGCCTGCCCTCCACCAAACCCCCCCAACCACCCACACCCCCAAATTCTAACAAACCTTAAGCGGCGCATCAAAAGGCATAGGCCGCGCTATATCCCTCTCCCTCGCAACCCGCGGCTGTTCCATCCTAGGAACCTATTCATCCCCCCAATCCGCCCATATCTTCGATACTCTCACAAGCACTGTTCGCGACCTCTACGCTGCCGCCGAAAGCAAAGCTCCGACTATGCGAGGCGTAGCTGCAGACATAACATCTCTCTCCTCTGTCGACACTCTCCTCACAGCGCTACATGATCACTTTTCTGGCGTACAACCCAGCATACTCGTGTTGAATGCCTCACACAATGCACGCCCCAGAGTAGGCAGCGCAAGCGAAGATGACATCACCGACTCGTTGACGGGCAATTTGCACTGGCCAATCATGCTCATGGAAAACTTGGTCAGACAAGGTTGGTTTGCGTGGAATAGCCGCGTCGTAGTCATTTCTTCCGACCGCGTACGGGACCCATCTCCCGGATCTGGATTGTTCAACGCAACGCGCGCGGCTATGGAATCGCTAGTGAGATCATGGGCGATCGAGTTGCCGCACAACTCTCCTGGCACAACAGTAAATGCTGTGTCGGTGGGGTTGACAGATACACCTGGACTGCGCGCCTTTCCAGCCGAAGCCGTGCAGGCATTGAAAGAGCAGCGGTTGCCGAAGGTCAAGGTTATGGAAGGGGGGAGGATGGGCCAGGCGGAGGATGTGGCGGATGTTGTGGGGTTTCTGGTTAGTGAGAAGAGTAGGTGGGTTACTGGGAGTGTGATTGCGGCGAATGGAGGGGCTGAGTGGGTTGGTGGGAGTTCGTAGATGATTGTGGATGGGAGGGGGTTATCTTCTTGTTCTGTGCTTCCAAGGTCTATGTGAGAATATGTCTCGTAACTCAAGAAGAACGATGGGTAATAGTTCACACTCGGTGTTTGGGCAAAAAATCATAAGAGTCGGCCTTCTTCATGCTATCGGTCGCCCGGTCAACAAAGCTGGCATCAATTCGTTGGTATAGTACATGTCTAACTTTCTAACGTCTCATCGTAATTCTGCAAGCCAACCTATATCATGGTCTTGGCTGCTATGTTACAATGGACATGACGTATGTAGGAGAATATATACAACTCTACCCCAAATTTACAATCCTTGATACATGCATTCATACAGAGCTCGTCTAGTTCACGGAACTTACGGCTTCGCTAGAGTCAGTCGCATACTGTGCTCGGCTTTTGAGAAGGTTGTTGACTTCGTTTGAGAGCTTGGCAGTTCGCTCCTGGTGTTCGGCTGCGAGAGAATCCAGCTTGGTGACTGGTAGATCATCAGGGTATTCGTTTACATCGTCCGTAGTTGCGGGCTCATCGGAAGCCAGTCGCGGATCGGTGAGAATGTCCTTCGCTTCCTCTGGCATGCCCGGCGGTACAGAAATGTGACGCTTCAAAGCCTCGACCTGGGGGCCGTCGACTTCACCGGTTTCCTCAGGCTCTGATACCATCGATCTTCTTGCTTGTTTTCTGGTAGTCTTCATCCGCTTCCTCGCTTGCTCGATGAACGAGAAGTCGTTGAGCGTTTTCTCGATCTGATCCTCAACGAGTTTCTTTGTGTGGTTGGCAAGGGCTCTGGTGGTGAAGACATTGGGAAATCGGTAACTCAGCCATAGATAGCATACCAGCATCTTGTGTAGTTCCTCCAGATCGTGGAGATACTTGCGTTCTACAGACGCGGGCCGGTCCATGACGCTGAGTGGCAGAGTGTCAAGATCCAACAGGCTACCCGACTTGCCTTCAGCAATGCATTCAGCGAGGTGGCGCAGAAACGCTTTCTGGGACGGTTGGCGCATGTTGATGGGTGCGGCACATAACATGATACGGTCTTGAATGCTGAGGTTTTTCACCATGTGAATGGCGTCAGCAATCGCCAGCTGGTCTTTTAGTGCACAGAGATGGAACCGAGGGTGTAGCTCAGAGATCTCATGTAGACGTAGCATAATGTATCCGAAAGGTGTTCCCGGGGGGAAGTAGTTGGCGAATCGCTCAACGATGAGCGACGGCGGGAAGAGGCCGGCTGTGCTGATGTGTTCGGGCTCACGCTTCATGCCCAATTTCAAGGCCGCGTGGTCGACTTGGTCGAGTGTAGTGACCCATCCTATAGTCTTCTCTTCAGGTTTCTTTGCCTCGACAGTATCGGGTTGCTTGTCGTCTAGGCCAATGGCGGGGTCAACGGCGCCGTCAACAATCGAAGCCTGTTCGGAGTCTGTAGTGACTGCTTGCTGAGCAGTTTTGTAGCGCCCAGCACGGCCGGCGATCTGTTTGATCTCGGAGATCTGCAGGGGTACGTAGTTCAGGCCGTTACTCTTGATAGTAGATTCGAAAATGACACGCTTGATAGCACTTCATTGGTTAGCATCCAGGTATTGAAAGTCAACATGACACACTGCTTACAGGTTGAGACCCATGCCGATGGCATCACTCGCCACGAGGTAGTCGTAGTCATTGTCTGGGTCGTTGAATAGGCGGGCTTGTTGAGCTCTTGTCTCAGGTGGCAAGCCTCCGTATACGATAGCGCACTTCTTGCCCGTCTTCTTCTCCACCTCGCGTCGCAGCGCATGGATACCGAGGACGGTGAAAGCAACGATGCAATCACCCTTTTCAAGGAGTGTGAGGTTGCCTCCCAGACTCTTCGGCTGGATCTGAAGTGGCGTCAGACGCTCGTACTCGTGTACGTGCACTTTATCGCCAACGAGAGCGCAAAGCTCGCGCATCAGTGGTACTGTGCGTGCTTCTCCGCAGAGATGAATTTCTTTGGCCTGTAGACCCATGAAAGCCTGTGTCCATGCCCAGCCCCGTTCCTGGTGGTTGATCATCTGTATCTCGTCGATGACAGCCACATCAAATCTGGTATTGAGCGGGGCCATTTCCACAGTACAACTGTACATGTTGGCGTGTGTGTCCTCGGGCAAGCGCTGTTCTTCACCCGTAACCAGAGCGCATGGCTTGCCCTTTGCATTCAGGCGCGTGTAGACCTCATGGGCGAGGAGGCGCAGCGGACCGAGGTAGATGCCCGAGTTGACTTCCTCCAGACGCTTCAGGGCGTGGTACGTCTTGCCAGAGTTGGTCGGCCCAACGTGCATGTGTACTGTCCGCGTAATCTCCCGCGTCGCTGGATACCATTCGGCTGGGTAGCGCAGGTCCGCCACCTCCTTCTGATTCTCCGCCTCGGCCGTCGTGAAGCGGCCACCACATGCTTGCGCATAAAACAGATATCGTAGCCTCTTCTCAAGTGTGTTCTTTCTCCGCTGGGCCTCCTGCACCAACGTGACCAACTCACGCGGGGCCTGCTTGATCCATAGGGTGATGGACCGCTCGAAGGTCGTCCATTCCTTGTCGAAGTCTTCGCGGCTTATTTGGAGTCTGTCGAGAAATTCTGGCGTGGCGAATTCCTTGTGCAGGATGTCTAGTTTGTCGCGGACTATGCCTATGGGTATTGACGACTTGGAAGATCTGGAATCGCCTCCTTTTGCAAGTTTACCCTGCTGGAGAGGATTGAAATGCGTCGTCTTCGAGGGCTTGGCTGGAGCGGAACGGTGTGCGGCTTGGATTCGGGGCAGGAGGTTTTGGGTTCGCGATCGAGAGCGGGCGGCGAAAGAGCAGATGAGACATAGCGAACTCCGTCGCGCCGGCAGCAGAGGCATGCCAATGGTGGGTATCATGCGGGAGAGGAAAGAAGAAAAGACAGAATCCAAAGCGCCAGGCGCCTGTACAAACGAAGGACGACAGGAATGTCCAAGTCGACGACGTAATGCCGAATAAAAAGTTGCCAAGCATCTACCACCGTAGTACAGTAGGGACCTCCGGCGGCGCCTGCCCGCCGCAGCTCGCGACGCAACTCTAGCTGAGACGCGCCTTCCTCACCACCGCCGCGACAGCCCAGCACCACGTGTGCCTCGCCCCGACAGTGCTGGCCCACACACGCCCTCGTCTGCGCATCACGTTACCGCTGCCGCTTCCACCGCCTCGCCTTTTCCCAGCGGCATTCGCTGCGATACCCCGCCAACATGGCTTCCATGATCGATATCCAGCGCGACCGTAAAGACACACCTCGAAACTCCTGAGGAACACGTGCTGATCGACCACATAGTCATTCTCAACTCGATCAAGCAGACGACGCGCGGCGACGTATGAAGCTCCCCCCAATGCGCCTGCACTCCGCTAACGGCTACCGCGCAGTGGAAGATACTCATTGTGGACGAGGACAGCCAGAAGCTCATCAACAACGTGGTCAAGGAAGATGACATCCTCAACCTCAACATCACAAGTACGCGACTCCGCACGCTCTCAAGACGCCAGTTCCTAACCTCGCAGACATCGAGCGCATCGAGGACCGGCGGCAGACGATCCGCGACATGGACGCCGTGTACATCATCACGCCCAAGCCACACATTGTCGACTGCATGATGGCCGAGTTCGACCAGCGCAGATACCGCGGCTTCTTTCTGATATGGACAACACTGCTGCCACCACACCTCAAGGAGCGCATAGACCGGTCGCAGATGGCGCGCGAGCAGATTCGGAGCTTCCGCACAGTGCACCTCGACTTCCACCCCCAGGAGTCGCACCTCGTCACCTTCAAAGACCCATGGAGCTTCCCCATCCTCTACCACCCCGAGTGCAACAACCTCGTAGTGCGCCACATGGAGGATATTGCGGAAAGAGTGGGTAGTCTACCTCTCCTGGCAAGCTTCTGCTGACAGCCCTAGATCACCGGAATCTGCGTCGCACTCGGCGAATACCCCATCATCCGATACTACCGACCGCGAGCTCCCACCCACGAGGCCAGCGTCTTGTGCTCACACCTCGCCCGCTTCGTCCAAGACAAGCTCGACATGTACGCGCAGTTCAACCAAGACTTCCCCCCGCAATCGAACCGACCCCGCGGTGCCCTCTACATCACCGATCGATCAATGGACCTCATGGCACCCTTCCTCCACGAGTTCACATACCAAGCAATGGCCATGGATCTGTTGCCTATACAAGACAGCGACAAGGTGACCTACCGCACCATTGTCAACGAAGAGGACCCCGAGGCGGAGGAGAAAGACATGGAGATATCCGACAAGGACAAGATATGGGTGGAAAACCGCCACCGGCACATGAAGGACACTCTCGACAAGCTGATCAGCGACTTCCAAAAGTTCATCGCCGACAATCCCCATTTCACAAACCAAGACGCCCAGAACGCTGCTGGCATGAATGGACTGAATGCAATCAAGGATATGATCGCTGGTTTGCCCCAATTCCAGGAGATGAAGGAAGCCTACTCGCTACATCTCACCATGGCGCAGAAGTGCATGGAAATCTTCCAGAAGCACAAACTACCGGATCTTGCTTCAGTGGAACAGGTGAGTTCCATCAAGGTTGGCCCATGGCTGTCGCTAACCTTTCCAGTGCCTTGCTACCGGTCTTGACGAAGACTACCGTAAGCCCAAGAACATGACTGACCAGATTGTGCGCACATTGGACGATGAAGAGATAACGCCAGCTGACCGGCTACGCCTTATCGCGCTCTACGTAATCTTTAAGAACGGAATACTACCAGCCGACCTCCAGAAGCTCCTCTTCCACGCACAACTGCCACCCCCTGACGGTGACGTTATTCGTAACCTCGATCTTCTTGGTGCGCGAGTCGCCAGGCAACTGAAAGAGAAAAGAGATGCACAGCCACCACTCTTCCCACCGAAAGCGGCCCCACCTCCAAATACTGAGGACTACGGTCTATCAAGATTCAACCCGGCTCTCCAGGACATGCTAGAGGAGCACATCCGCGGCAGCTTACCCCAGGACGTCTTTCCCTTCACTAAGATGTCACCTGATGATGTCGCCAGCATGGCACAGGAAAATACTGCGCCTGCTTCCCTCCGCTCCGCAAAACCGACATGGGCTAAATCGCGACTTGCGAGTGCGGAGCCCCGTCAACGCGTGATTGTATTTGTCGCTGGTGGTGCAACCTACTCCGAGGCCCGCGCCTGCTACGATGTGTCGAATAAGACCTCGAGAGACGTCTTCCTCGTCACCTCACACATGATGAAGCCGCAGCTCTTCCTCCGCCAAGTCGGCGATCTCAGTCAAAACCGCCGCAGTCTGCGTTTACCCATCGACCAACCGCAGCCTATAGCCCCAGCACATCTATTCGAGAAGCCTGAGCCTCCGAAGCCAGCACCACCGCCTGCTGGTACAAAGCCTCCCATGCCCGGGGGTCTGCCATCCGGACCCAGAGTCGCTGGCCCGAAACCCCCAACAGCAGCTATGGGTGCCATCAACCTCAATTCCAACCAACAAAAACACAGTCCTTCGCCGTCGCAGAGCAGTACCACGAAGCCCGGAAAAGAAGAAAAAGAAGGCAAAGAGAAGAAGAAGAAGAAGTTGCATCTGTTTTCTTCAAAGCATTAGTGAGGCTTGTTAACATTTCCTGCCAGGGCGCTGCATACCTTTCTGGCGTTGTTCTGCTTTGTTCACAGCGAGGAGTGATTTTGCTTCATTTGCAATATTTGCGAGCTAAACTGCATGGCATGGCGTTGGATGGCGTCTAAGAATATTGTCTGGCGATTGCCCAAGGTGTACAGCTAGAGACAAGTACTTGGGATTTTGCCGTGGGGGAATAGACGCAAGGCTGGTTGCCTCTACAATATGAAACAAGTTCGTCAAATCATAAATCATATCATTACTTTAGCCCTGCTATCTGTTCTGGCTGGCTAGAACGTGCCACGTCTTCTCAACCCACACACTCGATCTTCCTTCTTCTTCGATATCGGACAGCCTAGGGCCACACTCCTCGCTCTCATCTCCTCCCATCCCTCTTTCCCCTCCGACTAGTACGCCCATTTAGTCGAGTAATCCCTCGGACTAACAACAAGTCCCTTCCCCTTACTCGCTCCCCTATACACAGCTTCCAATATATCAATCAACTCCTGCTTCGTCCCAATAGGAAAGTTGATCTTGTTGTTATTGCCCGTGCCAAAGTCAACCTGCATATGCTTGTTCCGCCAGAAGAACATGACGGTGCAGGGATCGTAGATTTCGTACATGGCGTTGAAGTCGGGGACTTGCTGGTGGGGTGGGGCTGTTAGCGAGGTTTGGAGATAACAAGACAGGTGGGGAGGGTGAGAGGATGGGTAGGGAGGTAGAGGAAAGAAAGGAAGGAGGGATGGAGGGATGGAGGGAAGGGAAAGTACCTTGTTGTCGACGACGTAGATGACGACCCAGTCTTTGACTGCGTCTACGATCTTGTATAGCATCTCGTCCATCTCCATGCATTCGGGTGTGTAGTCGGCGCCGAAACGGAGGCAGACTATGCGGGCTTCTTCGCTGAGCTGGTGGGGGTTAGTTTGGGTGTAGTGGAGGGTCGCACTTGACAAAATAGCTGTGGTGGAGTTGATGGGTGTAGGAAACGTACGATGGCTTGGTCTACGTGCCATGCCGAGGGCAGGTGCTGCAGCATTACTGAGCCCATGGTGATGGGTTTCGATTGGCTGTGTTTCTCGGAGATGTATGAGGAGGTAGATTAGCAAGGATATCGAAGACGTTGTTGTGCGAAACAGGTGAGAGAGAAGTCTAGGAAAGTACGATCTGAAAGACCCCATCACATGCCCGATCTACTCCGTTTGCACCTTCCAACCCCCGTTTGCTCTCAGCTGCAGACATCCCCACCTGCACCTGCCCAAAAAGCTCTTTCCATGCACAACTACAAATCATTCGCCAGAACAAGGAAACCACATGCCATAACTCATCAGTACAAACACCACAAACCCAATCGCACACCAACAACCTAATCCCTCACCCCACCCGAGTAATACTCCCCCACACTCCTCTCCGGCGCATAATATCCCGCACCGGTTCGCTGCTCCAAACTCCCCGTCCGCTTCGCCACCATCTCCTGCACAAAAGCCTCGTAGCTCTCATACGGCCGCCCACCCTCCTGTGGATGTCTTGCCGCCCAAGCAAGGAACGCGGCTTTCTGTTCTTCAGCCGCCTGTTGCTGTTGTTCCAACGACAATTTCTGCTTCTTTGCTTTCTTGCCTGTGACAATGGGCTGTGGGCGGCCGGTTACGGGGTTGCGGCCAGCTGCCTCACGCGCTTCGGCTAGGAGGTCGGTGCTCGTGGGCTCTGGATGTGTGTGCTGTTGGGTTCCGGTCACGGGGTCACGGCCAGCTGCTTGACGTGCTTCGGCTAGGAATTCACTGTTTGGGGCCGGGGTTTTAGGGGTAGTGTATTTTTTCTGGTATGGATTCGATTTCCCGCGGAGCTTGTTGATAGGGGAAAGTAGGGCTGATGTAATGGAGAGACCCGCCATGCTGCTGTTGACGGGGAGTAAGCCTTCACGCCTTTGCGACTTTCTTCTCTAGTTGCTGTGGGTATCGAATTCTGGACCGCAACGTCTCACAAGCTGCCCTCGTAGCCTTTCGAATGCCGATGAAGGTTGCTGATGAAACTTTACGAAGAGACGTGGTCGCCAAGCGCTCTTTCTACTGCAGGTTGGCGTCGAGTTTGAGATTATATCGCGCGTTCCCAACTCTTTTGAACAAAATTATCCGACACTACTCTATACTTGCTGTTGTCTGAGACAGGAACACAACCTGGTTGGAGCCTGGAAGTGTCAGGGGTCTGGGCGGTAAGGCCTCCAAGCTAACCGCATTAAGTGCCAGCCATGAAGAACCGGTCAAGTGCCAATAAGTCCAGTCGTACCGATCATGAGCGGATGTCAAAATAGACCTAGGTTTGAATTTCGACAGCGAAAGCAACAAGCTATTAGAAGTGGCCTATAACTAAGCTCTCATCTTGCGCAAGGTACAAGAAGCTCCCGCCCTCCCAATACAGAAACCCGACCGGAAAGATCAGGGTGCAACGGTGCATCCGAGGCAATATTGACTATCGGTGTACCGTACGAAGAATCGAACAAACGTGAGAGTCCAAATGTATTAAGCGTGGGGCCGCTGAAGAGAAAGGTGAATAACAAAGACGCCCAAAACAAGCTGAACAGTCAGCCGACCAAATTACCACATCCTGCCCTTACCCTTACTGCCAGCTGCTGGACTGAGTGGTGGAAACGCATCCTCAGCATCCTTCCGACTCTGCTCTTCAGCAAGACTCAGTTGCATAGCAAACTCCAAATCTGACATCTCGCTCTCGTTACTTGATCCAGCAGCGGCCTTGCCCTTCCTGGGCGTGCTCTTTTGGGAGCGGGATGGCGGAGACTTCTTGCTCTTGGCATACTTGATCGGAATCTCAAACGCAGAAGGAGGCGTGGAGGCGGGTTCATAGCTGCCAGCTCCGGAGCTATCGTTGAGAGAAAGACGGATGGCTTCGGCGATGTCGGCATCCAGTTCGTCGTCATCCTTGGTATCGGGCGATGAAGGTTGGCCTTGAATGCTCGCCTCTGGCGTTACAGGCTCGCTCTTAAGGGCACTGCTCTCGCGCTCGATGCGACGTAGTTCGTCTGCCTCAGCAGCCTCTTGTGAAAGCATTGCAGCGTATGCTAGAGCCTCCTCCTCACTTAGTAACTCCGTGCCAAAACGGCCTGCCAAACGTTCGGCCTGCTTGTGACGCTCTTGTCTATCACGCTCCAACTCGAACTGTTCGTTGGCAATGTAGTTCTTCAGGTTGACTCTGCCTGTACCGGCGAAGCGCTCTGTGGTATTGTTACTTCCACGCTCGGCTCTTCGCAACCTGCGTTTACTGCTTCTATACTGATCGGCTGCAGAAGAGCTGTAACTCCAGAATCGAAGCTGATTGCCAAGAGACACTGCACCGCGCAAGACGGTCGGATCAGGATCCAGGCATACGGCACCAGCAGCAAACATGTTGATGCCGACTCCTTGAACGGAAGCTTGAGCCTGCACAAGCTGTCTACGAGCACGCGACGCATGTCGGGAGTGAAGCGTTGTTATGGGCGACATGCTCGAAGCCAGCGGATCCCATGCCTGTACCAAGCCGTCGTTTCCACCTGCTACGAGATAGAGTGAGGTAACAGCCACGCAGGATATTTCTGGAGAGTCGGTGTAGATGATACGAACAGGCTCAATGTTGTTTGTGTACTCCGACGAGCGCGACGTAGGCGCCCGGACGTCCCAAAGCAGCACTACGCCAGACTTGGTACCAGCAGCGAGGAACCTTGCGCGCTGTCCAGGAATGTCAGAGGGAGAGGCCGGCTGGCTTGCAACAGACATCGGAGAAGAGTAAGGCGAGGACGCAGTCGAGGCAGTCGAGAAACCAAGCGCAGGATCCTCAAACAAGGTCAAAGTGGCGAAGATAGAGACGTCCAAAGCAGTTGTAGTCAGCTGAGTGCTCTTGAACCCGCCGAAAGTCAACTTTGAGCACCTCCATTCTTCGAACAGAGCGGCTCGTTCCGGTGAACTTGTGCCCGAGATATATGAAGAGCTGCGACCACGAGGAACCTTTGTAGAATCCGCGCCAGGACCGCCGAATAAAGAGGAAGCTTGCGCAGCCTGAGGCGTGAAAACGCGACTTGAGATGTTCGTACTCTTGTCCTTTTCGTCAATCTTACATCGGGTGAAGCGTTTAACATCGGCGACGTCTCCCTCTTCAAGCCCGCATTCGAAGACCACTACGGATTCCCCAGCATGATTTCCGTCGTCTCCAGCAAAATCAACCTCGAGCGTTCGTCGCATATCCCATCCAAGGCATGCTTTTCGGAAATGTTTTGGCTGTTTGCGAAGATAATCTTGGATCTCCCTTGTTTCGGCGATGATCTGATCCTTGCTTAAGCACATGCCATCCCATGAGGTTCGCGGCGAATAACTACCGTCGACATCGGCATCGCTGTACGGGTCAGGCCTCGCAGTACGTCGGCTGGGCTCCACCAAGTTCCAATAGACGGTGCGGCCAGTGAGCCAACCCAGATACTCGGAGTAGTGCTCAATGTCGCCTTTCGTGGCCTGGCTGCGAGTTGGAAATTTGGTGAGATAGAAGATCTCGCCAAGGGCATTCAGAGCGACCGCCCAAATGCGGTTCTGAGCATAGCGCTTGGTTGAGTATTGTTCGTCGACGGCGATGGCAATGATAGGTACTCCTGGGCTGAGAACCCAGCGCGCAGTCAGCTCCCCACGCTGTACACGGGAGGAGCGAAGACCATCTGTACCGATGCTACAGGCACTGACGACGCCAGCTGCAGATCCCATCATCATACCAATCAAGCCATCCGAAAGCGTCGGGATCGTGTTTGACTTGGCGATCCAAACGCTGCAGATAGCACCGCCGTCGATGCCTAGCTTTGGTATACCAACTTCAGGCATAGCAAAGTCGGTGGGTTCAGCTATGAATCGACCACGCATCTCCTCGAGCGAGCGGTAATAACACGAGCCCTCGGGACAGCCCTGGCCATAGATCATGCCGTATGGCTGCGATATGTCCATAACATTGGGTCGCCCGACGACCTCTCCTGAGCCCAGACCCCACTCTGCGGTGCCCGGAAAGCGTTCTGAGAATTGGCCATAGAAGTGAGGGTCGCTCTGTCCCCAAGGATCCACTTTGCCAGTCATCGGATCGCTGCTAGTCACCATGCCGATATCGTCTGCACCATGGATGAAGCGCGGCATCTTCCTGTTCAAACCGGTTCCGAACGTGGCCTGCAAGTGGTTGATGATAGTATACGTTTTTGCATCGTAGGTAATCATCGGGGTGATGGTCTGCATCTGAGATGCGCGGGACGGTGTCGCAGGTACCTGTACAGGCTTGCCCCTGACCAAAGACCGCAATAGTCTCGTGCGTAGAATGTACTCGCTTCTCCACGATGCCAGCGCAGTGAGCCTGGTGAAGCGTCTCTTCTCTGATCGCACGACTGAGCCACTGCCCTCAAGGGCTGAACGAAAGGCGGCATCTTCGAGTGAGTGTGGGCCAGGGAAGTAGCGACCGAATGCCACCTGCCAGGCGTGTGGGGTAGTGACTACATCATGGAAGCGGCGAGAGACTAGGGATACGGCGGCGAGATCGTTTGGTGACAGGTGGGCGATAGCATGGATCAGAACCTCTACGCATCGTCAGCCCTTATTCGTGCATTCACGTTCCGCCCGTTCTTGAAACAATTGTACACACCATTAGGCAGATTCGCGATAGGAGAGCTCTTATCGCTGGGCTTCTTGTTGCTCTTGACGATCTCGAAGAGGGGCCCGTCAGCAGGCTTTCGCGGTGAAGACTTCAGCGCATTCTCGTATTCGGTGATCCTGTCCCTCGGAGGGGGCGAGGGAGACGCGACGCGCTTCAGTCCATCTGTTTCCACGGTCCCGACTGTACTCTCGGCCTCTGAACGCGTCGCATCGCGTGCGAACCCGCGGGGTTGTGGCCCAGACTCTCCCCGCAGCTCACCCGAGTGAGGCTGCAGAGAGACCTGGAAGTCAAGGCTGCGGCGCTGTCCATGCTGGGAGGTGGTGGCGGTGTCGAAAGAGGTTTGCTGGTACGAAACGTTTTGTGATGCGTTGATGGGCTCTGGCTGCATAAAATTTTGGGTCTGGTTCTTGGGTGAGGGCAATCGACCGAGCTCGTTGGAAATGCTCAGTCAGAGGATGGAGGCGTGGGCGAAATCTGGGTAGTTTGGTAACGTTGGAGTGGAAGGGAGTTCGGGGGGTGCAGTTGATGACTCGGTTTGCGTTGCCAAGTCGGCGGTGATCGATATGACGATCGCCACTTAGAACTACGAACGTGGGGGTAACAAATGATACTAACAGTTTGCAGCAGTGGGCCGGCTATCACATGGCGTGTGGAAACGTCACCACTACCTAGGTACGGCCTAAGTACCTGAATGTGGCCGGCCTCGTTCCGATAAGTTCCGAAGCAACAGGTGCACTGCCGTCTACTTTAGTACAAAAGTGAAACTTCGCGATATCCCCATCAATTGATGCTAATGTAGACTCCTATGAAGTAAATCTTTCCGATCGATTCCTGTATAATGTGCTATCATGTACAGGATCATGCAAACAAACGTTCAACGCCGGCCCTATGCAGACCCCTAGATTTTCAAGGAACGAAAAGACGCGAGTATGCAGCCACATTAGTCCTGCAACATACACATGCCGTATAGTTCTTCGAAGCCAACCCCACCCGACAGTCGTCGCACAGGCTCAAGCACCCACATGGCCACACCAGTACTGTCCTTGGCGACATCTGGCAAACTACACATTGCGGTCCTTCTGAGCCCATACCTTCTGCACCCGAGTCCCAGCTTCCAGCTGTACTTGCGCCTTGTGGCGCTGGTGCGCTCCGACGACTGAGAATAAGATCTTCCAGAAGTTGCTCTTCTTCTTCGGGCGACATGTTGACGCCGCCACCGCTCATCTTGTAGCGTGATGTTGTGAGGATCTTCGCCTCTTCGCGCTCAAGAGCTTTGCGGTACTGCGAGCGTGTCATGATATTGGAGCTCTGGAGGTGGCGAGACAGCAGCTTGGCTTCTTCACGATCCTCACTAGATTTCGGATCCAGAAGTTGAGACAGTCTCGAGAAGTCCATTGCGTCGTCAGGAATGGGTGTTGCTTCCCGACTTCTCTGGTAAGTCGCACGCGTAGGTGTTCTTTGACCGTCGTCCATGTCTGACCACTCGTCGTTGTCTGTTGTGGTAGCAAATGATACTACACTAGTCGTGTCATCATCTTGCGAATCAACATAGTCTCTGGTGTTGTCAACGTCATTCCATAGGCTACCGTTGCGCCACCAGGAGTACAGGTAGTCGTCAAGACGTTCTTCAGAATCTGCCCCGTTGGGTCCCGAATAGAACCCACTCTGTCGAAGCCTCTCTTTCGCAAAGACTTCGACGTCAAAATTCCGGTCCTGGCGGATTCGAGACCGGTCATCTGTGGTAAGCCATGACTCTCTTGCCAACGCTTGATCGGGGTGTCGCGGAGCATACATCTTATCAACATGATCAGCGTGGAACCCAACAGCGCGTTGGAGCCATCTTGGTCGATAGCTAATCGAGATTTTAGTTAACGCCCAGTCCGTGATCCTTGCGAGACTAAGTATAATCAACTTTGATATACGGAAGAAGAACTGGTAGGTCTGCAAGTAGCGACTACGTTGTTGAATCGCAGGATCATTCTGTCCAATGGCTGGTTCAGCGGATGCCTGTACTCCTCGCGTTTTACGTTCTTTTGCATAACCTGACAGTGATGTATCCGTTCTGACATCGTTGAGTTCGTCAACTACCTCGATGCCTTGCGCGAATGTGTCGTTCCTGAGCTCGGACGGGATGTCGGTGATCATCTCTCGTGTTCTTCTTCGCCGAGCAAGCAGTTCCTGCAGTCTCTGCTTTTCGAGCCAGGTCATTGGGTGCACATTGACCTTAGTCCCTTCGTTGAGAAACACGGCTTCACTGGCGGATGTCAAAATGACGTAGCCTACCTTGAGTATAGTAGTATAGAAGTCTTCGTGCCAATTAATAGTCAAAGGCGTAATCGAAGAAAGATGAATGTTGGCATGAAGATTGCCGTAGGCGGATGCAAATCTCTCCCTCAGAGACAAGTTGTCGGCGTGTCCTGCAGGTGGAGAAAGTACGGTGATGATGAAGGCCAGCAGGTAGATTAGTGCGCATATCGCGATACCCACAAGTATCAGCAAGTGTGGGATGAATCCAATTATGCATACAGTAGGAAATCTCAAGATTCCCACATAGTGGTCTGGATCAGTGACCATGGTTGCCAGACGAACACAGCTCCATGCGAAAGCTGACATGTAGGCAAGTCCGCAGATTGTTGTCGTGACGAGTCGCCATCTGGAGCGCACTCCAGCGATCGCCAACAAGTTGCTCATGAAGTGGCTGAAACTAGAGATGAGGGAAATCAACAGCACTTCTGGTGGTACATTGGCGATCTTGGAGAGCTTCGACCTCGGAATCGTGAAGGATGTGCCATCTGGAGTGAAGACAGACTTCGGTTTGAAGAAGCGTACGGAATCGACCGCTAGCGGCTTCGTAACGACAGCCTCAGCTTCTGCAAATGCGAGCGAATGTTCGAAGACGGTCATACCGACTTCCTGAATCGGGCGTCTTCCTTGCAGGGCGCAAGCCAAGGTATCGACGAACTGGCCAAATCCAAGGGTCACAAACATGGGCCATAGAAGCGATAGCGATCCAGAAGGCCGCGTGGTCGCCGGACCGATGGGCAACATATTCGCAGCTCGACATGAGCTCTCTGTGGTCTCCCAGAAGAGTATCTTTGACGTGACCTGCCATAGAAAGCCGCCTTCGCCACCGAAGTCTGTATCCAGCTGCCTACCATCCGCTCCGTACTGCATCTCTGACCAACCGGGGGAGGTTTGACAGCGTATCGCCCGTAGAGTGTTCTGCGTCTGATAGAGGAAGAGGATCAAGGGCATGATGTAGAGGGCGAAACGGAGGTAGAGGCGGTCGAAGGAAAGTGGAACGCGGCTGTTGGCGTAGAAGTGGGTTCTGTTAAGCACGATTGCCTGCGACGTCAAATCAGCAAAAGGTAGTAGTCGTAGTCATGGGAGCAGATGCTCACCAGGGCGAATGTTGCGACGGCCCATTTGGAGGTGATGTAGCTGAACCAGGCGGCTACGTTCCTCAAAGCTTGCCACACAGTCATCTCGCCCTCGGTCGAAATCGCAGAAGCTGCTGCAGCGATGGATTCCTGTACAAATCCCGCGCCTGTAGTCGTCATAGTGCTGTTTGTCATATTGGCCGTAGGTTCCGCGATAACGCTTCCACCCGAGCGCATCATGTCGCCGAGAGCACTAGCCTTGGAGAAGAGGCGCGGTAATGCCATGAGCAAGTCTGCTGGCGACGGCAAGAAGGATGTCGCGTTGGCAGACGCGCCTGGCGTCTGCATTGCGGCGGTTGCGGATATCCGAGGATAGGTCGGCAGGCAGAACTACTCGAAGGGTTGATTAAATCCAGTAATTATTGAAGCAGATACATGGCGACTGTGAAGACAGATGCAGTTCACAGCGATAGTTGGGTCAAGCGTCTTGAGCTTGCGCGACGATGTAAGGGTGCTGTGGACTTGGTGCGGAAGTCGACCGTGGAATCCTTGGAATGACGCGACCTCCGAGCCGTCGGGCTGCACCTGGGCAGCTGCATAGGTAAACCTCCGAGGTATATTGACGTGCGCCACACCCCAGTGGTACACGATTTCTCAGATGGATCACGACTGCTATTCAACAATTGCACAAGTGTCAAACATGCCATGACGAATGTCTACGGTGCGCCCATATCTTTAAACCAGGCATACTTGAGTTGTCCGATGATGCATTTCCACGTCCGTCATATTTCAACGCCCATGATGCTAGCGTATGGTACAATTATATGTATACACTCCACCGCACTGTCCATCTATGCCGTCTTGGGCTTCTTCGTTCCGTACTTTGACCGTGAGGTGATTCTGCTACCGACACCACCCTGCAGAGTGTTAGCCATGTCTTCCCATGATCTTTGTGCTCGTGAGACTTACCAGATCCAGTGCTCCTCGAACCAAATGGTACTTCACACCAGGGCAATCTTGCGCTCGTCCGCCTCGTACCATGACAACTGAATGCTGCTGTACATTGTGACCTGTGTACCGGTCAGTCTCCCTATAGCTCACCACTCCCATGTGTTTGCCATACCTTCTCCTGGAATATACGCTGTGATAACCTTGCCCGTACTCAGTCTGACCCTCGCAATCTTTCGCTCGCCCGAGTTGGGCTTCTTCGGCTTCGTCGTTCCCACTTTCAGACACACGCCCTTCAGCTCCGGCCTATCCTTCAATTGTGGCGATCGCAGTTTACGCGCCTTCCGCGCTATCCTCCCCTGTCGCAGGACTTGTATTAATGTGCATTTGTGTGCGCGCAACGACGGTGTTGGGCGGGCTGCGAAGGCCGGGGTACTGTTCTGGAAGGCGGAGGCGGCGAATGATGGCCGTATTGATCGCGCCGGAGCGAAAGGGACTGCGGAGAGGATCGAGGGTCGCGCAAGGCGTCGGAAAAGTGTGAGAGGCATTATGGGCGGGCGCTGTGGTGTGGCTCGAGATGTTGGTACTGGACAAAAGTTCGAGATGCAAGATGGTGGCTGACTCAGCTAGGATGCTAGTTGAAGGCCATCCAGCGATACAGACAGCGCACCATCCGAGAATGACTTTTTTTTCGTATCAATGCATATGCAGTGCTGATAGTAACAATTCAATGCGAGACAATAATGTACATGCCTCAAAAGACAGTATCACGGTAGTCGCCCAATACAACACGTAATTTGTTGCCACCTGATGGTCCAAAAGAAGGTATGGCGATGGATTGAGGACATAGATTGGGTGTCAAAGATGATTGCCCATGCGCGGGAATGCATCACGAACAACATACATATTCACCAAAGCACATACGGGAGTAAGGAGCTCTACGTCAACTCTCTACCATTATCAGTCTCGCACTAGCTACATCACCACCTATTGCAACATTCCCACGTGTCTCTAGTACGGCTTCTTGGGGCCTTGTAGACAATGAGAGCCTCATTTCAAGCGAGCATGTCGTTGCCACGCGTCTCCCGTCACTTCTCATGACGGCTTGGGTGACCAGGAATGCAATCGTACACAGTGTATTCAGTGATGACTTCCAAATGTGACGCTGTGCTGAGATAGCGGTGGGAGCCAAGAGGAAGGGTCCGCTTAGAGGAAGTAATCCGGGGTCCTTCGCGACACCATAGGCTCGCCAGCGCGTGGGCAAGGGTCGAATTGCAAGCTGGGGCGAGTGTTAGAGGTTGGAAAGAGCATGGTGAAAGGGGAGGAGGAACTTACAAGGTATACTTTAGATGCTCGTCGATCTCCATGATAGCGGCCTGGTTACCGCATCTGTAGCAGTAGTTCGGTGCTGTACAAGGTCAGTCGGATTATCGGCGACGGAAACTTAAGAGACATACCCGAGAATATGGTAACGACATTCCTGTCTTGCGACCAATTATACCCCTCCATGACTAGCTGATGAGCACGTGCCACCAGCGTCAAGCCGTTGTTGTGGTTGAAGGCCTCTGAGATGTCTTGACCGAAGGTGTATCCTGCACCACGGGGTGAGATTCCCCAGCCGCACCTGTCGTCTGGGTCGGACCAAAGCAGGTCGCACATTGGTCCTTCGTGGGGCACCTCTTGTATGCGGTCGAGCGCCCTGATGTTGTCAAGGGTGTCGATGCTAGGAGAGAGACCACCGTGCAGACAGAAGATCTGGTTGTCGATCAGGGCGGTAAGCGGCAGGTAGTCGAATAGATCTGTGAAGTATTTCCAGACGTTGGCATTGCCGTACTTGCGGAGACACTCGTCGTAGAAGCCGTAGACTTGGGTGATCTGGCGGGACTCGTGGTTGCCACGGAGAATGGTGATGCGCTGGGGGTATCGAATCTTGAGTGCGACTAAGAGGGTGACGGTCTCGACGGAGAAGTAGCCTCTGTCGACATAGTCGCCTGTGCATGTCAGTCAGTATGAGCGGGTAGGGTTGAGGCAGGCGAGACGCACCCATGAAGAGGTAGTTGGTGTCCGGGTTGGGGCCACCGATCTTGAACAACTCCATCAAGTCGTGGAACTGGCCGTGTATATCACCGCAGACAGTGACGGGGCATTTCTATGCGACGGTGAGCAGATGTCGCAGGCGCGGCAAAAAGGGTACGTACCACTGGCTGTACATTGGACTCGTCCTGAAGTACCTCGCGGGCCTGTAACACGATGCTTGTCAGAAAAGGCATTCCCGATGACATTGTGCGCCAGGCGGATGTCGCATACCTTGTCGCATAGTCTCTGCACGTCGCTCTCGGCCAGCTGCTTGCAGCTCATCAGACTCTCAATCCAGCCGTCCAGCGTGGGGATTGTGGTCGGCTCAGTCGTGGGGGCAGACGACAGCTGCATGGGCTCTGGCATCTTGACGTCCTCCATATTGGTATCCATGGTTGCGGGGCGGCGGGATCGATGTAGGTGGGGGGTCGATCGGTTGTTGTGATGTAGAGCTGTCGAGGGGTTCTTGCCCTTTCAAACTCGACCAATGACGTGCAGCAGACACGAGTAGAGGCGGTGGGTGGTAGCGACTTGCAATCCGGAGGGCGTTGGGGTCGGAGACTGTGTGTGGCGTGCAAGGCGATGTCGACGGCGGCAGCAGGATCTATGACAGGAATATGGGGAGAGGCACGACCACGCACTGCAGGCACATACTACCTTGGAAGCAGGCCGTAATGGTGGATTGTTTCTCCGCGCCGGGCACCAAGAGCCTCAGGCGATTTAGCGCGAACCGTTAGCCGCGGGTCCGTGCGCGGCCGCTACTGCGGGCAGCTTTGTGCAGCAGCCGCGACCCTCGTCCCTTCTCCACTCTACACCACTTCCACCACATTGTTGTCACTACTGCCCATCGCACCCACCACCGCGACAAGCAATACCAACAATGTCTAACAAGCGCGCTTATAGCGCCTACCTCTCCAGCGCGTCTGCGGATATGCTAGTCGCTGCCAATGGCTTCGGCGCTCCCCAACTGCAGGTGAGTAGTCGTCGCTGCCTATACTGACGCGACGCGAGCTGACAACAACGGCAGGCGCAGCAACACACCCCTTCCTCAATATCACATCTGCGTATCCCAGGCGGATGGCCACAAGATCACCTCATTGCCGCCGAGGAAGTCATACCTCCGCGCGCTTCTCTCTTCACTACGCTCGGCAAGTGGGCTGCGACCGTGAGCGTTGCCAACCTGCTCTCACTCCCCGCACGCCTCGCCAACCGCTATCTCCGCCGCGAGACTATCAAGGCGATCCCCATCATCTCCGCCACCGGCTCCAACAAGAAGCGCTTCATCTCCGCAGGTCTGGCAGACGAGGAATGCGCGACACCGTCGCCTTCAGTGCGCGCGCGCGCGAACCAGGCGCGTCGCGAACACCAAAGGCAGGCGCGCGCGTCAGAGCTAAGCCCCAACCAATTCCGCGTTCCGCCAATTCAATATACGTCATCAGCACATACACAAGAATTCGAGGAAATCGTGCCGGGAGCATACAATAGAGATGTATCTCTCGACGAGGGCAGCAACGTCAGCCTGGAAGACGACGAGGACCTTGAGGTCAGTGTAGACTTCTCTTTCGAGGATGTCTTCACTTCAACCCCGCCGCGCGACCCCCAGACCGGCTCTCCCATGACAATATTCTGGAACAGCCCTCAGGTCGCCTCACCCGCGGTTGCCTCGCCCGCAAGCCAGGTCTTGTCATCCCCACTATACCACTATGACTCGCCTGCCTACGACAATGCCAACCCGGCCTGGATCTCTGAGCTCCGCAATGCTTCAACTGCCCATGCCTCTTCAGGTCTTACGTCACCGTCGGCGCAAGCACTCTCCTCATCGCAAGCATCCGCAAGCCCAGCCCCCAATGGCAAGCGCACTTCCAACCTGCCTACGGTCACACCTCTGCGACGCCAACTGGTCAAGGCACAGATGTACAGGGAACGCAAGCGCATCGCAAGCCTCAATGCCGCGCTCGAGTCTACGGAGGAAGGTTTCGCCGATACCGAGCAAGCTAAGAACAGTTTCGCCGAGTCATTCAACCAGAACCCCTTCCACTCCACGAATGCTTGGTCATCAACATCTCCATCACAACCAAAGACTGAAACCGAAGCTGCCGTCCCCGATTTCGAGTACGCCAACGACTTGTCCTTTCTCCCTGAGGTCACTGAAACCTCTGAAGTCGAATACGCCAACGACTTATCATTCCTCGTTGATGCGCCGTCTCCGCCGCGAGCGAAGGGAGTGCGATGGGAAAAGGATGCTAAATGCAAGCCCTTCTACGTCGACACGAAAGTCAGCGAGATGCTCGACTCCACGCTAGAGACGATTACTTCAAGTCCGATCAGGGAATACCACAATGTGTTCCAGAACAACGATGGCGGCGCATCAAATGCCAGCCAGGCGTCATCATCTTCTCGCTCGTCAGCAGACAGCAGCCCGCAGATAACCCTTCTTGATTCTCCTGCGCAAAATGGCGGCTGGCGCGGTGTCTCCGTTGACGCTTTCGACGCACCCGATGAATCGCTCCTGGAGTGCGAGTTCTCGCTGGAACTCCTCGAAGACCTTCAGCGGGAAATGCAGAGGAAGCTTGCCTTGGCACCGCCTCCTCCACCGCCACAGAAGCCACTTGTTGCGCCGCTCACTCCCGAGGAAGAAGCTGCACTGCAAGACGCCGCAGCCAAGACCAAATACGGCCGCAAGCCAGACCAGTTCGTTATTCACGACAAGCTATACGCTCGAGACTTTGCGACTCTGTTGCCTCGCGTCTTCAACGGTGACCCCAGGGCATGGTTGAACGACAGCATCGTCAACGAGTATCTTTCTATTCTCATCGCTGCAAAGAAGAAGGAAATGGGCTTCACTCACCAGCGCAACGGTCCTGCACCGCCCCTTCACGCCTTTTCGTCATTCTGGTACCAGACTGCCGATACTTCTCGCTGGACCAACAGGTTTCAGCTGAAAGGCAAGCAGTACCTCGACGCCGACCTTCTCCTCTATCCTATCTGCGACAGAGGTCACTGGCGTCTGCTCGCGGTTTATCCCAGGGAACGCACTATTGAGTACTTTGACTCTATGGGTCTTGACGGACAAACATACATCGACAAGCTCGTCAAATACCTCGAGCAGGAGCTCGGTGAATACTGGGTTCCTTCGGAGTGGAACAAAGAAACTGGCCAGAGGAGTGAGCAACAGAAGAACGGAAGCGATTGCGGTGTCTTCACTCTCCTGAACGCTCTGACCCTCATCCGCGGCGACGCTCCCACTCGTGTCCTTTCTACCGACGGCATGGACGATGCACGCAAGCGTATCGCAACCACTCTGCTGGCCGGCCGTCCTACCACTGAGCTGGAATGAGTACAACTCTTCCATTCTCCATTCTCCATTTTCCATTCGTACACACGAATTCTGTTTTCAATTTGCATTACATGGGTCGGCGATTTCATCTTTTCGCATTGTTTTTTGGCGCACAGCATGGAGTTCGGTCGCTTACGAGGTTTTTCACGACGGTTACATTACGACCCGGATACCCCATGATACCCCCCACCGCCCATAGAGGCTTGAGTTTTTGCATAGTTGGAGTTTTGTTTTTGGTACCCTGGTAGTTGTCCAGAGGTCTGTTTGGCGAGCGCTTTGTTCTCGTTTGTACCTTGGTAGTTGCCTCGGGGTCTTTTTTTTTTTTGCAGAGCACGTGGTACGCTCGTCTGTTTATACAGCGAGAGGCTCAGTTTCTTTTCTTGCGGAGCACGTGGTACACTCGTCTGTTTATACAGCGAGAGGCTCAATTTCTTTTCTTAGTAGGGCACGTGGTACGCTCGTCTGGTCATCAGCGAGAGGCTCTTGTATTTTCTTTCTTGTAGCTAGTTCTTTACTCTTGCCTTAGTCCTCCTGGTTTGAGACCTTGACTCACCCCTTCGGGGGTTCGAGTTGGTCTCGCCGGGGGGACGGGCAGGTTCTGGTTAGCCAGCGAGAGGCACAATTGTGTTATAGCATAGCGTAGTGTTTACAGTAAATTAGACTGTACTATATACTCCATGTCGCATGCTCTATGATGCAACCTTGACAGTGAGCTTACCAAAGTGCTTCTGGTCCCACATGTATTGGTAGGCATCCTTGAGGTCCTTGAGCTCAAACACCTTCTCGTCAACAATGGGGTGCAGGTCATTTGCCTCAATTGCCTTGCACATATCCTCCATCTGCAGTCTTGAACCGACCAATACACCACGCACAGTGCAGATGTTGTTAAGGCAGTCGAGGAACGTAGGCTGGTCCTTTCCGCCGCCGCCAATGAAACCGATAATGGAGATGACGCCGTCGATGGCAATGGCCTTAAGAGACTGCGCCATCGTGGTCGGACCGCCAACCTCGACAACGTGCTGTACGCCAGCGCCGTTGGGAGTGAGCTTCGCGGCTTCCTCACCCCAATTGGTCGTCTCCTTGTAGTTGATGACGTGGTCGGCACCATACTTCTTCAAGAGGTCGGCCTTTTGTGCGGAACTGGTTGTCGCAATGACGCGGGCGCCAGCTGCCTTTGCGAATTGCAAAGCAAAGATGGATACACCACCGGTGCCTTGTGTGAGGACTGTGTCACCAGGCTTGAGAGCGCGTGACTCCAGACCGTACAGGGCGTTCCAAGCTGTGAGGGCGGCGCATGAGAGGGTAGAGGCCTCGAGCATGTTCAGGTTGGAGGGAGCCGCAACGAGACCAGCTTCGTCGAAGACGCCGTACTCCCGCAGAGTACCGTCGATGGCGCCTCCGAGACCGGTGCCGAGAGATTGTGCGTCTAGGGAGCCGGCGATGTGACCTTGGTTGAAGAGGGTGACTACCTTGTCTGGATGATGTTAGAAGGCTGTATGCATTGGTCTGTATAGGGATACGAACCTCCAGGCTTGAAGCGTGTGACGCGCTTGCCGACCGATTCTACAGTGCCGGCGCCATCCGAGCCGGGCACAGTGTTGTCCTTCATCGGGAAGGGGTATTTGCCCATGGGAATGATAAGGTCGCGGTAGTTCAATGATGCGGCGTGGACTGTCCATTGGTCAGTATTATTGCTGGAGGCTATTCGATGAGCTCTACGCACCCTTGACTAGAACGTCCTTGTCGCCTATCTCAGGTACCTTGGCCTGCTCATTGAACTTGAGAGAGTTAAAGCCATCCTGGCCTTGAACGGTCCATGCCTTTGTCGTTGATGGTGCCATGTTGTAGTTGATTATGTGTATGAGTGTTGGCTATGGAGAATTCGAAGGAGCTTCAAAAGACCTTTGAACCTTTATGACGTCTCTGCCATGACGGTGCCTGCTCCTTATGTACTGCCATGTGCATGTGGGGTCGTCGAAGGTCCGAATAGTGACGCAAGAATAACAAGAGCTAGCCCGCGTTCACGTCACAGCTTGTAGCTCCCCTGTAACTGCGGCTATCATGGATCATTAGCTTCCTGGAGTGTGGGCGATCAGTCTGGCCGCACAGCAAAGACCCAATGGCGGCATTATCGCCATGATTTCAAAGGCGGACTGCCGGTCTGGAAGACGAGTTTGTCAGGATAGCTGACCGATGTTCTGCTTGCCTTGCCGGGAATTGCTCGGATCTTCGGTAAACGTGCAGTTTAGAGGCTGGGGCTGCGCGCAACATGGCAGATGTCGGCAAAGGTCGCTGGAACCGCATTTGTAAGCTCCAGGTAGGCGGAGTGGGTCCGATGGGGAAACGCGAGGATGTCGCGTGGCTTCGCGCCTACTCATGCCCCGCACCGTCTTCTACTGTCTTCTACCAAGGGATTCATCTTTCGGAGGCACCCCACTATACTACACGCGGAAAGATGATAGGCGATATAGGCTGTAACATCGAATGCGGTAGATGTCTCTTGCGTAGCTTCCTTTTGTCATACTTACACTTTGTAAGAGTGAGCACGTCCGCACGCGCGATCTGGTCGTTGGTCCACGTCAACCTGACAAAAAAAAGCACCCTGGAGCCTACGTTGCCGTTAGGTCACCTACGTTGCAAGCTTTTGTCGTGATGTAGCCCGCAGACCTGTTCGGTTTTTTTCCCGTGTATGAGGCGGGTCTACATCCCCAGCTACCACGTGTCTCCAGCTTCCAGCCAGCCACCTGCAGTCGCGCTTAGTGCGACGATGGTTTACCAATAGGCAATCCTTCCTGTGTTGCGCGCCGCCTACGCCTCATCTCGGTTCCCCAGAATAGACCACACCTTAGGGAGCGATGATGGAGAAGTGGGGGCTCAGTCCCGGGCACGATGCTTTCTTCATCCCGATCGTCCTTGAGACAGTTGCATGCGACAGCACCGGCACTCATTGAGCCTTCCAGTCGACCTCCTCTTGTTGTCGCGCTGCATACGCCCACAGTATTACATGTGCAACACCCCGCTGAACGCTAGCACTATGGTGTTTTCCTGATGACCTTGGGTCGCGTCGCAATCATCCTATGCTCTCAAAATCGTATCCTCCTAGACTCACAACATTGCGATAACGATGGCTTCTCGAGGGATTCAGTCGGCTTATTCCTCACGGGATGTTTCACCGGAATCACGTCCTGAACCCTACGATCCCTTCCGCGCAGAATCCGATCCTATCGAGCTCTCATATCTTTCACGGCTATCATCGGATGGTTTAGAGCCGCACATTACTCCCGCACGATCCTTGGGTCAGTCTCACGATGAGGGTACAAAGAGTGGGTTTCGGGCGGGAGCCTACTTGGGCCTGCCACACGGTGACAGCCGGTATGAGCCGGTGCGTGGAGAACACGGCACCTCGGGCCACTCCATACGCTCAGCGAGAGATTCTACGTATACTCTAAACTCGCTTTATCATAAGAAGACCATGGATGCGGATACCCAAGCTCTCGTCGACAGGAGATCTGGCGAATTGGTCCAATGGCACATATACTGGACAACACCGGCTCTCATAGTGGCATTGTTCATGGCAGGCTTTGCGGCAGCAGTGGGTCACCACTTGTTCTACATGCATCTCAATGGGCAGCCGGCCACTGAGCAACTGAAGATGGTCCGATATGGTACAGCCCTGGCCTTCTTCGTGAAAAGCACACTAGTCGGGACCGTTATCATGTGCAACCGTCAGCGCATATGGTATACGTTCCGACGAAAGGCGATGACGATCAATGGTATTGATGGCCTGTTTTCGGCAACGGAAGATCCGACGCAGTTTTTCCTCAACTGGGAGATGATCAGAAATGGCAAGCTTGCTACACTCATGGCCGCCTGTACCTGGGTAAGCCTACAAATCTTTCACAGAAGACAGAAGATTTATTCTGACCTACCCAAGTTACTACCACTTGCATCCGTGCTGTCCCCGGCCTCGCTAACATCTGAGCTAAGAACATTCAACAATACTGCCAGTTGCTCTGTAGCTACCCTAAATTTCACCCAGGAGTCTACATACGACTTTCGGGACATGAGCAAGTTCTGGCAAAAGAGCTTGAATTTCTATAACACCACTGAGCCAGCCGCAGAGGAGCGAAGAGACGAGGAAGATCAGGAAGCAACGGGAAGCTTCTTCGACTACTACGATCAGCCGTCGAAGAACGCGCGCCGCTTGGCCTTCAGTAGCGTGTACATGCAGAAGCCACAGCCTCGCGAAAACGCTTCTACCGTATTTTGCGGATCGGGCTGGAATTGTACATACACAATAAGCTTCGTGGGACCCGGCTACCAATGCGAGGATATCGACGATACTGATGAATCTGACGCGCCATTCGCGTTGTCTGAACTGGCGCCAAATGGAAGCCTTGTGTATATTGCTGATGTTGATCAAGGTGATTACGGGTATCAAGACCCAGTGAACGGTACAGGGTCTCTAGGCGTGTTCGAGAACGAACCAAACCTCTGGATCGGTTACGCTATCAATACCTCCAAACCGTACTCGCAAGATGTGGAACCGGAGTACAAGGCCAAATGGCGAAACGTACATGGTAAGTTCTGGCTGTGCGAAACACATGTAAGAGATACACCTCATACAAGAAAAACCCTGAACAGGTCTAGAGCCTACATCAACGCCAGGTCACCTATCTTATAGGTTTTCATGTTGATGTAGGCTGCAGGCCCGTTTGGGTTTGTTCTTGGTTGACGTGGATATACTGACTTATTACGTCCGTCCCTGCAGAGCCCAAGATATTCAAATGCGTCATGCATTACACCAAGTATACTTTCAACATGAGCTACAACCCCAGACAATTCGCAACCCGCTGGGAACGAGAATTCCTACGTCCAGTCATCGGAGGGTAAAGTAGCCGCCACGAATAGCTGTCAAGATATCTTGCTAACTTATTACTAGTATGTAGCCCCCTTGTTATACTTTGCTAACGCGGTTCTAAGACATCTTACTATTTGTGCTGACAGCTTGATAGACCATCCCATCGAGCCCCAGAAAAATGCCGAAGAATACAAAGTAACGGCTTCCTTCCATACTCTCGGTTCACTCCTACGACGCTTCCTGCGTGGTAAAATTGAAAAGCAAAAGATCCTCATCACCTACTCAGATTTGTCTGAGACACGTTTGATCAACAGCAGCACCTCGTATCCGTTGGTGGATCTGAAGACAGAGATACAGGACCTTTTCGAAGACATACTCATCACTCTTCTCAACGACCCGAATCTAGTCGTGGTCCAGGCTCAAGAAGTGCCCTGCACAAAGTCACGCACCATGATGGTATACGTGTATTACAAACAATCACTCTGGATCGGCTACGCAATCGTCATCGGGATCACTTTCGCTTTCATCCTGGTCGGCGCGTGGTCGCTCCACATGAACGGGGTAGCTTCGGATGTGCTCTTCTCTCGCATCATGGCTACTACCCGTAATCCTACGCTGGATCATTTGAGCGTTGGGGCGTGTTTGGGTGGAGACCCTTTTCCGAAGGAGCTGGCGAAGACGAAGTTGCGCTTTGGTGTGCTCCTTGAGGATGATCCTAGGGAGGGACCTTTGGGCAAGGTGGAGCATTGCTGCTTTGGCACTATGGGCGAGACGAAGGAGATTGTCAAAGGTGGTACGTATGCGGGACTGAAGGAGCACCCTATACAAGAGAAAAACTAAACACCTAGGAGCCTACGTCGCCGTAAGGCTACTAACTTCGCAAGCTTTTATCTTAATGTAGGCTCTAGGGTGTCTAGTATTTCCCTTGTATGGGGTGGGAGTATAAGGTCGATGCATGAATGATTAGGCATTCATGACTCTATGATGTAAGCTGCCGTGGGTAGCACTAAAAAAAGAATTCGCCAAATTTGATGAGTATCCCGCCTACCTATCCGGTCTCCCATAGAATGCTAAAAGAATGGGTGTACACAATCTCGTACACGCATACTTCTAGCATTCTATGGGAGACCGGATAGGCGGCCTGATTAATATGGAAGCGAATTACTGTGCATCGTGTACCTCCTTCATACCGCAAAATGATGCCTACTATTCCTCAATCACTACTGTGTAGCTCCAGGCTACAGTGGTATTCGTCCTGGCATTTATCAACGACCGTCTCACACTACGTGGGTAGGCTCGACTCCTAAAGAAAAGAAGGAACCGTGAGACCATCCACCGGAGTGACCAAGACCATCTGGTTGTGTCGGCATTTGTACAGCAGAAGAGACGTCACATAGTTGTGGTCCAACTACGACTGCTGACCCATGCCCAGGCCTAAGAACTCGAATAGAATAGGGTTACCCGCAACAGCGATATACGCAATACCTGATCATGGTTAGTCTTAGAATTTCTGTTGATAGCATAGAACATACCCGTATACACAATCAACTTCGTGACGACCTCAACATCATAGCGCACCCGCGGTGTCGTAAGCTTCATGAAGATCTCCCGCTTCTCGTTCTCCTCCTCAGTCGGGCTTTGTGTGAGCGTGTGGACATCGCCAGCGACGTCTGTATCGCTCCTCGGAGGAGTAGACGTGTTTTTCTCGTTCACATGGACTTCACCTGTGCCCATCATCTGCTCGTACGAGTGTACCCTAGACGCCATCGGTGTGGGCAGCAGACCTGCGCCAAGTAGCGGTTCCCCCTTCTCGATGTTGGGTGTGTCAAGGACTGCCGGGCCGGGTATCCAAGCGGAGTCTTCGGGTACCGTACCATCTAGCGAGTTGACACTTTCCCGTCGTCTGCGATTCCGGTACGCAAGCGTTTCGTAAGCATCGGCAGCAGACTGTGGGCCAACGGATACGGACCGCTTACGCGGGTGGGCGAGGTTCTTCAGCATATGTGGCAGCTCTGATGCAGGTGGAATGACGTTGTCGTCATCTGCGAAAGGCTTAATGGATTTGTACTTGGACGCGTTGAGGAAGAAGGCGCGAGGCATGTTCCAACGGGCTTGCTCTAGGAGACGGAAAATGGGTGGCAGGATAGTAAACAAGGCAGGCTTCATGGTCGCTCTCCAGACGAAGATTACTACAACACCGAGTAGAATGCGGATTGTTGCCTTCAACAGGCCCATCTCTTCCAGATCGAATGGAACAGATGAGGGGTATGCATCTTTCAAGGCATAGCCGGTCTGAGCGTAATGCCATGCACCAAGATTGATCCCAATGACTACGCCGGAGAAGGATACGCTATCGTCGTAGCATGGACAGTCGTCGGCAGGCTCCGGATGGACGCGGACCAGAACGCACACGACCAAAGTTGCGATGAAGATGTCCATGTAACTGCCACTGAAGACGAACGAGTCCATCCAGTCCCCGCAGACCAATTGGAATGCCGTGATTAAAGCACCCATGATACTTCCGACCAGGACATCCAGAAACCCGTGCATGCCGCAATACAACCGCCCCGCAATGATCGAGAGCGCGTAGAAGTAGAACAGCGCCTGCAAGCCCGCATTCCAGTTTGAATTATCTTGCTCGGCTGACTGGCGCAACGTGTATATGGCATAGAAGGCGACCGATACCGCGTTGGCAGAGTGCGACGAGGGGAAGCCGTATTCGAGCGCAGCGGACCCGGACATGGATATACGGGCAAGTGGGGGTGATAAGGGCCTGGGCAAGCAGAGCATGTCCTTGAGGAAGCCCGTTCCGTACACACCGGCTGCAAGCATGAAGACAGTTCTATGTACGTCAGACGTCGCACGATAGTGAGAGACAGCTTCTGACATACGCTCGGCCAATGCTAGTGTAGCCGCACCAGAACTGGATGGGCAGGAACACCATGAAGAAGGTATGTGTGCCGAGGTTGGCGGTATATGCGAAGTAGGAGTCGAGGGCGGGCGAGCGCATCTTGTCCTGCATCAGGGCGAGCCAGGGCGTCTCCCAGCGCACAATGGGTATGAGGCGGTTGCGCAGGGCATTGCGCCATCTGGGCAGGCGTTGGGCATAGTGATCGTGGCCCTTGTTGCCCGCGTCCAATTTGGGCTCCGTGGTCGCTGCGGTGTCTTTGGGCGCATCATGTCGCGGACTCATGGCAGCGGTCGCAGAAAGGGGGTGGGCGAGTTAATCGAACGTGCATGTCCAGCGGCAGCGATAGCGTCGTGGAGTAAGACGAGGCTGAGGGCTTGGATGCATGCCATCGATCGATAGACATGGACAGGCACGTTGCAACTTGGCGCTAGTTTAGCGAGCCGCTGGAGACGTAGCGTGGTTGCCATATGCGACCGAGCCCTCTAACAGTCAACATCCACCTCTCTTAAGCCTCGACCACTCGCTCCCCACACCAACTCCAACACCATCTTCCTTCTCCGTATTGATAACCTCGTCTGAAACAGGACACGACTACACATCCCGCACACTTCCAAACATGGCCACCGCACCTTCCCAGAACTACGACTACCTCCGGCGCAAGCAGAGCACAAAGGCGGCCGTTTCATCAATCACACCAGTCCGCAGCCACGCCCGCACACCGAGCGAGCGCAACAGCAATGGCACCGTTAGCTCATATGGAACCACCAACACGCGCGACACAGCCATCACCGAACCACCAGCCTACTCCAAGAAGCTCGTTGTTGTCGGTGACGGTGGATGCGGAAAGACATGTTTGTTGATCAGCTACAGCTCCGGCAACTTCCCAGAGGTACGCACCACCAGCTAAAAAGATAAGTCATGTGATTCTAATGCGACTGCAGAAATATGTACCAACGGTCTTTGAGAACTACATCACTCACACTCCTCATCCTCCCACAGGCAAGATGGTCGAACTTGCGTTGTGGGATACCGCTGGACAAGAGGAGTACGACAGGTTGCGACCGCTCTCCTACCCAGAGACAGATGTCATTTTCGTCTGCTTTGCGATTGACTGCCCCAACTCACTAGAAAACGTCATGGACAAGGTACGATACTTCGATTCATATACCTTGTACACCAGCTGACAGCATCCAGTGGTACCCAGAAGTTCTCCACTTCTGCCCAACGACGCCCCTCATGCTTTTGGGCCTCAAGTCCGATTTGCGCAACAAGAAGAACTGCATCGAGCTACTCAAGACACAAGGCCTGACGCCCGTCACATCGGAGCAAGGTCGTGCGGTCGCAAAGAAAATGGGCGCTGCCTACATGGAGTGCAGTAGTAAAGAGCAAGACGGTGTAGAGGAGATCTTCGACATGGCCGTCACAATGGCCGTCGGCGAGGAGCACAAGGAGCAAGAAGAGCGCCGTGTCGGCACAGCCACCTCGTCAAGAGGGAACACGTCGTCGTTCCCTGCTGGGGGCGGTAAGAAGAAGAAGCGCAGCGGCTGCAAGGTCCTATAGTTTGTTTGTGTCTATCGAGAGGAGAGCATATCGAGATTCACGACGCTGGACGACACGATCAAGATGTTTAATGACATACGGCTCACCTCCACCACTGTCCCGGACATGTTCGCTTCCTCTTAATCCTAGGGAAGTCTTTACATGTACATGGCCGCCTGGCGTTTGGGTTTCCTTTTTGGCATGAGAATGGACGCAGCGATTCCATAGTCCACAGTAGCAGCATTTTCTTTCCCTGTATCTGTATTCGGTATTCTGTATGTATGCATGGCGCGAGTGGGCGATCAAATTTGCCTGCGCCGGGGAAGTAAATCAAACATATTTCTGAAACCTGTTTTCTCTAAATTGATCGTCGCTAGCCGATGACAGAACTCGTGTCGCTGACCGCCTTCATACATGCTTTCGCCCAAATGTACATGGCACGTGAAATGCTGCATACCTTAATCTCAAGTATCATACACACGGTGTATCTTCTGTGTAAAGGTACAATATAACGTGGTAACTGCGATCCCCTGGTGTCGCGCACCGTGCCAATGACTCGCTCTGGGGTATCATTACATCATACTTGCTATCGCCATGGTCTGTTAGACGGCTGGCCGTGCACCTCCGGGCGCGTTGTTGTTTATCGTAAACTAACAAGGTTATCTCCCTGCCACCGCTCATTTCCTTTCCTGAGGCACCTCCGTCTCGCCTTCATGTTCCGTTGCGCCCTCCTGTGGTCCTTCTTGTTGCTCACTCGGGTCCTTGGCCATGACGTTTTCAAAGTGACTCCATAGCGACTCGACGGGTGCGAACTCGTTGCCGACGGATGTGACTTCTTCGAGCGAACGGTTCAGCTTGTTGATGTTTTGTAGAACGACTTCTAGACTCTGGCTGTTGGTTAGTATAAACCGGTGTAGAAGCTGGGACTTGGAGGGCTGCGATGCGCTCCGTGGTGGATTGGGTGGGTGCACGTACTTGGGCAATCTCGGTGACGAGCAATTCGCGCTGTTGCTCGTAGTATGATTTTGGTGGCGCGCTATCTTGGCCGTTGGTCGACGCGGGGAAGTATGGCGGCGCCATATTCCGTGTTCTTTCGTGTTGATGCTCTGGGCGCGGAACTTGGGACGCGGGAGCCGTTGCATCGTTTAACTCCGGGTCAGCTGACGCGCTAGTAGTCCTACGTGAGCCAGACCAGTCTCAGACCTGACTTCACCTCACTCAAGCAATAAACTGAACACGTACCTACCTAGGTAAAGTAGACGCCGTGGGAGTCTACATTGCCTCTAGATTTCGTTATCTTCCTATCTTAAACCAACGTAGACCTTAGCGCACATGTTCAGTCTCTTCCTTTCATGAGTTGACTCAACATGGCCATGAATTAACGATCTTCCTCACTCGTACAGCATGCTGCACTAAGCAATGAAAAACGTTCGCGACCTTACATCAGCCACTCCCACCCCTGGAATGAATCCCAGTTGCGTTCCCGTTAGGTAGTCGCAACCAGAATCAATCCAGCTGAACCCGCGAAACGCAGAGCCACATGACGGCTCTTGGGTATGGCACTCACAGAGTATGGCACTCAGTCAGCGTATGGTGTCTGACTTTCCATTATGAATGTTCAATTCTTTCTCTTGTATCATCGGGTCCTTCGCTATGTTGTCTTGTGTGACCTGTGCTGTTGATCAGAGTGCATGACCCGTAGGCTAGAACAGTGCTTCGTCGTCTTCAGAACCATCGCCGGAAGCATTACCGTAATCACTGTCGAAATCATTGATACTGACCGAGGGAGTGGTGTTCGTCTTGCGTCCCTTCTTTTGAGGTTCGCCGGCATCATCAGACCGAGAAGAGACACGGTTCAACTCGAAATCAAGGTTCCTTGATACCTTGCGTAAGCCCAGGGTCTTAGCGAGGGCTGCCATCTCGGAATCTTCATGGAGATCCGCGTGTCTTCGACCCCAATTCGACTTTTCTGTGCTTACGTACTCGGCAAGCAGAAACAGCAGCACGATCATTTTGTTCCGTGGAATTGACGCATTTGCGGTCCTGACTGCATCGATTTCTGCCGTTTCGAATGCGCTAGCTAGATCAGAAGTCTGCACTCGTATTGTTGTAAAGTAGTCGTCGTGCATTGAGGCTATCTGTGGGAACTTGGCCAGATATGGGGAGTCTTTTGGAACCATGAGACACAGCTCGAAAGTGGCTTTGGGCCATCTCGTTTGCATGAGCTTCCAAGACTCATTGCTGACGGATAGCCCGTCTATACCAGTCCCGATGACCACTATGTGTAGTGGTTGCTGGTCAGTAAGGTCAAGAATTTTGCGGGCAAGGGTATCGTCGCTATCATCAATTATAAGCCTCTCAGTGGCCCTGTGGCTCCATTGATGGGAGAGAATGTAGCCATACGCACTCAGTTCAAGCCTCTTGGTGTCTTTCTTGCGATACCTGACAGCTTCTGTTCCTCCAGGAAGCGGGTGGGCTCGGAGATAGGCCTCCCAGATCGCTGCTGGTCTTTTGTTAAGACGACGATACATGCTGTAAGTGACACCCGCGCTTGATCGTACTTGTACAATGAAGATAGTTTTCCGTGCTGGTGTCTCGACATGCGTTGCGGAATTCTTAGTCGCTAGCGCAGGAGATTGTGCTCTGCTCTCGAAAGGACTTGTGATCTGTACGTCTGAAGACGAAGTAACATTAAAGCTTTGAAAGGCTGATGATGCAGAGGTAGATGTTGCGGCAATCTGTGACGGAGTCCATGGTTGCATTGACTGCAAGGCTGCCATCTGGGCTGCGAAGAATGATGGCTGCTTGGCCGTGGCAGATGATGAGGGTGCAAGGCCCGTTGAGTCTGATGAAGACATTGAGGGCTGCTTGGCCGTAGCGGACGATGAGGGTGCAAAGCCCATTGAGCTCGTTGAAAATAATGATGAGGACTGCCCGAACACAGCGGAAGAGGGCGCAAAGCTCATTGAACCCGTTGGTGTTGGTGGCTGTATGACCATGGCTCGTGGGCCGTATGGCGTTGAGCCTACACTGCTTATGTGATTAGCAGGATAGTATTGTACCGGGAGCAAAGAAGAGGAGGCATGATGCCAAGAGGAAGGAGTAGAGTACGATAGAAATGGTGATGGATGAGAGTTAGAGAATGTAGACGGGGTAGGAGATGTCAGGGGGAGGGGAGGAGGGGACATGAGAGACGGGCGAGGCGGGAGAGAGGATGACGGGGGAACGGCGCGCTGCTGGCCATGAGCTGAAAGTCCTTTCAGCTGGTCAGTGGCCGCATTGTCGAGGTGAGTGTTTGGTGCCATTTCTAGCAGTTTGAAGTAGATTTGAAGTGCGTGGTGCGAGAAATAGCGGTGCGTGTGTCTGGTGTTGGAGCGAAAAACGTGAGAGAAGCGGACAAGAAGCTTTAGGTGCGAAGTGAGGAAAGCGCGCTAGATCGAACGGAGACCGCGCGGAAAGAGCGACAATAATTACTGCATCCCTCATGAAGCGACAGCAATATTGGATAGCGACATTGGACAAGCTTTCTGCCATGACTGTTCACTTTGCGAGTCAATGACATTCGTACCGTTGTCATACAAGTGGTTGGGAAGATGCAAGCACCCGTGGATGTGACCTTATACATCCCTCACCACATCACCACCACCACCACCGTGCGATATACTGCGCTTCATTCTCTTTCCTCGCCTTCGAACCCCTCGCGCTTACAATGTACTTTCGCGGCTCGATCGTCAAATCTACCTTTTCCCGCAGCGCCTACATTCTACGTCTGCTACGCGTCATTCGAATTCGAAGTTTAGGTATAGAGCAGCTATGCTACTATTGACACCATCGCGGGATTGAATCAAGAGGCATTCTTTAGCACGCACATCTGTATCTGCCAGTGTGCTATGGGCGGGACACGGGAGCCATTTAATGATGCCGGGTCAACTTCGGGACGCGCCAAGGGATCTGGCTGCGCTAGGCAATGAGCGGTCTAGAGCCTTCACCGGCCATTCATGTCCCATAGATCCAGCGTTTCGCAGCCACCAGCGCGGGTAAACTCCTAGCAAAAAGATTTGCAGAGCCCTTAGCTTAGAACAATTACATTAATATCTTGCTAACTATATATAGTTAATCTATAAGCTGTTACTTTAGGCAGTAGGCTGTACCTCTACTATAATTTTATACTTTAGTTATGCAGCTTCTTATACTACGCAAATAAAAGGCGTCTTAAGATTTCTCTCTACTAGTCTACCTTAGCCTAAGCGTTAGGTAAAAGATAGTAGTTGCTAAGTGTAGATTAGATTTAGCTAAGGCGTAACATAGCTTTAGCATAGCAGACTTTAGCCTCTTAGTAGGCAAAAAGGCGTATAAGCTTTTTGTGCTTACATTTAGGTGCGTTACTAGTAAAATTCTAGACACTATAAAAGGAGTAGACTTTTCTCTATTTAACGTTAGAGAGATTTTAGAAATATAATATAAGGCTTACCTATGCTAAGTAGTTATAGAATATAAGTCTGCTATTAGTTGTTAACATTTTAAGTTAGTCTTAGCCTATAGTAGTATTATAGTAGTTTATGCTAAGGTAGTTTAAGATAGAAGGTAGCAAGGGAGATTAGGTCTTTTTAAGTATAGGTTGTAGCTAAGTAGCTAGAGACGAGATTTGCTAAGATGTATTCTTAACTAATAGGCACTATCCTACATAACATTAAAAGACTATAGCATTAGTAAGCCTTAGGCGAAGTGGGTAGGGCTTAAGCTAAAAAGTTTCTTAAAGCTGCAGTCCTGAGCTTCTCGTCTCTCGTCCTTAGCTCCCGTTCTCGACACCCAGTCCCCCCCGGCGCAACCACCGCCGCGATGTGAGTTGTAAGACCCCTTCTTCTCTAACCCTACATTTCCATCCTTTTAATGATTACAACCATACATCTGTCAATCCCCTGAGCGCTGCCGACGATGTAACATCGAACGGTGGCCATGAGGTTCAACGTATTCACGCACTGAAACACGTGATTGTCACGTGACATGCGCCCTTCACCGCTCTTTCCCAATCGAGACGTCAAGAAGCTAACAAAGTTTCTGCTCTAGATATACCATGGCGGCTGCCCCAGCCCCCAAACAGATCAAAGAACCCTTCCCCATATCCCACATCGCCGGCCGCTACCTCCTCTTTGATGTGGACGTTATTGCGCACTGCCGTCGCACGCACAACATCTGCGGTCTCCTCGTCGGCACGATACCGAACCTCAGCCAGCAGAACGTTTTTCTGGGCATACCACTTGAACTCATGCCGGAAGAGGCTCGGGTACTCGTCGATAAAGGTGCTGCGTATCTCGTGGATGATGCGCAGGCACATCAGGAGGCTTTTGCGGAGATGAGCCGTGAGGATAGGCTGGCGTATATGGCGGAGATGGATAAAAGGGGGGAGGATGTTACTAAGGAACAGACTGAGCTGGCGGAGAGGAGGAAAGAGAGGGCGTTGGAGGCGAAAGGGCTTAAGAGGGAGGAGGTTGAGAAGAGTGGTGTTGCTGCTAGCACTGCTTCGGACGATACTCTGCATGGGGATGACGACAGTCTCACAAGCTCGGGTCTTGGATTTATCATGAAGGGATCGAGCTTCGCAGACTCTTCGGCGCCAGCGAAGCCAACCAAGACCACAGTCACCTCCAGCCCCGCCAGTTCAGTCACTGATAGCTCGGATCTCGGTAGCTCTGGTCTCGGCTTCATCATGAAAGGCTCTAGTTTCTCAGACTCCTGGGTGCAAACCAAGGCGCCCAAGGTGGACTCCTCAGTCGAAGAGGTCTCGCTCTTCGATGCTGCGCCCCCTTCGCCTGCTCCCGAACCAGCTGTTCCTGTCCAGGCCAGCGCGCCGAAAGGCGTTGCGGCCCAGAAGCACTTCGTCACACCAACAACTTCATACCCACCTCTACCGACACCCGCCAAGGACCCTTCTGTCCCTCCACCAGCTGTACCGGACAGCTACCCGCTGTTCCGCTACCTACACTCCAAGGGCTACTACCACATGCCCGGTCTACGCTTCGGATGCCACTACAACGTGTACCCCGGCGACCCGCTTCGGTACCACAGCCACTTCGCCGCCACTGGCTTGGGCTGGGACCAGAAGTTCGACTTGCTGGATGTTGTCGGTGGAGGACGTCTCGGTACTGGAACGAAGAAGGCCTACATGATCGGTGGTGAGAACCCCGAGGTAGATGCCCAAGAGAATGAGCCGGTGAGGGCTTTCTCTGTTGAGTGGGCGGCTATATGAGTGCTGCGTCACTACGACTGCATACATGGATGTTACGACTTGATGAATACAATGCATAGATAGAAGAACAATGATGAGCCTTTGTTCAACGCATTTCAACTCTGATTAATGTTTGCATTTGTGACGAGAATCAGAACTCCAACGCAGCCGCAGTGGCCTGCCCTTCCACTGCGCTCTTCTCTGCTTCATCATCACCCTTCGGCCCCTTACCCTTCCTATACACCCTCGCATCTCTAGGATCGAATCCGCCATTTCCCCAGAGCGCCCACTCTGGCGTCTCGTCACCAACGTAGTCTTCTGGTCTCCAGCCTACTACTTGCCCGTCCTCCATCCTCGTCCCTTGTACCTTGCCCTCGTAGAGATCAAAGAAGCGCTCGAAATCTATTCTTGTCGCCCACTTGCCGTTCTTCTTGAACCTCGTGCGGTCGGCTAGCAGGATGCAGCAGGAATGCGCATGTTCGGCGCCGATGCCATAGGTCAGGCCGCGGTTGTTCAACTCCTTTTCGAGTTCCGTTACGAATTCGGCAACTTCTTCGTAGAAGGGGACGTTCTGCATAGTGAGACCTGCAGACCCTGCAGCTGAGGTACCGCAGTAGGTGACGCCTTTGACTTCGACGAAACCAGGCAATGCACGTTCGACGAGGTCAGCGTAGCCACGCACCTCCTCGGCCATGTTGAAGCCTTTGACAAGCGTAAGACGGAAGACAGTGCGTTGCTCGAATCGACGGTTACGAAGGATATCTAGACAAGCGCAAAAGCGCTCCCAGAAGTCCCGGTGAAGAGGTCGATCAATCTTACGAAGACTGTCTTTGTTTGAGGCGTCGATGGAGACGTAGAGTTGGGTCACCGGGATCAAAGAAGCTAGTTGAGCTGGGTGCTGTGCGTTACAGACAAGGAACGTGGAGATGCGATTCTGATGCATGATCCCGAGAAGCTCGTTGATGTGTGGGTAGAAGATTGGTTCGCCGACCAAGCTCAGGGCGCAGTGACGAATGCGCATGGCCTCGCTGAAACGCTCGGCTCGGACACCGGGGACGCCCTTCATCATCTTAATCTTCTTGTAATGTGCTGCTGTGATGCCGTCGAATATCAGATCCGGAGCATCGGTTATCCAGCGCCACGTGGTGCCGACAGGATTGGTGCCGTGTCGCCAGCAAAAGACGCACTTGTTGGAGCATGAGAGGGACGGGGTTGCCTCCATGCATAAGTGAGAGGCGATACCGTAGAAGGAATACTTATAGCAGGAGCCTCGGCCACGCAGAGCAGATTTAGTCCATCGGCAGATCTTGACGCCCGAATGAGAGCCGATGATGCTGTAGCCTTGCTTGGTAAGAGCGGCATACGTAGGAGAGGTTGTTGGAACCATCTCCTTGGGAGCCTGACGGGATGCGGGGGCCTTGACGGGTCCAGGGGCGGTTGCGGAATTTTTGTAGGTGGTAAAGTCGACCGGTATTGGAGCATTCACCATCGAGCCTAGGTCCTCAACATCGTCTACGCGTGTATTTTGGTCGTTCCCATCCTCCAGATCCTCCTCGTCGCTCTCAATGGGATCTCCACTACCCGGGACACCGTCACCGAGTCCTCGTCCTTCGGCGATCTCCACAAGCGCGTCCTGAACGCCTATCCTCCAATCTTGTAACATCTGTTCGGCATCGGTCTTGACGTCAGCCATACCGAGAGGGTATGCTCTCTTCCTACCAGTCAGCCTGGCCATCCACTTGTCCACCTCTCTCGATTGGCTGCAGAAGCCCTCTTCTTCAGTCGGCCATCCTTCTCTATCGCCGAAACCAAACACGGCGTATCCTAGCAAAGCGCTCAATGGCGCCGTATCGATCCTGAAGTCGTTGTGTGTTTCCTGCAGGCTCTCTACAAAGACGTCCAAGACAGTGTCAATGTTGTACGTGGGTACGAGGATGATGTAGAAGTGCTTGACGTTCGCGTCGGTTTTCGGTGGGCTGATGAAGTAGTCGTCGTGTTCAATGTAGGATATATCGAGCGTCTGGGGCTCTAGGAAGGACTCGGATTGATTGCATCCCCTGCAACGTGAAGCAGGAGGTCAGTCGACGCCTCAAATATGTCGTGCATGCCCAAAACGTACCTTGTCCATTCGGTCAGGACTTGCGCGAACTGCGTAGCGTAACGTTCAGTCGTCCCAGACAGCGATTGGAAGAATATCAAGGGCTGGATCCTATCCGTCTTATGGTCAAATGCAGGAGCTGCGACCACCTTCTTCGGTACCTTCCTGCCCTTGACTCTTTTGGGACCCTTCTTCGTCTCAGCGACGGCAGCCACTGCCCTTGTGTCATCCTCGGCGTGGTTATCAACATTGAGTTTGGATGAGTCGAGTGTCGTGGTGTATTCGGGCAACCATTCTGGTTTGAGCTCGACGGTGGTCTTGGGCGAGGAAGGAGCGGGTGATACAGAGAGCTTCTCTCTCTGGTCGCGGTCGCGCGCGTATATGACAAGGCGCGCGATGGTCGCTACTACTAGTGCAGACAGTAGGATGGGGAGCCGATGCTCGTGCCATATGAGGAGTACCTCTGCGGTGTGATTAGCTACAGGTGTATATGCTGAGTCTCGTGACTTACCAGCTGGCAATTGGTCCAGCAGCCCGAGTAAAGCCATGGCGCTGCTCTCGATGTTGCGCAGGCGTTGTCTTTGGGGTACGAACTTTTGGCCAGCCATTCGCGTGGGGTCAATTACCTAGCGTCAGGCGGGGTTCGTGGCTTCCGCGCTGGACCCTGCACTACCAGTCTACCCTGAAGGCTTCATCGTGCTCTCGCACATCACACTCCTACTACCACAACAGTGCATCGCGTGTTTCGGGCAGATTCATGTTCATTGCATTGTCGGCGAGTCCTAGTCATTCTTCCGTCGTGGATACGTTGCCGGCTTCTTCATGCACCCCTCTCCTGCCTACATAGCCTTCGTACTCTCCTTCAAGAAGATTGTTAGCGACAGGAGCTCAAAGATGCTGATAAAAATTGAGAGTAGCCCTGGTGCTATTGTGTATCAATGTTGAGTCGTGGTTCTGACGCTCACTATAACCTCATTTCATTACTTCCTTATCCGCCTCTTGCGTTCATCAAGCATCTCTGCCATGCAACTCTCAAATTTCTCATGGATTGCGCAAAACACAATGTCGAGTTGCTTCTTCTACTTTGTGTCTGTTTTCATACTGTCAACTCATGCGTTTCATCATTTGTTACGAGTCCGTCCTAAAGAGCTTCGTTTTCATGTTTATGTCCTTCGTCAGGAATAATGATAAGGAAATTTTTCTGTGGAATCTAGTCACGGTCATCGGCTCGGATATCCTGGTTCCAATATATATGCCTCAGCTTTATCAACAGCTAGTAGGGCGATATGTTCTACCTGGACGAAGGACTGAACTGATGGCGAATGTCGGGAAGGGTACATATCGCGAGAACCATAGGCAGCGAAAAGTATTCGCGGGCGAGCCTTACGAATCAGTACTTTTATTCGAGCAGACATATTCTCATCTCGAATTGAGTAGTCCATGCTCCAGTGCCTGTTTGGTGGTGCTCTTTTCACTTCGCTAACGCGCCAGTACTCGACCACGCGCACCAGAGTTCTCAAGTTATTGCGCTTTCACTTTCACTTTCGCTACGACACCCCGCATTTGCCCGGCGCCGTGGACCCGAAATCACGCATGCTTGGCGTTGTTTACAACTGGAGTTTTGAAGCTGAACTTAACAAAATTGCCCGCACTGACCGTGGCAGCTACTACTCGACTAACAGCAGCAACGCACCCTCTAGGCCCAGCCTCCCCGTCATAGCGACGGTCGCTTGAAAGGTCAGCTGTTCAACATCTCGAAAACACTAACCATGGTCCGTTTCAAAAGCTTCTTGTCTGGGAAGTCATTCCGCCGCAGCCACGATGGCGACCGCGCCAAATCAGAGCCCAAAAACAGTACGAGCAACGACGCTGGTCTCAGCGCTGGAATCAGCAGCAATAGCATCGCTCAAAAGTCGAACGACAAGCGCAAGGACTCTACACGTCTTGTCGCTGGTTTTCAGAAGGTCTTCGGCAATCATCACCGTCGTGATCATGTCTCTCCCATGCCTTCTGCGCCGGTTACACCTAAATCCACTCCCAAAAGACTCTATCGATTCCAGTCGCCCAAAAATAAAAAGGTCAGTACTATGGGTACAATCTGAGAGTAGATGTACTAACCTCCGAGAAGCATGCATCTCCCACTCCATCACCACTTTCGACGACAGATAACACAATATTCGAGACCGAGGCTACTCCATCATCCCGTATAGTCCCTTCAAGTACCCCACCTACTAGCCCGTTGACTCCACTTGGCGACGCGCATTCCGCGATATCAGTCCCCAATGAAAGTCATGTCGATCTTACACACATCACACCACTTGCGAAGTTCTCGATCAACCATGCCAGGCCTACCATCGAGACGCCCGCGGAAACCGGTCTCAGATCCGACAACGAAAAGTATAGCGATGATAGCCCTGTACTTCGGACAGCCTCCCACCCCGCCACCGTCGACGATACCAACATCAGTTCTGATGCTCGTACTGATAGACTCAAGGCGGCCATAGAGGGCATGCGCGCAGCAGAACAGCTGCTGAATCAGCGCCATGCTACCATCAAACCACAGGCGAATACAAGTAAGCGCGTAAAGCCTTTGGATACCATTGGCAGGAATGTGGGACCCCGAGACAATCATGGCATAGCTCGTCTGCCGAACAGTCTTTCTGCACTCAACCACCGCCAAACCCATCTAAGAACCGCAAATCAGGCGATCGAAGCCGCAAGACGGCGCCAGGCTGTCAGATATCTCGCTTTCTACGCAGCAGACGGCTGCCCCACTAACATCGACATCATCGATCGTATCAATGCCCACTTTCATCTTGAGGCCCGCCACGTCGATGGTGAGATACCTGACGCTACCTTCGATGTCAATGGCGTACACATCCGCGCGAGTCAGATGCCAAAAGGTTCTGTTGAGCGTAACTGGATCATACGCTACAATGCTGTAGTCAACAACGCCGAGCTTGTCGAACGCCGACTCATGAACAGCGAAGACCACGAGATGATTGTCGCTCAGCTCTTCCCTGAGGAGCGCGGCCACATACTGAAACCAGAGCACTTCCAGATCTTCATGACTGGCCTTGGGGAAGAGGGCATCCTTACAAAAGCGCAGGCAAAGTCCATCGCCACTGTCGCCGTCAGCAAAGAAGAATTCGACCAAGGTATACACTACGTCGAAGCTGCCAACAGCAAACATACTCACCGTCGCAACCCTACTGCAGCCGCTATGTTCGACATTCCCCAGCAAGCCAGTCGAAGTACCGCATCCTTCTCATCTCGCCCAGCCAACGGTCAGAACCAGCACGAGCTATACTACTTCCTCCGCATCCTAGTCGAAGCCGCAGTCTACAGCCAAAAGTTCTGGAAAGGCTACTTCTTTCCCAACGCCTGGAACAAGCTCAAGAACTTCTACGACGCTCACAAGCTTTCGCAGAAAGGCTGGCTTCTGCCTCCTCATCTAACCGAATACAAGCGCAACTGGACACACCGCGAGGTGCGTCTCCTACAGCGCGGTCAGCTCATCTGCGACCTTCTCAAACAGTACGACGCGGGTGAAGTGACAGACTTCGGTATCATCCGCGCTACCCGCGCGACTTTCGTCGGTATCCCAGCACAACCTTCATGGTGCCCTGAAGATCTCGAATCGTTCCTCTACCACCGCATCGCCGATTCCGGTCTCACGATCTCTAAAATCCCAGAGATCCTTGTTCTGCACCCAGAACACGACATGGTATTCGCCAACTACCGTCTTCGTCAACACGTCATCACTGGGCTTCGAGAGCGCGCCGATCAGTTCGAGAAAGAGGAGGCGGCGCGGCTGAAGGAGATCGATAAGAGTTATATGACGTTTGAGGAGGTGAAGAAGAAGGAGATGACGAGATGGGAGAGGATGAAGGTGGGGTTGAAGAAGGCGTTTGGGAAGAAGGAGGTTGTTGTTCCTTTTGATCCTTTTGCGCCGGAGCATGGGTCGGGGGAGCTGAGAGAGGGGACGGTGTGAGGGTGCTTTTCTTCTAGAGTTGCGGTTTCTTTTCGCTATGTCAATATGGGTCTTTGAGCCCAGCCAGCGCTTTTATTGTGGCAAAGAAAAAGGGTGTTAATGGTGTACAGTCGGCGTTATGGTACTGTGTACTGTATTGAGGGGCCCTTCCCGAGAAGTTTACATAGGGTTGAGACTCGTCTCATGTTACTTGTTAGTCACGTAAGGTAGAGTAAAGATGCCGAACGTGTTTCTCGTACCGAAGGTTATTGCAGTCAAAGCTAGGCACATGCACGTAAATCGTTCGTTTCTATCCTCGCTGGTAGCATTCATTGAATTGTCTATATGATAACTACCGATTTCCGTCACTTGTATCTATCCATCTCGCAATGCGCAACTGCGCATGGAGTAGGTCCAGAGAAGGGGCCATATGGCTGAAATTACGTTTCCCGAGATATGGTTTAGCTGCTGACGGCGGCCTTCGATCTCCTGGGAAGTTGCTACTAAGTCTGAACATAGCTTGCTCAAGGCTCACTTTCAAGTTCCTTCTCATCCCACTGATCAAATGCGTCACACCAGCCCTTACTCCGTCGGACTAGTTGTTCCTCCATACAATCCTTCCGACTATATATGGCTTCTGCCACACAAAGCGTGTGCGATGCGGGCTTTGGTCCGTCGAAAAACACCACTATCTTCGGTCTGACCTCGCAAAAGTCGCCCCATTGATCTCGTGCGTCGGATTGTGAGAGAGAAAAGTCGATCCAATGTTCGTCTTCGAGCATTTCGCGGTGCACCGTAACGTCCTCAATCCAAGAATCGACGGCTGCGGGCGATTGTTGTTCTATTGCGTCAACAAGCTGGCCAATAGTTACCCCGTCTTCTGCCTCGACAAACGCTAGATGGCGGACATGCCTGTTGCGAAACTGCACTACTGACATAGGGACATATATCCCAAGACTCTTGCAGGGAGGTTGCGTTGCGTACATTGGCCGGACGAGAGTACTTAAAGAATCTAGTGTAAGAAATGGAGCCCGGCTTGTATAAGCCGGGCCAGACAACAGCTTGATCTCAAGCCTCCCGTCAACTTCCTGGGCTCTATCGCCGAAACAATGGCTCAGGTATGGGTTGATCTTGATCTGACTAAGGTCAAGCCAACGATTGTCTGACGCATCAAGTGGTAGAGGAGGAATCCAAGGGACTCGTCGACGGTCAGAGTTCCACATAGCTCGAGCAGAAACACAAGTCTCGATTGGGAGACATTGAGCCTGGGTGATTCGAGCTGTGGGGACGAATGGTATCATTGAGCTGTAGCCCGGAACCGAACGCTCGCGAATATCCAGCTCCAACTCTGTAATCTCCGCTTTCGTCGGCTGAATTCATTCTAGGTCCGGTGGAATCTTTTCGTTGTACTCGATGGGATCACACGGGTAAGCTTTGCGGTACTGTAATCCCAGAACAACCGCGACGGCAGCTCGCAGCGTGGTTGAAACTGCGCAAAGAGTAAGCATCGATTTGGGATCCAATAGACCAATGACCATCTCCAAGAGCTCGGCGACATGCAGTGCGTGATGAGCTTTGCTCATGCCTTGTCGTTCAGACTGCGAACGCTTCGGTGTAAAGGGAGCAGCTTGAGTTCTATCATGACGAGGATGATTAGTCTTCGCTATTTTCCATTGGGCGATGAGTCGGTCCATCATGCGGAGCCGCGGTCGTCGCCATTCTTCAATACCGACCTCCAATTCGCATCGAGGTCGGGGAGGCGGCTTTGGCCAGGGTACCTGTGGTGGGACGCGATGTGTGCCGTTCTTGATATCAGCCTCTGCTTCTCGGGCGTCTGAGAGCATATCCCATCTTTCTGGGCGACGGTCCAACAATTCCAGAGTTGTACATTCTGGAAACCATTTCGTGATTAGAACGTCATCGGGATGCAGTCCATCGTCGTCGTTGTCATACCTCTGCTGTACGCTTTCGTTAGACATACTTGGGGTGGTCATGTTGCCGCAATTAGGGATCGGAATAGGCTTCGTGAATTTTGAATGAAGAGTTATGAAGTTGCAGGGAATGGTGGAATTTATGTGTTCCGACTTCTCAAGGCAGCGGGGGCACGGGCCGCATCACGTGATCTGCGCCTGCCTACATTGGCAGCACTAGACCCAACAGTACCAAAACGCCACTCCAGGCATCAGATTCCCGTGATCGAGCTCGATGCCATGTCTACCCATAAATTTCGGCACATCCCTCTGCCTTCGATGCAACACCCCGCCAAAGCCATATCGCCATGGCTTCCACTTACCCCGATCAAGAATGCGCGCAATACCATCCGTACGACTCACTGATCGCGAAACACTTTCCGGACCAGGATCTTAGTTTACTGCACTCAAACAAACCTCAGTTGGGCAGCCTGTATCTCCTGGCCCTTAAAATCGATCACAACGGAGTAAATCATCAAATGAGATGGTCAGAGCAACCGCACCCAGCTGCGATGCTTGGAGTGGAAGAATGGAGGCGAGCGCTGCTGTACACAATCGATGCGCGTTTGCAACTTTATTCAAACCATACTCCTTCCATGCGCGCCCCTATGTCTGGTCCCGCTCGTAAGCTCCAGTCAGGCGATCTATCTTTCTCCGCGCGGCGTGCATTCGACATTCCTGAATTACTGGAGATGATACTTCTGTATGCAACCACGGATTCACAATACGCAGCTTGGAACGTTGATGTGTCCTGGCGTCAGACAACTCGCTACATTCTCGCGTCTCGATACCACAGCCATCATCCTTGCCCCCCGGTGAACCATGGGCAACGCATCGACAGGGAACTTTCTTGGCTACAGCCCACTGAACAGGAGATTATCGACATCGAGCACGCGATCTTGTCACTACGGCAAGGGACACCTCAGGGCCCTGCTACTACTACTGCGTCTATTCCAGCCCCCAGCCCATACTTTCCTGCCAGAATCTCCCAAGCGCGCAACATACCTCAGCTGTATTACGACAAAATCCGAAATTGTTATGAACACATCAGGTACAGTCTTCCAGGGATGCTGCGACAGTTTGGTAGTCCATGTTGGCTAGATCTGAGCCAGTTCAACTTCAATCCGTACTTTCTGGAGCTATTTCCAGAGCGGGTGCGGCTACATCTTGGCAGATGCGAAATCATAATAGGTCCATGTTCTTCCGAACAGGGCGTTTACAAAAGACCTCTGCCACAGAGAGCTTTTGATGAGTTAATCAGCTCTATGTTTCTTACAGAACCGCCCTGCAAAGCTTTGGGTATCTATCTACCTTGCCAACGCGCACCAGTTCTTAGATTGGTTGCTAAAGTTCGCGATGCTGAGGGGATCCGGGTTGATCAAGTCTTACGTACGCTCGAGCAAAACGCGGATGATGCACTTTCTTGCTGGAAAGACGGGGTGAAGGACTTACGAGAGGATCTTGAGGAATTATATTGGACGGCGTTCACTACGTGGGAAGAGAAGCGAAATGCAACTAACTTCGAGGCGTATCCTAAGTTCATGATTTTTCTCGAATCAGACGAGGACGCGAGTACTCCCATCGCCAAACGGATCTTTCCTTTTGGCGTTGAAACTGAACAAATGCGTCAAGAAGAGTGGTATGGAGAGTTGGACGAGTACGGATCTGGCTAGTGGGTCACCATGACTGCCTGCTATGGGTCCAACATCTCGACAAAAACATCAACATCTATTCTTCGGAACACGATGACACATTCACCATATCTTTAGATCTATCGTATCTGTACGCCGCTCGTTATTTTGTAAAGAACTAGCTCCACCCTGAAGTATACATACACGTGTATCTCCGACGGCGACGTCGACTTTCGCACGCTCGTTCGACAATGAAATTAACCGCGAATACCTCCCAGCACTACCCTGATTCTCAAGCTATAGACGAATACAATATACATTTCCAGCAAACGTCTCCTGTCTACCAGCACGCAGTCAGGCGATTCACAAGTGCACACCAAGCTCTGATTTTACTCACCAAAAAAGGGCCATGGCCCCTTCGCGCACAACATCCAATCACACCATTCCTACTCAGCTGAGCATGCAGCCAAGACGCAGCCTGGTCACCCTCGCCCTTTTCGCTGTTCTGCTTAAAGCGGCGCGAGGCTTTGCTGGCTGCAAGTATGTATTACCGATGGATCCTGCTTGCATCTCCCACCAAAATTCTTCGCTTCGCCTACCACCACCGCCTCAGCCTTCGCTGCTTTACGACCGCCAACGCATCAACCCAAGTGGCTTGCTTCGCCTCGACGCTTTCGGTTAGGCACGCTGCAGCCGACGTCTGCCTTGCCAATCATGGACGAAGACGACTTCCCGGATTTTGGGTGAGTTTTTTTTTTACACTTTGCTAACAAAAAGGGCGGAACAAGGCACATTTCCCATATACCTGCATTGGATTACTCTGCAGCCGTCTTGGCAAGTGCACAACTGCACGAATCATTCTCACTGCCTTGGTCTTCATCGATCGACGCTTTTCACTTCAGTCCGGATCACTGCTACGATGGCATGCTCTCCAGTGACCGCATGTTGAGCGAATCTCATTTGGACTGGTCCAATTTCCAAACGTCCACCCAACAATTCGAGGGCCACGGCGTCTCCGACTCCAATGCTACGGGCTGTTATACTAGGAGCCAGATAGATACGGTCGCTCCTCAAACAAGCCACGATGCGAGGTCAGTATTATGCAAATCCACAGACAGAGTCGGCTTTAACGCTATTCAAGTAGTCTCGTCGATACTGGAGTGAGATACCCTGATCCAGTAACCGAGGCTGCCAATGTTATGTCTGCCCATTTCACGCCACAGCAGTCGTCATATAATCTCATGAGTCGAAAATGCGACAAATCTTCCTGTGTGTTCCGTTACGACTCACAGCGGCAATACAAGGAACACATGCGGGCTGTTCATCGGGATGTCCTCACATGCGATGATTGCATGTTTGTTGGCAAAAGCCAGTATGAGGTAGGGCTACACGCTTCCAACACAGGCCATGCTTCGTTCATCTGCAAGCATGACGATTGTGAGAAGAAGTTCTCCCGACTGGACACATATCAGAGGCATCAGCGTACCCATCAAGAGGACGCTAAGCGTTTCCCATGCAAGTATTGCAAGAAGTATCGAGGAAAGAGCGCCTTCAAACGAAAAGATCATCTCACTCAACACATTCGGAACTATCATCATATCGGCGAAGGCGAACAGGCCGGATGCTTATACCAGCGCAAGTGGTGCCCAAAGGAAGGGTGTACGGAGTCAAAACCTGCTGGGGTACGTTTGTCGGCCCCAGGTGTCTTCGCCTCGTCAAAGGAATGGGTCAAGCACATGCGTACTGTGCACGACGAATCCGAATTTTCCTGCCCACAGCCTGGCTGTGATCGCATCGATGGAAAAGGCTACTTCCGGCCAGCGGACCTCCGGACCCATCTACGCAAAGCCCATGGCACGGATGGCTCTTTCGACCCGAGTATTCGGAATGCCTTGATTACTGATTTTTGGTCCTACGCTGCAAGTGCCCGCTCACCGACCGAACGCATGATATGACGTGTACGCTCTAGCTCGTCAGTATAAGATTGGAGAAGAACATTTCCTTGGTCATTCCTTTTCAAGCATACCACAACCCACCAAAAACACCCAGAAAGAAAAGGAGGCAAGCACACGACAGTCTCCTTCAGAAAAGCCTAAAAACATGTAACGACGCTCACGCATCCTCCTTATTTCCTTCCAACCACATCCAAACAGCAATAAGCAACATCATCCATGTATCTCCACATCCCCTTACATAAATTGCATAAAACCTGTCTTTCCTTAGCAACACATCCCAATGTGCCAAATGCCACCATCATGTGCAAACACCCCATCGAGACAAACACCGTGACCTTACTCCCACATCTGCGCATCCAGGATACGCTGGCTCTCTACCGTCACTGGTTGCACCACCTGCCCTTCACATCAAGCCATTCACACACCATCAAGACCACAACCAATACGAAGAAGCAAAGATCATGTGTATCTATAAACTACTCCAGGGGGGTATCTCATGCCATTTCTCCATACATGCACCGACTACTCACGTAGCCTGAAACAAATATCCGTAAAAACCTATGTGAGAAGAACTCCACTAAATGGCAGGCTAATCCTAGCCCGCTGAAGACGAGTAAAACTCCGAATGATGCCATAGCCCATGAAAACCAGACGCAGATGCCGAGGCAGTCGTGATGCCATACTGCCATACCGCCATGTCGCTCGTGCACAAACAAAAACTGCATCATGCCAGATGCAAGTATTAACGCTAATCATGTGAACCATAAGAAAAGTGCCCGCCGAGTATGTCCTGAAGGACGAAAATAAAGCCAGTCGTGACACCGGGCGCATGGTGTTGTTGTCTCACTGCAACTTGAACAACGTGACCACAGCCAGACAGCCAATAGCAACCAGCGTCCCCGTGACCTCCGGCCTTCTGAGAAATGTCTTGAACGGGTCACCCGTCTTCATCACATGTCCGATAACAGCGACATTGGCATCAACGAGAGGCTCTTTTCGGGTCGGACTCGATATCTTGGGTTCGGGGTGAACTGAGGGTGTCGCTTCCATGCGCGTCATATCTGTGCCTATCGACTCATCCAACTCGTCAACGAGTGTGGCGCAGAGGCGGAAGATGTTCTTGGCTTCTTCGATGATGTCGACGCGCTCGTCGGGTGTGAAGAGGGTCTCCGCGGCGAGCAGTTGGGTTTTGAAATCTACTTTGATGTCTTCGCCGTCGTGGGGTCCGAGGAAATGCCAGAATGACAGGCCGCGCTCTTCTAGACTCGGCGCTTCGCCGTCTTGCTCTGGCCAGAAGCCTGGAGGTGCTTTCAAGAGCATGCTTCGTATCCAGCGGCCTCCGGAGAAGACGGCCATGTAGAAACACCACGCATAGCTGACTAGCGTCCAAGGCTTCTCATTCACGCTCTTGCGGATGTGTGTGCAGAAATCGGCGACCTTGTCTCCGGGGTACTTTGCTAGCAGGACTTCGAGGTCTGTGGGGTGTACTCCTAGCAGATACTCGAGATCCCTCTTCAACCGACTCGACCGTATCAAACCCCTCGGTCTCAGCGCTTTCAGAAAAGCAGCGAGTTGTGGGGAAGGCGGTGTTGGCGCACCGAGTGTTGACGTGAAGAGCGAGGGTGAGTCGTACGGGTTTACGAGGAGATACGAGAGCAGTGGCGAGAAGGGCGGGGAAGCGGGCTCAGAATCGACTGCGGGGTGTGTGGAGGCGGTATGTGAGGCTGGGGCATGGTCGCGCAGCAGATCCGCCCACAGTGACTCGAAGGTGAGGAAGATGTGGGCGAAATGCAGCAGGCCGGTTGCGTACAGTGTGGCGTCTGTCGTGTAAGGCGGGAGCGCAAGCGGCAGGCGCGAGGTTATGAGGCGGTTAAGGTTTGTGTGGAGGGAACTGGATAGGTATTATTAGCATCGTGGGCTGGCTCCAAGGTGATACAACACCAGGATCATACCGTGTGGCAGCGTTGATCTCTCCCGAGAGCGAGACTGGCAACCTCGGCGCGGCGTCTCTGGCGTCGTCCCGCAGCGCATGTTGCTGCCTCTCCAGCATCGTGGGCTACAAGGCGGGTGAGTGCAGTGTAGTATGTCGAGGTGATTGAGTAGTCGGGGTCGTGATGTCGATCGATTGCAGTCAATTCGTCGAAAATTGGCGGCAAACAGGGAGAAGGCGCAACCTTAAAACCCGGTAAACAAGTGTAGACTCTGGCAAGCACGCGCGAGACGCACGAGGAAGGTGCAGCCAGGGAAGGCAGGAGGGCTAGACTCTCTCGTGCCTGTCGCTCGTGTTAAACCCACGCGGAGATGGATCCGCCACGCCCCTCACCCGCCGTGCTTGCCTGTATCTCTGATCGCAGGGCGGACAAAAGCACGCCTTTAGTGGGGGCTCCGAGTGGCTTGCCCGTCGCGCGTTGCGGCTCTCGCTGCGTGCGAGGCAAGATTCGAGGCCATGGTGGCGTTCAATGATGCAATCCGTCCACTGGCGCATGGCCGTTATGCAGGGATCGCCCGCTCATGACCGACTTCCGTCGCTGATCAAAATGCCCATGTTGTGCAAACGCTGTTCTCGAAACGAGGGATGGAAAAGTGAGTTGCGAAGAGTGGATTAAAGAGGATCTTGCTGATGGTTATGGGTCAGATGGAGATCATGGGGGGGTTTGTCGTGTCTTGTAGGACCGATTGTGCTTCGCGATCCGCGGAATTGCCGCCCGCAGGCACCGATCGCGAGGCCCCGTGCAGTGCATGAGGCTGAACTATCGTTCTCGACACCAAACTTGAGGCTTGTATAGCTGGGCGTTGACTAGAAATTATTTGATTTTTTAGTTTTCCAACAGGTTTACTGACTCTTGTATCAAGTATACTCCAAGACTTTCGGCCCTTATCTAGGGCTCCAGTTTACTTCTCAGGGTTTAGACGACGCTTGTGTATTGGTTTTGCAAAGACTCTGGTCTCGCCTTCTGCTATGCTCCTAATCTCTCGTGAGGTCACGAGGTGTGTCCTCAGATAACATTCATCCCGGGATCTCCTGAATCGCTCCATTTCTCCCAATCCACTCTTCAAACTCTTCCCCAAGCACGTAGCCCCATTATAACTCCATCTGCTCCCTATCATCTTCCAGCGTTCTCCTCACTTCGCTATCCAGCGCCTTCAAAGCGGCTTCCCTACTGCTCCTCCCGTGAACCCTCTTCAAGACCAACTTATCCGCATTTCTGGTCAACGTCGCAGTCCACAAGTCCTTCTTACTACACTTAAACCACGTTGGCTTGGTGCGGAAAGTGCAGATGGTAGTTGATGTGTCAGGGTAAAGAAGGAGGGCGTTCGCTTTGATGGAGTCGGCGAGCTGTTCGTAGTCTGGACTGGCAAGTTTACTAAATAGGACGCCAGCAACAGTGCTTAAGAGACCGCGTGTACTGAGGACTGTGGTCCAAGTAAATGCCGTGTCGTGTGGGGGCATTATGGCTTGCGCTTAAGTCCCAAGTCGAACAAGTCTGGGATAGATTCATGTTTGGAATACGTTCCTATAATGCCGCCTCAACAAACAAACATGATTGCTGGCCTTCATTCTTTGACGTAGCGAAAGTTGGAGAATCTTCATGATCAGCCCATGACGTCTTTCGCAGTGGCTGAGACAGTAACGTTTGAAAGGGGGAAAGCAGCTCAAGAAGTCAATTGTAACCAACCCTTTGCATTTCGTCTAACCAGAACCAAGAGGCTACACCATAGCATTGCCCAACAGTATCTCAACATGTGCTAGCATAGCCAACCACTTGAATCGGTCATCGAGAAGAGAACACCAAAGGTGTAGTCAAGACCAATGATATGACCAGGCATGCCAGACAAGCGGCAGCACATCTCCAAGTAGACAAAGTATGTGCGAAATGAGATCCGTGGACAGGGTATAGCGCGAAACAAGCTGGTGAGGAAAGGAGACGCTGTCGTGAACATCGTTACGCAGGCGGCACGCGAAGCGCAGTGTCACGTTGGAGCGTGAGCGTTTCAGACTCGCTTCCAGTCGAAGTTGACGTCCTCGCGCGCCTGGACTTCGCCAACACTGGGGTCACTGCATACAGGCGCCCAAACCTGAGCCTCGAACTGCCCAGCCGCAATGTTATTGCCAAAGAACGAGTAGTCTGTGAATGTCAGAATTGTTGCTCTAGGGCTACGACGCGTTGAACTTACAGCAGTAGAAGCGACCCGGCCAATTAACGCCGTCGTCGCAGTGTCCAAGAGCACAGCCAAGACGTGTGCTGTTGCGCCACACCATCTGCGTGAAGTGACCCCATGCTGCATCAAAGTGTGGGTTGTCGTAGGGGTACTTGGTCTCCTCTTCGTGCCAGCCGTGCGTGGCAGTGCGGGCAAACTCGATCCAAGCGTCGTAACCGTCAGGAGGTGGGTTCACGGAAGAGAGGTTACTGCCGGAGCGTTTCTGTTCATGTCAGCTGTGCCATGCCCGTCATCGTGCCAACTACGTACGTGTTCAGGGTCCTTTGGACACTCTTCAATGTCAGCCCGCGCGGCGTCGGCAAGCTCAGTGTCCCAAATAAGGTCCTGCGCACAATGCAATTTGCGCCAGTACCAATGGGCTCGCATGACGGCGCTAATGAAATTCGGGTCGTCCTGGTGTGGAGCGTCATCGGCGACGAGATCTCGGTGCTTGATCTCATGCCTGGGGGCGGCGAAAGCAGTGGCTGCCGTAAGAGCTAGGAGTTTGGCGAAGAACTTCATGGCTAGGTTCTGAGATACGTGGTCGTCGATATGTAGGAGAATGGCCTAGGGAGAGGTGCAGTTGGTAGAGGTGAGAGGATAGCAAGTGCAGCAGAGATGCCAGGCACTGGTCCGAGGCGAATAAATGAAAGGCAATCTAAGGAGCGAAAATAGGTTGAACGAGTGACGAAGTAAGAAGGAAACGAGGTCGCTGGGGTTTATATGGTCAAAGACGTGGGCTGACGTCCACCATGGCGTGTTGTTGATGGTTGCGCCTGGCTTCACGTACTAGCGCCGCAAACAGACGATTGCGGAAGGCGCACCAACCAGCCGGGTGCCTACTTCAAGAGAGGGCAGTCCGGCATTGAGCACCGTTGACGGTGAATGATGAGCAGAGGCAGCAGACCTGCTGCAGCGGTCGTTCGTGTAATCTCAGCCGGGGTAGACGAGAGGTAGGACAAGTCCGTTGCGCTTCGTAGACGCCAAGTGGCGGTACAGGCCTGCTACTCGATTAGTCTCTTCACTGCGTTGCCACTACCCTGTTGCGAACTTACTTGAAGGTATCACCAAACGCTGACCACGAACTGGATGCGTGCGCGCCGTTCACACACCACTACCCCTCTACCGTGACCTCGTGGAGCCCACTACGCTAGCTGTAATTCCATACATCGTTAGATCAACGCACAAAATAGACATGTGAAGGAGAACGGCAACACAAGCACGCAGGGTGGCGTTCGCGACGAGTGACTACAGCTGGACCAGATGAGTATGCGCATGGTGAGTCAGCATAGTCCCTCTATGGCAGGCTGCGATTGGTAGAAGAAGTAACAAGGAGACCAATATGTGGTATGAATGCATGAATGATGATCTAGCCTAGCACCACCGTTGAGACATGGCGATAGCATCGCCTCGGTCGTCCAACTCGGCCCAGGTGGTGTCAAAGACACTTTGGTCCCGGGAAACGTCGCACTTGTACTTGGTGGCTGCCGTTGACAGGACGTCTTTCCCTCGTTGTGTATGCGTTAGGTAAAGAGAGGCTGACTCGAATGTCTCAAGTCCAACGCCGTCGCGATGACGCAGCGTGGGTGCCAAAACGCCCGAGGGTCCTTTTTGTACACTGTTCTGCTCCCAGTACGAACGGAAACGCAGTTCCCAAGTACAGACAAGACGTGCCATTCATTTCAAAGCCCATTATCAGGGTTTCGCGCAACCTGGATCCCACTAAACCGATACAGCAGGACAGTGTACTCGCACCTGCTCATCGAACGCGTTGCCCCTGCGTCGTCGTGGACCACTTCATCGACTAATGCTGGTACAGCATCAGATTCCCGCCGTGTTCGTGTCACACCAACATTAGGGCCGAGAGCGTCCCAAGATCCTCACCAAGACGCTTGTGTAAGATGGTGACTCGCACAGAGCCGTCTGCGCCGCCAAGGCCGCTGTTCATCGGTCCGGTCAGGTAACACCATGCCGACAACCAGGGATAAATTTGCCGCAACGACTGTGGCAGTACGTACACACGGGAAGCTGCATCGCATCGCCCGTACAGATCACAGCGCAGCACAACAGTGTGGTGTCGAGTCTCTTCATCCTTCCTTGAGACGTTTGGCGGGACGTCCAATGATTGAGTCGTCCGGAAGGCCACTCCTCTTAGTACCTGGTAGACTAGACGTGCGGATATCGTTGTCCTCCTGGCTGACCCTCCTGACGGGGTACTTGATCTTCGAGTCCTCGAAGCAGCTGTCGGCTGGTTTGCCGTGAACGGTGAAGTAGGGATGTGACAGCGCTTTCTCCGCTGTGAGTCGTTTCTGGGGGTCGTACTCAAGCAGCTGTTTGAGCAGCGATAGTCCTTCGGGTCCAGGTGTATCTGGTCCAGAGCCTATTGGATACTGGTTGTTGTTGAGGGTCTGGTGATACCATCGTTCTAAGCCATCGCCACCTTGAGGACGCGGAAATCGTGCAGCGTTGCCTGAGGCCAGGGACGAGAGCTGAGGATGTTCGGGCATGGCCGTCAGTAGCGGCCACCGGTCTTTGCTTGGCATGCCCATGATCTCGACTATCTTCTGCATCTGGTTGCGCTGGAACGGGACCGTCTTCTTGCTATCCATCTTTGCCTCTTCTCCTTTGAAGATCGGCCGTAGGGATAGCAGTTCGGCAAAGATGCACCCTACCGCCCACAGATCGACTGCAGGAGTATAGTGACGACTACCGAGAAGGAGCTCAGGTGCGCGATACCATATTGTCACGACGACCTTGTCGCCTGAGAAGAGAGATTGCAGCGGCTTGTAGAACAAGCGAGCAAGACCCAAGTCGCCTATCTTGACTTTGCCAGCACTGGTGACCATGATGTTAGCAGGCTTGAGATCGCGGTGCATGACCCAATTCCGATGCAGGTAGACCAGTCCCTGCAGCAGCTGATAAAGAATAGACTTGATGGTCGGTGCAGGTATCGCCTGCCGTTGGGGTTGATTATGGTGGTGAATGATCTGCAGTAAGTCGTGTTCGGCGTACTCGAAGACAATGTAGATACACTTGTCCTCCAGGATGATCTCTACGGTGTGCACGACGTTGGGGTGTGCCAGCTCAGTACACAGCGCCATCTCGCGTATGGCTGATTGCGAAATGCCAGAGTATTGAAGTTCGCCTTCTTTGTCCGGCTTGAACCTGGGCGCATTAGCAGATATTACGGTCAAGGTCCGCTCGACCTACTTCTTGATGGCGAACTCGCCGGTGCGGCCATTCTTGCCCTCGGCTTTGTAGACGCGTCCATAGGTACCGCTGCTGATGAAGCCGACAATCTTGTAGCGCTCTGTGACTCGCTTCTTGTTGTTGTAGCCAGTGAACATGGCATCAACGGAATCTGGCGGGTCTTCAGGAACAGGTTTAGTACTCGCTCTTAGGGGCTAATGTAGAAATGATAGCTCGGAAGATGCAGCAGGGTCCAGCAACGTCAACAGAAGGGGGTGATGCGGACACGAACGGCAATTGCTGACGGCAGGAACAACAATCACGCAGGCAGTGGCGTTCAGCCAGGAGGCGCCAGATGAGGCAACGTGAAGCGACGGTGACTTGAGGGGAGGCTGGACGGGGAAGGACACGCGAACATACAGGAGAAAATGACTGATGGACACGTAGAGAAAGCAGAGGCGTACCGTCGGGAGCTGTCGCAGTGCTGTTCTTGCGCGATGGGGCTCGGGCGGATGCCGCAACAGAAGCCGACGAGGCCGGCGGGGAATTGGAGCGCTGGCTCATGCTTTTGCCATCTGCCTCAGCCTCTCGTTTAGCTGACGTCTCCACGCCCGACGCGGCCGTAACGCGTCCACGGAACTATTCCGGTGAGTCCTGCACGTGTGGGACGCGGTCCGAGATGGCGAGCTTCCGTGTCGATAGATGCGCAGAATGTGTAGGACGTCTGGCTTGAGGTTTAGAGGGTCTCTGGGTTGAGAAACAGGTTCCAATCACGTATCAATGGAGCCTACCAAGTATGGCTCCCCGCAGAGCCTCAGTCTTGGACCCAACCACTTGCTTCGGCCAGTCCTCGTCCAAGCTTCACATGCCACCACCGTGAAACCTCAAGCTTCATAGCAGCCCTGGAACCTCCATGTCTATGCGGTGATAGTCAAACCCTTATCGCTCTTATCTGAGCGGCCTGAACAGGTAGGCGCGGTGCAGCATCGTCATTGCGATGTCACGTTCTACGAGGCGGCTGACACGTCCAGGAAGCTACAACGGCGCCCCAAACCTCACACCTCACCTCTACCACGTAACGTAGACCCCCACCATGGACCCGCGTTCGTGGTTCAGCAGCCTGACGGGCTACTTTGTCTACATCCTGTCCATTGCGACTCTCGGCCCGCTCCTCTTCGGCTTTCACCTGGTGGGTCCCAACGTCATGCTTGCCGGCGCATAGCTAACACGCCCAGTCTGAGCTGAACGCGCCCGAAGATGTCATCCGCTGTAAACGCAAGTCCATCACGTCGGCCGTCGCTGGCCCGAACCTCCCGCAATGTATCGAGATGAGCCCAACCGAATGGGGCGTCGTGGGATCGCTGTACACACTGGGAGGTCTGGTAGGAGCGCTTTCGGCAGGGCCAGTGGCAGGCAAATACGGCCGCCTCAGGTCTATGCAGCTATTTTCCATCTTCTTCGCCGTGGGCCCAATCTTCGAGGCGCTGAGCCCAAACATTGGAGTCATGGCGTTTGGAAGGCTGTTGTCAGGAGTCGGCGCAGGCGCGGCCGTCGTCATTGTGCCCCTCTACATCTCTGAGATTGCACCGCCGGGCGAGAAGGGCTTCTTCGGTGCCTTTACACAGATCGGGTGCAACGTGGGCATCCTGATCACGCAGTTGCTGGGCTACTTCTTGAGCCACGACTCTTACTGGAGGCTTATCTTGGCCATTGGAGGTGTCATCGGTGCTGTACAAGGCGCCGGACTGCTGCTGTCGGTCGAGAGCCCAAAGTACATCGCAGAGCAGGGTAATGTCTCGCTCGCGAAGAAGACTTTGCGCAAGATCAGGGGAGAAGATGCAGACATTGAAGACGAGATGAACGACTGGGGAGTCTCGGGCTCCGGCAACGTCAGTGGTACGTCGTCTAAGCCTCTCAATTGATGGACAGCATGCTAATATTTATCCAGAGGAGGAGCAGACGCTACTGAGCAACCAAGATGGGTCGGCTGAGGCGAGGCCCAAAGAGTCAGGCAAAGAGCAGACGCTGAGCATCATGCAAGTCTTCCGCCATCCCGACTACCAAAAGGCCGCCATTGCCGTGGTCATGGTCATGCTGGCCCAGCAGTTCAGCGGCATCAACAGCATCGTCATGTACGGTGTTTCGCTCCTAGCAGGTCTACTCGAGTCCAACTCTGCGCTGCTCAACCTTGCCGTCTCAGCGCTCAACATCATCGTCACCGCCAGCTGCGCGCCCCTTGCTGACAAGCTGGGTCGCAAGGTCTGCCTGCTTAGCTCTCTTGCCATCATGGGTATGAGCTCGCTGCTACTTGCTATTGGCATCATCAAGTCGATCTCTGTGCTTTCCGCAGTCGCTGTCCTGCTGTTCGTGTCTGGCTTTGCTGTTGGGCTTGGCCCGGTGCCCTTCATCCTAGCGAGCGAGCTGGTTGGCCCGGATGCTGTCGATGCAACACAAAGTATTGCGCTCGGAGCCAACTGGATCGCTACATTCATCGTGGCACAGTTCTTCCCGCTGGCAAGCGCAAAGCTGCACGGATATGTCTACTTCATCTTCGCGGCACTGTCAGCGTTCTTCTTCGTCTTCATTACGTGGTTTGTGCCCGAGACCAAAGGCAAGAAGAACGCAGATGAGGTTTGGGGTAGAGAGCGTCGGGTGGATTGAATCATGCGATGTTCAAGGGTTGACGGGGCCGATTTTGTCGATTCTGGTACAAGGTCGAGCAGCCCGCTACGTCACCGGCAAAGCGACTTCGCGCGCAATTTCTTCACAATCCAAGCCATTTCTCTCTACGTAGTGGTCATCTCGAAAATGCCGAAGATCCTGAAGCCGCATTCTTGGCCGAATCAGCAATTGCCTGGGATGCACGGAAAGAGGCACTTTCGAACGCAGAGCTGGGGACACTGTGGAGAATGCGTTCGCATGTGAAGGAAAGTTCTGTAGTCAGGAAAATGAAATTCTTGAGTCACATGTTCCTCCCGAAAACCAGCTGTGCAATTGCTCCGACTTGACGGGTAGGCAGCCAGCCGAGTCGGGGAAATAATCGTCGGAAGCGTCTGCCCCGATTCCTAATTGCTGACACAAGTGGTGTGCTTAGTGATTTTGCGCAGCCGCGGCTAGAAGGCGGCGGGTCCGAGCAGCGGCTTCGGATATGTCATTCAGTCATTCGACCCCACTGGCGCTGGAGAGTACCTCACGCCTTCAGTCTCACTTGCGATGCGATTGCAGTACTAGAGCTACTACCCTGCCCTTTCACTTGTCCTCTGTGCTATTTTATATGCCCGCTCCAACATGCCCTCCAACATGACCGCATTCCCACCGCATTTCTCACCACATCTCTCGAGCGCCGGGCGAGACGGCTTCGACTTCCAGACGTCACAGCTCGAGGGAGAGACGCCGGAACGGGTCGCAAACGGCGATGAACACCACAGCCCGCCGCCCTCGATAATATCGCCCGCCTTCACGCCGCCAGCGACACCGGGCGTCTCGACCCCCTCGCGGCCCCGGCCACCCCGCTCCATACCCGTCGATACCTCAGTGCGCACCGACACGCCGCGGCCGGACCTGCTGCCCAAGCTGCCCACGGTCGAGTGCGAAGTGCGTGCGCGGATACCCACAACCACGGGGCATGAGATGTGGCTGCACGTGTATAGGAACAGCGTAGACACCAAGGAGCACCTGGCAATTGTCTTCGGGAGCCAAATACGCTCGAGATCGCTGGATGCAGAGCGCCCGGGAGAGACGGAGCTAGACCGCATGACGAGAGGCGCATACGTAGGACGCCTGTACCCTGGGAGAACCAGCTCGCGGGTTGAGCAGCTCAAGAGGCAGGAGGGCGTCCCCTCGAAGCGCAAGCCCGACGCCGACTCGGCGCACGTGGACAAGAGCAACGGCCTGTTGTCGCCAGCCTCTGCATCCTCGTCCGAGAACGGCGACGTACAGCCAGCGTCTTCTCTAGAATTACCTATGGTCCGCATACACTCCGAATGCTACACCGGCGAGACTGTCTGGTCTGCGCGCTGCGACTGCGGTGAGCAGCTCGACGAAGCCGCGCGGCTTATGGCCGATCCTACTCTGTCACCTTCTGGTGGTGCTATTATCTATCTCCGCCAGGAGGGTCGTGGAATTGGTCTGGGCGAAAAGCTCAAGGCATACAATCTGCAAGATCTAGGCAACGACACATACGAAGCAAACATCATGTTACGGCATCCTGCAGATGCGCGAAGCTACGGCTTGGCCACGGCCATGCTCATGGACCTGGGCTTAGACGGAGACAGAGGGATTAGACTTTTGACCAACAACCCAGATAAAGTCCATGCTGTCGAGGGCCCGAATAGAGAAGTCGTCGTGAGGGAGCGCGTCGCCATGGTTCCGCTTGCGTGGAAAACAGGCGGCATGAAGGGCATCAAGAGCGAAGAAGTAGAGAAGTATCTTAGCACCAAGGTGAGCCCACGCCAGATTGCGACACTTCGAGATGCACAATTTGCTGACAATAATGCAGATCGAAAAGTTCAAGCACATGTTAGATCAGAAATAATGGCATTTAGATGGTTGACATCGTATTCCTCAGTTTCCGTCGCATCCGATAATGTGATCTGCTAGACGATCAACGGCGCTGACGTGGGGCGCAGACGACCGCTCGGCCGCTCTGAAACCACTAAAATAATCATAACCTGCTTCACCTCACCGCGCCGCATCTGCGACCTGCGCCCCATCCTTCGCTTATCCTTGATTTTCAGACTCTCTTCGCGTATATAGCGGGTCGTCCATGGTCTTGGTTACGGCCATCATCCCGACAGTATGGCGAGCCCGCGAGACGACGCTGCGGAGAACCCCTTCCTCAGTCCAGCGGATGGACGCAGCATGAGGAGCTTCACCGCTGACTCCAAAAGTAAGACAACACCCCTGATTTGTCTGCGTGAAATGCTCAATTCGGCTAGATAGCTCGAGGAGCATGCTACCACTTTTGTACACCCAAGGCCTACTTGAACCACAACGAAGCGGATATTCAATAACACTACTATTGACGTCATTATACTCGACTTTATGTTCGGCCTTGTTCTTCATCGTCGCCTTGATACAGCCAAAATATGGACATGTCGTATCAGCACGTGGGCGATTTTCCCCTTCCTCGGCGGCGCTATTGACGGCTTTCATCGCCAAGACCGTCGAGCTATCGTTCGTGATGGTATTCTTGGCGTTCATAGGGCAGGTTCTGTCGCGAAGAGCCATTCAGCAGAAAGGCATCAATCTGGCTAGTGTGTCGATGCGATCCTGGATTCTGTAAGTTGACATCGTTTCGGGCCAGCGCTCACGTTGGCTGATTTTGGGAAGTCAACCAGGGAAATTATTCAGCGGGTGGCACAGCGTCAGGGTCGCTGGCTTCAGTGTATTGGGAGTACTCTCACTGGTTACGGCCATTCTCTCTCTACTATATACAACCGCTGCAGGTGCTCTTGGTATGCCAGTACCCTTGGTCTTCTATCACGAGTCGCTAACACATCTCAGTGCAACCACAGCTACGCCTCCCACCTTGGGAGCATCAAATGCTTGCTGGTCAAGTAGATGGCGACTTCTCCAGCACCTTGAAAGCTGATAAGACTTGTCTCACTGCCTGGCCTGACGTCGGCGACACACAATGGGGCGGTAGCACATGTCTTGCCATGAAGTGGTCTTCGCTCTGTGGCCGCAACTTTATCAAATACATGTCCGCATGGGACGATCAAGCAGCTGCAACAAATCCTGCTTGGATGTCTGAGCGCCTTCTGGAACGAAAGCCGATCAGTGCGTCGCTAGATAACAATGTCACTGTTACTACCGCGTGGCTTGATGATCATGATGTCGCAGCTGAGTCTGAGAAGGCAGGCAGGATAAGTCCGTAGCCGAAGATCCTCTGATCTTACGTCGCTAATCTGGTATAGTCAACAACATCACTATAGCTGTCCCTCATCGAGGGATACCGGCAGCAGCTCGCAATGTCCAGAATGACTTACTGCAGCCAGAAGTAGGTAGATTATTCATGCCACATTCAACCCATACTAATGATCCTAGGATCTCCATGACGGTGGCTCGTACTCTATCCACGCTTCAGTCGCCAGCTTCGCACTCAACGCACTTTGTGTCAATGCCAAAGAGGAAGAGCTTGCTCCACTCATATATACCAATTGGCCCAATGCAATTCCTATGGAAGAAGGCTCGAAGTCAGTCAACTGGTGGCCCATCCTAGGATTTCCAGAAGGTACCAACACAAACAATAAAACGGTGCTTGATGATGTGTTTGGATGGAAGGACGAGACGGAAGATCACTCGCGTGCTAGACCAAGTAAGTTCGATCCTCTGCATGGATGATAGTTACTAACGTCACACAGTCTTTCTCAAGTACCCGAAAGCAGGAAACACGGTAAGTGGGTCTGTCCTTGTTAGAAGATGATGAACTAACTGGCTAGATCGCAAATCACACTCAAGTACCGTACGAGCTCGGCGACCGACCAGAAGTCTACCTGCTCGGCAAAGCACCCGACAACACAACCAAAGACTACTTCCTCTGCTCTATGAAGGCCGGCATCACAACTTCCTGCACTACACGCTACAACGCCTCATCCGGCGGCCAAAGCCTCGAAGCAGTCTGCGACGACGCAAACGGAAAGCACAGCGATGACTCCGCCATCCAACCCCTCCGATCCACCGACGACAGAGCCGCCCTCGTAGGCTGGCGCGACCTAGGTTTTAATCTCCTCAACTCTCTGAGTCTAAACAACGGAGTCTTCGACGGCGACGCCTCAACAGCCCGTATATTCACCCAACTCCAACTCACAGAACCCAAACTCAACAGAACACTACCAAGCCCCGCGGAAGCATTACTGAGTATGACAACATGCACCGTCCTCGACCTAACCCAAAACTTCCCCTTCCAACCCTTCTCCCCCACCTCCGCCTCCGACTTCAACACCCCCCAAATGCAGTATTTCAACGCTTCCGTCCGTGTAGCACAGTACATGTCCGGCGGCGAAAAGAGCTACCAAAAAGCGCTCCTCGTTGTCCTCGCCCTCACACTCCTCATCAACATCTTCATCTTGATCTACTTCGCCGTTCTGCTGCGCATCAAACTCATCACGGATCTGTGCGAGCCGCTTGTGCTGTTTGTACTAGGATACCATTCTCCGCCGGCGGATGGGTTGTTCCAGGGGAGGCCGCAGGAGGGGCCGCAGAAGAGGGATATGACGGTTGAGTGGATTGTTAAGAGGAAGGGGGAGCAGTTGGTTGTTGTGGGGATGGGGGAGAGGGACGGGGAGTTGGAAGGTGAAGGGAGGGGGAGAGGGGGTGTTGGGGGGTGGTTTAGGATGAGGAGGAGAGGGGGAGGGGGAAGAGAAGGGGATAGGGAGGAGGGGTCGCCGGAGGGACTTAGGCCGTAACAGACAGGGATGTGAAGATGGCTGCCTTGTCGTTCTTTTTTCCAACGCGTACAATCCATCTATCTTTATCCAGACGGTTTCTTGCTGCTGGCTGTTGGTCTGGTAGTGGCTGGTCCAGGCCGGTCTAGTTCACTCAGGCCCCACTTTTGGCAAGTGTGGCTGAGCGCACGCCACAGACGTACGTCGTGCGCTTCCCCTTCAGGCTGGACTGCCGCCTGAGGATATACTTGCTGTTGTGCCGACACTTCCGGTACTCTTTCTTGTTACTTCTCTGCTGTTGATAACCACCTGTCACATCCCCTCAGCCCTGTTGTTGTCGTCTACAGCCACATCAAAACTTTCAAAGCCACAATCAAAGCCATTTATACCAACATCCGGGCTCGATAGCAATCTCCTAATTTATCATCCTTCTCTGGACGACATGACATGGCACCACTAAATCAATTCGAACTGTCGCCCGGGTCGATGCAAGTCAGCGGCTTCTACGGCCCTGGCGCCTGGGCCGCGTGGATCATCACCATGTTTGCATCGTGGATACATCTCCTCCGAGACGACTACACGCACAACCTCCACATTATCGGTTACGCACTATATACGGACTGGGCTGCAATCGACTTCATACGACACGTTATTCCAGCCCTTTGGCAAGACCAGCACGATCTCTCGGACCAAGACCGCGCACGGTTTGACAATATTGCTGCTTCCATTGCGGTGATACAGCTTGGAGTATACCAGGCCGTTGCGCAGCAAGTGTTATTCACTGTTAATCGGCTACGCCAGCATGAGCCCATTGCTCATGCGAAATTGAAGGATCGACGTCGCTCCATGATCTTGTGCGTTGGATCGATGTTTCCAGTTTTCTTCGTTACTGTTGCGTCCTTTTTTCATGCTAGTGTTACGGTGGTACCTCCGCAGATGCTCTACCTGGCTGACTTGCCCGCACGGTGTTACTTCGTTCCTTGTGCACCGCAGGGTATTGGGGAATGGGACCAGGCCTTTGCTTTGGTAGTTGCTTTGTACTTTTTCTTGTATGAGTTTGGGTATGAGATTTTTCGCATTGTCAGAAAAGCAGCTCAAGGTGTGTGGACAATTTGGCAACGAGTTGCGAAGTAACGCAGGAAATATACGAACGTTTCATCCACAGTTATCCAGAAGTTTCTTGCTGCCAGTTGTCGGTTCGGTGGTGGCTATTCCACGCTCTTGTAAACGTATCCTCCTAGCTCAGCTTCATGGTGGCCGCTAGCTCAGTAGGTCCTCTGTCTGCAAACCTTATTCGCAATGAGGTTGGTCCAAATTCTCTTTGGATAGTTTTACCCCCCTCCATAAAGCGGTCATCATCAAAGCTATCGCAATCTAACAATACAATATGCAGTTTCTAACTCCTGCGAAGCGGCCCTGCAAGGCTTGTAATTTTCGCGAAGCAACAGCCCGCACCTTAAATTCCTTTCTATAGCCCTTTTATACTTTATTATAGCCTGCTGCTGCTGCTGCTAGAGAGGGTGTAAGAGGCCTCTTTTTAGCTGTGCGCAGCTATCGATAAGAAGCAGACACAGCCTTGGCCGCTGGCACGGGATTACTTACACCCGTTGGCTCTATTCACTCTGGCCGGCTTGGCCTATCACCTGGCATCGTATCGTATGAGAAGATACTATCACAAACTCCAGTTCAAGCTAAGACCAGGTTCCAGTTTGAGTCAAAGGTGCACTCTGTTCTTGGTTGAAGTCGCGCCAGGGGAAGGTGCAGGTCACTCAGCCCCCACACTTTGGCGAATGTGGCTGAGCGCAAGCCACACACGTCGATAGTGCATGTCTGCATCAGGCTGAACCGTCGCTAGAATGTTTTTTGTTTACTCTTAATTACCGCCTACTTCAATTTTTGTTACTTGTGCACTGTCTACATTTACGCTGTCCAGAGCTTTACGAAACAGCTTGAAAGAGTGGTAGCTCACGTACGGTTGCACCTGCCGCATCTCGACAACCAGCCTTGCTATCACTCGCTTATGCTCAGACTGCAGCCTAAACTTACTTCGCGCTCGTCCTTGAACTCGTTTACAACCACATCAAACCACATCAAACCACAGCAATCGAAGCCACCGTCTCAATCATCTCCACGAGAGTCCGAAACCGATAGTAAACCTTTGTTTTCATCTTTTCTGCCGACATCACAGCAATACCGCAACGCATCTGTCGAAATGTCCGAATCCTCCCCCGACTACTCCCAAATCAACGGATTCTATGGCCGTGGATCTTGGGCAGCATGGGTCATCCTTCTCATCACGTCCTGGTATCCTATCTTATGGAACGATCACACGCACAATCTGCATTTTATGAGCTATGCGCTATACATGAATTGGGCAACTATTGATCTCCTACGTCAGTCCTCATCTTCTGCTGGACATAAGACTCTTCAGGAAATGGACGATGCCCAGCTGCAGTGTTTTCGGGCGTCTTTAGCGGTGATACGAGTTGGCATTGCCCATGCATGTTTCCAAGTCGCAATTTGTCACTGGAAGGCGATAGACAAGGACACCGACACCAGGAAGAATATCGAGCGGCGCCAGTTGTGCATCGCCATTGGCCTAGTACTCCCTGTTCTGACAAACTCCCTGTTCTGACAAACTCCCTGATCATGCCATACTTGCACAACGTCGGGGCGGAGGCCGGAATTGTCCCGTTCCTGTATTTCACGCTCACATTGACGTCCGCAACAAGCATATATCAATCATTTGGTCAAGGGATAGCTTCTGTGAACAAGCTTAATAACACAGTGCAGGTTGGTTACAGGTTGCTGCTTCCGTTGTATCTTTATACTGTAATTTGGGCTGCTTTCAAGGACAATGGTGTAGGGCTGAGTAAGTGCTCATTCGTTCCGTGTGCGCCGCAGGGGATTGGGGAGTTAGATCAGTCATTTTCCTTACTGGTCGCTTTGTTTGCACTTGTTTACGAGTACGGAGGCCGTTTTCTTAGTGGTGTGAAAAGACCAGTTGAAAGAGCGGCCAAGTGGCTCTTCTCATTCCTAGCCAGAGAAACTGTGCTCCCAATCTCTCTTTAACGATCGGGCGTGTTGAAGCCGATTACTTCAATAAAGACAGTCAATACGGTTGAGCCGTGGCACCAGTGATTACTCGATAATTCATTTCTCGTCTGACGGTGACTTTAGTGCCATCATCTCATCTTTGCTACGGACTGATACGCTACGAGTTTCCCAGCGAGCATACCCACCACCACCTAGCAAGGAATATAGATACTACAGTAAGAAGTCGACACGCTCACCGTCCCAGAATCAATGTCACTAGTAACTACACCCTCAGTATCCGCCCCATTGTACGTAATAGTGCAAATCTCGAAGTGGTTACTGGCGGTGTTATACGCAGTGTGAAACGTGACATCGCCCTGGGTATGGCAGTCTGCTCCCGACACGGTGTTGGTAGCGCCATTGAAGTTGTTCACGTTGGCGTCGGTGTTGTAGAAGACTCTGTTGTTGTTGACGTCGTAGCAGTAGATTGCTCCGCTGGTGCTGTCGATAGGGACTTGGCCGGGACCGCCGCCGCCGTAGGAGTGCGAGGCTTCGGCTTCGACTTTGCAGCGGGTTACGCCGTCGTCTTGGCGGAGCTGGGGGGAGGGTTAGATGGGTGACTATACAGGGCTGTCGCTTTCTTCTTAGGAGAGGTACTTACGGCGAGGTTGTTGGTGGGCGCAGCCACTGTGGTCGTGATGGCGGTTGCGAGTATCATAGCAAGGGAGTTTACTGAGAACCTGGGTTCAAGTAAGCGATCTGTGCATTATGGGCCTCATGTAGACAACATACTGCATGATGGCGATTTTCGTGTGTTGATTTGTCGTAACTGAGATACTTGATAGTGTGATTGTATTGGAGAGTGATGCAATGTTGCTGTGAGATGCTTCATCAATTCGCGGTCGAGCACCTCCTCTTATAGCTGGCCGTGAAGCCAGCAATGCTCGAAATCGTCGATCGATCCGAACTTTCCATGTCATATCATGCCACCTACGTCTTTCTTTCCCGTGAATACCACTTTCCCCATAAAATGCAGCATACGTGATCTACACGGAGTGTGCTTCTCCGTCTAGAGATCAAGTGGACATGTCACGCCGTCAGCCTCGCGGGTCCAATGAGCAGTGCCCTTTACAAAAGACGTGTGTCGACGAAGCCTGAGATGGAAGGTACGAAAGGTTCGACTCGTCAGAGTGTACTTGACGTAGTAATGGGCAGGGAGATCTACATCTAGTGACATACTTCAACCTGCAAGGCCACCTACTAATCCAAGATCGCCAGCCGTTCTAATGTACCACTCAGGTATCCTGCAAAGCACGTGGTTGTTCACTCTTCTTAATGCTTTTTACGTGTTTGCTTCCGTCAGTCAAGCCCATGTAGACAATGCTCTTATATAGGAAGCAACAAGCACTTTACAAGCAACACAAGCTTTTCAAGCCAAGTCAGGAAGCTCAGTACAGCCCATCAGTCTACTGATCTGTTTGGTACACTCCCCATCGGCATTGATTCCGCGGGTATACAGTCGTATAGACGGGATCGCCCGCTATAGCCGCTAGGGTGCAAACGATGGCTGTATCCGTTACTACCTAGATTCTCATTCGACAAAATTGGATGCGAGAAGCATTACATCCTGGAAACGCGGCGCCAGTGTCCGCGGAGTGACTACTATAATCTTGATGTTAGTATGGTAGGTTGGAATGTGGAGCGACCTCGAGAGTAGCGTAGGTAACCCAAATACCTGGATAGATGGGGTGCCATAATCCATATCTAGCTTCTTTGAAAATGTACACTGTTGTCCGATATGTGATCCGAAGATACCGATCATCAGATAGAGACCCTTGAGTTCATTTCTCGGAAGTCTGCGTAACCTAAAGTGCAAAATCGGTAAGAGACCAGATGTGTTTCCAGGAAACCCAAAAGCGCTTCGAGTTACGGATATAGAACACCGGGATGAATTCCGCGATACATTGGGTAGAATCTAGCAAGGCTGTCTTCGGAAACAAGTCTCCACATATTCGCATAACTATCTCGTTCGAGCCTAGCAGAGCTAACTAGGTAGTATAGCGCCAAACAGGTCGAATCGGATACGGGATACGCTGATCCGATGTATCGGGTACCTTCTAACTGATTGCGATAGTGATGAGTGACGCACCTCACTCCCTCGTGATTGCATTCATGCCCGAGGCTGTTGAACAATGGCAATCACGTTCCATCACTATGTCGTAGAGAAATTGGACGAGTTCCGAGAAACAGGAAGAATCACATCAGTTCGATTCCTTCAGATTCCCTTCTGACTCACATCTGAGTGCGATGCGAATTTGGTTCTTCATCTTCGTCCTATAGTACTGCGGTGGCAACGCGAACGAGCGACTTACAACTTCTAAATTCTATATGCACCTATCTAATTAGGTCCTCTTGAAAAGAGAAGTATTGTCAACACAAGAGCTCGATTCCTTCAGCAACAAACCATCCACCACCCAACCACACACCCTCACGCACACTCCTTAACAACCTGCCCAAGCACCTTCTCATACTCCGCCACACTCTTCGCCCCCACGCACGTAAAGTCCCTCTTCCTACCCTCAAAAACAACATACGGCACACTATCCACCCCATTCCCAGCTTGTTCCCTTATCGCCGCTTTCGTCTGCCTCAACTCCTCATCATTATCTTCTACCACCCTCTTCGCTTCCTCTTCACTCAGCCCAGCTGCCATGCACGCTTTAACCAACGTCTCATGACTGGAAGGATGAGCGCGCTGCTCAAAGTACTGCATATACAGAGACTTCACTGCTTCCAGTGCAGTACCACCCTCTTTATTATTCTGCAACCACTGCAACACACGATGCGCATGTAACGTATTCGCCACCACCCCACCCCCAAAATCAAACTCAATCCCCTCTTGTTTACCCAAATCACGCATCACATTCATATACTTCTCCATCCGAGCTTCGCTGCCGTCGTACTTTTCGTTCTTGTACCATTCATATTTGTCGACGCCGTCTTGGGTGGCGTCGGGGTAGAGTTGGTAGGGTGCTAGTTTGAGGGTGAATGTTGCTGGGGAAGAGGGGTTTGTGGTGCGGTAGTTGGCGAGGGCTTGGTTGAGGCGGATGAAGGCTAGGTATGTCCTGTGGTATTGTGAGGAATGGGTCTAAGGGGGTGGTGTGGCGCGAAGGGTGGGTGGATGTACCAGGGACATATTGTGTCGAGTGTGAAGGTGATTGTTGATTCGTAGGGCATGATGGATGTAGCATACAAAAGGACTTGGGTTTGGTCGCTGTTCGATTCGAAGAAGTCCGCGGCCTGGAAGAATTACTCTAAGACACCTTGAAGATGTTCGCGAGGTTGCAGGGGTTCCACTGCTCCATGTCTCCGGCACACGTCATGCGGGGTGCGGCGGAAAGATCACCGCCTACTGCACGCTAATCTTCTCGAGCATCGTGTGCTAGCAACCCCAAATACGAACAGGAACTTTGCGACATGGAAATACTCAAACTGAAATGGACGGTACCCAGAATAGGATTGAAGATTAGTCTGAACAATGCAAATACATGTGCTGATCGCTTAAATCTAGCACGGAAGTCTAACGTAAACCCCGAACGATGCTGTAAACGCAACACTGGCAACACCATGCTTCAACATGTGTGGCCTCGTAACCGCAAGGTGGGAGATGGGGGACTGAATCCCTAATTCAGTTTGACGTAGTTCCCTGAAATCTGATTAGTTGATTGCCTCTTGACGCGAATGAGTAAACATACCTGGGAATTGTCCCTGCTTCCCCCGTACCTTTCCAATCCACCACTCATTATCGTTCTGCGTCCTTGAAACGATTTCTATCACGTCGCCTGTCAGGAAGCTCAGGTCACCTTCCGCTTGCGCCTCGTAGTCGTACAGAGCTGTAACGGTTTCGGTCGCCGGGACACCGCTGAGACGTGATGGCTTCGGCTTGGGTGGTGGAGGCGCGCCCTTGGCCTTGGCAGCAGAGCCCCACGAACCTGCTGATAGCGTCGGGGATTTGATATCTCCAGTAGCTCCAGAAGGTCCGGCAGAGTACGGTGGAGGAGGTGTTTCCGTCTCTTCCGATATTGAACTTCGGCCTGCCTTGGCTTCCAGAGCTTTCGTTGCGTATTTTGACTGGCCTGGACGTGCGCCAGCAACACGAGCTCCGCCTGTAGTCTTGAACTTCACGATGGAGATCTTCTCCGCTTCCTCCTGTGTGTCGCCACGCTTCTTCTGGTAAGCAGCCTCGATGTCCAGAGTAAGGTCGAAGTAGCCGATGTCGAGCCGTTGCATGCGCTCGTGCAGTGTGTAGAAGACGTTCAGTTGCATGTAGTAGAAAGACTGGAATAGAGGTTTAATGAACTCTCTCTCCAGTGTGAACAGCTTCGGTAGCTCGTCCTTGAGTAAATCATTAAAGTAGTTGTAGTCCTGCGTCGCCTGTTCCACATCGTTCTCGGCCTTGTACATGGCCTTCTCGTCCTTTAGCGTCTTGTCCTTCTTCTCTTCGAGCTTCTTGTAGGCGGCGCGATGTCTGTCATAGTCGAGTTGCTTGTGGTCGCGCTTGGCGGCGATCTTTCGTACGGCCTTGATGATGACTAGCAGCTCGTCCGCCGGGCGAATAACCCGGGACTCTATCATCTCAAGTTCAGGCTTGAGTGTTTCTTGCAGTTCCCTGACCACTGTCTCGTACTGTTCGCATGCTTCTATGCCTGCTGTGTTGCCTTCGTCGAGGAATGAATCGGGATCTGACATTCGGCCGGAGATGGGCTTGTAGATTTCGGCGATCGCTTTCGAGAACTCCATCTGATGTGAGAGCATGCCTGCGAAGTGGGTTAGGCGGAATCGCGTGGGGCTACATGTTGTTTACGCACCATTTATGGCTTCGAAGTACCTGTCGCATGTTAGCCAGGGTCGCAACTAGGACTGTGTCGCAACAGGCGCATACTTCTTGGACTCGTCATGGAGCTTCTTGGTCTCCTTCTCCAGCTCCTGAAAGCGGCGTTCGGCATCGGTGTAGATGGGGTCCTTGGTGATTTCGCCCTACACGCTCTGTTAGCAAGGCCCAATCGTACTCGGAAGGAGGCGCGTAGAGGGGAGAGCCTCTGGAGGCCTTCGCAGAACACGTACGAGGTTGAATCTTTGCTTGAAGGTTTGGGGCGCCTAAACCACGATGTTAGCACGTGTTGATGCCCGAAGGCCGTGTGAGGGCGCCAGTCGTACCCGGGTGACGGTCTTTGTTAGGCCTTTCCAACTCATGGTGGGGGTAAGTCTGTAAGTCTGCTGGGAATTGATACACAGTAGGGATCAGGAGGCGCCGTGGAGACTGCAGATGTAAGCCAGCAGGAAGCAGCCGAACGATGCGGGCGCCGGCGTGGCTGCTAGAATCGTCGATGACGTCGCCTGTGGCTATGCCAGCCAACTGCCCACGGCTGCCGGATGTCGCGGAGCGCCGAGAGCGAAAACGAGCACGAGTGCAATTACTTCACGCCAAGAGTGAATGATCCGCTGCGGCTAGTGCACGAGAAACCCAGGGCCAAAAGCTGAGGACAGCGCGCGGTCGCGTGAACGACTATCTTGTCGTGCAGGCAAACAATGAACCATGCATGACGAGTGGACGATGTGGCCGTGAACGCTGGGGGGCCATTTAGTCAGCCGATCCGTGCGCTAAAACTTCATAGCTTCTAATACCTCGGGAGGCAATTTGCTCTCCCAACCCCAACACTCCAATTCTCACCATGTCTCATATTGCACCCACCGTCGCGAGGCAGGCCCTGCGCATTGCCTCTCGTCGATACCCTTCATCTGCGTTTTCTCGTGTCTCGAGCATCCGCCGTCACTATGTCTCAGAGTCCAAGCCCGCGCAGGCGACCGTCTCCAACGCCTCCCATCTCGACTCAGCCATCAAGAAGGAGCAGCGGAGTTTCCTCAAGGAGACGGGAGAAAGAGCAGAGGATGCGACCATGCCAACAACAGGCATGAGCGCTGATGCCATGATGAGTCCCACTGCTGGTAGGCCAGAATTCACGCCACCCCGCTTTCCGCGAAGCTGACAATTTAAGGCATACTCAAGCAAGCAACCGTCATGGATCAGGGCTCACGGCCTATCTACCTAGACATGCAAGCTACGACCCCAATGGACCCACGAGTAGTAGACAAGATGATGCCATACATGACCGGCATGTACGGTAACCCCCATTCGCGAACCCACGCGTACGGTTGGGAGACCGACAAGGCCGTAGAGGATGCCCGCGCGCACATCGCCAACCTCATTGGTGCAGACCCCAAGGAGATCATCTTCACCAGCGGTGCGACCGAGAGTAACAACATGAGTATCAAGGGCGTAGCTCGCTTCTTTGGGCGTAGCGGCAAGAAGAAGCACATCATCACAGCACAGACCGAGCACAAGTGTGTGCTTGACAGCTGTAGACATTTGCAAGATGAAGGCTTCTCCGTCACTTACCTGCCAGTAGGAAACAACGGCCTGATTGACATGGCACAGCTCGAGGCCGCCATGCGACCCGATACCGCCATTGTCAGTATCATGACTGTCAACAACGAGATTGGTGTTGTACAACCCGTTGAAGAGATCGGAAAGCTCTGCCGGTCGAAGAAGATCTTCTTCCACACCGACGCGGCGCAGGCTGTCGGCAAGATCCCAATCGACGTCAACAAGATGCATGTCGACTTGATGTCGATATCAGGCCACAAGATCTACGGACCCAAGGGCGTCGGCGCATGTTACGTACGAAGACGGCCTAGGGTCAGGCTCGACCCCATCATCAGCGGCGGTGGTCAAGAGCGAGGACTGCGAAGTGGCACACTAGCACCTCCTCTTGCCATCGGTATGGGCGAAGCCGCACGGATCTGCAAAGAGGAGATGGAGGTACGTACTTTTTTCCCTTACTATCACGAACACTATGATTATTTGCTTTATACATGCATGGCTTTCAGAGCGTTAGGCGACTTCGGTCGTCGACGCGCCATGTTGACACATGTGCAGGGGTTATGAGTTCCTTCTCACACATTGTTTTGGTCACAGCAATTTTCTGTTCGGACAACGCTGACAATGGCCAGTATGACACCAAGCGCATCTCTGCGCTGTCGAACCGTCTCCTCGAAGGCCTGCTATCGCTCGAGCACACCACACTCAACGGCGACAGGGAGCGACACTACCCTGGCTGTGTCAATGTTTCATTCGCCTACGTCGAGGGTGAGTCACTTCTCATGGCGCTGAAAGACATTGCCCTGTCTTCGGGCAGCGCCTGCACATCGGCGTCGCTCGAACCCAGTTACGTCTTGCGAGCACTCGGCAGCAGTGACGAGAGTGCGCACAGCAGTATCCGCTTCGGTATCGGACGCTACACTACAGACTCAGAGATCGACTACGTCTTGAAGGCTGTCAAGGAGCGCGTTACCTTCCTCCGCGAGTTGAGCCCGTTGTGGGAACTTGTGCAGGAGGGTGTCGACCTCAACACGATTGAATGGAGTCAGCATTGAGCGAAGTAGTTGTTTGATACCCCGGCGGAACTTGTATAATATAATGACGTACATTCTTTGGCAACAATGCCCACGCTCGTTGTAGCGGTTACGAGAAACACGATTACATAGCAATGTACTATACGCAATAGCTCTACATAATGAAATGTATTGAGCATGTACACGTACTCTTCACGAATTCCTCCATATGTGATGAATGCGCAGATTGTCCAAGTGAAAGATAGAGGGGCAAGTCATTGGGCATTGCCAAGGTGTTGAGGGGTTCACCTTGGGAGAGGTGAGGACCGTGCTCCACTGGCCATCGTCTAACCTGGTGCTATCATCGATCAGTTACAACATGGCCAGCGAGAAAGTCCTCAACTGGTTGTACAGCGTTCTCGTCAATGTAATTCCCCTCGCGACAATCAACATCGTATGCGCTAACAGGCTTCAGGAATACTCTGACGTAAATCGCACATATCACGACGCGGCCGAGGCACTGTCCAACTGTACGTCACATGTGTCGCAGCTTCACGACAGCTTTACTAACTCTACACCAACGTCCAGACCCGTCGCTTTCACCAAAGACGGAACCATATACGTACGAGAATGGCTCCTCAGCGCTTCTCTTGCTTCTCAGCGGCACGCTGCCGGTCACGTTTCGCGGCGCAACATACGGCTTCCCGGTAGCGATATGGGTGCCTCAGTCGTACCCCCGAGAGCCACCCATTGTATACGTCACGCCGGCGCAGGACATGGTGCTAAGACCCGGACAACACGTGAGCACCGATGGCAGGATATACCACCCGTATCTGGCACAATGGGCGAAGTACTGGGATGTGAGTACCGCATGCGCTCTGAAAGCTGCTGAGCGAAATGCCATATCTTGAGTGACGACAGCTGATGTGTGCGCAGAAATCTACACTGTTCGACTTCTTCGCCGTACTAAGAGGCGTCTTTGCGAAAGAGCCACCCGTGCGATCGCGGCAACAACAGCCGCAATACAATGCGCCGCAGCAGCAAGCACCCCCTCCAGTACCCCCGCCGCCAGCCGAATGGCGCCGCTCAGTACACTCTCCTGCCCCATCGAACCAAGCACCCGCGCCCCCTCCAAAGCCGCCGAAGCCACATGAACAAAACCGCTCCACGCCCCAGACACCACACGACCGATACTCGCAACCCCCTCCTCTGCCACCCCACCCTCCACAACATCCGCCGTCGCAGCAGTCGTATCAGCAATCTCAGGGCAGTAGATACGATGCGCCGCAGAGGTGGCAACCGCAGCCTTCAGGTCCACCATACGCGCCCAATCGACACAGTGGCTATGGTCAAGGTCCAGCGACTTCAGGCGCAGGTCCTCAACACCCGCAAATGCACGCACATGGTTACCCTCCACAATCATTACAGAACGGCAGCCCTGTGAGCCCCATGACACCAAATGGTCAACGAACGGCTGCCCAGTTCTCGACATCAGGGCCCCCACAGCCCCCTAACTTCCAGCAAGCACAGCAGTACCAGGGCCCACCACCCCAGCAGCAGTATGGGCAACCTCCACCACAGCAACAGCAGTATCGACAGCCGCCACAGGGTTACCCGCCACAGCAACAGGCTCCTTTCCAGCAATACTCACATGCACCTCCTCAGCAACCGCCACCAGCTCCGAAGCCCCCAATCGATCTTCTCGACGACTCGCTGGAAGTCACATTACCGTCACAGTCTGGCAACCAAGTTCCATTACCAGTACCACCTGTTCCACCAAACCCTGAGAAGGACGCCCTTCTTCGGGCCTTGAGCCAAACGCTGGTATCGCAGATCCGACAAACAGTATCCTCCAACATGGCTGCGATAGCACCACTTCGCGCGCAACAAGCCGCCTTACAGACTGCATACTCCCGATTACAGTCGGAACTGGGCGAACTGCAGCAGCTTGACGCGGCGCTTGCGTCGAACGAACAAGTCTTGAAGGGAGCCATGGTCGAAGCGGACCGAGTCATGGAGGATGCGCGGAGAAGAAAGGCACCAGATGTGGATGATGTCCTAGTAGCGCCGACAATCGTCGGAGGGCAGCTCTACACTCTTGCTGCGGAAGAGAAGGGCATTGCAGACGCATTGTTTGTACTGGGTAGAGCTTTGGACAAGGGGCGCGTCGGTACTGAAGTCTTCGTCAAGGTAAGTGCATCTCCTGTGACTTTGTTCTAGTTGGAATATGGCTAACATGATTACAGCAAACTCGAAGTCTTGCCCGAGAACAATTCTTGAAGAAAGCACTGATCAAGAAGATCGCTAAAGGCATGGCACTAGATGAGTACCAGATGCGTTAAACTCAGTTCCGCAAACTCTCAATCAAATGCATGCAATGGAGTCACGATACTTTATCATGCTCTGTGCTGAGCTCTATTCCAGATTCTTTCTCTCCGGTGACTGACAATCGTGATGTGGAGGCTGGCTGCCGACCTGTGCATAACGTCGATGTGTTTCGTCACGAGATACACTGGCAATGAAGAAGAATCAGGCTGAAAGTGGTATTTGATTATTATTAAGATGTTACGCTACGTTTCGCTACACTACGCTGGAATAAATCATTGGGGGGTATATCTGGGATCGTAGCCTCCGAGGAGGCATCATATCGCATCGTTACTGTGCGGATTTACGTGGAGAACCTGCTGGGCGAGTTCCTACCGAGGTACTTCCTGTCCTCCAAGTCCTCGTAAGAGTCAGGCGACATTCCCTTCTCCAAGGCGACGGCCTCGGCGTCAGTCTTGTTGCCCAAGCCCTTGAGGTCAACGAGGTTGATATCGCTGTCAGAGCGCTCCTTCTCCAAACGGTAGTGACCGAGCTGGCTTCGGGGTGTGCTACCAACCGTAACAGTCGTAGCAGCAGAGATCTTGCTGAGCTTGCTGAACTGACCGCTGCCGTTGCTGCCATTGCTGGCGCTCTTGGAGTTCTGAGTACCCATGCTGGAGCCCATCTTCTGGAGGAGGGAGCCCATGGACATCATGATGCTTCCCAGGCCTGCCAAGCTGAGCACGGATCGGATCTTGGGAAGGCAGCATGCGATGAGGGCGACGTTGGTCTCGACGACGGTCCAGAATAGACCGTGCGAGGTTATGCCGATGATGTCGTACGTGGGCATGCCCATGATGTACTGTTCGTCGAGGGCGGCGGACGGTGTGTTCTGCTTGATGCAAATGACCATGCGGACAATGGCGGAGGCGACGGCGAAACCTCCGAGTAGGAAGACACCGCACAGTTGGATTTTGCGGACGGTGGGCATTTGGAGACGCCAGATCTGTTCGCGCAATGATTAGCCGTCTGTCAAGAGTGAATCGAGTTTGGATTGACTTACCCATGGGAGTGGCAGAAGCAAGATGCACAGATCGAACACAGCATCAAGAACCGTGAAGGTGATGGTCGCCTCGAATCCAAACGGACAGTTCTCCGCGATGCTAGCAAGAGAGCCCCAGTTGGCAGCAAAGTTCAAGCGGCAATCGAAGATGAAGCCAAAGAAGAAGGCGATGGTGAAAGCCACAGTGAGGACGATGAATACGAGCGAGGTCCACTGGAAACCAGGCCACGTGAAGATGCGACGGTACAGGAACAAGAAAGCGAGTTTCGTGAAGCCGATAGCCAGCGGCTGCATGATGAAAATCATGTACACACACTTGTCGGAATGTTAGTCGAGTGGGAAAGACCAGCCGAGAACAGGGTGACTAACCTTCTCCAAAATTACTAAATCTGGTGTCGTGCTGTAGATCCAGCCTTCGATGTTGCTAGGGTCGTTGTGGCCGCCGATAATGCCCTTAGCAGCGCCTGTAGAACTAGTCAGATAAAAGAAGGGCTTTGCTTTGCTTGGCTCGAGGCTTACCATAGATGAGAACAGTGGAGACGCCGATGGTTGGGATGAGAGCGAGGAGGCAGAAGAGGTCGTCGAGATGCTTACTGAGACGCGTCTCTCTGCTTTTGCCGGCCTTTTGTATCGCTACGCCTATTCGCAGAGCGACGAAAAGGACAGTCAAGACGGTAAGCGCGATGCCAGTGGCAAGGCAGGAAGTAACGTTGATGTATGTGTAACCCATCTTGGCGGTGGTATAACGAAGGACTCGGAAGAAGTAACTAAAGATACTCTCACGAATGAGAGAACTCGTGAGGATGATATGCTCGAAAGAGAGACTGATGGTTCGCCGTGATGATGAGTTCTACCGGTGGTGATCACGCGAGGTTATGTAGACATGGCATTCACAGGTATGGAGAGGACGGAGGAAACTCCTCAGAAAAAAATGCATGTCTACACCCTCACCCTTAGCTAGGTACCCGGTAGTGGCCCAAAGGTGTTCAGCTCGATAGTCGTGCGCAAGGCTGGCACAGAAGCGCCGTTGGGCACGAAAAGTGACGCACATAAACCCCGAGCACATGGCTATTTTCCCAGCAGCGACATGCGGAAGATCTCCCGCGCCTCGGTCTAGATCCGACCCCTGGTGCGAGTCTGGGGAAAAGCGTTGATTCGCAGACCCACCTAGATCGTGAGGCGATGACTTTCGGTCGTGACGGACCGAGGCCGGAAGGAACTCCTCGCGCGATTGCGGCATGCTTAAGGACTACGCTAACCAGCTTGAGGCATCGTCGTGAACCTTAACTGCACGCTGCTTTCGTTAGGACTTGCCTCGTGCATCCTGCGCAGCGCTGACCATCGTGAGTATTTGATATGCAGGTTTCAGCAATGTTCCTCGATCGTTCCTCCACGCATTCGACAACACCATGTTCGCTCGGTACAAGCTCGTCTCCTCGGCGGATCAGGCCCCGGATCACGCCTCGTGTTCGGATTCGGCGCACAGACGACACTATCCGACGATAGCACTGGTCGTGCTTTCCTTCGCAAACGTCTGTGTATTGGGCTTCTCGATTGCCATATGGCGCACTGCGGGTGTGGCCGCCACGGCGACCCCGGGAGATTCTCTGACCAGCCTCGCCCAGTCCAGCACCCTTGAGGTTCCCAACGACCTCGCTAGGGTAGAGTCTCTTCCTATCGCGTATGTCCCTTTTCATTGGAATACGCCATGGGGTGCGCCCAATGCGACGGAAGCAGACCCGCTGTGGGACAGTATCAACACTGCGCATGGTCATATCGCAGTTGACCATGAGTTCGCAGCAGAGAACCACGTGAGTTACCCCCAACCAGGTTTTCGGGAACGAAGACACCATCATTGAACTGAGCAGTGACTGACATCTTCCAGTGGCCTCGTTCCATGGACATACCCGGTATGCCTGGCAAAGGGATGTATCTTCTCCAAGCCTACCATCAGCTTCACTGCCTCGTACGTCACTCCTGTTGTTCAGTAAACATCAGGTACCTATGCATCTTCTCTAACCACCCCCATTCTAGCGTATCGTTCGCGCCTCATATCTAGCTCTGAAGCGCCAAGAGTTCCCGCCCTTCCCCTCGCATCACGCTTTGCATTGTTTCGACGCCCTGCGTCAACACATTATGTGCCATGCGGATAACACTCCGCTGTATGGTCACGGCGATGGCATGGCTGGTGATGGCCAGATGCATCAATGTCGGGACTGGACCGCGCTGAGGGATTATGCGACGAAGAACACGGCTTGTTTCCGCGATGGTAAGCCTGGTATGACCCTTGCGGACCATTTTGGTGTTTGTGATGACGGAACGGATGGTTTGGAGGCGCTTGTGCCTGTGACGACTGGATTGTAATGTTTTATTCTTCTTTGTACAATACTTTAATGCACATTTTCTTTGTCACCTGTATACCTAGATAATGAGGACGGAGCTGGTTTGACGCAGTAATCGTAGCATAATTTCTTTGTCATGTTCTCTAAACTTCACAACTTCGACTTCGTCGACACTCTCCTTACCGCGATATGTTACCACGATGTGTGAGATCACTCATCAAATCTAGGTACACGGAGTCCAGACCTCAGTAACTTTGCAACCCTCCCGAGGTTACTTGTTTGTTAGACGAGAACGATGCAGCTAACATATCACACAGCGTGATACAACGCCATCTTGTGAAGTTGATGCATTAGGCAGTGAAGTTCTGAGTAGCTCGAATGACTCTGTGATGATTTGAATGCGTTGAAGCCTGACTCCATCGTCATCACCGAATCGAGACTGGAAGACGTTAGCCACGATGTACTTGGGTATACTACAATCTAGCTGTTGTATAGCCATGAGCTAGTCGAGCGTTGGTGCAAGTTGCCGAGGCGTCTGTAGCTCAACCAGCGACCAGGTAAGTGGTAGCGAAAAGGGAGTGCCGTCTGGACAAAAGAGTACTAGTCAAACGTGGTCTGGCCAAATGCGGTACCCTACAGCGCGCGTTGGGCTTCGATTTCGGCATTGCCAAGTAGCTTTTGGAGGCGGGTAGGTTTGCGTAGTAATACATGGGTGCAATCCCATTGGTTGAGTCCTAAGTTCCGCATCGCTCGGAGACCACTCCGGCCAGCTAGTGCGAAACCTTAAGTGACCACGCGATAGATCTGGCTTGCGGTACATACAGATCTTGCGTGTCGGACACCACCGACGTAGGGACTCGCTTAACGGCAGATCAGCGACGTTAGTATCCGTGCCTGAAGATCGAGGATCTGTAACGGGTGGTCTGGAAGCCTCAGCCGATTTGAAACTTCGTAGTGCGAACATCGTCAGGCGTTGGGTTCTGGCATCGAAATCGAAGGCGCGCTTCGGAGTGCGAACCGGTTGCCCTCAATTAGCACAGAGTTGACGTACGTCAGGGGTTCAACAACAGAAGATTTGAGAAGACGTCGTTGTACCAAGCCACCATGAACGACTACAAAGAGCTGGCAAGATCCCTTCATCTCAGGATCATCAGCTTCAATCATCTCCAGCTCTTCTATCAGCTCCTCTCAGTCATCTCGGCCATCACACTCTTCGGTGTTTCCGTGCTATCAATCGCTTCTCAGCTTCGGATTTCACTATGCAGTTCACTACTACCACCCTCGCTCTTCTGATTGCTTCGGCAAATGCCTCTCCTCTCTTGGGCCTCAAGCTCGGTGGCATCAACGTCGGTGTTGCTACTTCCAGCGCTCTGCTGGACGTGAGCGTTGGTTCTGGATCGGGTTCTGCTGCAAAGGCAAACACTGTGTCCACCATTACCGCTGCGCCAACCGCCGCTTCAACTGGCCAGCCGACGATGCCTTCGAGCTTCTCTGCCCCAGTCCAGGGTCACGGCGTGCTCTCTCTTGAGAACCTTCCCGCCATGCCGCCTGTCATTGACAAGGTTCTCTCTGGTGTTCTCGGAGCTGCTGTCGGTCTCCGTAAGCAAACCTCATCCCCGCCTGATCTTTTTTTGTGCTAACCGACATCCTTTTAGTATCTGGAGCTTGCAACACCGACCACAAGTGCACCGTCACTGTCGCAGGCTCTCTCGAGAACCTGCTCGTTGACGGCGACAAGTACTCCATGAACAACACTGTTTCTGCATGGTGCGCCGAGGGCCGCTGCTACGGTTCTGCCAGCATTCCTCTTTCGGCCACCGCTCCCTTCGTCATTACCTGCGACCAGATCTCTGGCCACAAGGCGTGCTCCGCCACCATTTCGGGTATTGCCCGTGCCATCTTCGCCAACGGAGAGCAAGTCGGTAAGTTTGACGTACCACGAGACAATTCCAGGACAAATGCTAACGAATTCCAGAACTCTGGGGCTGGTTGACCCCTGCTGGTTACTGCAAGGACGGTGTTTGCACTGCTTCCATCACCGCTATCGGTGACCCAATGTACTAAGCGCGACCTACCACAGCTAGAGTTGTGATGGCTGAGATGATTGAGATGGGGCACCGGCACTTGTCATTCCTTCTTCCAGTTCGTGCCTGGGCCCAGTATGGAGTTTGATTGCTTCAGGATTTGGTCGACACAGGTTCTATTACGATGTAATGTTTTCTGCGGTATCCCGCGACGCGTTGGCGCCGGTGAGCCAACTAGGTAGTAATGAAGTACTTAATATTAAACCAACACATTTTTGATTGAGAAGGACTTTCCTGAGATTGCGAAATGACAAAGGAGCACGCCCGGGTTAAGCTTTGACAAGCGCGTCGTTGTGAGCCGTGCATTGATGACTGAGATGACTGGAGCTCAGCCGGCCCGCATCATCGTTTTCCCGCTCCTGTTCATCTAAATTAAGTGACTTCCAACACCAATGCCGACTAGCCTCAGGCACCCAATGGCGCCACAAACAGCACGACGGACGCATCCAGGCGAAGGTCTCTCCTGTTGCCTGATCGTCTTCGCGGTCGTTTGTGTTTGTGAAGATTCTGTCTGACCCCATCCCACGCGCATGTCTCTGCGCATCCACTCGCTTCTTACTTAGTTAATACTTTAATAATGTCTTCTTCTACTCAGCCGCAGCCGCAAGCTGTGCCGCAAGCGCCTGACGCGATCTCAGGAGGGCCTCCGTCTCCAGTCCCCACGCCCCCTCCAAAGTCCGCAGCAAGATTGTCCGACGCGACGAACGCGACCGCAACCTCGTCTGCGCACGCGAACTCGCCCAGAATGCCTCCCTCGAGCAGCCCTGCGCCGGGTGCTCCCACCATGGCACCCCCGGCGTCGATCCCGCACACGACAGCTCCACAGGGCGCCGCGACCGAGACCGAGGAACGCCTTTCATACAACGACAAGCTCAATGCTGCCGATCGATACTGGAAGTTTAAGTTCGGTCTCAAAGCCGCTGCCATCATAACAGGCTTGATCGGAGTCGGTTGCTTTGGCTGGCTGATGTCCACAATGGACAGTGAATACGACCCGGACTCCTCTTACTCAATCAGCTACGAAAGCTACTGGTCTCTATGGCCCAGTCTGATTACTTGGGCTGCTTCGATAGTCTGGTGTGCGCTCTGCATCATCGTATTCCTTCTGCGCAAGCGACCTGTACATCCTGGTGTCCGCGTAGCGATGGATCTTCTTCTATGGCTTGGCTTCATCGTAACGGCTTTGTTCTCTCTTATAGCCCTCCGGTACTTGATGAGGTGGGGTCTAGACGGATTCGATACATGGGGTTGGGGCTACTCATACAGCAGCGATGGAGAATATGTCCTAGCTTCCAACAACACATGGGTATGGGAACAGGACACGAGCTACATCGAGACTCCTCGAGACTGTTCCCGATCCAGTCAGTTTGACAGCTGTGAGGAGCAGGACGCCTTCGTCAACAAACTTTGGGCCGAAAAGGATCATCGCTCAAACGTCACTCTGACCGGTGTGGTATGCCAGTTCTTCGGCCTGGTTATTCACTTTGCGCTATTCGTGTGGGCTTGCGTTGACTGCCATCGCCACCGCCGCCGCACAACCAGCAAGGACGCCGAAAAGCTTGCTGCTGAAATCGTGCAAAACATGATCAGTAATGGTGCTGTTGTGCCGCCACCAGGACAGGCACACATGAAACCGCAGCAGGGCCAGGTCATGTACTATCAGATGCCGCCCAACCAGCAAGGGTATCCGAACCAGCCCCCATTTCAGCCCCCGTATATGCAACAAGGACCGGGTCAGATGCAGCAGTTTGGGCAGCAGTTCGGGCAGCACCCACAGATGACGCAGCCGGTTCAGCGCATGGCGCCCGGACAGTACCCAAAGGGTCAACCTAGCATGGCAGCCTCGGATCTTCCTGAGAAGATCGCTGGTGGACCCCGTTACGCTTAAGCGAGGAGGTGGATATGTAGTACTATTTTCATTGATGAGGTTGAAGGAAGTGAATTTTCTTGGCGAGATACCCCAGCGAAACCTACCTAATAGTGTAAAGTTTATTCAACAGTTGACATCCATGTATCACCCTTTCGATGCCTTGTGCTAGTGCTGCAATACCTCATCCGAAACGTTGAAGACGCGCAAGGTGGTGTCATCACTTGCTGCGGCGATCTGTTGTGGCTCGCCATCTGCTCTTCCAGGTCGCCAGACGATCTGGTTGATAGTTTTCGCCGGGACCAAGTCTGCCTTGACCATGGATACTTGTGCCTGATCCAAAGCATCTGGTGATGCGCTCGCAATACCTATCTCTCCGTTCTCTGTGCCAAAGGCAAACATGATCTTTCCACCTGATTGCACGCCGTTACAAGCTACAGCGGTAACAGCGGCGTTTGCTGATACGGTAGCCTTGAGCTGCACGTCGCTCTCGGCGATCTGCCATATCTTGACACTCTTGTCTCGACCAGCAGTCATGAATGTAGGTTGCTCGAGCGGTGTCCAGGCAGCACCTAGTATCATGCGTGAGTGGCCTTTTGGATTCGAGTGCTTCAGTGTGTATAATGACTGCTCTTCGCTGCGCTCCCAGATGACCCATTGTCTGTCTCGTCCAACGCTAAGAAGGTGCTTGTCGTCTGGTGAGAATTGCAACGCTGTGACGGTGAGTGAATGCGCCTTGAGTGCCGGTTTGACTTCTAGCCATTCTTTCGTGTCGTACAGCCGTATGACGGCGTGGTCGATAGAGCTAGCTCGGCAGGCCGTTGCAACGAGACTTCCATCCCGGCTCACTGCAACAGCAGAGATCTCATAGCCGTGTCCGTATAACTTCTCTGTCTCTGGCCATAGTAGGTGGCGTGCCAGATGGTCTTCGAACGGTGGGTGACTGAAGTCCAGCGTCGATTTGCGAATGACAGAGGCAGGATCGACGGCTTCACGTTCGTCTTCGTCGCCGTTCTCGACTGGCTCGTCGTCTCCCACAGCTTGAATAGCTTTGTTCGATAAACCGAGGACGGGAATGTTGGCTGCATCCGGAAGCTCAGCAGTAGTAGACGCCTTGATACTGCAGAGATTTTGAAGCATGTCCGCTACACCTCTAGGTTCGTCGAAAATACGTAGCAACTTCTCGTCTGCGCCCGAGACGAATTGAGTGTTGGAGACCGCGTCGATGCAATTCAAGTCGTAGCCGTGGATTTGGGGCCGCGAGAACTCATGCCATGATGCTGGTGCGCCTTCTCGTTTCCATTGCGAGTAGAGCCGACTGGTTTGATCGGAACCAGTGGAGAGCATGTATGACCCATCTCTTGACCAGCTCACGCCTTTGACTTCGCGCACATGTCCTGTGATGGCGACTTGCTGCGTCCACATATCTTCCGTGGCCGAGTAGGTCCACTTTCTCCAGCTACCAGTTCGTCCTAATGAAACCACAGTGTTGCCATCTGGCGACCATAGACCAATCCAGAAACCTCCAGCACTTCCAGTAGCGCTCGTCGAGCCCTTCTGCGCACTTATCTCGCCTAATCTGGTGATGCAAACCCACACACCGGAGTTAGGATCTGACTCCCAGATGGCGAGTGAGTTGTCTTCCGAAGCGGTGAGTAATTGGAGCTTTCCCTCGCGATGTCTCCACGAGGCCTGGTATATCCAATCTTCATGTCCTAGTAACAATGCTTCAAATGTGATGGAGTACTTGGATGTAGCAGAGCTAATCCAGTGTGCTTTGTTTGACAGGGACTTGCCCAATCCACCTAACGCTGGGTCGTTGAGTGCAGTACTGGCAGCGGGAAGCTCATCCCCACGATGGAGACGCCAAAGACGGACGTACTTGTCTTGGCTTGCGGATGCCAGCAATAAATCGCTATCCAGATCAGACGTTTCTCTAGTGAATGCAAGAGCGCGTATCCATCCTTCGTGACCGGTAAGAGTTGCCGAAAGTTGGAATTGGCCTTCTTGCGATACGAAGACTTGAATCGTGCTACGTGTGCCCGCAACTGCCAGCACTGTAGATTTTTCGTCAAGAGTCGCAAGTGCGAGGTTCAGAGGGAAGTATCTTGGTGATAGTGTGATGGTCTGTACAAGCTCGACATCGACGGACCCGAAGTCTGCATCATGAACAAGCTTCCAGATCTTGACAGTGCCGTCTGAAGATCCGGTTGCCCAAGCGTCCGAGCCTGGCAGCACAGCTATTCTGGTGACTGGCTGAGTGTGATCTGAAATCGTCTTGACACAGTCGAAAGATTCGCCTCTTCGGCCTCGCCATAAGCGAATTGTATTATCCGCCGATCCACTGAGCAGGACGGAGACATTGGGCAATTGTGTTGGAAAGAATTTGACAGCGTTCACAGCTTTGGTGTGCCCACTCAGAATTGCTTGCACGCCACGAAGACTTTCGTCCTATCTTGGTGAGTGAAGGTTGTGTCATTGGCCAGCCGCGACTCACCTGAGGATCCCAGAGTGCGATGCAGTTGTCTGCGCCGAACGCTAGCAGTTGCGACCCGGCCTCATCCCAGTCAGCGGCAGCGGGATTTCGATTGCCACCTGCAGCGATGAACTCAGTAGATATGTTCATTGTTGGGTCTAGGCGTTGCGTATGCGCAGGCACCGCATCTAGTCATCGCCGTAAGGATTTCTTTGGCGCTAGCCTCGCTTAGCTGCATTTGGCTCAGGGCTGCAGAGCAGGCGCAACCGATCTCGATAACATCCGAATCTCTTACAACTCTAGCATCTTACAGACGAGCAAGGCCGAAATGTCAAAAGATGAGACGATCCCAATAACGATAGAGTTCAGGTAGGTCGGTTGTCGTGCGAAATGGCGATGTTCCTCTCTAATCTTCTACAGCGGGGGCCTGGAGATCCTGTTCGCCAACCAGAAAAAGTATGATCTTGCCCTACCAGCCAAAGATGAGTCTGGAGAGCCAGCGAATGTTGCATACCTTGTCAGATACCTTTGCGACAAGGTCATGAAGGATCCGCGGAAAGAACTTTTCGTGCTGGACGATACTGTGTATGTTCCTGCCCCAAGAGAACAAGGACATGCTGACATTAACTTCAGACGACCTGGAATACTGGTCCTCATCAACGAAGCAGACTGGGAGCTGGAAGGCGAAGACAAGTACGAGGTTCAGAGAGGCGATCATATTATGTTCGTATCTACGCTACACGGAGGATAGTCAAAGATCGCCAAGGCCGAAAGACCAAGTAAAATCAGCGTCAGAAACCACACTGTCATATACCAATTCACCCAAACATCTTGCATGTGACAACATCGCATTGGAGCTGAAAGTACAAACATATACGGCCTGCGTATACAAGTTTGCGGGAGCCCGGAAGCGGTCCGAATGACACCTCACCCTTACGAACTAACCATAAGCGCTACTGAGGCGCGTGCCGACATAGGCCCCAACCCTCACGGAACATGTCAGACTTCCTTCTACTGCGTATGTTGCGTCTACTCATCTCTTCGCTGATACCAACTCGCAATTATGGGCCGCCTTGACATCTTGCCCGCGCACGTCGATCCCTCTATCTTCGACGCCAATGATGTGTTCCTGGGCACCGGCGGTGTCTTGTACACAATCTGCTACGCCCTGATGGCACGCCAGTCCATTCGCGACCGCACATACGCCATGCCTCTCTTCTCGCTCGCATTCAGTATGTGTCTCCATACGAATTGCATATGACAAGTACTGACCCGGTACACCAACGTCCAGACTTTGCGTGGGAGATTGTGTTCGCGATATATGTTGCCGATGAGCTCCGGGAGAAGGCCCTCTTCGCCATATGGGGACTCTTAGACATGGGCATTGTCTACGCGGCTGTCACGTATGGCGCGAACGAATGGAGACATGCGCCAGCAGTTGGCAGGAATATCGGCAAGATCTTTGCTGGCATGTTGGTATGGTGGTGCATCGCGTTGTATGCTGTGAGCTCCTGGTGGCTTGATGTCGATCACCCTGTCAACCCAAAAGTTGGAAAAGCGTACCGGGGCAATCTGGGCATCGACAAGGACGAGCTCGGTTACTGGACTGCCATGGTCGCACAGGTTGTGCTGAGCGTCATGTCATTGGCACAGCTTGTGGTCAGAGGAAGCAGTCGCGGCTCGTCGTATAGCATTTGGGCGTGCCGGTTTATCGGCAGTGTGTCGGGATTGACGGTGAATTACGGATATGTCTGGTGGGTATGGCCAGAGGCACACGGCTACTATGTCAATCCGATATCAGTGGTGATGATGGTAACCTGGATCCTGGCTGATCTGGGATACTTGGTGGTGTTTCGCAACGTGCAGCGGACGGGCGGGGCTGTCGACGGCAAAACCAAGTGAACGACTGTTGTAGAAGATATGAGTAGTCTATATGGGAGAATAAAATCGTTTTAGGCGCATCTTCGTTGGTGTAACAGAGCAGGCTGAGCTCAAAGCCGTGATAACCCATGTAGGTTGCCAAGCCTTGGTCACATGCTTTCGCGACAGCGCGTTCAGGCCCCGAGGGTCCTGCCATGCCGGATCGCTTCCGCTTCTCAACGAATCTGTTTGTTTACCCAATCACCAACATTCCATAACAACCACATCTTGACTCTTGGACACATGGATTCTGATGATGAAGATCTCAAGCTTGCGATGGCAATGTCCTTGCAGGCGAATTCGCCTCGGGCTGCACGCGACAGCGCATCGGGCGATAAGCACGAGTCAATCGACCTCACATCTGACACTGAGGACGAAGATGACGACGATCTCCGGCGTGCGATTGCCTTATCGATGCAGGAAAGCGCAAATAATGACGTGCAACAGTCATCGGCTTCGAGCGCACCGCCAACGAGTGTGATCAAAACAGCAGCCGCCGTCGACAAACCTCCAGGTTTCATGGGTATGGATCGGAAAGCCATGGAACTGGAGCGTCTCGCAAGGCTTGGCAAAAGGAAGCGGGAGGTATCTCCTGAGATACCTTCTAAGCAAGTTGTAAGAACGCCTGCCGCCAAATGTGATTCGGACGAAACACCGTTACAATACCCCAATGGCGCGATCAAGCGCACTTTCGCGTCGAAATACCCACGAACCGACGACATCACTATTGAAGAACTACTAGAAGCCGATAAAGTCAATACCGCAGTCATCAGCTCATTTCAGTACGATTCGGGATGGCTATACGAAAAACTTGATCCGACAAAGGTCAAGCAGATCTGGCTGATGACTGGCAAGCACAGAGGCGAGGACGTTCAGGCAAAGCGCATACAAGAGTGGAGGGAGTCTCGCGTACCGAACATGAAGCTCCATTTCCCGCCTATGGGTGGCATGATAGCCAGCATGCACAGCAAATTCATGCTCTTGTTCGGAAAAGACAAGCTACGCATTGCGATTCCGACTGCAAACATGACACAGACCGACTGGGGCGAGGTCGCAAACGACTGGCAGCCCGGCATCATGGAGAACTCGGTGTTCTTGATAGACCTCCCTCGCAGACATGACGGTACTGTCACGGAGGCGAAAGACTTGACACCTTTTGGTCGCGAGTTGGTATACTTCTTGGAGCAGCAGGAAGTGGGTCCGCAGGTCATCACCGGTCTGTTGAAATGCGACTTCTCGAAGACTCATCATTTGGCCTTTGTGCACTCCATGTATGTCCTCAACTATGCTCATTAGGGGCCAGTACTAACTCAAAATAGTGGCGGTTCGCACAAGACCGAATCAACCCATCCCACAGGTCTCCCTAGCCTCGCACACGCTGTAAGAGAGCTCAATCTAGGTGAAGTCGAGCATATTGAGCTTGATTACGCAGCATCCTCGCTCGGTTCTATCAACGATGCCTTCTTGTCGCGCGTTCGCCTCGCTGCATGCGGCAAGTCGTTCGGGACAAACACTGCGCCAGAGTCTAACGTACGCGATTGCTTTCGGATATATTTCCCTACCAACGAAACGGTTGAGAAAAGCATGGGCGGTCCTGACGGTGCCGGTATCATTACGTTGACAAGACAGGCTTACAACGCACCATCGTTTCCAAGAGAATGCATGCGAGACTACGACTCGATGCGACGGGGGATGCTGTCGCATAACAAACTGCTCTTCGCGCGAGGTCGTAGAAAGAACGGGAAGCCCTTTGCTTGGGTTTATGTTGGCTCTGCCAACATATCCGAATCAGCGTGGGGAGGGCAAAAGGTATTGAAGAGCGGACAAATGGGGAGTCTGAACATCAGGTACGCAAACACACATTTGGTTTGCATGTGAGACAAATGCTAACTTAGTATAAAACATCACAGGAACTGGGAGTGTGGTGTTGTCATGCCTGTGCCAGAGGCAAAGCTTCAGGGTCTCAAGCAGGATGACGTACCGTCGATGAGCGTGTTTGACGGAACGATTGAGGTCCCTTTTCGAGTTCCTGCGGACGAATTCAAGGGCAGACAGCCCTGGTTCTTCAGGTCATGAGCGTAGTTTAGTTGCATCGGTGCAAACGGCGACTCCGAAATCTTAGTTCTCCGGGCGGAACCGCTGGATATTTCAGTTGTCTGGTGCACATGTGGTGATCGGAGACATTTCCGCCCACCATGAGCCTTTCTGGCTGCACGCAAACAGGGGGTCCACGCATACTTCAGTCAAATAGAAATGAGTTCTACCCATATAAAAAGCGACGCAGGGCTTTGCAGGGTCCTCATGCAGACCGTATATGCCGTATTGCAGTGCACGTGAAAGGACACAATGCCTGGTGTCGATCATCAGCCCAGGAGTGAACCGAGTCTTCCCGGAGCAGCCGGACCAATGCGGGCGCGCTTGGTGGACGAAGCGGACATTCGGGCGTCTGAGCAAAAGTTCCGACGCGCCTCGCCAGCACGACGTATGAGCCATGATGACCGTATATGCATGCGCCATGAAGCTGTGAGTTTCGCCATGATAGTACGGACCCTTTTTTGTTTGTATCACGCATGTGTCCCCTTGATCTAGCCTCATGTCGGACCCAAAGCGCACGCGTCTCTCGGGCGATGCCTTGTTGCTGCAAGAGGGTAGCAATAGAGCCATGGCCGCGCCGCTGCACACCTGGTTCACTTCGCCCGCGCGGACGCACAGCAACTTAGCGCAGGCGAAAGAGCTGCCCTTGCACCTGATTCAGCTCATCCTCACACACGTACGTTGGTCTGCGCCCTGCCACGCGACGAGCTGCCCCAACCGAGCTATACTAACACGCACGGAAGCTCGACGATGTCGGTGACCTCGCGCGCATCACGCGCACGTCGCGTCTGTTCTACTACATGACGCTTCCGCGGCTCTACGAGACGGTCACGTTACACTCGTATGCCGAGATACGATACGTAGATGGCAGGCCAGAAGGCTACGGCAATGGCAGCCCGTTTGCCATGGGCCTCAACACGCTCGTGTCGCGAAACTTTGGCGACTACATACAGACGTTCCGGGTCAAAGGCGATTGGCGAGAACATGATACGGAGGAATACAAGCAGGGCCGAGTGCCGGACAACAGCATGATACTGCAGGTTGTCATGCGTGCCGCCATTGACAAGATGAAGAACCTCAAGGCTTTCGCGTAGGTGTCGTACCAGAATCATATCGGACAAATGCTGATATGCCCAGTTGGGAGCTGAGCACTCCTCCTTTGTATACCGTCTACCAGGGCATCGCAGCCAGGACGACGCTTGTCTCGCTCACCCTTCGGTGTCAAACCAAACGAATACCACGGCCAACCACCATTATACCTCCGCTTCCGAACCTGACCACTCTGATCGTGTACGATATCGATCCTCTCTGCTACCCCGACGATATCTCGCTGCTTCTGTTGGGTTCCAAAAAGCTCGAGCACCTCACATTACACTGGAGTCCGCGCATGCGGGCTGTAGGCGAAGAGTCGATTTCGCTGCACTCGTTATTCGGACGATGCATGTCTGCCAAGTATTCTATACCTCTTAAGCACCTGGGAATATACAACATCTACACTCGCTTCTCCGACGATGGCTTCCACCATGTTATCCGCCCCGACACCAATACAGAGCTCACCCTGATCAACGCCATGGGCTCCTCGGACCCTATGACCGTTTTTGCCGACGACTCTTGGAGGATACACAGTAATCACCCGACGCCTCACAACCTGAAGGTGATGCGCACCGATAATACGGATAAAGAGAGCGCTGTCATGCTAGGCAAATTCAAGGGCATGGAGCGGTTTTACATTGTGAGCAATAGGCGAGGCAAGGACTCACCAAGATCTACCAGCGCTGCTGCAACCCCAACAACACCGTCCACGATGACGCCAGGTGTCATCGGAGTCTCTAGCGCGAGCAGTACTCCAAAACACACGACCGACCAACGCTGTCGCAGCATCGGGAGTGAATTTATTGCGGCCATTCAAACCAATCACAACCACAGCATTCGCCATCTCCTTCTCTCGGATCGCTGGGTATTATCCGACGATGCCCTGTTCAGACTTTGCCAAACGTGCTCTAATTTGGAGCAAGTTGGCTTCGCTTGCTCAGTGCCACCGCTTGAGTCTCTGCGCCAGGTCTTTGCTCTAGTGCCCAAGCTCTGGGCCGTCCGTTTTCTATTCCGCCCAAGCTCTGACACAAGCGAGGCGCCGTATCAAATCACGGATGCGGAGATGCATGCCTTCGCGATTGGAACAGAGTTTTGGCGACCGGAGTATAAGAACATCAAGTACGTTGGCTACGGCGACAGCATCGTGCTCAAGCTAGGCGACGTTTACTACCCATCAAAGAAGGAGTCGACACCGAACACCCAGGACAACAGTATGAACGCGAAAAGAGCAGGACCAATAAGAAAAGTAACAGTTGTGAGAAGGGAAGATGTGAATCACATCGAGATTTGGGGCAAGGACACTACGGAATTCGATCCCTTGAACCCTTGATGGCGAAATGTCAACATGACAAGAATTCTATGTTCATCGCGACGAAGCAAAGGCAGCGCTTCCGCGCATTCTACACATCCCGGAGGCTCCCGGCGAGACTGCACTCAGCCCCAGTAGGCACCGATGCCGCCAGATAGGAACCATGGCACATTTCCCGTCCACCAATGCCAAGAGGTGTTGACAGCGGCGGTCTGACTTAATTGTTTGGAAAGGACCTCTGTCGGAAGCCCACTTTGCCTGCTAAAAGCAAGCCAACAATGTATATTAGTACGAGGCAGTCGTGGAAGATGCGACTATGTACGATACGACCCATAGGACACCTTGGGCACCTATTTGATGCTTTCAATACAGACTTCACTACGTTTCTTACTCCTGATTCACTCCTTTGTTGGCGCAGCTTCCTCCGCTCCATTACCTGCTATTCGGAGTTTCGAGGTGACCACGAATATCTGCTAGATTCCGACAACGACACATGGACACGGTAAGAAGTCTCAGACCCTACAAGACAATATCGCTGAACAGAGCTAGATGTAGTGAAGGGTTCTCCAGCGTTGCTTGTTGCCTACCGCAGCATCGCACCCGCGCCTTTCACTATCAATAGACCCTGCTCTTTGGCGTTAACACTCAATTTATTTGTTACGTAGACTTTATGGCGATTTTACTCTCGAGCGACCCTTCGATCAACGCATACAGTAAGTAGCGTACATCCCTACAGCAACATCTAACGACGACATGAACCCCAAATCGATCTATGAAGAGACTAACGAGTTGTACACCCCGATCCGCGAAGCAGGCAAAGGTACGTGCGGAAGTATCACGGTTTGTGCACGCACACCGTCGGCTGCAAGCTCATCCACGACCATCTTCGTGGCGCAGGGTGCAGCCCTTGTCGCCGTCAAGATGATCAGTCGAGAGATGTGTCGCGACAGGATAGCCGATGAAATCGTCGCTCTCGAACGCATCCGCAACTTTCTCGCCGTCGACAAGAACGCAACTGTTCGGAAGCACCTTCCCATGCTCATCGATAACGATTCGATCAAGAACGGCGGATCGGGCTGGCTGGTCGTCAGTCCTGTCTGTGGTTTCGATCTTGAGCGGCTTCGTGTCGTGGTCACCGCGATAACCCAGCCCTCGTCAGAAAACGATCCTTCGCGCCGTTTTCCCCTCCCCGCGATACCGGAGGTACTCATACTACATGTCGCAAAACAGCTAACGCAAGCAATCGGGTGGCTCCACGACGTCGCCAGTATCTCCCACAACGACGTCTTCGGCGGAAACGTCATGCTCGATGTATCAGCCTCCAACAAAGACGCCAACTTCACATTACCAACCGTTGTCTTGATCGACTTCGACCGCGCCACCCTGGACCCTGACAACATGACAAAAGGCGCCGACCGCTCATATACTTACGAACTCATATACATGCTCGACAATGCAGGTCGAGCGTCATCACAAGACACGAACGTACTGGAAGATGTGATTGTGTCAAGGGAATCGATGACCTGGTGGGATGCTTTTAGAAACTTTCTTGTTATTAACAAGGGCCAGTATCTGCAGGATGAGTCGGCGAGTTTCGAGAAGTTCTGGGGAAGGTTTGGCAAGGATGTCGATCGGCGGTTGGAGAATATAACGGGGGAGGAACGGAGATGGGTGAAAGAGCTGATTGATGTGGTTGCGGAGAAGGAGGTAAGGTTTCCGAGTGAGGAGAGGGTTAGGGAGGTGTTGGGGGAGTAGGAGGATTGATGTTTGTATGATGATGTAGGAGATATTCATCATAACATAGAGGCGTGCGCATTCTAGAAAACAAGTCGTGTTCGCCACATCCAACCACACTCTACATACCATCGCCCATCTCCACTACCCAAAATACTACTACATGCACTTCTACTCCTTGAGAATCGTACCAAAGTCAAGAAGACGTGGATGCACACCAAGCTCACACTTCTCAGCAGCATCACTGCCGTCCCGACTACACCTCCCATAGTTATACCACTGAGGGCAGACATCCGTCGAGTATGTACCCAAATCATCAGATTCAGTCCGCCAATCGTCGTCAATACCGCTACCCTCCAACAGCTCTATCTCAAACACTGATTCCAGTGTCTGCGTGTCTACATCCGTAAAATCCTGCGGTGGTACACAAATCTCATGCAAGAGAAGCAAAGATTTCATATCCTGCCCATCTTTCCTCAGCCTCTTATTCTCTTCTTTGAGCGCCCTAATCTGCGTTTCTGCAGTCTCTAGCTTGGACTTGTAGTACACGTTCGTATCCTTAATCACAAGGTCAAGGGCAACAACCTGCATGTCTGCGCTCGTTTTCGCCTTTTCAGTCGCTCGGAGCTTAGCCTCGTAATCGGTCTTGTTGGCTAAGAGAGATGTGATCTTAGCGCGAAGGTCGTTGTGGACGGTGTCTGACTCGATTTGCCTACGGAGTCGGAGGTACTTCTCTTTGTAGCTGTTTTCGGCGTCAGCTTTTAGGGCAGCGAGGTTCATCTTGTTGACGAGAGAGGCGAAGCTGTTGGGGTCGGTGGTATCAATGGGTTGCTCGGGGGAGCTTGTTAGCCACGAGGCTAATGTCATGGCTGTTTGTATGTAGTTGTTCAGATGTTGTGCGGTGTGCTTGGTCTTGATGATGTCGATGGCTGGCAAGAATGAATCGTCGATTTATTGGGTGAACCAACGTGATAGGATGGGAATAGCTAGAACTCTAAGAAATATGGCCGGGTTTCAGACAGTTGTGAGCTTGAGACACGAGCATTGTGCACCTGAGTCGAAGCGCCGCGTGAACAATGATGTGAGCACACGGCGATGCGCAATGATAAAGCAGTGTGTTTCTGTTCTCTTACTTTCGAATGACTTGTTTAGCCGAATTTGCATGTACAGAAACATTGCGCGGCCAGGTATCGTCATTATCAGGGTCTGTCGAACGGCTTACACAAAGCGATCGAACTAGCTACTCTCTTCGCGAATGAGGCAGTTCAATTGTTACTAGATGATCAAGTAAGACTCTCAGCATCCTCATTGTGCATCTTGGTGTTCTTCTCCCTCTCCAAGAAAGTCTCCTGCTCAATCCTACTCTTCTCAACGTCTACAAAGAAGAAAAGCCAGGCGCAGCTAACCAGGCTCAACGCGAACAAGAAATAGAAAGGACTACTGTTGTTGCCAGTATCATCGATAATGGCAGAGCTGACCAGTGGGCCGATGAAAGCACTCGTCTTTCCCACGATCGAGAACAAACTGAAGAAAAGAAACTCTTTCCCTCTTGGTGTAACCTCGGAGATCATGGTCTGCGAATAGCTGTACCACGGGCAGACAAGCAGTCCATAGAAGGCCTGGTATACCCAAACCTCCCACTTGTTGTGGAAACCGAAGCGCTGCGTCCAGATGCCGATCATGCCCCAGCCGTCGAGCAGAACGATGCATATAGCGACAACCATGAACATGGTCTTGGTGGATAGACCATAGTACTTCTGGATGCGCCAAAAGGCGCCGATGCCAACCGCCTGGGCAGCAATACCGACGATGAGCAGGTAGGTAAGCTGCAAACTGTTGTATGCAACAATCTCGTTCTGCAGAGTTCCAATGACCGTCACGGTTGTGTTGAGACTGTCACCGAGGAGGAAGTAGCCTGCCAGATAGGCCAGACTTTGGCGCAACTGCCAAATCTGTCGCATCGCGTATCCGAGCTGTTTGAGACCTGCTAGGACTATGTTCGCGCGTCCTGGATCCTGACCTGGTCGTCTTTTCTCGAGAATGAACCACGGAAGAGCGCACAAGATCCAAACTCCGGTAGCAAAGGCGATTAGTACAGAAAGACCCCAATTGTTGTTCTCCGCGCTGTCATTGACGTGCAGACCGAACATGATGCCCACGATAACAGCCAGGATGAGGATCTCAAACACGGATTGAACATAGAACGCCGTGTTGGAGAGCTCGTTTCGCTTCATCATATCGGCAAAATCGTACTCTGCGCGGGTAATCGTTCCATCGGCGAACTCCTCGGCTTTGACTCGCAATTCCTTGGTGTTCCTTGCCAGTCCAGGGAAGGCAGCAGTCCAGAATGTGATTGTCGTTTGGTATGCGATAAGACCGACGATATAGAGGCCCACGCCGGCGTGCCATTTATCCTCGGTATGAACGCCTAACCAGCCAAAGCCGATTCCGAAAGCAATGACGGACAGCCCTATCAGGATGTTGGGGCGCCATGTACCAAAATCGGCGAAAGAACCGAGGATCAAGAAAACGAGGACCTGGATGGCGAAACTGATGCCGTTGCAGAGAAGCACAATGGAGTTGATGGTACGGTCTCGGCCCATGAAGTACAGCACCTCGGAGTCTCCTGCAGCTTCATACATGAGGTTTTGGAAAGCCGTCGGACCGAAGTTGAAAAGAGTGAGGCCATTGTCTCCGACGTAGTAGCTATTCGAAAATGGGATGTCAGCCTTAGCACATTCGACGTATTGCGCTCCGAATAAGTCCTTGCGCTGGAAGAGTTTGCATACCAGTAATACGACCAGATCTCCCACTTCGATGTCTCGTAACGTTCATCAAACTGGTCCGGTGCAACGGGGGTGTCTGTATCGACGGGTACGCCGACGGCTCCTTTGATAGGGTCCTCAGCCGGCGCACTGAGAGGCGCAAGGCCTGGCTCGTTTGAAGCCATAGATGTGAAATGAAGTCTAAAGGAACGCAAAAGATTCAGAGTCCAACATTGCGCGACTTAAAGCTTTTTCAGCCGGGTAAGTAGTCGCTTAGCGTACCCTGGCGATTCGTCATGGTCGGAGATAACCTCCTAGCAGTGCATGGGGTGAAGGTGCACCATGAGCCTAGGCCTCTAACGGCGCGGAATGTCGGAAGGATCGCGGTCGCAATGGATACTCCGCATGAAAAGAAGTGCCGATGATTGGAAAGAGTGGAAAGAGGCGCGAGTAAGACATGCAAGCTATAGCCAAGCCGAGCTTGGTTCGTCGATGATGTGGGGTGAAGCTTGAAAACCCTGAATTTCTGATCAGCTAGATCATATCCGGAATAGCGCTTGTCCGCCACCGGCGTAGGTGATTATCAAGGATGCAGGTCACCTAACTATAGGATTTGCTAAGGTAGACTATAGCTAAGATACTAGGCTACTTTATACTAGCGCGTATATATAAAATTATATTTAGATTATAATTTAAAACTAAACTTTCTTACCTTTTACCTACTTACTTACTTACTACTTACTAACTACTATAGTACTACGTAGCTTTATAAGTAAAACTATTAAAAAGCTATCTTAATATATTTTAAAAGCTTTTTAATAATATATAAAATAATTATAAGTAATACTTAGTTTTTACTACTTTACTTCTAAGTTACCTTAGCTATAAATTTAATAACTAGAACTAGCTTATAGTTAACTTTAGTAAAGTTATCTACTACTATAAAAAGTTTAGCGCGCTATATAAAGTAAATTATATTAAAATACTTTTATATTACTTTCTAAACGCTTTCTAATAATATATAAAAAAGAATAAAGTCTTATAATTCTATCTATATCTACTTTCTTAATATCTATAAGTTTTATAAAGTAGTACCTTTAGAAAATAAAAAGAGTAGGCTAAACTAGAGAGTTATTACTTTTACTAAGCGTAAGTATTAAAATACTATTATAATACTCTTAGAAAGCTTTCTAATAATATATAAAATAGTATAATAGGCTCTAGGTTAAGTATAACTATATTCTTACTAAGCGTTAGGCTACTACTAAAGCTACTACTCTAGCTTACTAATAAGCTTTTATAATAGTTAAGAAGTTAAAGCTAATTTTAAGATTAACTAGTAGTTATAAAAGAAAAGTAAGTAGATTAAAATACTATTTAAATACTATTTAAAAGCTTTCTAACTATACTTTATAGTTTAACTTTAAGTAAATAATAAGTATTATACTTACTACTAGTTATATTATACTTTACTCTATTTATATAGAAAAGTATAAAACTAATAGTAAGAGTAAGAATACTAAAATACGCTTTAAATACTTTACTAATACTTTTTAGTCTACTACTTTAAGTATAAAAGAAATAAGTTTAGTAATAAAATTAATAGTAGCTATTACTATAAGAATATTAGCTACTAGAAGTTACCTTAAATATATAGTTTCTAGTAAGTCTAATAGTATTTTATAAAATAGAAATATCTACTTTTTATAAAAAATCTCTCTAAGCTTTAAAATTTAAAATAATATATATTTTTATAGTTTTCTTAAAGTAAATATACTAGAAAGCGTTAGAAGAGTATTTAAAAAGTATTTTAGTATACTTACTAGTTAATTTCTTTTTTTTATACTAACTATATACTTTAGTAATACTTTACTTTAAAAGTATCTTTTTATAGGTATTATAGTTTAGCTAAATAAGTAAGAAATATAGCCTTTAATATAATAAAAAGGCTTAGCTTACTACTCTTTTTTAAACTTTATAATTACTTAATTTATACTTTAGTAAAGATACTACTAGTATAACTTCTACTTTTTTACACTTACTACTTCTTAAAAAAAGTAGCTTTAAAAGTTTAAGCTTTTTAGAAGGCTTTTAGATTAGTAGTAGAGGTATTAAAGTAAGTAGGTAAAAGAAGTATATTAAAAAAGTAATTAGAATACTTTTCTATAGTATATTCTTTTTAAAAGTCTTTTTTAGCTAGCTACTAGTAGTATAAACTTTTAAAATCTTCTTATAAAAAATAAAAGTAGCTACCTCTACTATAAGTAATAAGTAGCTAGCCTTTTTAGTCTTTACTTTATACTATAGATAGTACTTCTTAATATAAGTAATAAAAAAGTTATAATTTAAAAACTTTCTTTAGATAGTATTTAAAATATATTTATAGTACTTTTATAAAGGCTAACTTACTTTATAAAGCTTTTTACTATTCTTTTTTTAGTAGTAATAGTAAAAGAGCTTTTTAATAAAAATAATATACTTACTATTACTATCTTTCTCTTTAAACTTTATTAAGCTCTCTAGTAAAGAAGAAAAAGTAGTATAGTTTTAGTATATTTTCTAAAATATAATTAGAGCGCTTTTAGATAGTATTTTAGTATATATATATATTTTAAAGTAGTAGCTTATTACTTATAGTAAGTAGTAAAAAAGAAGAGAAAATAAAAGAAAAAAAAATAATAGAGTAAGGTTTAACCTAGAAAAAAATAAAAGGCTAGCCTAGTATTTATACTTTAATTACTTAGCTAATAGATTTAGAAAAGTAGAGTATTAATTAGTAGAAGGCTTTCTAAAAGTATTTTAAAGGCTATCTTCTTTTTAGAGTCTTAAGGTAGTTTAATCTTTTCTACTAATTAATACTAGTAGTTATAAGTATTAAAACTTTTATAAAATAGTATAAAATCTAAAATAAGAAAGTTATAACGCTTAGCTATTTTGTAAGAGTTTTAATACTTATAACTACTAAGTATTAATTAGTAGAAGGCTTTCTAAAAGTACTCTAAATACTATCTTCTCTTTAGAGTTTTAAGATAGCTTAATCTTTTTTACTTATTAATACTAGTAGTTATAGATATTAAAACTTTTATAAAATAGTATACTATAGATAAAAGTATAAATAAGAAGTTATATAGTATTACTAAGAAGTACGCTAAGATTATAAAAAGAGTAGTTAAGTACTTCTTAAATTTTATACTATTTTATAAAAGTTTTAATATCTATAACTACTAGATAGTAATTAGTAGAAAGCTTTCTAAAAGTATTTAAAAGGCTATCTACGCCTTAGAGTCTTAAAGTAGTTTAATCTCTACTTTTCTTTTTTTTATCTTAAAGACTAGTATTCTTTCTTAAAGTTATAGTTACTACTTTTATAGTTTAAGTCTCTCTTTCTTATCTTTAAGTACCTAACTACTTTTTACTACTTACTACTTTAAAGCTTAAAAGCTAGATAAACTTAAAATATATTAAAAAGACTTTTTAAAAGTATTTTAGTTTACTTACTTTTATTCTTTTATTAGAAATAAGCGCGCTAGAGAAAAGTATACTAAAGAGAAGTATACTACATTAGAAAAATATTTTGCCTTATATAGTTAGACTAGTTAGCCTAAGAGACCTAGTTTTATTCTAGAATAAGTAGAATAGCTAGAACAACTAGGCGAGGCAGCTTATAAGTTATATCTTCTAGAGCTTCTAGTGCTACTAGAGCTACTAGAGCTACTAGAACTACTAAAACTACTAGAACTACTAGAACTACTAGAAGTACTAGAGCTACTATAGCTACTAGCACTACTAGAGTTACTGCGGCTACTAGAGCTACTAGAGTTATTAAGGCTACTAGAGCTACTAGAGCCTCTACAGCTGCTAGAGCTACTAAAGCTACTACGTCTGCTAGAGCTACTAGAGCTACTATAACTACTAGAGCTACTAAAGCTATTATAAACGCTAGAGCTACTAGAGCCTCTATAACTACTAGAGCTACTAGAGCCTCTATAACTACTAGAGCTACTAAAGCTTCTATAACTACTAGAGCTACTAGAGCTTCTATAACTACTAGAGCTACTAGAGCTACTAGTACCTATATTATATCTAGTATAACTATTCTTATCTAGTAATATATTAGCTATTACGTTAAAGTAATATAACGTGTATATCTAACTAAATTAAGCTAATTTACCTTAAACTAGTGTAGTATTATAGTTTACGCATAATTGCTATTTTATAATTATTATATAGTATAGATATAAAGAGTCTTAATATATTTAATTTACTTTATTCTATTACAGCCTAGCTTTCTACTCTTTCTTCTTCTAGTATATTTTGTATAGTAGTAAAGTAAGGCTCTCTACTATTTTATCTAGTAGTTATATAACTAGCTTATTCTCTTCTTTATTGTTATCTATTATAAGTATAATATAATTTCTCTACCTCTAGTAATATTCTAAGCACTACTCTACGCCTATTAGTATTAGTAGTAAACTTCTATTCTTCTTTACTCTAGATAAAAGCGCTTTTACTAACCTCTATAATAACGTTAGTAGATTTAAAATAGCTATAGTGTAGGTCTTTATATAGACGCTACTATTATACTTATATTTAAGAATAATCTACTAAAAGTACTTTTATAAATAGATTAGAAAGAGTTATAAGTAGTAAAGTATTACTTACCTTTAGTAGCTTTATTATATTATTAGCGTTAAAGCTAGCACTATTCTTATTACTCTTATCTATAGTATACTAGTTCTTATATATATATACTTCTTATCTCTCTCTTTCTATATTATGTCTTCTCTAGCTCTATAGGCTAGTTCTTTTCTCTAGCGTTAAGTTAATATTAGAATCTAGCGTTAGGTTAATATACTTATCTAGTATTAGTATTAGAGCGTTATCTTCTCTAATATTTATATTACTACCTCTATTACTACTATTATTATCTTAATTATATACCTACTAAGCGTAGTAGGTTTTAGACTTAGAACGTCTGTATTATTTATAGGCTTACTATTTATCTATAGTTATATATAGAAAGAGGTTATCTATTATATTAGTATTATAGTTTATAAGAGCGTTAGGTTTAGTAATAGAAGTAACTATACTCTAATAAGTATCTATCTCTCTTTAAATTATCTTAGCTAGCGCTACGTATTACTTTTAGAATTAAGTATTCTAGTTACGCGTAATAGTATAGAACTAAGCTATACTTATTAGTGTATAGTATCTAGAGTAGGTAGATAATACTAACGTTTAACTTGCTCTCTATTTATATTCTATCTCTAATAAGGCTGCTTCTATAGCTTCTTAAGTGCTAGGTATAATACTACGCTAAAGTAGGTAACTATAGTTCTTATAATTCTAGTGTAGATAAGTCTTAAGCATATTTCTTTACTTAGTAAGGTATAACTAATATATACTTTGTATATTTCTATAACTATAACTCTTACTAATATATTACTAAGAAAGTAAAGTCTATCTTAGATAAAAAAGTAAGCCTACGTTGCGTAGTATAATTATATACTAATAAACTTACTTTTACATCTCTCTTGTTTAAGAACTTCTAGTTAAGTAGTAGTAGTTAAATTCTATCTTCTACGCTAGTAGTACTTAGCTAGTATATCTTCTTTATAATATTCTTAGCGTGCGTAACTAGTTATAATTAGTACCTCTATAACTACTTAATTATCTTACTATTATTAGCCTAGCGTAGATAACGTGCGTAGAGAGATATATACCTAATAAGCTTTCTTCTTATCTAGCTAAGAGCTAATACTATTAAAGTCTACTATAAACTGCTGCTTACGCATAGTTTCTGTTATAACTTACTAACTCTTATCTATTATATTCTATATTCTCTCTTAGTTACGTTTAGAATATAAGAAATTACTATCTTTAACTAGTAAAGAGTTAATACTTTATAATAGTATTATAATAAGGTATAAAGTTGCGTAGTAGATAAGTAGTTTGTTTTTCTCTTTATATTTATTATTTTAGCTCTTTCTATAAGTAGACCTTTAGAAATTATTTGCTAACTAACTACTATTAAATAATACTACTTATTATTAGTAGTATTCTATAAGCTAAAACTAAGTACATACTATTTAGAGTTATACTTAACTATAGAGAGCGTTCTCTTAGAGTAAACTATATTCTAAAGGTAGTGTTATTATTATAGTAGGCCTTCTACTTCTTTACTAGTGTTATAATCTTATAGAAGATTTATAAAAGAGTTAGCGCCTATATATAGTAAGTATATATTAATATTAGTGTATTCTCTACAACGTACACCTATTCTTATATTCTTATCTTTACTTTCTTATATTACTTATTAGTAGTAGTGTACGTTTTTTATACTATAGCTACGCTTCTAGCTTAATTAGCTCTAGCTAGACTTTCTAAATATATTATAGTATGCACATACTTAATTAGTAGTTAGTATTAAAGCTTTTAAGTTGTAGTTTAGTTTATTCTTAACGTACTTTAGATAGCACTTTCTAGAGAAGCTACTAATTTAGCTAGGCGCTGCTGCTATAGTTATCTTTATTTACCTTATTAATATAGTTAAGATAGTAAGTGTATAGTAGATAACTAATCTATATAATAAATAAAGCTATAGTTTAATAGGTAGAGATACGTAGAGGCTAGTACGTTTGTCTGTAGTATAGAAGAATAAGAGTTTACGCCTTTTACTAGAATAAGTAGAAGGTTAGATTTAGGCTATAGGCGCTAACTATAATTAGTTATATTATGTATTCTTTCTATTAGTATCTACTATTTATTATTACTATTAGTTATATATAGTCTTCTGTCTATACCTCTTCTCTACTATACGTATCTTGCTAAACCTTTTACTTCTTAGCTATATATACTACTATTATTACTTAAATAATATTGCGCATATAAGGCTATATTATTATTACCTATAATCTATTCTTTTCTTTATATACTCTTTCTAGTCTTACTATAGAGTAGTTATTATCTATAGTCTTAGTAGTTAAATACCTTTCTAATAGAGTAGGCGTTATTATTTATACGTTATAGTGTTGCACTAACTATAATCTAAGGTTAAATTATATAGTAGACTCTTCTAGTAGTAAGTCTACTATTAATTATATTATAGAAGTAGCTCTATTAATATATATCTACTATTACTTATAGACTCTTTTATAGTTATAGTTATATTAGATTATAATATATTTTATATGTTTAATTTATTTATTTAAGAGAACCTTATAGAATATAGCTAGAAATCTATAGGCTATAGCTACTATAATCTACACTAATATTTCTCTACTTATTATTAGCTTTAGAGATTTGCCTAAAAGTTTATTCTACTTTAGACTAGCTTCTACCTTATAGTATAGTAGGCTATATATAGAGGCGTCTAGGTTTAGCGCTATTTAAATAGAATTAGTTCTCTTCTTAGATAGTATTTTAGGTGCGCTAGTAGTAAGATATATAGTAGTTAGAAAAGAGTTAATATTAGTAGCTATTAAAGTGTTTTGTAATTTCTAAGGTTGTAGTACTACGCTTAGGCTAGAGTAGGCTTAGCGTTGCGCGTGTAGCTAAAGTAGGTAATAGTTACTACTACTAATACTACTAGTTCTAAGGTAGAATCTAGCTAATTCTACGTAGATTTAGTAGAGCCTTAGGCTAAATATACTATTATTCTAATCTTATTAATAGCTAGGCGCTTATTCTGTAGGTATTATACTAGTAGTATCTTACACCTTCTATAGCTATTATGTATTATACTTCTAATTTATATTACGCACTTTTAACCTAAATCTTCTAATACGTATATCTACTTTCTTAATATATTAATATTACTATAGTTATACTCTTATAAATTAAGTAGCTTTTACTAGCTATAGTTATTAGTATTACGCTATAGTATTACTATAGGTAAGTAGTAGAGGTAGTATTAGACTCTACTATAGCCTTTATTAACGTTTCTTAAGCGTGTTAGTAGTAGACGTAGTAGTACTACTCTATTACTATTATCTATCTATCTCTCTACTACTAGATCTAACTAGCGCCTATTTATAAGATAGTAGTTATCTATTGCTAGAGACACTACGCAAATATAATAAGCCTGTGTTAGCGCCTAATATTAATAGTAGAGATAATTAAAACTACTCTCTATTATTTAATAAGCTCTCTATTCTAGATAAAAATATATAAATTTCTTATAGCCTATTAGGTAGCGCCTGTAGTAGCTTAATAATAACTAGTAGTACCTATATCTCTTAACGTAAGACTTATAAGAAAGTATAAGATTACTTTATAAGTATACCTTTACTAGATAAGCTTTGCTAGCATTTATTTTAGTAGAGTAGGTCTTTTAGTATACTTTTATACGTACTTACGCTGCGTAAACTAATAAATATATTTTACTCTTTTAATAATACTATAAATTACGCGTTTATAGTATAGCTAAACACTATACACTATACTAAGAGTAATGTAGATTTACTATTTAAAGACAAACGTCTTAAGCTTCTAACTAACCTACTATAGTTTAGTAGCGCAGAGAAGTAGTATTATCTTCTAGATACTATACCTTATAGTATACCTAAGTTATTATAGCACAGCACTAGTATTAGTATAGCTATTCTAACTAAAGTTAGCTAGAATTAGATATTTAAAAATTACTAGGTTCTATATTAGAGTGTTCTTAATATAGTTAAGTTTTAATTATTATTTCTAGTATTTAAACTCTATCTCTACTATAGTTCTAAGCGTCTCTATTAGCTTAGTATTAGTAGTAATACTAACGTCTATAATATAGATATAAAAGTATATACTAGTTTATATAATTCTACGTAGTAGTAAAATACGCAAAAGTTACTTCTAGATAGAGCTACGTTAGTGCTAGTATTTGTTAGTGTAGATAAGACGTATCTAATAAACTACTCTAGTAATTAAGTCGCGTAGCCTATATATATATCTATTAGTAATCTTTCTCTAGACGTGCAACGCTTTAGAATACTTTTAAGTAATCTTTTAGCTACTCTATTATCTACTATAAAGTATTATAATTACTTAGTTAGAGCTAAAGCTTACTATATAAGTATAAATATTATGCTAGACTATACGTAGAAATATATATTCTTACTACTCTCTCTATCTTCTCTCTTCTTCTATTCTTCTCTATAAAGCTCTACTAATAGCTTAATACTTATAGCTATTTATATTTCTAGTAAAGAAGAAGTCTATATTTAATATACTAATAGTTATATCTACTTATACTTCTTTATTATATGCAGCGTAATAGTAGATTATAAGAAGTAAGTACTTATAATAGGTATAAAGACTAGGTAATATTACACTATTTGTAAAGTTCTACCTTCTAAATACACTATTCTTATATAGCTATATTAAGAGAATAAAACTACTACTAAATATTAGTCTATCTGCACCTATCTTAATACGTAGTAGATAATTAACTAGTAGAGGCTCTAGAGAACTTAGTTAAGAGAGAAATAATATATTTATAATATAGATAATTTTGTATAGAATTATTCTTATATTAATATATATAAGATATTAGTTCTAAATCTTCTATATTAGTTATATAAGAGTATTATAAAGTATTCTATAGATTAGCTCTTAAACTTACTAGAAAAAGAGTTTAGTTCTAAGAGATTAGATACCTACTATAGGCTATGCTAGTTAGATAACTACTATTATATTATTCTAGAGTTTTCTAGCCTTAAGGTATTCTATTATATAAATATTAGCTATATTATCTAATTAACTAGAATAGATTAAAGAGCTATGTTATAGTAGATAGTTACTATTTACGCCTCTCTTCTTTAGTTATACCTAGATATAATATAATACTTCTGTGCGTTATATAACTTTGTTACTATATTATATTATTATAGCTATAATAAAGTAATACTAGAATACTTACTAAACGTATTAGAGTAAATTAATATATATAAATAGAAGCTAAAGAACTTACGTAAGCTAGGTGTAGACAAAGAGTAGTACTTTAATATACTAAAGTTCTACGCTATTACCTATTACTTATACTTTATCTAAAAGTTTAGTCTACTACTCTATTATAATTCTAGTACGTTTATAGAGGCGTTATATATATATCTTATTAAGGTATTCTTTGCTATAATAAATAAGAAGTAAACTCTAGAGTAGATTACTATCTATAATACCTGCCTTGTCTATTAGCAGGCGCTAGAGGCTTTTATCTAGTATAATTCTAGCTCTAGTATAGATAGTAATGCTATTAAAGCCTAGACTATAAGACTTAGTACTACTTTAGACCTACGTAGAACCTCTTAGTAGCGTATTAAGAATAAAGTCTAAGAAGTTTTTACTATAGAGTAGTTCTCTTAGACCTTTATAACTATCTTTAATATAGCTAGTTAGTCTAGAATAGAAGAGTTTCTAAATGTAGTAGCTATATTTATTTATAAAGAGTAGTAGTTAAAGAATAGTAGCTAGAGTAGATAATTTACGTAAGAAGCTAAGTAACTTAAGTAAAATCTAAGTTAGATTAGTTATTTTCTAGTAATAGTTAGGCTGTATATCTAGTACTAGGTGTCTACTAGACGTTTTAAGACTAACTCTACTAGAGAGAATATAGCGTACTTACGTTATACGCTAAATTAGCAGCGTAGTAGTAAGTAGCTTTACTTATAGGCCTAAGTATAAGAGTTTAACTTATCTAATAATAATACTTTACGTAGTACTTAGCTTAGGTAGGTATATTTAATCTTTATACTCTAAGACCTAGAGTAGATATAGTAAAAGTTCTTCTATCTATATATATAGATAGTAATAGTAGTAGACTAGAGTAAGCTATATTCTATTTATAGTATAGTAGTTATATAGTTAATTACTAGCTAGACTTATAGTAGAGATTACCTTTAGGCTTTCTATTACTTCTTTATAAACTAGTTTCTTTACGCGTTCTACGTTATACTATTAGATAAAGATAGCGAAATATTTATAAATAACTACGTAAATTTTATAAAGTATAACTCTTTATATAGAGAAGATTAGTTTAAAGATAACTAGGCTAGAATATAAGAGTATTAAAAGCAAAATCTAACGTACTTTTAGTTACTTATTTAATATAAGTATATTACTACTATAGTTTTAATAGTGTACTTATTACTCTATAAGTAACGCTGCGTTAGTAGTATATAATTAGGCTATTTAGCTTAGAATGTATAGAATAGAAGTAAAGCATTAGATTAGCTATCTAAAGTAGTGCGCTTATTAGCTACATATAATAACTTTATTATAGAGGTTAGTGTTTTATGTATATACTATAGTAGTAGTTTAATATAAAGTGTTACGTTTACTTACTACGCTAAGCTTAGTAAGAAATATTAAAACTTTATATAATTACGCGCGTATAAGGTATAACGTAATATATTACGTTAACACTTTAGATAGAAGTAAAATTCTTAGATAGAAGTAAAATAATTAGATAGTAAGTGCCTAAGAGCCTACGCAACTCTTCTACCTTAAAAAGTTCTATTACTACTCTCTAGTAAAGTAAGAAGAGTAAGTTAGCTTAACTCTATATAGAGCTACTTTAAATTTTATTCTAGTTGCCTAGTATATAAGCTAGACTAGAGCGTATAAAATAAGAGTAGGCGCTCTACCTATCTAGTTAACCTAACGCTACTCTTTTATTAGTTATAGTAATTATTATATTATTATAGTACTAGTTTTCTATACTATAGTAGTAATCTAACGCTTTGCGTTCTACGCTATATCTACTAGAAGTATAATAGTTCTAATAGATAACTATATAAGATAAAGTAGTATTTAAGTATTAGTTTTATATAGAATACGCTAACGTAGTGTAGATACCTAATTTAGAGAACTCTAAGGTAAGTTACCTTAGTTTATTATCTTCTACTTCTTCTAATTCTATGTCTAGTAACGCTAAAGAGTGCGCTATAGTCTAATATAACTCTTCTTTCTAATTCTAAAGGCTAAAGTATAATATTACTATATAGACGCTAATTAATTATTACGTATTAGGCCTTCTTATATTCTAACGCTATTAACGCTATTACTCTTATAGTCTTATGTTTCTTAGTTCTTATACACTTTAAGTACTCTATTACGCGCCTACTCTATTTATATACCTACTCTACCTACGCTATCTACGTTATAGTTTTATATACTATTATTTTCTATTCTAGCTATACCTCTAAGTGCGTTACTTAGATTAGATATAGAAGTACTATCTAATACGTAATTACTCTGCGTAGCTAATATTAGAGTAGAGTATAGTTATAAGAAGGTAATATAGCTACTCTATATAAGCTATTAATAAGTTACGTAGTATTATAATAATGTATCTAGATTACGTAAGTAGTTAGATTACGCTAACACCTGTAATTAGAAGTTAGAATTAGAACTAGCTATATTGTAGTTAGTTAACGTAGCACTATCTAGTTATATAGTAGGTTTTAGTAGTTCTACTATATTATTGCTAAAGAGGTTAAATTAAGCTATAGTTGTATTTTCTATATATAAGCTATCTTAGTCGCTGTATAAGACTAATAAATTTAAAATCTAATATAAGTTAAGTTCTCTAGATAATATTTAATAGTAGTAGTTTATTACTATAGTAAGTAATATAGAGTTTAGTAGTGTTGTAAAGTTTGTAGTATATGTACAATCTTTATTACACTTATAGTAATAAACACTTCTTACTTACTTCTATTAATATAGGTAAAGAGAGTTATACTAGAAATTTAATAAGTAGTATTATTAGGTAAAATAGTTTTCTTACGTCTATAGTTAGTATAGTAATTAATAAGGTATTATATAGGTAGACGTAGCCTTAAGATACACTAGTGTAACTAGATTAATATTTATCTAATCTAACTTTAGATATTCTACGTTATTATATTCTATACTAGTAAACATAAACTAGATTTTACTAAACTACGCCTACTTTTTCTTTTCTTTATAGTTCTTAGTTATAGTGTATAGTTACAATATGTACGCTATTACGTGCTTTAGAACTTATATATTATTATACTATTATTATTATTATCTATATCTTTGCTAATTGTAGGCTCTAGTATACTATTAATATTATTATTACTATCTATAGAGTTATTATTAATAGAAACTGCCTTAAGCTATTTTTTAATAGTATATACTAATAATGCTGTATTAGATATATACTAGTTCTTATTAGTGTATTCTAGCTAATACGCGTCTATAGAGTACTTCTTATTAAGGTCTTATATATATAGATGTTACTTATTGCGTATACATGCATTAGAAATAGTAAGATTAAGGCTCTTAGTGTACGTAATATATATATTACTTATACTAGTTTTATTACTATTAGTTATTAGTTTAGCGTATATAGAAATAGTATATATTATACTATAGTTTAATTTAAACTAAAGAAAGAAGTAGTTATAGAGTAGTTTAATAGCAACTACGTAAGAGTTAGAATTAGTTCTAATAAGAGATAGAGTAGAAGAAGAGACTTTACTAAAGAGTGCGTTAATTAATATAACTATAGTTTCTATTTTACCTAAGTAGAGTATAATCTAGCAGAGTCTAGACTTTATATTAATTATTATAGCCTAGTTATATATTCTACTACTTTTAGAAGTCTCTGTTAGTCTATTAATTCTACTAAGTATATACTATAGTTAACGTAGTAGTCTTACACTTAACTCTATTAATAATTAGAGTATTAGTTAGAATTAAGACCTAGTCGCTAGAAGTATCTATTATGTTAGGTATAGATAGTGTTATATAGTATAAATATAGATTTAGGTCTATAGTAAGAAAATAGTATAGACTATAGTAATAAGGTAAGTATTAAATAGAAAGCTATAGTTATAGTAAAAGTTAAGGTTATAGTTAAGGTAAAGGCTACTTAAAGTATAGTGTAGAGATAGCTATAAAGTAAGGCTATAATACTTTGCCTACTAACGCTAGTTTAATTGCGTTATTATTAATATAACTAACTCTAACTTAGTAGTAACTACTACGCATATATAAAATTAACTAATATTTTCTATATCTATCTATTACCTATAGTAGGCCCTCTGCTACTAGAATCTGCTATTACCTGTCTACTAGGTTAATTCTCTATTACTACTACTAGCCTACTAACTAACCTACCTACCTTCTTCTACTACCTACTACTTACTTTTAATATAGCTAATACTCTCTTATATAATATCTATAGGCTTACGCTCTTAAATTATAATAATATTAATATTTATAATACTCTTAGCCTTAACCTCTACACTAAGTAGGCCTTTACTAATATTAAAACCTTCTATAAGGCCTACTACAACGCTGCTCTACGTCTATATCTAGACAAGTTAGTAAGTAAAGGCTAGGTAGTACTACTAGATACTTAATTTAAAGAACTAATAGGTCTAATAGACGTAATCTTAAATCTTTTACTCTATAACTAAGGCTTAGCGTTCTAATTTATACACTATAACGCTTAGCGCTACTATAACATAGTTTAGAATATTAAAGATTCTACTAGACTATAGACGCTAGCAACAAATACTATAAGTAGAGTTTAGGCACTACTACTCTAAGTACTACTACTCTAAGTACCTCTACTCTAAGCACTGCTACTCTAAGTACCTCTACTCTAAGCACTGCTACTCTAAGCACTACTACTCTAAGTACTACCTCTACTACTTCTACTACCTACCTAGCTATAACTAAGATTTATAATAACCTCTTTATAGAATACTAGTAGCGTAGAGGTAGGCTAGAGTTTCTATAGACTACTTAACTAATCGCACCTATACCTACTAAGCTCTTAGAGTAATTACTTAGATAGTAGATTACTGCTCTATTACAAAGGCCTAATAATTAATATATCTAATAGTAGTAATAGTAAAAAGAGTATGTCTAGACTATTAGTGCGCTATTAACTAGCGTTAAGCGCCGCTAACTATAATAATAACCTACTCTAGTATAACTTTTACTAAGTAGTGTAACCTTGCTACTAGCACTAATAATACTACTAATATATAGAGAATACTAATAATTATACCTCTTTTAGATACCTACTTATAAAAGATAAGTGTATAATAAAAGAGGTACTTTTTAAAACAAAGCCTAACTTAATAACTATAATATATGCTTTTACGCGTAGCTAGAGTAATCTATTTTATAAATATATTATTATAGCTACACTTAGCGTAAATAATTACCTAGTGTTTATAGTTAGAAGCTATAATCTAGAAAAGAAAAAGCTGCTAACGTAGAAACTAGATAGATTAGAGCGTTTAAGCGCTATAAGTAAGTAGAACCTTACTAGATTTATTCTCTCTATTAGAGCTTAGAGTAGTCTAGGTATACGTAAAATAAAAATATATCTATAGAAGCTTAGAGCTAATAGCAGCAAGTTGTTAGAAGTAGAAGAGTAGAGTAGCTAATTAAATATTTCTAGATAGTATTAGATTAAGTGTATAGATACTATATAGCTATTATCTACTTAATTATACTAGTCTATATTTATACTTTCTCTATCTATTTCTACGTAAATTATAGTAAGTATATAGAAACGTATATAGAGAGTTATATATTTACTTATTCTTTTTAATACCTTGTCTACTTAATTACCTTACACGCTAATTATATATCTATTCTTAAGTACTATCTATAAAGCCTAGTCTTATTATTTATTTATAATAGCTTTATTATTACTATTAGATAAGCTAACTACCTATATCTATAGTATGCTGTATAATACTATATACGCGTGCTGCTAGATTTTATAAATAGAGAGGCTACTAGTAGTGTAGACTAATAACTAGTTATAGATTAGAACCTCTATAACTTATATTAGAGTGCTATTAATATTAACCTTATAGTTATTATAATAGAATACCTTATAGTTCTTAGTAGCGTAGGTAGCTATAAAGAGATAGATAATAAGGTTTCTATTCTTATTAATAGCAACCTAGTTAGAATTATACTTATCTAGAACTACCTAAGTAAAGACTAAGTAGGCCTACTAAATTTAATAATAGTTATAGATAATAGAGAGACTATTAATGTTATCTCTAAATTCTCTAAAAAAGATAGTACTAATCTCTACTTATTTATTAAGTATAAGGCTAGCGTTAGTAAAGGCTATGCTATTAGCTAGTATATTACTCTAAGAGCCTTCTTTAACGCGTAAGTTAGAGCCTAAGTTAGTCTTATAGTTAAGAATATCTCTAGATAGAGAAACTAGTAGAGTAGGTAAGAGTACTAGTAGAGTAGCTACTAATACGTAACTAGCAATAATCTATATACTACGTAGTGTTAGTAAACGTTGCACTTACGCATATAGAATATAAAATGTATTTACCTAGTAAAGTAGAAGAAGTATAAGTAACTATAGGTATAGTAGTAGTTTTACTATAGTAAAGTAGAACCTTTTATTAGTAATTACGTAGTAGAGATAAAGCTAATAGTTTAGTATAAAACGTACGTAATAGAGGTAGAGAGTAGGTAAGATAGCGCTATTACTAGATATATTAGAGAAAAGCTATACTAATAGGCGCAGCTGCTAAGGCTCTTAGATATTTACCTTTATCTATAGTTAGTAAGGCCTGTAATCTACGCTCTCTTACTATAATGTATTATTAAAACGTATATAATGTATTACTTAACTTTCTAAAACGTTTATATTTCTATAATATATTTGTTTAATAGTTTAGATATATAGTTTAGAACTACTTTATACTAGAATTTATTTACTAGAAAGAATGTAGAAATCTTATATATATAGCTATTACTATTTTTAGTATAGTAAAATCTATAATATATAGTTGTAGTAGTAGTTATTTTTAGTATATATATTCTATACTTATAGCAGCTATTATTTTTATAGCACTACGTAGATAAGATTATTATATTTATAATAGTTGTTGTTTTTAAAGTAGTAGTTTAGAATTCTATAATTACTTTTAGATTCTAGAATATTACTAGTCTAATAGCTATTTTTTAGTAGTAGAAGAGTAAAGTAAGAGTGTTAGAGAATTATATATTTGTAGCTAATAGTTTAAGTACCTACGTAGTATTAAGATATTTCTAGTTTTAAAAATAGTATAGTATTAGAGCTATAGGTAGATTAGTTATAAGATTAATAGTCTATGTAGTAAGTATAGTATTATCTAATTTCTATACTAATAGAACGCACTTATAGATATTAAGTAGTTCTATCTAAGTTCTAGTTAAACTAGACGTATATAATTATTTAAGTAGTTTCTTTTAGTTTTAGAATATATATTTAAAGTTCTCTTATTCTAGTTAAAGCGTTTATAGGTACCTATAGACACGTAACTAAGAATAGTATAAAAATGTTACCTAGGTAGTCTTTTATGTATACTCTAACTCTATAATACTTAATAAGTATTTTAAAAAGAAACTAAAAGAGCTAAATATACGCTAGTTTTCTAAAAAAAAATAACTATAAATCTCTATATAGCTTTGTCTTTTCTTAAAAATAGTAAGTAGTTTGTTACTATAGAGCGTAGTCTTTTTACTAAAATAAATAATACTTACTCTAACTATATAATACTTAATAAGCATTCTAAAAAGATATTATATATATTAAATGTACGTTTTTTTTCTAAAATAGTACGCTGCTTATTACTATAAGGCGTAGTCTTTTCTCTAAAATAAATATAATAGTTTACTATAAAACGTTATTCTTAAAATAATAACTATATATATATATACTGCGTATATACTAGTTTTAGTAGCGTATAGACTAGGTAGCTAACTATATATATTACTATGTGTAGAGATACTTATTTCTATTATTACATACTTTACTTATATAAGTATTTCTAAAACCTTTTACTCTATTGTAAATATGTAGTAGTAGCTAGACTCTAAAAACTAAAGGCTTATTAGCCTATAGATATAAGATTACGTTAGCGCTACCTAGATAGTAATAGTATTAAAATTATAAAGTAGTAAAGCTATATACAAAATAGCCTAATATAAAAGAAGTATTAGCTAGCTATAGGCTTTTTAAATAATAGAGCGCTAAGATAATATATAAACTAGCTCTGCCTACGCGCTTTTCTATACCTTATCTTAAGAAAGTAAATGTATAATAAGAATATAAAACGTTAACTATGTTTAATATACCTTTATTTTTATTATATTCTACTTCTTCTAAATTATTAAAAAACTTCTAGACTAAGATTTATAGTTTAAGCTAGTAGCGTAGTAGAGTAAAAGACCTTAGTAATAAGATTATAAGCGTATATTTAATACTATATTATAAATAATAGATATATTATTAAACTATAGAGGTATATATATTTTCTATACTAGACGTAGTCTACTACCTTAGAGTTTACGTTATCTTTAAACTATACTAAAATAAAAGTAAAAGCTTTCTATAAGTTAAGCACTATTCTATTCTACTAAATTTATTAAAAGTAGTATAGGCGTAATAAAAGAGCTTAGCAATAAAATTATAGGTATATATATAATACTACGTTCTAAATAAGCGTTATTAGACTATAGAGATATATAAATATTCTATACTAGACGTATTCTACTACCTTAGAGTTTACTTTATATTTAAACTATACTAAAACAAAAGTAAAAGCATTATATAAGTTAAGCACTATTCTATTCTACTAAATTTATTAAAAGTAGTGTAGGCGTAGTGTAGTAAAAGAGCTTAGTAATAAGATTATAAGCGTATATATAATACTATATTTAAAAAGTGTGCTATAATATATTATAATAAGCTAAGATAGAGTTAACTATGCGCTAATTAACACTAGAATAGAGTATAAATTAACTCTTCTAGCACTCTATCTACTTTACACTACTTCTCTATACACTAGTCTTCTAAAATAAAATACCTAACTCTAAAAGATTATAAGTATATATATAACACTATATTCTAAAAGTATACTCTACTAATACTATTACCTACTAATATAGTAAGTAGATATAGGTTTATATAAAGTAATAATTTAATAGCCTAATAATATATAAAACGTTAATAGCGTTTAACTTACTATAGTTTCTATTATATCTATCTTTTCTAGTTTATCTAAAAACCTCTAGCTTATAATTCTATAAGTTAAGCTAGCTATTAAAATATAGAAATAACTATATAATGTTATAGTCTATGTATTTATATCTCTAAGGCGCAATATAGCTTATAAACCTTTCTACCTATCTTAAAATTAAAGATTACTTATTAATAAGTTATTATCTTATCTTTCTTTTTTACCTCTTACTAAAAGTCTATGTATAGAAGAGAGTAAGAATAGCTAGACGTACTAGTAGAATAAAAAAATAAGTAGTTTTCTACTACTAATATATACGTATTAATATATTACTAATATCTTTATTAACACTAGAGCTTATAAGACTAGTGTTAATAAATAGTAGCTACCTATCTACTAGGTAGTAGTACCTATTTAACTATATTATATATAAGTAACACTAGTACTATCTCTAGATAGGTAGGTAGCTATAAGTTTTTTTTTTATTTTCTTACTTTTTAGCTCTGCGTTTAAAACATAATAAGGCTATATTAAAGAGATTTAGTAGTAAGTAACTATAAAATATTATAGTAAAATAGAGACTTTTATTTCTAAGAAAAGAGTAAACTTTTACATATATTAAGCTATTTTACAAACGCGTAGTAAGAGTAGTGTTATAGAAGTAAGTATAAAAGATTAATATTTTTTATATACTTCTTAGCTACTAGTACTTATATAGGCGCTTAATATATAGATTTATATATTAGACTACGCGCTAAACTTTAAACTAGCTCGCTCTTTAGATATAGATTATATTATACGTATATAAGTAGAATCTATAAGAACTATAGTAGTATTATATTAGTAGCTATAGTACTATGTAGGCATCTTAGATATAGAATAAATAGGCGTTAGTAGAAGCCTAGTGCCTAGTTAGCTAAGCGCTGCTAGCAGCTCTTATAGTAACTAGAAATCTCTTTAACTTAGCTAGATTATTAGTAATACCTTTAAATAAGTATTCTATAGCTATAATTATATTAAACGTAATCTAGTTAGTCTCTCTATCTAATAACTATAGTAGTAGCTTATTACTAGTAATGCTTAAGTTGCGCATATTAAAGCTAATAGTATTAATCTTAGACAGCGTTACTATTATAATATATTCTAGTAACACCTCTCTATTACTCTTATACCTAACTACTCTAATTACTAGTATTATTATCTCTTCTATCTTACGCACTAACTTTATAAGTATAAGAAGTCTATTCTTAGTTACGTAATATCTAAACGTCTTACGTAGTTTATCTAGACTTATATACTTAGTAAAGAGAATATATTATAAGATTAGATATTAGAGAGTACTACTATTAGTTATAGTTATAGCTAGGTAGTTATTAGCGCTATTATTATTACTATATAGATTAATAACTAGTGTAAACTCTTTAGCATAACTACTACGCTGCTAGTAGTTACCTAGAATAGCTATACGCTGCTTTTGTAAAAAGGTACTATCTATAATATTATTATTATTAGAGTTATTATTAAGATTATTAGTTAGGTTAATAATTAGTAGTTATTTACTAGTAGGTAGAGTTACTCTACGCTACTTACCTACACTATCTACTAAGCTAGGTACTACGTAAGTTCTAAAACGTAGTAGTAGTAGTATAAATATTCTATTATTACTAGCTAAACTAAATATATAGTATAAACTAGTGTTAGTAGACGCTGTAGACGCAGCAAACGTAGTAGATAGTAGGTAGATAGAGGTAAATGCGTAAGTTAATAGTGTATAGTATAGAGTAGAGGCTACTAGAGTAGTAGGTGTAGTAGTTAGATTTATAGAGAATATAGTAACTAGACGTAGCGTCTATACGTTAGTTATACTTATAACGTTCTAGGTACTTTATAAATGTAGAATTATATTTATATAGATTATAGTTAAGTAATATACCTACTCTTATAAACTTATATTCTTTATAATATTAAATAGTTCTCTAATAGCTGTATAGTTAGTGCTAGGTAGCGCTAGGCGTTCTAGAAGCTTATTAGGCGTAATATAGAGAGCAGCAGTGTTTAGTTATACCTTAAACTTACGTATAGTCTGTATATAGACTAGCTATAGACAGATACTAAGCATATTATAAATATTAATATTTTAATAATAGTTAAGTTTAATACTACGCATAGCTATAGTAAGATACTAGAGTAGACTCTTTAAGTAAAAGTAGAAGTAAAGATATAAGTAGAGTTAGCTATATTTAGAGTATATTATAATAGAAGTGTTACTTAAGAAGCTATTATAATAGAAAAGAGAAGAGTAGACGTAATTAGAGCTGTAGCCTTATAGTTATAGTAAGTAAAGCTAGTAAGTAGTAATTTTAACGCTTTGCGTAGTAGTAAGTAAAGAGAAGATATATAATAGATAAAGCGTGCTGTATAGTAGAGATATAAGTTATAAGAGCGCGTAAGTAATAAGTAATAAGTAGGTAATATAAGAGTATTAAGGTAAAGTAGTAATATAGTTAGAGTGCTAGCTAAGAGTTATAGAGGCAGCGAAGCAAGTATATTTAACTAGTATTATAATACCTAGATATTACTTAGTTACCTTAACTTTAAACCTTACACTAAATCTATATCTAAATTTACCTCTATATTACTATAAAACCTATACACTAACCTTTCTCTCTATAATAATCTAAGTTACTATCTTGCTTTTTCTTTCTATTATATTAATACATATACCTATCTAATCTTTATTCTCTCTACTATACCTAACTACTATAAGCTATAGTATGCTTATTCTAACTAGTATATTAATTACTAGCAAGATTAAGTGTACGTATACTAGATATAACTACTAGAATAAATAAGACTAATACTCTAATAGGCGTTACTACTAAAGATAGTAAGTTTAAGTAGATAGTATATCTAGACCTAGAGCATAAGTAACGCTGCGTTGTGTTATGCACTAGTAAAGCTAGTAACGCAAGTGTCTCTATCTAAGAACTTTACTATATATAACGTATATCTTATAAGCTACTATATATAGACTAATATTATTTATAGACCTTACTAGTCTACTAGACTTTTAATTCTATCTTGCTTTTGTATTAAATAATAGTAGTGTCTGCACTGCACTTATATACTATTAATAGGTTAATTATAGTAATATTAATATACCTAATATATTACTACTAAGTTTAGAACCTAAGTGTAATAGCTCTATAGTTTAGGCGTATAACTATAAGTCTATAGGTTTACTAGACGTAGTAGTTAAAGATATAATAGGTATGTTATAGTTAGAGGTATATAATAAGAATTTGTATACGTTTAACGTTAACTACACTATATATATTATTAAGAAATAGCTAGGCGCCTTGCTTCTAGAGTATAATATAGTAAAGAATAAAGGCGCATCTATTAATATAGACACTAAGAAGTTTAGTAAAGAATATAGTAATGTATTAATAGCTAGTAACGTAGGTATATAGTAAGTACCTAGTAGAATAAAGAGATAATCTTAGTATAAGACGTACGCGTAATATTGTGTTTGCTAAGAGCATAAGTATATAATTACTAAGTACTCTCTACTTAAGTAGCTATAGCTATTTTAATTATAGTTATTTTAGTTATAGCTATTTTAGTTAGAAGTTAGGTAAATATTCTTCTACTAATGCATTTGTATTAGATTATTATATAAACTTATATAATATACCTTACTCTTATATATAATCTAAGGCGTATCTTATAATTCTATAAACTAGTTACGTTATCTACCTATTTTAGAAGTAATTATTCTAGACTACGTATCTATGTCTATAGAGGCGTATACGCGCGCAAGAATTATAGAGATATCTAGAGTAGTTAGGTAATTCTAAGGTAAATAAGAAAATATAGAATAGTATTATTAAAATAGATAGTAAAGTAGTAGTAGCTATTACTAAGAACTAACTAATAACTTACCTTTACGCGTAATACCTACCTACTACCTATATACTTACGTTAACTTGCCTATAACTTAGGTAAGCTATTCTACGTATAATAACTACTCTAGACTACGTCTAACTTCTACTCTTTTCTAAATAGTTTTATTCTCTTAAACTATAATACTAGAAAGAATACACTAACTATATAGGTTACTCTCTATTACGCTCTACGCCTACGCTATAACTATGCTCTTGCTACCTAGTAGTAATAAGGCTTTATTATTATTAACTAAGAAGCGTCTACTAATAAACCTATAGGTCTATACTAAGAGTTGCCTATTAGTAAAAAGTAGTCTAAGTATAGGTAAGCCTATTAAGGTAAGTAGTAATAAGAATACTTATAATAGTTAGAAAGAATAAGATACTTATAGATAAGAGAGTAATAGTAGTGCTACTATTAATAATACTAACTATAACTATAACATATTCTTATACACACACTATAGTAAGTAGTCTATAGATATTAAGAAAGAGGTAAGTAATCTACTTACTCTACTAGTATAGAAAGACAAATAGCTATACTATATAAACTCTAGAAACTAGACTTTATTTATATATAAGTTGTCTAATAATAAGAAGATTATAATTACTAGGTAGGTATATACTTCTAAGAGAGTCTCTATTAATAAGAATACTATAGTCTGCGTAGGTGTTATTAGGTAACTATATTAAGACTAGTAAGCGTACCTAGAGTATCTTATTACTACCTATGTTTGTAGCTCTAACTTAATTCTAGAAGTGCTCTTAGTTAGTATTAATAGCGCTAGGCTAGAACTATAGAAAGTAGGTAAATTATTTTCTACTATCTATTACAAAGACATCTAACTCTATAGCTACTAGTTCTCTCTATTTACTAGTATAATACGCGTAGTATTTAAGAGGTTTCTAAGAAATCTATATTATAGTAAGAGAGAATAGCCTACAGGTTTTCTTAGGTAGAAGCTAGAGTCTATTTAGTATATAGAGAATTAGGCTAGTAATAATAGCTTATTAAGAAGTGTATAATACCTAAGAATAGGCTATAAGGCGTTAGTAGTAATATATAATATAATATAGTATTACGCTATAAGCTATAACTTCTATTATATATTCTTTCTTTATAATATTACTTTGTGTATATATTACGCGCGCGCTGCGCGTATATACTATTATTATAAGATAATGTTATAATATATAACGTAATCTAAGCTAGTAATTTTACTTACTCTACAGCCTATCTACTTATTACTTATAATATTCTTTTATAATATTTCTACATAATAATATTACTACCTAATTATACCTAGCTACGCCTTTAATAACGCTTATCTACTTCTTACTAGCTTCTATTCTTTTTACTTACCTTACGCTACGCTTATCTACTCTATATTACGTAATACTACTATCTATATTACTATGTTACTACCTCTTACTCTACGCCTAAAAGGCCTAGCTATTAGGTAATACAACCTACGTAATATATATACACTTTAACTATAAAGCTATTAGAAAGCGCTAATTGCAACTACGCGCTTACTACTATATTACTACTTTTTACCTTACGCCTTTTAGGTCTAGCTCTTAGATAATATAGTAAGCTACTATTCTCTTACCTACTTACTATATATATACCTTAATATTAGTATTCTTAGAAAGCGCTAACTATAACTGCGCGCTTATTTCTATATTACTACCTCTTATCTTACGTCTTCTAGGTCTAGCTTTTAGGCAACGTAGTAAGCTACTATTCTCTTACCTACTAATAAGAGCCTACAACTTAAGGTAGCTATTCTCTACTATCTAATCTGCCTAAACTACTATCTATACTCTTCTAGTAAGAGTATTAATAGCTATACGTAATTCTAACTAAACTATAAGCTAATCTAATAAACAGAAGAGAGCCTAAAATAAATAAGATTAGAGAAAGGTAGTAAAGTTACTATAGATAAGTAAATAGAAGTAGATTTAATAAGAGCTACTATTCTTCTTACTAAACACCCTCTATGTGCGCCTCTACTCTAGTTACTACTCTAGTAAGACTATAAAGTAAGTAATATAAAAGAATAAGCTATTAGAGCTATAAGGTAGAGCGCTAGTTAATATACTGTACACTAGCTCTATTATAGTTGCTAGCATCTCTAATTCTAACTACACACTAAACTTATCTACCTCTAAGTTTATAGCTCTACGTCTAACTAGCTATCTATTAAGTAAAGAGTAAGTAGAGCTAATAAACTAAGCTACTGCGCTAGAAAAAGTAAACTACTATTATAATATAACTATCTAGTAAGCTAATACGCATAGTTAGAGATATAAATTAATACTATAAGCGCCTATAGGCTGTTCTTTAAGTAGATCTAGTTAGAGATATAGTAAAAGTACTTACTTACTGCTTTTACTTCTGCTGCTCTCTAAAATAAGAAACCTGTTATTATTGCTATAACCTATAAGCTTCTTAACTACCTTAATGTAGTGCTAAGTAAAGCTACTAGGTAACTTAGATTATTAGATAAGAAGGTATATAATAAGATGTATATAGAATATTGTAATATAGCTAAGACTATATAGTCTTAGATTAATAAATTAAAGAGCGTAGATAAGTATAAGGTATAGTATATAGCTAACTCTAACTGTACGTAAACTTTAATATACTATATAGGTAGCCTAGAAAGTATACTTATAGTGTTAGTAGTAATAAATAGTAGAACTAGCTTCTACTATAATCTAGGTAACTATAGTAAGCGTACGCTACTATACTAAAACATATATACTAACTATAATAGTCTACTATTACTCTATTATTATTATTCTTAAAACACCTAGACGCTTACTTCTATCTAAGATAGAGTACAGTATAGAGGTAAAAACTAGTAATATTATCTACTTTCTAGCAGCGTAATAATACTACAAACTAGAGATTCTCTCTAAACCTAGTACAAATATAAAATAGATAGTGCTAATGCTATAGACTAATTAACTTACTATAGATACTATAAAGCTACTAGAGAAGATTAAGTTTTTTATAGTAGCGCTAGATGCTAAAGACTAGATTAATAGCTAATATAGAAAATAACTAAACTAACTAAGCTACTACTAATAAAAGACTACTAAGTAATCTAACTACTTTTCTATACTAGTGCTAATTGCACAAATTAAATAATAAGCTAAATTTCTTTCTACTAACGTAAACTATTTACTCTTACACTTTTACTCTAGTAACGTTACTCTATAACATAATTTCTAGGCCTAACACTTTCTACTTTATTATAATAAGAGTAGTAGATGCCTATATAGTTAGTAAGATTTATAGTAATATTAAGTAAAGCGCGTAAGTAGACTTTAGTTTATATAAATAGCACTATAAGTGTATTAATTCTATAGTAAAGATAACTTACTATTAGAGATTTAAACTTATAGTAAAGGTAAGTAGAATAAATTAGGTCTTATAGTAAAGATAAGTAAGATAGTAGATAAGCTATCTAACTTGCCTACTCTTAAAATTCTAGTCTTAACTACTCTACTCTCTGCAAAATAATAGCTCTATAACGTAGGTAATTAACTAGTATAGTAGAACTTAGCGTAAGTTATATTAAGAGTGTTAAGAACCTAGATATCTTTAATAATCTTAGAGTTAACCTTTATAACATTACTATTACTAACTTTAACTACTTTTACTGCATAGTTTAAACTACTACTCTTAGCCTATACTCTAATAGACTTATAGTAGATATATAAGTAATACTACCTCTACTATAAACTACTCTTAATAGATTAAACTCTCTTATCTCTAAACTTAAAGAATTATAACCTTAAACCTTAAGTAACGCTATTACTAAAATTAATTAAAAGAGTAAGACTAGTTAGAACTCTACCTAGCGTATTAGCAACTAGGTTAGAATATAAACACTACTAGTAGTACTATAAACTATAGCAGCGCTCTTAACTACACTAATATCTACTATATAAGCTCTATCTACGCTATAACACTCTATACTTCTAATAACTACTAACTCTATAAGCGCGTTAGAGAGTAGCTACTAGAATAATAATAGAGAGTTATAACTAGTACCTTATACTAGCTACCTATACTAGAGTAGCCTATCTACTAGTAATAAGTATAATCTATCTCTAAAAAGGTTAGAGTTATTCTAGCGTAGTATGCCTCTAACTCTATCTAAGCTAGCTCTAGCGCTAGTAAGTACTCTAGTAATACCTACACTAATAGAGAATAGAACTGCTAACTAGCCTATTTTACTATCTAATAATAAGAATAATAACGCTTCTAAGCTAAAGTCTACTCTATCTTACTCTAGTAAGCATAGTTACTAATAGACACTAGTATTAGCTTCTACTTTATTAACTTACCTATATACTATAAAGTTATACTAACTAGTAAATAAGGTAAAGTAATACTACACTACTGCAGAGCGCTCTAACATATACATAGTTATTAGTAGTGTAAGAAAGTATAATAAGAATATAACTACAAAACTATAATATATAGTTACTATAGCCTTAATATTAAATAAGAACCTTATCTACTATATCTACTTACGCGCTACTAATAGTAAGCGTCTAGCTAACTAAAATAATAGAAAGAGAGTAATTAGGCGCTTTAACATTAACTATATAAGCGTCTAGAATAAGTATTTTATTAACGTCTCTAAGAGTAACCTTATAAACATTCTATATAAGTTATAATAAGTAGATATATTATATACGCTCTAGGTAGCGCCTAAGAATATAGAGACATAATATATAGATAAGTAAGAAGAAAAGGCTAATCTAAATACTAAAGTTTATACTTATAGTATAAAATATAACTTTATATAAAGATATATATAACTATAAGTATAGTAAAGTTAAAGTAGACTAGAATATAGTAGTCTACTATAGTAAGGCTAGCCTAATAGTTACTAATTATGTTATTAGCGTAAGTTACGCTACTAGAGACTAGCTAAGTGCCTAGACGTAGACAGCTAAACGTACACTAGCTAACGTTAATATATCTACTACTATAGTTGTAACTTACCTAACTTTTACCTACTAAGTCTAACACTACTCTATTTGTATATCTTCTAATAACTAACTAAACTCTATATATATTATAACTATAGCTAATAAACTACGTGCGTAGTAATAACTTAAGGCTCTTTAGGCCTGCTACATTAGTATTAGAAGCGTAGACACTACTAAGTATAAATAGATATTTAATATTACGCGTAACTTACTCTTAAGCTACGTTAGCTACTTACCTCTTCTATAGTATATAAGTATTAGACTAGGTTAACTGCGTAAAAAGACTAGACTATAGTTACTAGAGCGTATAGTTAGACCTATTAGGCCTTTATCTAAGGTAAGTAATAGAAATATTAAAGTATAGAAGTAATAAGCTAATAGAAAGTAGTAATAGAATTAATTAGAAGAACTTAGACTAAAACAATAGACTTAATTATAGAGATATATAGAGAATAAAGATCTAAAGTAAAAGCTACTTTCTATCTCTAGTACGTATACGCGTAACGCTAGCTTATAAATAAAAGAAATAAGTAGATATATACTACTTATCTATAGCTATTAAAGCTAATACTATAAAGTTATTTAGTAGCGTAGCGTACGCTAAGTAGGTAGTAAAGTGTATATATTTTAGCCTCTCTTAAGATACTCTAATTACTACTATAACTAGAGCCTAAAGTCTTTCTTTAACTTATAAAATAAGGTTAATTTTATTTAGTTTACTACTACAAAGGTCTTATATATAAGCAAAAGTAAGTCTAGTATACTTTATATTAGCTAAGTAGTAGATAATATACCTATACTTTTATACTAGTAAACTACAAATGCTAGCTATAAGTAGAAAGAAAAAGGTGCACTACTAGAAGGCTTAAGTAAACTACTATAGAACTTTTAGATAAAAATATGCTACTACTAACGCCTTTATATATAGATCTATAAGCTTACTAATGTTATTTTATTATTAGCTGTATCTACTATAAAGCTACTATTACTTAAGCGCGCTTCTAGTTACGCTATATAGCACTAAAGTTCTTTTTACTACTTTATCTATCTAGCTAGTATGCTATTCTTAGAATAATAGACGCGTAGAGGCTTAACTTATATAAAACTATTAGATTACGCTAAGAAGACTATACTAATATATAAGAAATAGACTTATAAGAAAGTGTATAATTAGATATATAAAACTAGCTAGTTAATAAAAAACGTAGAAATTGCAACGTTAAGCTTAGCGTTCTAGAGTACTTAAACTAGAGGCCTAACTAGATATTAAGCTCTTTATCTAAGTCTAGATATATAATATTAGTATTTTGTCTCTTCTTATTATAGTAGTAAAATAAGGTAGTAGTTAATAGATAATAATATAGTAAGTAAGAGCTACTTTAAATTAGCATCTTTACTTTCTAACTCTAATTAGTAGTAGAGCGTATTTCTAGGTTTATAGTACTTTAGAGTATTATAGTATAAGCGTAGAAGCGTTTATTATACTAGCGTAGAGAAAGAAGAGAAGATAAACTAGTAAGTATAAAGTAGGCCTTATTACGCGCTTAATTATTGTATATAGCGCTACGCCTAAGATTTTTATAACATTAGTATAGTGCTAGAGGTAGATAATACTTATAGTTAGTAGAAAGAGTAGAATATCTATATAGTAAAGAAGAGCTTACGCTATTCTCTATATAGAACTTATTAACGCTATTATAGTTACTTCTATAGAAGTCTAAACCTATCTTATCTATTAGAGAGATAGAGAAGCCTTACGTAGAGGTAATAATATTAGCGTACGTAGATACTTTATAAAGAATAAAGGTAAGCTCTTATAATAGGCTATAAGCTACTTATCTACTCTAGAGATCTAGAATAGCTATTTCTTCTTATATAAAAGTAGAATTAACTAGAAAATCTTATTAGATAAGATAGAATACTACTATAGGTAATATACTAGCCTAGCGCTATAGTAAGCTCTTTCTCTTCTACTATCTAAGCTATAGCTATATTTAAGACCTAACTTTAGCAAAGTCTATAAGGCAAGAATTTATTTACTAAATTCTAAATATTTCTCTTAAGCTCTCTTCTTTATACTTATAGAAGCGCTAAATAGTTAGATCTTCTTTACTACTAAATACGCAATTTAATAATATAGAAAGTGTTAAAATTATAGCCTTTATACCTCTTAATATTAACCTCTCTATATTACCTACTCTAAAGTTAAATATAGTAGGCTAATGTGTGTAGTAGCGCTCTAGCAATACAGAGAAAGATAGATATAGAACTTAGAATAGTAATAATAATAAAGATAAACCTCTAAAAGTTGTACTAGCTCTACTACGTCTAAATAGAGAAAATAGAAATAATAAGAATAATAACTACTACTAGAGCTAAGAAGAAGAGAACGCTAAAGACGTAGAAGATAAAGTAATACTAGCTAATAAATAATGTAAAGTTATATAAGTTAAGAAAAGTAGAGAGTCTAGCGCTAAATTGTTTAGATTTACTCTTAAATACAACCTATTCTTTAACTTACTAGGCCTTAGAAAACTATTATAACTAGTGCTATAAGTATAGTAGCTATAGTACTAGTCTTACGCTCTAATAAAGTAGTAGATAAAGTAGTTAGAGTTCTTATTATTGCTTTGCTAAGCGTACTTAATATAGAGAGAGTAACTCTAACCTATTACTAAGTTAAGCTATATAGTGCTCTTAAGAAAATACTTAAAAATAGACTATTAACCTCTATAGCTCTGCAATATAGCACTAAACTTTAGCTTCTTACTTATCTTTTATCTAAGATTTACCTATTTATAATATAGATTAGAAAAGAAGTAGTAAAGTAGATAGTTAGATTACTATAGCTAAATCTTACCTACGTTCTAGCACTATTAATTCTATAAGAAGTAGGTACTAAGTTTATTTATAATATAGAACTTATAGAGACTTATTAGTAGGTAGACACTCTAGCTATAACTACGCTTAATAAGAGTAATAAGATTAGCCTAGAACTAGTTAGAAAAGACTGCCTACGTAGTAAAGGCGTAGTAGTTTACTATAAAAGAAATTAGTAATTAGAGTAATAATACTAGGTAGCAAACTTATATAGAAGCTATAGAAAGTAGTTTTCTACTAGGCTTACATATTTCTCTTAGAGAGCTCTATAACTATAATATCTAATAGTTATTACGTAATAAGTATGTAAGTAAGGTAGATTTATTAAGTTATTAATAAGAGTGTAAAGGTAGAGTAGATACTACTAAAACCTAGCCTATAGAATTAGTAAGCAAGCGCTAACTAGCGCAAAACCTAAGGTCTTACTAAGAGTATTATATACTATAAAGTAAGTAATAGATGCTCTTGTAATAGAGTAAGATAAAGAAAAGGTATCTTATTCTAGTAAGAGAGAGAGAGGCTGCCTTAATACTAATGTTACTAGATAACTAAATATAACTTAATAATAAACGCAAACGTAAATAACGTAACACTACTAGTCTAACATTACTAGATCTTATTCTAGCTAAAATTTACCTTACTTATTATACGCTACCTTTACTCTAGCATTATTACGCTAGTATTACTAATACTTACTAATAATTAACTATGCTATAAAACTACTTTTTTAGAGTAGCTACTATTAATAGCTTAAGTTAGGTATATATTACTATATAATACGCTTACGCTAGGCATTAATTTAGGTATAAACTTTTGTATTTTACTTAATATAATACTAACTACTTTTAAGACTAACTATTTCTACCTATATAACCTAAATATAATACTTGTTTTTTATTATACTAGGCGTGCGCGTAACCTCTCTACTCTATCTAAGATAATACTAACTTTAGCTCTTTTAGCGCTTATAAATAGTATAACGTTAGCTATATATATAAAAACTACCTATAGTAACGTAATAGATCTCTCTCTTACTAGCTAACTACTTACTAATATTAACTTAAAGAATAATAGATAGATTATAGTAGAGAATATTTACTTTCTAGAGTAGAGCCTAAACATAAGAATATACTCTATTATGCGTAATAGTAATAGCTACTAGATTAGTTATCTACTACTTATAAGGCTGCGCTGTAAGTTAATAGACTATAATAAGATCTATATAGATATTAATAATAATACAGTAATTAATCTATTTATAAATAGATATAATAAGAACGCTATTAGTTTTAGAGCTGTAAAGATAACGTAGAGTACTAGCTTTAGTAAAGAACTTATAGTAGAGGCTAAATTCTAAAACTAGCTACTTACTAATGTAGAAGGTAGTAGAGGTCTTACTAATATATATAGAAAGGTATACATAGAGCTATATAGTTAGGTTATACTTACGTAAAGCTATAGCGTAATTACATAGATAAAAAAGTATAACTATACTAAAATACAAATATAACTCTATAAGTTTTATAATATATTAAAGAGAAAATAATATATATATTTTTAAAAAGGTAGAAGTAACATTATACTTAGTAGTAGAATACCTAGAACTATAATAGTTTTACTAGGTAGAATATAGATAATTTGTAAGTTTAGTTAGGTACTACTAAAACTAACGTAGGCGCGTAATAGGTAAGCTAGAGTAAAGACTTACAATTTAGAGTAGGCTAGAACCTTATAGTTAATATAAAAGGTTTAGAATAGTTAGAATAGCGCTAGTTTTGCTAGGTAGAATATTAGTAATTTATGTATTTAAGTAAGAACTAGTAAAACTAATATAGGCGCGTAATAGATAAGCTAGAGTAAAGGCTTACAATTTAGAGTAGGCTAGAACCTTATAGTTAATATAGAATAGTGTAGAAGAAGTAGAATAATAGTAGTTTCGCTAGGTAGAACTTAGGTAATTGCTAGAACTAAAACTTAAGAAATTTTTTCTAATGTAGTAAAGATCTAGTAACTAAGCTAGCCTAGTATTCTTAACTATCTTTACCTTTTATAAACTATTAGCTATACTTAAGTATATAACTAGAGAAGTTAGCTAACTTAAGAATAGTCTTATTATCTTCTAGAATTATAATATAGGCTAGCTTTATCTTCTACTTTAAATAGCTATTAGAAAGTACTCTAAAAGCCTTCTAATTATAATATCTACTTACTTTCTCTTACTATAGAGTTATTATATTATTAAGTCTAATTAAGAGTAGTGCGCTACTTATAGTAAATACTATATTTAGTCTTTATAAAGTATTATTTAATATCTTAAAAATCTTATATATAAGCTCTAAATATATAAATTAGAAAGTATTTAGAAGACTCTTAAAAAGCGCTTTTATCTAATAATACTCTTTAGTAGTAATAGACTAATTCTATAGTAGTAGCTCTTCTACCTAGCCTACTTAGCTATATTAAAATAAAATTCTAGCTTATTCTAGATATTAAGAGATATTTAGCTATAAGCCTAGTATAGATCTATAGTAATAATAAAGTACTTCTTATATCTTACTTAATTTATAACTACGTAACTTTTATTACTTAAAAGCTATTAGAAAAGCTTATAAAAGTATTTTAAAAACTTACTCTTAAAAAAAGTAATCTAAGTATAGTACTTAGTATTAAAGATAGTAGTAAGAAAGGCTATTATTCTACTCTATATAAAGTCTATACTATACTTAGTATCTAGAACTATAAGCTAAATACTTCTTATAAAGTATATAATATAGAATTAGATAGTATAATAGTACTACTACTTCTAAGTATAGTATTTTTTATTAATAAGCTATAAAAATAAGCTCTAGCCTATATAAAAGTATTAGAAAAGTATTTAAAAAGTATTCTATTAGTAACTTACTCTTTATTTACTTATTATCTATATTAATAGTAATACTTAATAAGCCTTTACTATATAGGTAGTAAACTTAGAATTTATACCTTTTTTTAGATATACTTACTCTCTTTTTAATAAGCTAGAATATTATAGACTAGCTTTAAAGTATAGCTATAATAAGTGTTAGTAAAGATATTATATTTCTTAGAGAGAAAGCTTATAGTAAGCTTTACTCTATATACTAAGCTAAGGCTTAGACAAAGTCTAAGCCTATTATATACCTTCTATAGTACCTATAAAATTCTATATAATTTTCTATTATAAGCTAAAAAATACTTTATATAGAACTAATACTTAAGAATAAAACTAAGTATTCTTAACTATAATAGTAGAGAGAAAGTACTATATAACTTTTATAGCTTAAAAGTAGTAATAATAAAATATAAAGAAAAGCTCTTATAATAGGTTTTCTACGCAAATACTCTAAAAGTAGAATAGGTATATAATAATGCTACTATAGCTAGTGCTAGAAAACTCTATAACTTATAGCGCGCGTACTATAGTAGTTATATATATAGGTTATAGTAGTAGAGCGTATAGCTAGCACGCCTATATTACTAAGACACTATTAGCTAAGTAGGCCTATATAGAAATCTTTCTAGACTATATATAATAATACGCTACTATATATATATTACTATAATATACCTATATAACCTTTACTACGCTACTCTACCTATACCTTTACTACTTTAATTACACTCTATATTAGCGCTGCACTATTACTATAGTATACCTAATAGTACTTAATAGTAGCTATAGCTTAGTTTTAGGTAGATAGCCTTCTAGGCGCTTTCTAGACAATTCTCTTAGTAACTCTATACTAGGCTATAGAGCTAATAGTAGAATTATATATAAGAAATAGGCTATTAATAGATTTAAAGTAAATAGTAATAGTAATAAGAAGAATCTTATTTTAGTAGAAATAGACTTTAATATACTATATCTCTCTTATATTAAGTTTACTAAGAATTATAAAACTATTTAGCGCTATCTATATAGTAGAAGTAAGTTTTAGATTTAGAAGTTTACTATTATAGTACTACTAATACACTATTTAGAGATTACTTATTAAATCTACTTACGTAAGAAGCTACACTATAAGCGTATTAATAACTTTCTTACTACTAATAAAGAGCTTTAAGTTCTTCTTTATTACTAGTTTAAACTAGTATATTATAGTATTAATAATAATAACTCTTATATTATAATAGCTAGTATAATTAGCGCTAGCGTAGAGCTAAGAAGAAGCTAGAGAGCTATCTTTATGTCTGCCTTTAACTACTTAGCTAGAGCGTTCTTTAAGCTTTTTAAGATAGTTTAGGCCTAGAGCCTTATTATAACTCTAGTATCTCTTTGCGCTACTAAGCGTTATAATAACTAAAGTAGTAGTAGTATAGAAGTCTAGCTAGCTTTATTAATATTTTCTTATAGTTATAGTAGTAACGCTATAGCCTTAGTTAATACTATTATACGTAATATAAGCAAGATAATAGCGTAAATATTAGTAGTTTAGTAGGCCTAGAGTAATACTATTACTAACCTCTCTAATATTATAGTAAGTGCTATTATAGTAAACTTCTAGCTTTACTTACTAACTTAAACTTTACTAGACTACTAGTACTACTAGCTAGTAGCGCCTTCTAGAAGCTGCCTTTCTATTCTTGTCTAGGTTCTATAGCTATTACTATTTATGCTTTTTACGTTACTACTTCTACTTATACACTCTACTACGCTATAACTATTTCTAAGACTACTATAGTAGTAGTAGTTCTAGTAGGTACTATAGCTTACGCTAAAGTTACTATAAATATTACTATAGCTATTCTAGTTCTTCTATATACTACCTCTATAATAGCGCATATAGTAGCTATTATAGTTACTCTAGGTCTAGGTTTTATTTACTATCTTCTTTAGAAAGGCGCTACTAACGTAACTAGCTAAACCTATTATAGTAGTATTAGAAGACTTAGTTAGAGCTAGATTCTTAGTAGATAGAGCTATAAAGTTCTTACTTATAGAATATAGCGTAATCTTAGATTATAACTCTAGAATTTAGTCTAGTACTATTTTATTCTTATACTAGTTTCTAGTATAAACCTTAGTTTATCTTTCTATCTCTTATTATAGATAAAGTCTAGTACTCTTATAGTGCTAGTAATAAAGAAAGCTTTTTTCTTTAAACTTACGTTACGCTATTATAATATTATATATTTCTATACTTTACTTTAAACTATACTAGCGCTACTATATCTAGAAAATTCTCTAGAAAGTACTATAATAAGTTAGCGTAGCTAACCTATTTTACTAGTACTTAATATTTACTATAACTCTACGCGCTCTTAGCTTATAGAATTTTCTCTACTTTAAATTTTTATAGCGCTAGATTAGTCTTTTCTAATTCTAAGGTAGGCTCTAGCTAGAAATTAGCCTATACTTAGCTAGAGAGTAGGTCTTTAGTAGCCTTTTCTACTAAATCTATATAAATAGTTTTATAAAAGTTACTAGAAAAGTCTAATATAACTATAAGTAGTGTAAGTATAGTAACTACTATATACTTAACTTATAGCTAGTTAAGTTTACTACTTAGCCTATTTATCTTAATATTATACATTAAGAACTAAACTTTATTACTAGATTAGAAATATTCTATAGAACATTAGCTATAATTAGTTACTTTCTACTAGCGCTGCTACTAAAACGTAATAGCTACTTACGCTAACTTAGCTCTACTATATAAGTATTCTAGAAACTTTATAGCTAAGCTACTTAGAGAAGTATCTATCTTACTAAAAATTAGTATCTTCTATAATAGGTCTACTATGTAGCTGTTTAGAAGTAGATTTAGGCTTATACTTATAACTAAGAAGTCTCTATTATTTAGCGCTAATTAATACGTAGAAAAATAAGTAGACTAGTTAGTCTACTTAAAGTTTACTATTATATAAAGTACTACCTAAACTTTCTAGTTTACGCGCTCTATTCTACTATTAGTCTAGAGATAATACGTAGTAGATAAGAGCTAGTTAATATCTATAAGCTAGTAGAGAGTTTTCTAAAAGCTACCTAACTAGTTAGAACTCTAGTCTATAATAATAGTAGTTAGAAAACTATAGAAATACTACTAGGTATTATAAAAAACGCGCGCGTAATACTCTATAGCTATTAACGTTATAGCCTCTAACTATATATACTTTAATAGTTAGTTTATTATTACTAATAGATACTATAGTAAGTTAGAAGACTTCTAAGAGAGCTTAGTTATAAAATCTATAGAAATCTACGTCTAATATTATATAGTAACTAGTATTAGCTATAGAAGACTCTAACGTTTCTTTCTTAAAATGTATATACTATAGTAGTAGTAGTTATAGATGTATTACGCTATATTAGCTAATATACTATTTTAATAATAGTTATAGCGTAGTAGCTAAAATATAGTATTCTTTCTAAAGTGCTTTACTAGACTCTCTTTATATATATACTAGATAACTATAGTAGTTAAGAGCTTCTATAATAGTAGCTATATAATACTATACTAAAGAAGTGCGCTATATACACTTACTATATAGTTACTAACCTACTAGTTAGTACACGCCTTAGTAGAAAACTTCTAGAACCTATCTAGTGTAGCCTATAGTCTAGATATATAACTATAGTTCTACGTAATAGCTTTATTCTATAACTATTATATATATATATCTATAAAGAAAAGACGCTCTTTAGACTAATATATATTACTAGTATATTCTAATAATATAAGCGCTATAATATTAATAAAGTATATAACTACTACTTTATTAGAGCTCTTCTAGAGCTAATTCTATAGGTATTAGCTTAGCGCGTTAGGCTACACGTAAAGGCGCCTAGGCCTAAACTTAAGACTATAGTAGAACTAAGATAGTAACTTTACTTATCTACTTTAGCGCTTACTAAGTTTACGTAAGCTTATAAAGTACTCTAAGTTCTTATAGTTTATAAATACTATAAATAGATAAAAAACACTTTATAGCTTACTACTCTAGGCCTTTAGATACTATACTACTATAAGAAGCTTTTTATTATAAATAGTATAGTTTTACTACTTTACTATTAGAGTAGTAGAGTAGTACGCTATAAGGTAAAGAACGCTATTAATATACTATAATAAGTACCTACTAAGAGCTACTTCTAAGTAGTTATATTTAACTATAGTATTCTAGAATAAGTTCTACTAAACTAATATTAGCTCTATAATAAAGTATACTTTAAGACGCTTAAACGCTTTATACTTAGTAGAACTCTACTTAAATAGAATATTTTAACTAGTAAAGTAATATAAAAATACTACTACTTTAGAGAATCTCTTAATAAAGTTCTAGTAAAAGTTTATAAACTCTAGAAAACTCTAAACGCCTATTATAGTGCGTAGAGGCTTCTAACTCTAGACTACTTTTAGTTTATTAGAGTCTAGATAGATTATTTTCTTTATCTAAACTATATAGCTAAGATAGCGTATCTTCTTTATTATAAATACGCTTTTCTCTAGGTCTAAATTTAGACTAGTAGCTTAAAGTAGTAAAAGTATCTAGTATATCTTTACTATATAATTAGTACGTAATCTATTTATAAATATTAGTACGTTATTTAAATATATAGTTAAGTATTACTCTAGAGTCTTAGAGAGTGTACTATTAATATATTATTAAAAGATAGTAGAGACGCTAGTTAGCTTAAATAAGTAGATAAGCTACTTAAAGAGACTAAAATAGATATAGAATACTATTAGGTACTTATCTCTTTTAGCTATGTAGAGCTTATAAAATATAGCTTATATATTAATTTTTATAAACTACTACGCTTATAATATTATACGTAGAGTTTTTTTAATTAGTAGAAGTAGATAGTAGTTAGACTAGGTAATCTTATTTAATAAGTAGTAATCTATGTAAAAACGCTACCTACCTAATACCTTCTTAACTAGAAGTACTAGTACGCCTATAGTAAAGAAGCTAGTATAGATCTAGCTCTTGTCTATAAGCTTTATAAGCTACTACTATAGCTCTAATAGTTAATTATATAATATAGAGTAAAAAGAGCTCTAAAAAGGCGTAGGTAAGCTTCTATTAGGCTGCCTAGCTAACTTAATATAATAGTCTATAGCGCCTTTATAAGAGAGTAACTCTAAAGTCTTAGATTTATTAAAAAGGTTCTAAAAGTCTACTAGCTTACTAGAGAGCTCTATTATAATAGACTTCTTAAATAGTATAAAAGTAAGTATAATAGAGCATAGCGTATTAATAGTAAGAGTAAGTTTATAAAAGTTTATTACCTATAACACCTACGCTATATCTCTATTATTTTCTATATTCTATATAAATATAGATACTATAGATACTACTATAGGCCTAAGCTCTAAGAGAGATAGGCGCGTAGTAGTTTTCTTTATAATTATACCTTCTACTACTCTAATACAAAGTTTACTCTAAAGTATATTAAGAATAATACTTTTATAGTATATTTATAGTTTTTCTAAAATAATATTATAGGTAAGTTCTAGAATAATATAAGCTACTAGCTATAATGTTTAACTATCTAGATTATACGTTATAGCTATAAGTCTAGTAATATTAGTTCTCTTTAAGAACTCTATAGCTTAGTAAAAAGTTTAAGAAAAAATTATAATATAATTAGCCTATAGCTATAAAGCTACTACCTTACTAATAGTGCTATAGCACTTACACTCTAAGTCTACTAGAGCCTACACTACTTTAACACTATCTAGTAGTAGTAAAATAAGAAATAAGCTCTTATCTATAAACTACTAGATCTTATAGATATTATTAGTAAGAAGGTTACTTATAAACTTCTCTACTAAGTTAGCGCTTACTTACTTTTAGTCTAGACTTAGACTAGAGGCTACTAGTTTTTTAAAATACTATATTTTTCTTCTATTATAGTATATTTAAACTCTACTACTTATAGTATAGTTACGTTAGTGCAACTTTAGTAAAGATATCTCTACTTACTATAGTAAGTGTAGACTTTTAAAGCGCGCCTAGCGTTAAAAATATTCTAGAGAATCTAGTTAGCGTAGGCGCTACTTACACTACGCTCTAAAGAAGTACTAGAAGTCTTTATAGCGTCTATATTTACTATCTAGATATTACTATTATAGTTATAAGCTAAAGACGCTAAGAGCGTAAAGTTATAATATAAACTCTCTACTTTAGTAGTCTTAATATCTACTATAATAGTCTTATACTTCTAAATAGCGCTATTAAAATCTAAACACTAAACGCTTTAGTTAAGAGTAACTACTTATATACGCTTATTAAGCGCCTAGCGTAGTTTAGTAAGCTTCTAGTTACTACTCTAGCTAAGCTTATCTATTTATATAAGAAGCTAGCTAAAGTAAATAAAAAAGTTAGTAAAGCTTTACTTTTTACTTTATTATAAGTAATCTAACTATACTTAGGCGTACTTCTAGAAGTGCTAGTTACTATAATAGAACTTAAGATACTCTAAAAAGGTAATAGAGTTCTAATAGTTTTATTTACTAAGCTTATAGAATAAAATAACTTTACGCTATACTATAATTAAAAGAGACTACTAAATATAAATAAACTAGGCCTTTACGTCTCTAATAAACTTCTAGTCTATATCTAATCTATATTCTATTATAATATGCTATAAATAAAAGTATATTCTATTACTAGTAAATAGCTTTTCTAGAAGTAAAGCCTTATAGTAAAAAGTAGAAGCTACTATAGTAGTAGAAAGACTTAGAAGTAGTAGCACTATAGCTACTAAGAAAAATAGTGTAGGTACTAATAAAGTTATAGTTATAGTAATAGATAGTAATATTATAGAGCTAAACGTAGAGCGTATTAAAGTAATAAGGTTACGTAGTTTCTTATTCTAGAAGCGTAACATTACTATTATAATATAGTTCTAGGCCTATACTTTATAGATAGCTACTATCTACTTAGAGAGCTAATAAAGTAATATAAGAAGAGAGACCTCTAGAGACTCTTAGATATTCTATACACTAGGTTCTACTATTATAATACTTAGGTATAGCGTATAAAAAAAAGAAATATAAATATTATAAACTAGTCTTAAAGTGTAGCTATAATAAGCGTTAGTAAAGATATTATATTTCTTAGAGAGAGAGCTTATAGTAAGCCTTACTTTATATACTAAGCTAAAGCTTAGATAAAGCCTAAGTCTATTATATAGAAGAACTTTATAAAGCTATTAGCGTAGAGTTTAATACTATTATTATTAGTAATAATTCTTTCTAGAGTAACTACTAGAGAGCTATTAGAATATATTTATAAAGTATTTTAGTACTAACTTATACTTCTTTATTATCTTATTAAATATTATAAAAAGAATCTTATACTATAGCCTATATAAGTGCTTAAAGAATATATCTATTTACTAAATCTTTTATTTAAGTAAAAGAATAGCTTATTAGTCTAAAAAGTAGTAAATTATAATTCTAGTAGTAGAAAAGTTAATAAAGTAGATATAAGCCTAGATAGTATTAAGAAAGCTTTTAAAAAGTAATTAAGTAGTATCTATTTTTATTAGATCTTAGTGCTTTATTCTCTATTTATATATTATACTCTTAAGTCTAGCTCTAAAGAGAAACTTAATTATTTTCTTTTACTAAATAATCTACTTAATATAGAACTTATTAGTAAAAGCTATACTTATATTCTTTATAGATTTAAAGCTATACTTTTATAAGTATACTCTAAGCTATAAAGAGCTAAAAAACTACGCTAGATAGCTATTAGAAAGCTTTTAAAAAGCGTTTTATACGCTACTTACTAACTATTAAGTTTAGTATTAATATTAGAGCTAAAATCTTTATAATATTATTAATATACTTATCTATAAGCTTAGTAAAAGGTAGAAAAATATACTTATATTTTCTAATAGTAATAAGAATATAATAAAGGTAGTATATAACGTTTTAAAAGATAACTATATAGAATTTAGTATTAAGATAAAATTATAATACTAAGAGCGCTTAGTCTTAGAGATAGTTATAGTTTATAAAGTAATTAGAACGCTTTTAGAAAGCTTTTAAATAGTATATTATACTATACTTTTATTCTCTTATTAATATAAAGATATAAATATTATAATAACTTCTAAACTTCTCTTTCTATAGTAAACTCTCTTAAAATAGATAAGTAAGATACTTAATATTAATTTTAGATAAAATAGCGTAAAAAAAGTACTTCTTATCTACTTAGTTATACTATCTTTAGCTACTATACTTTATATACTAGAGCTTATTCTCTATTAATATCTAAAAAGCTATTAAAATATATTCTAATAGCCTTTTAAGTTAAATATTTTTCTTACTTATTTTTTTTATTATTTAAGAATAGAACTATAATTTTTTTTATATAATATATAGGCTATTTCTACTTAGAACTAGTTTTAAATAAAAATAAATATACTAAAGCCTATTAGAATACTCTCTAAAAGTAATCTAAAAGCTTTTTATAAATTTAGTTATAAATTTCTATACTTAAGTATAATTATTCTTTTTTAGAGTATTTTTAAAGTATTTTATTTTATTATATAGCGCTAGTATTACTTTAGAGTAAGTATACTTTTTTTTAAAAAGCTTTTAAAAGTATAAGTAGTACTTAATACTAAAGTATTAGTACTTCTAGTATACTACGTAGTATCTAAAATAAGAAAAAAATATTAGATACTTTTTATACTTAGTATATTTTATATATTAAAACTAAAGAGTATTTAAATAGCGCTTTAAAAGCTTTTTACTATAAAACTTATTTATAATACTACTACTAAAGTACTTTTTATTATAGTAGTAAATTCTAGAAGCTATATAATATACGCGTACTTTTTTTTAGTTATTTTTAAGTATATTAAAATTACTATAATATACTACTTAGTAGTTATAGTAAAAGTAAAACTATTATTACTTTTTATAGTAAGTAAAATAAGTAATTTACTCTAAAAAGCCTTTAGAAAGTATTTAAAGTACTCTTTTTTAAAATACTTACTATATTTTTTACTATATTTTTATTTATAACTTCTTTATTAATATAAGCTTAGTAAAATATTAGCTTAATATTTTTAAATACTCTATTAGTTAGTAAAGTAAGTTATAAGCTTAAGTTAAGTACTAAAAAAAAAAAATAGTATTAGCTTATAGTTACTTAGTACTTTATAAAGCTCTTAAAAAGCTTTTATATTACTTTTATAGTATTCTTTTTTATTTTTTAATTCTATATAGTACTTTAAACTATATTAAGCTAGTATATAAAGAATAGTTAAGCTAATATAATATAAGACTTTATTTATAGTAGTATATTTCTATTTTAGGTATATTCTAATAGCACTAACGCTAATTCTATAGTTAGGTGACATGCGAACACGTGATTATTGAAGCCCCGCGCGCGGCGCGCAAACCTTAGTGTATAACATCGCGACATCTGGCACGCTTGCGATGATATTGCTACAGTCGATACCGCGAGCTGCCACCGCCAGATTCGATTATTATCTGGAGATGACTCCGACACTACAGTCCATAAGGATGTTAACTCAACAGAGATGGTCTCGAAGACGTTCTCTTTTATCACAAGCGCGAGACTGCATGTTAAAGGGTGGTGAAGCATTCGAAGTGCACAGGGTAAGATGCATCATCGAGGTTCTATGATACTACAGATTCGGTATATGGTACAGTTTCCAACCACCGTGAGAGCACCCGCAGTGAGTTGCGCCAAGTAAACCTTGGAACAATAAAATAAACACAACGCTGTGAGCTATCCAGGACCAGAACATCCACCCCACCCGGCTATGTTCAGCCCTATGAGAGCCTGCCCTTTCGGGCGGCTGGAACTCAATAGGGCTGTCAAGCCAGGGTGGAGGGGAAAATACCAAGGATAGCAAACTCGATCCAAACAAATATAACCAACTTCCTTCAATGCTGCCAGAATGCAACAACCATGCGGAGTCGCGGGCAAGCATCTTAGCCCTCAAAATATATCAAATAGACCAGGTATCCTAATCCTGGGTCGGCGCCGGCTTCGCTTCCGCCCTCGTACCCAAACGTGAAGGCCGCTTGCCCGCCTTGGTCTGGGCTACAAGACACTCCTCGTTCTGGTAACGCTCATCTCCTTCGTGCACGTTGGGACACTTGTTGCCCTTGTCGCAAGTGCCGGCAGCATAGTTAATGCATTTCTGCCGCACACATTTTGTTCCTGATGCAGCACAGTTTGAGCATGGCTCGCCTTCGTCGCATTCGCCTTCCCACCAGTGACGGTAGCAGTTCACACACGGGACTTGATTCGGCTCCGTCGGACCTGGCGTCTTGCGTCTCGATCGTCCAGAAGGTCCAGACGGTCCAGGTGTAGAGCGGGAAGAAGCTCGAGTCGCTCGTCCCGGAACAGAAGGCTGGCGTGAACTGTTTCTGCTAATTTCCATGATGGGCTCTTTCTGGAGGCTCTCGGACCCATGAGACATGTCTCCTGAACCACTCTCGTACGGTTGTGAGTGATTGCGTGAATGGGTTTGGTAGCTGCGCTGTTGAGGCTGCTGGAAGTCGGCTTGGTGCATCGGAGGCGTTCCATTCGAAGGGAGAGTCGAGTTGAAGGCCGTCTGAGTGTTGTTATCTTCTGTGGGAAACCAATCGCTGACATCATGTGCGTCTCCGAGGTTTTGCTGAGAACCAACGTAAGCAGCACCAACATCTTCCGTAAGTGCGTTAACATCGAAGGTAAAATTCGAATCCAACTCTTCCATGATGGGAGCGTAGTTTCCCGCCACTCTCTGGTTCGTACCATTTGTTGATAAGTTCTGCTGCTCCAAGTTCTGTCTCATATTCCAGTTTTGCCCAGTGGGGGGTGCAAATTGACTCGAAGAGTGTTGCGCGACGTGAGGTCGAGGCGACGCCACGGAAGAAGCTGAGCCGTAGGAAGATGTACGTCTCATAGACCCATGCGCCGGTGTCGACATCTGTGACCGGATTTGCGACTGAGCATCTCGCTGCATCTGTTGCATCATGAAGTCCCCGTCGTACGAGTTCATGTTGCCGGCCTGGTTGGTCATTTGCTGACCACTTCCCATCTGTCGACCGACCTGCGGAGATGTGCGCATTAGGCCTAAGTTATGTTGAGGGAATCTAGGTGATTGGCTGCCGGCGTTACCCGCAGCCAAGTTCTGCATCAAGTGTCGCTGCTGCTGGGGTGACATGTTGTTGGGTGTGCGTCCTGGAGGCGCGGCCATCATGGCACCAGGCTGTTGCGAAGGACGCCGGGCGGGTGCCATCTGCCCTGCTGAGCCAGTCGACTGCTGTGACGAGCTTCGTCCATGCATGCCATTCGGTGCGACATGTCGAGCTTGCCTCTGCATTTGTGCGTCGCCCATGATAGTATCGCCGTTCGACCATGTGGTTGACAAAGGGCTCATGGCATTGGTATCGGAGGGAAGTGAGTTCGAGTGCGCACGGTGGAAGTCTGGTGTAGTGATACCGGCAGCACTGTGTGTATTAGCGATAGCTTCATCCATAGAAACGATGTAGAACTTACCCAGCTTCGTTAAGCCTCCTTCGCTTGTTAGATTCCAACGCGCCCCGCGAAGAAGCCGGCTGGCTCCGTTTGGGAGGCCTCTGAGCATCGTCTAGTTGTTGCCCGGTCATCGCAAGCTGCTTGTTGGCAGCACTCAGCGCAGCTTCAGCTGCAGAAGCCCTCTGTATGAGACTAGTCTGCTCTGAACGCCATTCAGCCTCTCTTTTCTGTACGTATTCTTTCGCTTTCGTCTCAACGCCCTTCTTCATCCATGCGACATGTGCGGTCGCCTTTTCTTCTATTGTCTTTCGGTACTCAGCGTTCTCACTCTGCTTTGCTATGGTGGCTTCTTTGAACCCATCAGCCTTGGCAGCAGCGACGCGAGCCTCGATCTGGTCCATGGTCGACGCATCGGCTGCGGCTTTCGATTTCTCTTTCTCCGTGGCGATTTCTTGTCGTAATTGTGCGATCACGCTCTTCAGATCCTTGTTGACGTTGCCCTGCGTGTCCCTGTCGGATTTAAGCTGGCCAATGATCTTATCAGACACCTTTTTCTCCAGCTCTTTTTCACGTTTCTCCTTCTCTTTGTCACGTTTCTCCTTCTCTTTACCACGTTCAGACGCGAGGTAGCCCTGTTGAAAGACATCTACCTGCTTTGTGAACTCTGCAGTGACTTCTTTGGACCATGCTCCTCTGGCTCTTTCTTCCTCGAGCTTAGCTATAATCTCGTCACGACCCTGAAGAATGCTATTAACACCAACAATGAAGTCCGCACGCTCCTTGTCCATCGTATCGATCCGTTTCTTCAGATGACGGTTCTCGTTATTGGCGTGCACCTTCTCTGTATAGCGGTTTTGGGCGCGTGCCTTTGCTGCTTTCGTCTCGGTCTCGGCGGCTGTGGCACGCTTCGCGGCATCGATGACTCTTTGCTTCCCATCCGCGACTTCTTCGACAAGGTGCTTCTTGGCTAGTTCAGACTGAGCAAGGCGCTGCTTAAGGGCGATGTTCTCTTCGGAAAGTGAGACCGTGGGCGAAGTAGCCTCCTGGGACGTTTCTGGAGTGGGTTGCTGTGGCTTTACGGGTTCGGGGTTCGACGGGCTCCCTTGGGAGGTGAGAGCCGAGGGCGCCATAACAGTAAGACCGATCCGGGTGCGGGTAATCGGTATGAAATGAAAATGCACGATCAACGCGCGGGGTAGCAATGTGTGACTGATGCGATGATATCGTGGGATTGTGTTGTGGTGAGTAGACAAAGGTCGAGGTGAGACGTAGGTAAACAGTGCAGGAAAGTGCGAGTAGAGGTGGTATTTTGGCGCTAGTCGCAATCTTGTTGCGGAAGTCGAAGTGAGTGTCGGATTGAATGCGTCCAGTGAAGGTGAAGGCGACTGCGCTGCTTAAAGATGGCTTCGCTTTAGGGTTGGCAGAGGTCGGCTGTAGATGTGCTGCGCTGTCGAGTCGCGAGAAATTTTGTGGTGCTGGTTGGAGTACCAAAAATGAGAAAATCGGTGGTTGTTGCTGTTGTGCGCGGAAGCGATGGGTCGGCTGTGGTTGAAAAATCGTAGGTCACAGAGGATCTAGGCGGCACACAATGTGCAAGATCGCGCCTCGCGGAGGGCAGCCGGTCATACAACTCAGCGTACAGTCGAGGGTATGAGTTATAAATGCGAACCAGGTAAGCGTGCAGTAATGGTAAACGAGGCAGAGCTGTTCCGCTGAAGGCAGCACGGTATTGGCGGCGATAACGACCTCGCAAAGCCGACCATGTGACATTGGCTTAGAGAGTAGACGCTGCCCAGGTGCATTACTCACAATGCCTCCATCTCGTAAACATGAAATTGACCGCACGATACTACCAAAGTGACTTCTGCAGATGGAATATTTGTCTTGCCGTCTCAAACTTCTAGACACCGCTCGCCATCCTCTCTGTGACGAATGCAAAAATCCCACCCACTTCAAGCTTTACGGTCGCAAGCAGATTCCGTCGGAAAGAGACATGATGAATAGACGAGCAGAACAAAAGCGTTGTGAGATTGTACCTACCATGTGTGCACGGCGCTGTGCAATGGATTGAAGCCAGCATCACCTAGACTGTACCGTAACCGTTACAGTATATTCAGTGTCTGGACGCCTATACAAGAGAAAGCCCTGTTTTTCGATGGTCGAAATGCAAGGACACTACCTGGCGGTAATCAAGACCTCTTCCTCGCCGCCATCAAGGTTGGTGAGGCACCTCGGAGAAGTGAAAGTCGAGCTAGCGTTGAGTCGCATCCTCTCCGACATGGCTCGCAACGCGATTTTGAGCGCGCAACGCAATAGCGCAAGATGACATGCATGCGCACAGTAAAAGACCTGCGCAATAATCTTGGCCATGATACTTCGACCGCGTGCGATATCGTTCGAGATCTGTGCAGCCTTTGAGGCAGACTTCGCGTGCGTTGACAACATGACGTCATGAGCATTGCATTTGTTCGCGTGCCGCCGGTCGGGAAATCCGGGAGTCATGATACATAGCGAAAAGTGAGAGCGAAGGCATGGTGTCTCAGGAAATAGAAGGGATGCAGGATGGGATTGAACGTCGGACGTGAGAAGAAGCTCGCAACACGCGACGCGACTGCCAAGGCTGACTACCTAGGTAGGTTTGCCGATCCCTTTCCCTTCCCCGCCACTCCCCTATGCGCGTCATTCCGACGGACCCTTCCCATCATGACAGCTTCGTGGTAATAACTGCGGTCTTCATGCACACCCCCTTGAATCGATTATTTCGCCCTCTATTCCATCCGTCGACCACCAGATCATGGTTCCAAGGTTGTCTGATTGAGTTACCGGAAACGCAACACCGACTCCATGTTTGATCAGCCATCCCCAGAGCCTACGGACAGCGCTTCATCACAGGTTAAGCAGCAAACACGTTTGTTTGAGTATGGCGCATCATCCTGGGCTGTCGGCATCCGAATGTTCACCTGAGCACTGTCCAGCACAAATGCATCAGCTATTCGAGATTCGAGCGCCACGCGCTTGACCAGCTCACATATTCGACGTCCATGCCAGGCCCAGAACAGGACTACGACAGATTTTGATGATAGTCTAGTGAAACCGTGCGAGATCGGGCACGAAATGGGACCTTATGGGCTGTAGTGTACGTGTGGTCGAGCTGAGCGCCATTGGTGGGCTCGGAAATCTGATGGCGTCTCCAATGAACGGTCAGTCCGATATCAGTTATACAGTCGAGCTCCCTGTCAACACGGCCGGCGATGGTAGGCCTTACTTCTGCCGAGCTATCGGCGACAGCTATTCGCTATGTTTCTACGTTGCTGACGGTCAACGGCGTGGTAAGCTTACGCCCCAATGTAGACCCCGCTTCGTCACGTCTTCGTCTACTCAAGGTTGGACCCAGCGTGCGAAGCCCTATATGTACAAGTATTCGCCATAACATTTGTCCTTCGTCCCTTTTACTTGTCACTATACTACTCTTTGCGCAATGGCTACCAAACGCCCTATCAACGAAGCAGACATCGCGGAACTTCGCGAATTGCTGAGAGATACAGACGCCCAGTTGGTGACACCGAAGGAAACTGAGGCATACACAAAATCCATCCACCGATGGTCAAGTGCTGCGGTGAAGCCCGCGGGAGCATGCCTAATCCCCAAATCGGAAGAAGCAATCTCAATCACCCTCAAGTATGCTACCGAACACAATCTTGATCTCGCCGTCAAAGGAGGTGGTCACTCGACTGCTGGCGCATCATCAACGGACGGCGGACTACTCATCGACTTGAATACGCATATGCGTACTACCAACGTCGACGTCGAGGGAAGAACGATCAAAGTCGGCGGAGGTGCCGTTTGGGGTGATGTCGACGAAGCTCTTGCACCGTACGGTCTTGCAGCAGTTGGTGGCACCGTCTCAGATACCGGCGTCGGTGGTCTCACGTTCGGCGGCGGCTTTGGCTGGCTCACAGTCAAACACGGACTGGTTGTTGACAACCTAATTTCATGTACTGTCGTTTTGGCGGACGGCAGTATCGTCAAGGCCTCTACCGATGAAAATCCAGACCTATTTTGGGCTCTGCGCGGCGCGGGACAGAACTTTGGTGTTGGCATTGAGTTTGTATTCCGCACCCATGAGACAGGCGATCTGTGGGCTGGCTTCATGATGTTTCCACCGACGCCAGATATCATCAAGAAAGCCGTGGAAGCATGCAACGCCATCTTCACCCCGGATGCAGCTGGCAATTCAAAAGCGACGGGGAAAGCTGCGAGTGCTTTCGGTTTCGTCAGGCCTCCACCTGCTGGTGGTCAGGTCCTGTTCTTCGTAGCCGCGATCTACCACGGCTCGGAAGAAGACGGCAAAGAGCTATTCAAGGATATCGTTGGGTTGGAACCTTTGATGAGTACCATGGCAATGATGCCGTACGCCAATGCAAACAAACTCATGGATCTACCCATCGGTGCGCGTGTCTCTATCAAGGGCGCTGGATTCGAGCTTCCTGTCCGTGGCGAATTCGTGGTATCCGTCTTGGAGGCGTACGCCAAATTTACCGACGAGACATCCGATGCAGTCGGCTCCCAGGTTATGTGGGAGCTGCTAGACCCGACGAAGATTGTTGAAGTCACCAACTCTGACATGGCCTTTGCGAACCGCGGAAGACACTTCAACGCGGCAGTTGCTCCATTGTGGTGGGATCAAGGTAACGATCAGAAATGTAGGCAGTGGTCGAGGGATGTCGCGCTTCTGTTCAAGAACGAACTTCAACGTGGCGGCGCTGAGGCAGGCGCGAGCAACGATGGGTGGATTGGCAAGAGAGGCAGTCATGGTGCGACAATGGTATATGGGAACTACGACCGTAAGTACTCTCCAAAGCGTGCACTCCTCACTCATATAACGCGCATACGGGAAAGATATTGTTATGCAACGGTATGCTAACGCCGAAATAGAGTACGAAGAGAAGTCCAGAGACGTCTTTGGCAACAACTACGAACGTTTGCAAGATCTGAAGGCCAAGTACGACCCACAGAACATGTTCAACAAGCTCTTTGCTGTAGAACCGAGAGCGTTGACGCCCTAGATGTACTTGGATACATTGTTGCCAACCTCGCTAAATGTAGGTGTGCAATGATACCCAGGACGTGACAACTCATGCGCAGGATCATTTCCATCAACCGAAAATCACTTGTCGCCTCCAAAGCCATCTTTCCTGTCATGTAACACAGCTCAAATTGTATATTGTATTCCCAATACTGTGCTATCTCACATCTCTCTCGACGTTTCTCATGCTATGTAGTACTAGCGAGCTATCGTCCGTCTACCAAACACCCATCTTGTCGAGCTCGACAGGACTCAGCTCACGCCCATCACCCCATACATCTTCGGAAGGATCGAGGCGCTTGTATATCTCTCCTTCATGTGCAAAGCGGCACTGTTTGTTCTTGCATATGCCCTTCTTGTAGTCTTCGCACGCAACTCGCCTGCAACCTTTCTTGATGCCTCGCATCGAGCAGTTCTTGCATAGAATCCCGCGGTCGCAGTCCCAGTTGTGTCGCATGCACTGGGTGCAGTGTGCGAAGCGTTCAGATTTGCCTTTGAGGTGCGCAGGAACGGATCTAAACAGAATTAGCCATGTAAGTAGTAAGGGCTGTCGTGTACTAACGCAAGGCCTTTTGCAACAACGGCGTTGTCAGATGACTTGAGTGCGTTGGACTGGAGAGCAAGCGCATGCTTCGCAGCGTCGGCCAGCTTCTTCGGTAACTCCGCCCTCTCGTCCTCGAGTTTCTTGACCAGAGAATCGTGCGCGTCATACATGACCTTGAGCTCCTTGGCCTTGGCATTCACTTCACTCTGAAGTCGCTCCATCGTGTGGGTGAGTGTCTCGATCTCGGTCTTATGCTCGTCGCGCATTTCTCCAAACAGCTTGCCGCAAGCGTGAATCGTAGACTGAAGCTCTTTCTTCTCCCGCATGAGACCATCGACCTGGATACGGAATTCAAGCTTTAGGTGCCACATATCCTTCTCGTGGTCCAGCTTCATCCTCTCTAGCTTTTCCTCATGCTTGGCAGCTGCTTCTTGTGCTTCTTTTCTCAGAAGATCTTTCTCCTTTGAACGTTCCACAAACGATCTGTACTCCTCCGGTAAACAACTCTCACGTGGTGCCGGCTCGTTCTCCTTGCGTGTAGTCGGCGGGTTGTTGGTGCCAGCGTTTTCCATCTGTCTCGGCAGCACGTGCCGGCTTGATGGCGTTACGAGGGCATCGCGCTCAGCCATGATTGGCAACTGAAGGAGGGTTAGCTGTGCTGATACAGTCAATCGTGTGACTGCGCGGCGAGGTTCGGTCGTGGCTGTTCAGTGTTGTAGCTCAGACGGGCCACGAGTATTTCGTGCCGGGTGCACCTTCACTTGTGCGGCCCTACGCGCAAGCGAGCAAACAACAAACAACAGCCGGTGAAAGTGAAAGAGAATTAGGTCGCGCCTTGATAATCCAAGACCATAGTCCACTCTCTTCCGCCACCACCTTTGCCATCTAACGTCTTCCGCGGCCGTTCTTGCCAGCGACCACCCAGCCGCACCTTCCCCATACAGCTCAAAGACAAGGTATTCCTCCGCTTTTCACCCAATTCGAACGATGTCGCTAACAGCAAGCCCTAATCTCAGCGCCACCATGTCCCTCCCCCAAAGCCCAGTCGATCCAGTCGCTCGCCTCGAAGCAGAGCTCGCGCAAGAGAAAGCCGCTCATGCGCGCACGAACAAGAAGCTGGAAGCCATTACTCATCTCCACGCCAACCAGGCCATTACTATCAGTTCCCAAATCGGCATCATCAGGTCGCAGATCCAGAGGCATCCCGAAGATATCGCGGACATCCAGGTAGAAGCCAGGAAAGCGGAGGATGAGCGCCAGCGCAGGACATCGGAGGCGAGTGCGATGGGAAATGGGCCGTAGAGGGCGAGATCGGATTGTGAGAAAAGGTCTCAACGGCTATGCGCATTATCTCATGAGGCATATGTAGCGAATTGACGGGGGAATTAAGGTTGGGCTCGTCAACGCGCGGGAATGATACAGTATAGTAGCAACGACCCAAACAATCTATAAACACATACTGAGTATCGCGCTGCAATTTGGAGAGCTTGAGTACTACACTAAAGGAATGCGGTCATGTGCATGCATGCCAGTGATATATCTCACGTGACAAAGCTACCCGCTTTCGTAGCATAATGGTTGGCTAGCATCTTAGCGCAGCGTTCTGACTCCTCGGTTCCACGCTTCTTTGACGCGTTCAATCACATATGACCAGGGAACAAGAATACCTAAGTATGTACTTAGATCGTACGACTTACTCATTCCTCTTCTATCGTCCTCACCATATCCAATCTTACCGACTCCATCACAACGTAATCACACGATGGACCGTAACGAAACAGATACTACCGGCTACATAGCGCCAAAGCCAGTCGCATCCGAGGAGGGCAGCCTCGACCACGTTCTGGACGTTCTGGCATCGCATCAACATCCTTTCCTACTCGTTGGATGCGCGGCACAGCGATGGATGGGGTCTGCCGGAACAATGACAGATGTATGCGAAATTCTCATCCGCCACAACACGCTGAAAGCCGTCGCATCGGATCTTCTAGCCACTTCAAGATGGACACTCAACGAACAAGATCCAGAAGATATTTTTGGCAATGACCCAGTATCGAATTGCGACGCTGATATCGTTCTCCGGCAAACATCCACCGAAAACGAAGACGAATTCTGCTACCTAGCTCTTTGGTCCGATACCGCATACCATCTCGACATAGATAGCTGTATCACTATCGAGGTTCCCGACGTGTACTGTTGGCAGCCTATCCTTGTCGAAGAGACTTGGCATCCAGCTCTGCACCGAGAGAATGAATGGTGGTATGGTCCTCGTGTGCATCCAGATACGAAGGCGCCAAATTCGCCTCATGGTGCGCATCCCAAATCCATCTTTTCCCCCGGCTTACCGCGCGGCAGAAGCGCAAGCCACCCAAGTCCCATTTTCGTCCCGAATCTTACGACCTATCTCGACTCACTGATCTACCATGCCATCCACTACAAGACTACAAAACCGGGTCTCTGGGCTGTGTCGTTATGGGTCCTGAAGAATCTGACGAGATATCTGTATTTGGAGCTAGAACATCAGCAGCTACCGCTGCTGATTGAGCTGGAAGAGTATGAATTCATGGAAGCCTATCTAGGGAGATATGTGAGAAAGCCAAGGTTTGTTTTTCGTAGGGACGAGAAGAGAGAGTTTGAGGCAACCAGGGTGAGGGAGTGGGATCCTAAAAGCTTACCAGAGTGGTGTTGGACGAACCCGTGGACAAGTAGGGATTGATAGACGAAATCGGATAGCCCTTGAGGCTGCGCGCTTATAAAGATAGTTCATTTGCTATTACTCAATAGACACCATAACTTGTGCCGTGTGTGTGCCTATAGGGAAAATGGAAAGGTAAGCCGTCACCACCAACGGTCCGAAGACGCGCCTCCGTATACTCAACACGGGAAGCTGACCGCATGCCGATGAGAAGCCTTTGGAAGAAACAGCGAATGTCGAGGATGTAGGTAGGAAGGATAGTGCGGTATGCGCTTGCACTCGGCCATCATGCTGACGGCACGTGACTTCCTGCCACTTGGGCGCTAAGAGGTTTTGACCCGAAAGTGACGTCACTCTAGGTGTCATCGACTTGTGCCTTTTCCCAGGACCATCCAGCATACAGCCCGTGATCGGCCGCGTACATCGGACATCGTATTTCGTACAACTGGTTTTCGAGGCAACGCATCCCAAGGCTCGCAGCGTTTGTTATAGCGGGAATCGCAATATGCATGGCCAACCCTCGATGCCTGCGCCTACCCAGGAGGTAATGGAGATACTAATCACGCAAACCATATTTGATGGAGAGCTGTCAAGATGTGTCAAGGTGGTTACTAAACGCTCGAGGAAACTTTGATTTATGAGCGTGATTACTCACAGGACCTGAGACGTAGCTTCACGACAATCGGGCCTACCATAATAAGGTGCTTATGGTAAAAGGAAGAGGCATCGTAATCTTTATGCCGCTTATCGGCCCTCAGCACAATCAGTTTCTCCCGAGATGCCTCCAAGCTTTGATCTAGCACAGTCCTGCTGCGGTGGATCAGGAAGATGGTCACAATGTACTGGATGCTCATGTGAATGGTTCCAAGAGATGTAATTACGATTAACAAGATATGCTAAACGAGTCTCTATTCTACAGCAACTCGCACCTTCGGGTATCATCCTCTCATCAACTCAACTAAAACTACATGATCGGATCTATAGCGGAGGAGCGTTAGGGTCCATCATGCACTGATCGACACGCATAAGCTGCTTGCCAGTAGCCTTGGCGATCTGAATGAACTCCCGAAGGTAGCTAACAGTGCTAGGGTAAAGGTAGTGGAGAACCACAAGGTTACCACCCTTGTCAACGTCACGCTGGAAAGCAACCTTCTGCTGCTCAGGGGTGTCGGTCTCAGCCCACAACCAATCCTCAACATCGACGCTCCAGTTGACAATCTTGGCGGTGTTGCCGACGGCCTTTGTGAGACGCGAGCGCATGCGGGCACCCTCGGTACCGAAAGGAGGACGGAAGTAGGTAGAGGTCAAGCCGTTGAATTGCGACTTCATGGCCTTGACGTCCTCGTTGTACTCCCAGTCGATGGATGCGTAGTCGGGGAGACCCTCCATCTTGGGGTGGGTGAAGGAGTGGAGGGCGAGCTGGTGACCCGCTGACATCATCTCCTTGTAGACGTTGGTCAGGTTGGTGGAGGCGTCGAGAAGGGGAGCGCCGACGGTGAAGAAGGTCACCTTGACGTCCTCCTCGCGGATGATCTTGAGGACTTCCTGGGCGAGGTCGGGTTGACCGTCGTCGATGGCGAAAGCGAAGGAGTTGGGGCGCTTGCAAGCGAAGACTAGGTCACCAGTCTCGTCCTTCTTGGGAATGGTAGTACCGGCGGGGACGGAAGAGACAATCTCGATGACCGAGAGGGTAACAGACTCAGTGCTGTGGAAACCCTTGAGCGCGAAGCCGACGACGCGGGAGAGGTTGATGTTGAAGTGGCTGATAGGGATGTAGATGTGTCCGTTCTTGGCGTAGCGGCCGGCCTCAGCGGAATCCCAAGTCTCGGGGAAGGGAGCGATCTCGGTGTTGCACTGGCTGTTGTGTTGCTGGAAAGCGACAGTGAAGGCAGTGGTACCGGTGTAAGCGATGTGGAGGTAAGATCCCTTGTACTTGGTGAAGTCGGCACAGCCACCAGACACCTGGGTATAGTAGGAGTAGTCGGCGTCGGGGGACTTGATGGTGAGCTTGCCGCCAGCGTACTGGAGAGACATGCCCTCGTCACCACCGTGCCAGTTGCCCATGGCGTTGGTGTTGGCGTTGGCGAACTTGTCAATCACAAGGCCGGTAGCTGAGGGGTTGCTAGGAGCGGGAACGGTAGCAGAGGCGCCGGGGTCGGCAGAGGTAGGAGGCACAACGTATTCTCCAGAGTTGCCGCAGTAGAAGGCCATGGGACCGAACGAAGTGGTACCAGAGAATCCGGAAAAGAGGATAGTGGTAAGCTTCTCGGTGTTGAGGCCGGCGAACTTGCTGAAGGGAATGGTGTACAGCTTCTCAGTCCCATCGAAAGTCCATCCAAGGTCAGTTGCGGACGCGTAGGTGGACTTGGGGTTGGTCGCGTCACAGTTGTCCGAAGAGTCGAGCTGAACGGACAGGGTTGCGCCCTTAGGAGCCTTGATGCGAAGAGAAATACCGGCGTACTTGTTCTTCTTCGCGTCGACGCAGGGGAACTGGGTGTAGAAGTACGAGTCGGCCTTGGGAACGAACTCGACGTGGTTAGTAGACGGCTTTCCAACGGTGATGGAAGTCATGGAAGCATCATCAGAGGTAGGGTATCCCATGGCGTTGTAGAACAAGAAAGTCAGACGCGATTGAGAAATCCAGTCATCGATCAACAAAGGAGAGCAGGTTCCAGCTGAGGCCGTGGGAGACGAGATTGTTGTCATGGTGCTGCGGACCGAGGAGCTCGAGGTGGTAGCCACCCTGGTTGCGGAGACGGAGGTGCTGCCACCAGCACTGCTGCCGCAACCAAAGGCGATGTTGCTCATCTGCCATGTGGCGGTGGTGGAAGAGAATCCAGCCCAAACGAAACCGGTAACAGCATTGGCGTTGGCACCGGAGAACTGAGACAGAGGGATGTTGATGGTCTGAGTGCTGCCAGTCAATCCAGAGATCGAAACGTACTTGGAAGAGTAAGTCGTAGCTGAGCAGCTGGTCTTGGTCTGGATCTCGAGGGTCGCGGAGCCACCGGCAGGCCCCTTCATCTGGAAGCTGATGGAGTTGTATCCATTGGAGCTGGCTGCCTGGCAAGGAAAGGTCTCGTAAAAGTAGGAACCTGACTTGGGCTTGAAAGACAGGACACCGCCGCTGGCCGAGATCGAGGACATGGATCCATCATCTGCGCTGGTTAGCCTTTCTTCTTGTGCAGGGCTTCAACAAGACCTACCACTGGTCCACTCGCCCAAGCTGTTCTGGTTGGAGGTCTGCTTGGAGAAGTCGTCGATTTTGAGGGGTGCGCTGCAGGCTGCGTTGACAGTCTGGCTGGCAAGTCCGGCCAGAAGGCCTATTAGAGTAGTAACACGCATGTTAAGCGTAATAAAGCGAGTGTGTTGCAAAAGCGAATGTACGGAAGTCTATGACTTCCAAGAGTGATGAGTCTCTGCACCCCGAGTTGACGGTAAGGGCGATGAGTGACAGGCGATAACTCGTGAAGATCTTCCCAGGCGCAGACTCTCCCTAGATATATCTTTCTCCCCGACGCAGCGGCGCGAGACCTGACACGAGCGAGATTAGTCTAGTGGCCTCGGCATGCACGTCTTCGCGCAGCAGCCCTGTCGCTTCTACTATAGTAGGGCCACACGGTCTATTTCGGGTCAGCAGAACCTGGGCGTTGGTAGATCACTGGAGCGCTTGTGCTATATCAAGGATAGGTCGGCTTACTATTCGGCTCGGGGAGCGGCTAGGACATGGCGACCCCTGAACTCGATACATCGTTTTCTAGGCGTTTGTGGAGCACGGCGTCCCATTGTATGGTAATCATCGCTACTCATGGTGGGTATACACTGTCATGACCGGTCAACGGTGCGACCCCCGTTTCTTTGCGATGTTTGTGCTGCGGCGTTGATGGTGTAGGTTATTGCTATGACGTCCATGGTCTATGAGGCAGAGCTTCAGAAACTCTCCGCGCATTGAATTTGGTTCGAGCTCGGCTGAAACAACCAAGTTTACTGCAATTCTAGTCTGCGCATCAGGCTCAACGCAACGAAAGACATCCTCCAAGATACGAAGGCCAATACTTGGCCTCGCGAAGAGTGCGAAGGCGTACTTGGCCATGAGCTATGCCGAGTGTGCCGTGCAAAGACAGCAGCGGGGTTGAGTGATGATAGTTTGCTGGTGGCTGCAGGAACCGAGAGACGGCGCGCGCCACCTCAGAAGGAAAAGGAACTACGCCCTACGCAAACGAGTCTTGCCACGGCAGTGGTAGAGCCTGCAGTCCGGGTCAACCGACAGAATCAAAGAAAATCCACGAGAAAAGGAACAATTTTCGCAGTTCTAGACCGTGATGCAGGCAACGTTGCGCATCTTTGTAGATTCTACAACTTCAAGCGGTGGTGTCAGTTGCAGTCAGCACGGCATGACATGAAAGTAAAATGGCCTGAGGATGCATATACGAAGTGGGACAGCGCACAGTTTTTTTCCTGTTGTGGTGGGATGCACCGGTGATGCTGGTAGGATGGGGTTCATGCCGCTTGCTGCGAGTCGGAAGCACGGCGGAGATTGACGGCACTCGAGCAAGCAGTCAGGCCTGCCATCTTCACCCAACACTCCATGCTCTCGCGACACAACATTTGCACCATGCCTGCCAGTACAGAATGCGATGCCCAAATTGCCGCTGGATTCCGCAGCTGGATGCTGACTATGTGGCGTTGCAGCTGCAATCTCCCCCTCGGTTCCCCTGCCAAGGCGTCGCGCCATCCAGCCGCTCCGGATTGTTTCGCGTTTAAGAGACAGGCCTCGAAGCAGTTAGCACTGGAGATATCGGAATCACGCCGGGATATGTCTTGGCTTTACATGACTAGTGTTTGCTTTTCGGACGGTAGCTGGGCGGAGAGACTATCGCTCCACTCGCTGCACTTGCAAGGCTGGCGCGCTCCGACAGCACCAACCATAACGAATCTTCATCTCGATCTGCGATCCGTGGTTCACCCGGTCATTGCTCTCTAGGCAACCTCACACGTCCTGTCAATGATGTTGACATATCGGAGGCTTCCTTCCATCTTCCGTGTACATGGACAGCTCGACAGCAACCTCAATAGCCAGCAACAGGATATGGCCATGTGTATGGCTGTCCGGACGTTCGCCGGCTTATCAGTTGGAATATACACGTAACGGGCAAGGTGACTCCCATGCATCAGCTGCGCCGTACAGCAATAAATTCTCCTATTTTTTTTTCCCGGCTCATCACATCTTGGCACAGGGATGCATGTGGTGGGCTTCAGATTTTCGACCTCAGTCGTTATTCAATTGAGAGGTATGGGAGGGTGCAGGCGAATAGAAGAGTCGGACAATGCAAGAATGGGTTCGGCTTCGTCGCAACTACAGACTCCAAGTCACCAATGCCCTGCATACGGTCTCGCGTCACGTACTCAACTTCTTTCCTTGTCGGAAAGAATACCGTCCCTCGCGCAATGAACTTCACAGCAATAAGAGATCAGACGCATATGATGGAAACTGTATGACGGAACAAACTAAGTAAGGAAGTTTCCTGCCGTGAACGCCGTTTATGCTTCCTGGGTATCGTCGCCATCTCTCATCTGTCCACCAACACTCTGGAATGCAGCCTGGATTATACACTCACCGTCCGTCTCATCCTTCGATGTATCCAGTCCACGTAGAAGCAACAATGCGTTTCACTCGAGTCTCAATCATCCTTGTGGAGACGTCCGCATGCACCGCCATAGCAAGATGCTGCAGGACGAACGAACAAGTGGCAACGAGGACGTGTACATTCGGCGCCATTGCGAGTGCACTCGGCGCAGCTGTCGCGAGTGCTATCGCAGGGCAGACCATTGGAGGCACAGTGCTTGCGCTTGATGACGCGGTTGTATGAGCTCGAAGAGCCATCACCGATGCTACTACAGCACGCGTGTTAGCGTATGCATTTAATGTGGTGTGAAATATTAGTGGCTTATCTGGTGCCTTGCTCGCCGACTGCGATTACAATAGGGGCGACATCGACTGTACTCGGACGCATGGCGACCTCGTTTGAAGGGACAGAAGAGTGGGATAGGGCAAGAATAGGATCGATATCCGTCTCAACGACAGGTGTGAAGTCATTGACACGAGTTGTGAAAGAGATATCTAGTAGCTACGACGCGATATGAGGTGATGGGATGACTGCTGGTATAGGTATGAGACCATCTACTTGTGTCTCAAAGTACGTGGGTCTAGAGAAAAGCTATCAGAATGCGCGAAATCTCCATGTTACTTTACCTCGCAGGACACATTATGAGGGGAACATTCATTCAAGAGTAGCATATGGTCAGGTCGAACGCAATCTTTTATGGATACATACTAGGATATGTACGTATTTGTAACGACCTTGTCACGGCCCGGCGGCGATATCAGTATGTCATCCTGCCCTCTGTAGTTCCAAAATGCCCTGTATGTACACACGCGGTCACTTGTACTCCATCATCTCGACCTTCGCCCCGGTGTTGGCGACCTTGACCTCATCATCTACGTGCATGCGGGTGCAGCCCGGACGACAATGAGCACGAGGCTTCTCGTACAAACCACACTTAGCGATGGTGGGCGCCCTAGTCTGTTAGCGAAGTCATCCCATAACATACGGGAAGATGAACATACGGAGTAGCGGTGGCCTGGGTGTTCAAGCCGAGAGCCTTGAACCCAGACTCGAGAGCGTCCTTCTCAGCCTGCATACTGGCCATTTGCTCCTTAAGCCTGGCGACCTGAGCCTCAAGCGTCTTGACCTTGGCGGCCTCAGCCTCAAGTGTGGTGATGTAGTTGCCCATGGACTCTTTCTCCCTACGGTCGACGCGGAACAACTCCTTGGTCTGGCTGTGACGGACATACTCAACGCCAGCTTTACGATCGGACTCCTCTGACTTAGCCTTCCACTCGGCGATAGTCAGGGGTAAGCTACAGAGTCAGACACGACCCTACGATGTAGGGAGTTGTGAGGAATACTTACTCATCTTGACGCATCGGGGAACCCGTTGGGGAGGGCGAGTCGGCGAGGCAACGGCGGACCTTCTCCTCGTGCGTGAGCTCACGATCTTGAGCACCCGACCCATCGTCGTTGTAGTCCTCGTAGTCCTCGTAGTCATCGTACTCCTCGCCGTCGTAGTCCTCACCCTCGTAGGCGGCTGAGTGCGGGGAAGTAGGCTGGTTTCGCGAAGCCGATCGCGAACGTCGGGGCGAAGCCGAACGAGCGCGTGCAGGGGAGCGGGAACGGGTCATGGTCATTGTGATCCTGTTCGAAGTCGAAATAATGAAGTTGCGACAAGTGGTGTAGGAGTAATGAACAGTTGTCGCAAGGCAGATAAGTAGCCAGAGAAGGTCCAAGCGCTACTAGCTTTCTCTCGCTCGTGCGGTGTGTCACCGCGTGTGTTGCCTAGGGAAGTTTTTCAAGAAATGACGCATTGGCGCTAACCTGCTGTGCAAACAGAGCTTCATTTGAATCAATCGAGACACGAAGAGTGCGTCTCCATAGCACTATCGCTCACTGATCTTTCCTTCCCTACGTCTCGACACCACGCGCGATTATCAGACTACAACAGTCATGAGCGAACCGGCGCATATTCCCGATATCACTGCGGCCCAGGGCGACCCTGTGGTAGATCCAGCGTACGTCGACGCCTTCCATGCTGTATTCAATTGGTTCAACGCGCTGACAAGTTTTGAAGCCAGTCGTCCATGTCATCGCCCGTCCACACGGAGGATTCGCAGGCAGGCGACCAGATGCTTCGCGAGGAGGAGCAATCGCCGCCGGCGATAGTGGAAGGCACTTCAGCGACAGGCACCTCAGCGACAGGCACCTCAGCGACAGGCAGCCTGACCGACGAAGATGAACCTCCTACTGCTTCCATGCCCGTCCTCCGAGTCGGTTACAACCGCGTCATCAAGTGCGTAACATGTCGCGCCAACGACCTCCCGTGCGACAACCTCGACCCTTGCAACGAGTGCTACAAAAACGAGACCGATTGCGTTCGCCGTCGCTGCGGCTTCGCGGCTAAGGAGATTGGAGAGCGCTGCGAGCCGCTCTGCGACCGTCTTCACTTCAGCGACGTGGCTAAGGAGAGCGAGGTAGACAGCGACAAGATGAACAAGCGCAAACGGGAGGTAGAAGACAGTGGCGCGGAAGAGAAGGTCCCAGATAAGGCAATGAAGGACGCGGTCTTGGAGGAGAGGACATCGGACGAGCAGCCAGAAGGATGTAACAGCCTGGAAGAGATGTGGTTGGCGGCAAGGACCACTGCAGAAAGGGAAAGGATAAGAGATCGCATGATCGACGAGCAGATGGCGAGAGCGAAGGAGGAAGTGGCTGCAAGGATGGCAGCGGGAGAGTACCAGAAAGACGACGTGACAAAGGGTGAGGACAAGAAGGCCAAGAAGTCTGCTGTTGCCATCGCATACGCGTATCTCGCAGATGGAACCAGAGTCACGGCGCAGGATGTTGAAGCTATGGAGTCAGTTTTGTCGTAAGGACAAGCATCGCTTGTGGCGATCAGGCGCGACGGCTTCAGGGATGGTAGGGCGCCTCATCGCACTCACGATATTCTCTGTAGACTGTCAGGCCGAAGTATCGCCTAGTCGTCGATCGTGGGGAAGCGACACATGGTACGCGGGGAGAGACTTATGGGGGAAGCATTCTGCGATGTAAATACGCTGAGATGCTCCTGAAATGACTATTGATGTAACATAAAAGACTTGTGTACATGTTCATGGGTCGGATGTGATGATTAGTAGAGGTGATGTCTTCGGTGAGGTTGGTAAGCTTCCGGCTATCCCTTCCAATCAGAACGGCCCCGCTTCCGGTACTAAGGTAGCCTACATCATCACCATTTGACGTCTTCCTTCCTATGTGCACACGACATTTCCTCAACATTGCTCGAGATCCGTTTATCTCCAAATCTTATCGCAAATCCAAGTTGACACAAAAGACACCCAGGATGGCAAACACCAGCGAGTTGCGTCTCTACCGACGTCCCACTATGCGCCAGGTAATGACCAGCTGACAAATGCAGTCTAGTACGACTAGCACAGAGACTCGTTCGAGATGGACCTTGCAGGATAGAGCATACAGCACGTCGCGTACGAGGCCTTCTCAACGGAAAGTATGCCTTCGACACCCTGAATGCGCATCATGTTTGGGAACTGGAGTTGCGTTATCCACAGTATGATCAATCTTCTCATCCGTATGCTCTTACTGTGCTGAACATACCAGATATTTTGTACCGATCTCAAGCTTCACTTCCCACGCCAAATTATCGCGAGGCTCCGCTGTGGACGGAACAGATGATGGCGCACACCTAGCGAGTCTCACAGTCGGCAATCGCAGTAGCAATCGCATTCTCATCTTCAACACCGGCAAGCTCAAAGATCTCGTAAAAGTCGACTTCCGCGCTGTTGATCAGTGGTTCGAAGAAGACATGGAAATATATGGCCATCCCAAAGACCCTTACAAGCGCATCGACATTCTACCATCTTCGCGAAACGTCAGGGTAGCTATCGACGGCGTTACACTTGCTGAGAGCTCAAGCGCCTTATTCCTTTTAGAGACGACGCTGAGGACGAGGCACTACTTGCCGCCGACAAGCGTCAATTGGGAGTACCTCACACCGAGCGACACGCTGACTTTGTGTCCGTACAAGGGTCGCGCGGAGTACTACAACGTCAGCGTTGGAGGCAAGCTGTATCGGGATCTTGTATGGTACTATAGATATCCGACCGCGGAGAGCGCGCCTATTGCTGGACACATGTGCTTTTATAATGAGAGGGTAGAGGTTTATGTTGATGGTGTAAAGGAGACACCTTAATAGCGGCAGTCTATGGTGTGCCAATACCGGCAAAGAATATCTGTAGTCATTGCATCAGCTCGCTTCGCGTCGCAAATACAGGAAATCTCCTTCGCGCAACAGATAGAAAGTAACCATCTTCCTCAAGCCTTGCCACAAGGGAAAGGTACTCAATGAAAATGGTCCATCCCGCGATGCATACTCATGGCTGACACCAGAGCTGCAGGCGACCGGAGATGAACAAGCCCGTGTATCAACTCATCGCTTGCGAACAAACGACAAATCGCACATCAAACTTGCCCACCAGTTCAGGCGTGTAAGTTCCCGTGAGAACTAACCTGAGGGATGAACTGCACTGCGGGCGAGACTCCGATCGGGCTGTCAGACCCGAATCGAAGTATGATTCTCTGGCGAACGTTCCAAGAAGCTTGGTCAGTTCCTCGCACATGCCCCCAGCACAACGAAGCACTCAAGATCCCGTGAAACCTTGATATGTGACATTCGAAGTGACTCATCAGTAAGAGAATCCCTTAAAGTGAGCCCAAGCCGATGAGCAGTTGAGAAGGCAGTAAAGACAGTTAGAGAAGAAAAGAGCAAGTTGGAGGGGCAGGCCGAGCTCATATGGATATCAGAGCCCGCCAAGCGCTTGGCGCGCTAAGGTGCACGTGACGTCCGTGCCCCGGTCATCCGCGGGGATTAGTGACAACGAGGTGAAGGAGGAATGTACATATAGAAAAATGGAGAGGGAATTTCATACTCTGAGTCACTGTGGCTCCCGTGACGCGGAGATCTAGCGCCGATTTCGCCTGATTGCCCGCACTTGAACTGGCCATATTGATCGACCTTCACTGCCACATTTGCTACCGACATTCCAAGGTTACATCACAAAACCATTTGCAACATGGCTCCTTTGACCGCACGAAAGCACCCAAACCTCATCGTCACGGTACTTGCAGGGGTTCTCGCCCGCAACCGAGAGCTCACCGACCAAGTCGCATCACTGTCGGCTGAAAATGCTCGGATTCAAGACGACGCTGCTGCCCACGACCGAGAGCTCAGCGGTCAGATCGCATCACTGTGGGCTGGCAAGGTTCAGATGCAAGACGCGATGGCCGAGCAAGACCTGCAACTTCAAGCCCTCGAGCAAAAGAACGAGATGTTGACCAGCGAGAAAGACCAGCGGGAGTTCGCCAATCTCGACCAGGAACTAGCCGATTCAAGGCACAAGCTGAAGGCAGAAGAGTCGGCTGATCACCACGCCTTCGTCTCCTCCGCCTCACGCCGCAAGTCACACACCAAGAGCGCGGTGAAGCTGTCCCAAAAGCGCGGACATGAGCCTGACAAGTAAGTCGATCACCACCATTACAAGCACGATGACTGACCTTACAATAGTAGCCCGGCCAAGCGCATCAAGAAGGTCAAGCACACCCCCGGAACGGTGTGCATTGAGTGCTACCACTCCAAGACCACCAAACATTGCGACGGAGCTTCCACCTGCTGGCCCTGCCAGTTCCGCGACAAGGACTGCAAGCGCATGAAATGCAAGAACTTCGCCGCCGGTACATGTCGCCTCGTCAATTGCAGTTTGGCGCATAGCGACAGCGGTTTCCCCAAGGAGATCTTGGAGGAACACCACCATGTCCCGCAGTCGCTCGAGCCTCCGCCCTTCATCCCGCCGAAGCCCTAGCCGACTACGAAGTGAGTTGCCGCGTCGCTCGAGGATGGCAAAAGAGGTTTGGAGACTTTACACTGGTTTGCGATGGATGGAGGAGCAGGTCAGGAGAGGATGTATACGCATGACAGCACTGTATCTGGTCGAATGTGATCGCAGGTCTCAACGACAACCTCCTGGGCGTACTGATGGCAGCGAGATGACACAGTGTTGCTGAGACGTATTCGGCAAACCATAGTAGATACTAGAAACACCCTCCTTTACACGTCCGTGACTACTATGAGACAAAACCTTCCTACTTTCACTTAAAGCTAACACCGTAACTATTCCAACCCACCGACTGATCCCAACCCTGAACCAGTGTCTTCCCACCTGGGCCCGTACATACATTACCCTTCTCAATTTGCTCCTCCTCTTGCACCTTTCCATCGTTCTTCCGCCCATTATCCCAGCCGTTTTGCATGCCAAACCCAAGGTAACAGTCATCACGCTGAATAGGCGCAAATCCGTGAATCTCGAAAGTCACAGCGAGAGAGATGTCAGGCTTCTTCTTATCGGGATTGGGCAGCTTGAAGGCATAGTCGGCGGTGAGAGGCGGCATGATGGGCTTGTTGTGAGGGTCGATGACGGGTTTGGGAAGGAGAGGAGGATTGGGAGCGTCGGCGCGGACGTGGTCGTCGCACCATTTCTGGGCTGCCTTGTGGAAGTCTTCTAGAGTTGGGTGGGGCTTTGATGAGCAGGATTGCTTGTCAGCTCGCTGTACGTTGTTGCTCAGCTCTGCGATTGGTGCGGCGAGGACGAGGCTTAGGAGGAGTGAGGTGGAGAGAAGCTGACACTTCATGATAGAATATGGTGACTGTATTGCGATTGCTTATTACGATGTCTTGCTTGAGGAGTAAAGTGGATATGTTACTGGCGGCTGGATCAGTAGCAGTAATATGAAAGTATGGTCTTCGGGTTGAGGAGTAGTGTAGTAACGGAGCACACATTATATACCTCACGCAAGTCACATCGCCGCTGTGAGTATCGGAAAATCGTACGAAGCTATTTTCCAACACCATCGTTCCCCTTGTGTTTCCTCTCCCACGCCTTTATTTCGATACACTGTGTAGCTTCGGATGTGGTATTGCGACGAGGTGCTCGTGAAGCGGAAGGTCGTGGCAAGACAGCTGTCGTATATAATCACGACAGCCGGTGAATCCAGGTACGAACGGCAAAGGTCTTCCGAGCGAAAGTTGCGCCGGACTTGTGAAAGAAGCCACGAATGCGCTATGACAGTCGATCTCCTATACTACACCGTAATTACTCGAATTTACTGCAACGCTTTACTCTTCAACCAGCGATATGATTACGTCGCGAATATCAAGCTTACCGATGGGCAAAGTCAAGCAGTTCTTTCGTTCGCTAAGTCGTCGACTGTCGATCTCCGTGTTCAAAGCGCGTGGCGAGTCCATAGGGTCGCGCGAATCAAGCCCTTTCTCTTCTCTGGCGCAACACGACACCAACAGCAAATCTACCTCTACAATAGAAACCCGGGCAACGTCCCACAACGAAGCGCGAACGTCGCCGTCTACGCCACCGATCGCGCCAATCGACCGCACCTGCCCCGAGACAGTGAAGCGGGGTGGAGCGTCCATCGATTGCGCTCCGAGAAAGGATACGGTCAATCAGCGTATAAGCGATTTGAATGCGTATGCAGGTCTCCAAGTCAATATTGCGATATTGCGTTTCGTACACAGGCTACCGCTGGACGAACTACGCATCATTGGCCAGAGACCGATGCTGTCTTCGTCTTTTGCTGCGGGAAATACATTTGAGGAAGATGATCGGCGTCTTCCACGAAGCGTCGCGCGACCAAAGACTATGAGCCTTGCTAGTACGACTGGGGACCTGAGTAGGTCTTTCGTATGTGGCCCGGAGAACAGGATTGAACGCAGCCGTACTGGAGACGAATGTCGACACGTTCAATGTGCCGTACACGAAAGGCCGAGTCTCTATTCTTCGATGATGGACATGGAATCCCATGCGGACGCAATAACGCTTAGCCTCACCAGTCAAGAGAGCGCCTCAGCATGGTCGTTCGCGTGTTCTTCGGCGCAACTCGTCGAGCGGGAACACGCAACTCGGCAGCGTGGAGCTGCGGACATGGAGCGCGCGCCTTCCTTCACAACACGATCGGCCGACTCGTGTGATCTCTTCCTGGCATCGATTGGCCTCTCGCCACACCCAGACAGTATTCCAAGAACCGACCACGAAGACACGGATGACTTTGACATGGAAGACTTACCAAACTGGTCCGACGTGGAGGACGACCCAGAGTACAACCAGTTTGAAGAGCGCTCATTCCACTGGACGGATACGGATAGCTCCCACTCTTCCATGAATTCGATGAGAATGGCGGACACGTCATCGCCAGCATTCTACATGCCCGCTGTAGATGTCGAAAGTGTTGCACCTAACATGCATGGCGATGTCGCGCATAGCAATCGCGGGTGAAGGACGATGAAAGAACTGAGGTTTGCAGGTGGTTGGAGTGTTGGAGCACCAAGACACAAGGGGAAGGCCAAGCGCCGGCGGCTAGCGGGTTCGCGTGTCAGGGAGCCGGCCTGGATTCGCAAGTCGCGCAGGACGGCGGCTCAGGGCCAATGCGCCATCATCGTCGTCGACACCTCCACATCCACCTACCACCAACCGCCTGCTCAATGTGCCACGGTGACGTCGCCCACCTGCCCATCGCACCTTCCTCCTCATAGCATCGCTTCCTATCACCGGCGACTCCCCAGGCCCCTAGCGACCGCCCATCCCCCACGGCCGCAGCGACGGCAACATGCTGAAACCGCTGGCTGGCCGTTTGGCACGGCGGCCATGGAGATTTCTCTTCCCCGGCCTCCTTCTTTTCTTTTTTGCATACACACTCTCGCATCGGAGAGGGTCACATCCCCAGGCGCCCGTACACAAAGCGAAGACAAAGTCGTATTTCCCGCCCCTCGAAAACAAAGCCGCCAATTCAATCGAGCTCGACTACTGCCAGAATTTCCCTACCAAGCTGCTGGAAGAGGTGCAGGTTGTTCTCAAGGTCGCATCGGATGGGGCACATGAGACGAAAGCACACCTGAGCACGGTATCGAGCTGCATCACGAATCTGATCATCGTGGGCGACCGGGAAGAGCGATTGGGAGACCGCCATGTCATCGACATCCTCGCAGAGCTTCCCAAGAGCTACCAGAAGGACAATGTCGACTTCCAGATCTACGTCGAGCACAAGAAGGCACACGAAGGCGGCGAGACGGTCAAGGAGCAGCAGCGGTCCTTCAAGCTCGATCGCTTCAAGTATCTGCCCATGGTGGACAAGGCATACATGACCAACCCCGCAGCCAAGTGGTTCGTCTTCATTGAGTCGGACGTCTACTTCTTCTGGGACACGCTGTTCCGCCTACTAAGCCAGCTCGACGCCTCGCAGCCACACTACCTTGGCGAGGCGCACAAGGGCTCTGAAGGCCGTCATTTCGCCTATGGCGGCGCAGGTATCGTCCTGTCTCAGGGTCTTGTCAAGCAACTCATCCCAGGCAAGACTCCTGGCTCCACCGAGATCCCCCGCGAAAACCGACTAGGCGTCCGATACGAGAACTGGGTCAAGGAGGAGCAGCGCGGCGACGCTGTCCTTGCATACGCCATCCAGAACGCGACCGGCCACAAGCTCGAGCCCATGTACCCTACCTTTGCTAGCGACAAGCTCAAAGATGTGACCACCACACGCGACAAGTGGTGCGTGCCAATGCTCTCGCTGCACCAGCTCAAGCCACAGCAGATGGAAGACTTGTGGAGGTGGGAAAGGACACGGCCGTACAACACGGTAAGCATTTCCTCAGCTCCAACCCAAGCTACCTGACTAATATCACGTCATAGAAACCATTCACCTACTCCTCGTTCCTCTCTTATACCCACGGCTTCCTATCACAGGGTCCATCGAAAGAATGGTGGGATAACCTTTCGCAAGCGCCCGTACCGAACGATCGTCCCGCACATCGCAACGCCGGCTCGTGCGGTTCAGAGTGCGCTAATGACGGCAACTGCCTCCAATGGTCTTACTCGCAGACCGTCTGTCGTCACGCCGATTACATCAAGCTTGGCGATGCTGTCGACCGAGAAAACGGCGGTCAAGGCGAGTTCGTCAGTGGCTGGGACACCGGAAAGCTCCGCGACATGGGCTTTGGTGTCGAGGGACAAAATGGCCAGAGAGAGTTTTACGAAGGTTGCGTCGAAGCCACCTGGCTGACCCCACAAGAGATGTAGAAACACTCATACGTCAGCGTATAGAGACGGACATGTATTCGAGACCAGTGACACATAGGGAGGCGTTGCGGTTGCTTGTACCACGTTCATGCATGGCGTTCTGGGTTGGCACATCATTTTGGATATGTGGAGCGTCGCAAACAGCGCGTTGAGCAAGCGTCATGTTGACAGGAAGATGGACATCAGGCCGATGAGCTTCTTGGGCGAATATGTAATGAACAGAGTTTGAGCATAGACGCAGGGCATAAACTGCGAGGCGGTATGATACCGCGGGCGTTAGACCTGTATATGATAATAGCACACATCTTCACATCTACCCGACGCGCATTCGGCCCTTGAGATACCCTCGTGGTAGGTAGATGGACGAATGTGAGTGAATTCGTCCAGAGCGGAGGCTTGACCTTCCGCTGCCGGTGGGTGGAATACAGTTGTTCCGCTTGGACCCTCTGCGCGTCGCCGAACGACTGCTGCCAACTCTTGACACCACTATATCCTCTCCATTTCAACATTATGCCCAGCGTCGCGAACGACTCTAGAACCACATTCAGCCCATTGCTGACAGCCATGCTTGTTCAGATCATTACGACTCGGTCGCATTCCCGGTGTTGATGAAACTTGGCGGCGCCGGTGTGTTTGACGGCCTGATTCGGTCGCTTTCTGAAAATGTCGGTTGTCGCTGCTGCTCCACGCATGAAATTGCGCTTTGGGCAGTGAAGGCAGTAGGTCTTGTTCGAAAAGGATCGCGATGTGATCAAGAGTTGGACTGGCGTGCGGTGGACGGTAAAAGACCGTTCTCATCTCAGGTACAACAGTCGGCGCGACTCCTCTTCTTAATGCTCCCAGGTTAAAAAGCAACGGGTTGCCGGTCCGTCCGGTACTTGACCAGCAGCCGTGCACATTACCCCACATCCCGGTTAAGGAGCCTCATGACAGCAGTGTCTTTCACCTATATTAATGCGGCCTTACCCTGACGTCGTCGGGCCTACTATAGAATATTCCATCACTATTCTCCTGCCCATGCCATTGGTTAGCTGTCTACTTTCTGCAGTACGCCAAATGAAAGCGCGGGTATCCCTATATTTCGGCCATGGAACAAGCCGGACGCGTGGGCACCGACATGTTCATCTAATATGAACCGTGCTCAGATGGACTTGGGGTAAGGAACGTTCAGTGTCGCGTTTGAGAATTGTATAAAGAGTGTCTCCACCCACCCACTATTGTCGTCTCATCCACATCCAGCGCATCCACAGTCTCTACTACATTCTTTTGAACCATCATCATGTTCACTTCTACGCTCATTACCTTGGCCTCAGTTGCCTCCACTGCACTGGCTGCACCCGCCCTTCACCCTCATGTCACTCGCGCCGCTGAGCCCAAGTGCCCCATCGTCTTCGACGGCCGTGTCCCTGCCAACATGACACCCGTCTCCTTCGACACTCAGGCCACCAACACGCTCTTCAACGCCGACTTCGTCAAGGGCAACAACCTGACCTGGTCTCAGATCCTCAAGTTCCCCAACGAATCCTCGCGCTTCGATGGCGACAAGTTCAAGGCTGTTGAGGTGACCATATCCGATGAGTCCATCTTCCAGAAGCAGCAGGGATTCCGCCGCGCAGGTCTCCAGTTCCTCAAGGATGCCCCTGACGGCGAGGGTGGCAAGGGTGTCAAGACCCTCCACTGGAGTGTCAAGCAGGACTCCGCCAGGCCTTTGAACCTCACCCACGAGTACCTCAACGTCTGGCACGAGGCTGCCGATTTCAGCAACAACCAGATTCAGTTCCAGACTGGATCTCTCATTGGAAAGAGCGACGCCGACAAGGACCAGTTCAAGATTCTTGACCGCGCCGGCAAGTGGCTCTGGAACGTTAAGATCGACCAGACCCAGTGGCAGAACTTTGCTATGACCCTCGACTACACCAAGAAGTACGTTCCTTCCCATTCCTGTTCCCAAATTATGTACTAACAAATCTCCAGCGAGACCACCATCTTCTACTCCGCCGGCCAACAGGAGCTCAGGAAGGTCGCCGGACCTTTGTCCGTCAACCTTGCTGGTCTCGGCCAGTTCCAGATGGGCATCCTCAAGAAGCCCACTGGTACTGACGACGTCGCCAACGCTGGTTTCCAGGAGGCCAACCTTGACGAGGGACAGATCTACGGTGGTCTCTTCCTTGAGGACTCCAGCTCCGGCTGCGTTTCTCTCTAAGCGCATCACCAGAATGATCTGTCATGTTGATTAGAAGGGGACGACGGGACGATTGTACATAGGTGGAAGACAGTGGTTGTATATATGGAACGTGTGTTTTTGCTTTGCGTGGGTGGTAGCTTTGTCGAATTACACGTGCTTTGCTTCATGACTAGACGTGCAGTATCAATCGCGATACTTTTTTCGTGCATTACAAACTGTCCTCATGCCCATCACTATGAAGTCGTCTATCCTTACATGCGTATCTCGCAGGAAATACTCAAATCTTCTATTATGGTGGTGGCGTTGGTGAGGCTGCATCGCGATCTCGGAGTTGCGTGATGACATAGCGCCGCGGAGCATACCGGACCACCATGCACAGCTGACCCTGCCAGTAAACCATGAACGATAGTTCGAAAAGTAGGGCAAAGTTGAAAAAGTTGAGGCTGAGACGAAGTGCCGTCAGGGTCTAGGACGGTGCCTGCCTGTTTGGGCCTAGTGTGAACCCCAGCGGAATGATGGCATCACTCATGTCGACTTGGAAGTCTAGCCCACCGAGGTGACTCCACCGTAAGCTACCTACAAAATGTAGTCTCCTCCCACCACCGGTGTAACAGCCATTATACACGCAATCCCACGCTACAATGTCGAACACAGCCAACACCAAGGAAGTCGCGCCGTCAATTGACGTGAAGAACCTCTGCTATGCCTTCCCCGATGGCTCGAGTGGGCTGAAAGATGTCTTCCTTGACCTGCCGCCCGGCAGCAGAACACTTTTGATCGGAGGTATGCAACATGGAATGCTGACTGTGAGACTCTCGACTAACGATCCCAGCCAATGGCGCGGGTAAAACCACGCTCCTCCGTCTCCTCTCCGGCAAGCGCATGGCCCCCTCCGGCACCGTCCACATCGCGGGCATCGACCCTTTCAAGATGGGCCTTGAGGGCGTGACCTACCTCGGTCTAGAATGGGTGCTCAACCCCATCGTCCGTACCGACATCGACGTGCCCACGCTTCTCTCCTCCATCGGCGGCGACCACTACACCGAGCGCCGCGACGAACTCGTGCGCATCCTCGACATCGACCTCAGCTGGCGCATGCACGCGGTATCAGACGGAGAGCGAAGGCGTGTACAGCTTGCCATGGGTCTGCTGAGACCATGGACCATCCTGCTGCTGGACGAGATCACGGTTGATCTCGATCTGTTGTCGCGCAGCAACTTCCTCAACTTTTTGAAGAAGGAGACGGAGGAACGACCTTGCACAATCGTATACGCAACGCATATCTTGGATAACCTCGCAACATGGCCCACACATCTCGTGCACATGAGCCTGGGCAAGGTGAAGAAGTGGGGCAGCACCGAGGACATGGATGTCAAGGTCGAGCAGGGCGAGCGCATGTACACCGGCAACAGCCAGCTGGGTGAGCTGGTGTTGAAGTGGCTGCAGGAGGATTTGACAGAGCGGGGACCTAGGAACGGGAAGGGTGAGGGCGCTTCGTATCAAAACCTGGAGGGTAAGGGCGGTTATGGGGCTGAGAAGAGGGTGGAGAAGGAGTAGCACCGCGTGGTGAAGGAGAATACATCTCGGCACGCTTCAACAATGCGTGTCGATGGAGTTTCAACAGGCGTTTGGGCGGCACTCAACGATGATACCCCATCATATTCAACAACTACATTTCATTGCACCTACACTTCGCCCATATACTTACACGATACTCGCTCGTGAACGATTTAATTCTGATGCAAGCCTGACAGAAGTATACGAGATGATATCGATTATCAATCATTTCGCTCACTTTGCGTGGCATGAGGATTTCTAAAAACTTCAGATCGTTGTGGATAAGACACTTCAAGTTGATCGATTGTCCGAGTAGTGCGCTATCGCCAAAGAGGGAAGGCGCACCCCGCTTGACGCTAACCAACATTTTCGGACGCTCAGTCATTGGCAGCCCGCCAGTCGTGCCATCAAATGCATGTTACGATTCGCAAGAGCATTCAGTAGTATCAAAATGGCGCAAGCGCCGCGAAAGCCTCTGATCACCATCGTCGGTTCGACAGGGACTGGCAAATCTGATGTAAAGCTCAAGTTGTCCAGTCACGCTTCATCTTGCTGACCACAGCAGGTAGCTGGCAGTAGAAATCGCGCGAAAATATAATGGCGAGATCATCAACGGTGACGCGATGCAACTGTATCGTGGGTTGCCTATTATTACGAACAAGATCACGCAAGATGAAACGAAAGGCGTTCCTCATCATCTTCTAGGCTGCATTAGCCTTGAAGAAGAGACTTGGACTGTGGGGAAATTCGTAGGCGAGGCTCTGAGAACAGTACGACTGACTGGCTTGCAAATTGGGTGATTACTGACATGACCAGATCGATGAGATCCGGAGTAGAGGCAAACTACCAGTCTTAGTTGGTGGCACTCACTACTATACACAGTCACTCCTGTTCCAGGATGCGCTATCAGATGAGCCCGAGTTGAATCTGAATGAAAACAGCCAGCCACTGCCTATACTAGAAGAGCCGACCGATGTCCTCCTTACCAAGCTGAGGGAAGTCGATCCTATCATGGCCGATCGGTGGCATCCAAATGAGCGGCGCAAAATCCAGCGTTCACTGGAGATATATCTCAGAACAGGCAAACCGGCTTCGCAGCTCTACAAAGAGCAAAAGCTTCAACGCGAGGCTTCTGCTGCCCAGGCGGATGGCACAACATCGGATAGGCGGTCAGGCCTGCGTTTCGAAACTCTTGTGTTCTGGGTGCACGCCAACAAGGACGTGCTGCATCGCCGTCTCGATGGCCGCGTTGATAAGATGATCGCCCGAGGTTTGCTTTCTGAAGTTGAGGAACTCAGCAGTTTCCGTGAGCGGCACGAAGCCGACACAGGTGCTAGTCTCGATCAGACTCGCGGCATCTGGGTTTCAATAGGATACAAGGAGTTTCTGGAGTACCAAAGCGCTCTTTCAGATGTCTCGTGGGAGGCATCTGAACTAGAGAAGCTCAAGGCCCTCGCCATCGAGAAGACACAAGCTGCTACCCGTCAATACGCCAATCGCCAGATCAAATGGATCCGCATCAAGCTTCTCAACGCACTAATCAGTGCGGGCCAGAAGGGTAACACCTTCCTAGTCGACGGTTCCGACATATCGCAATGGGAAGACAGCGTCGTCAAACCCGCCATTACCATTACCGAACACTTCCTCTCCGGCCAACCACTACCATCACCCTCTTCACTATCGCCAGCAGCAGCAGATATGCTCACACCGAAGCGCGAGTACGATTTAGGACAACGACCAGACCTCTGGCAGAAGAAGGTCTGCGAGACATGCGGCACGACCTCTATCACCGAGAACGACTGGAGTTTACATGTCAAGAGCCGAGCGCATCGGAAAGCGGTAGCTTCGAGAAAGAAGCAGGAAAACGCACACAAGATGCGAAACGGTAGCGCGAAAAGCGCTCAAGCAGAAGTGATTGATGTTCTCGAACACTATCTAGATACCTTTCCCGAAAGCCAAGAGCGCAAATGAGTGGTGGGCTTCTCAACTCCGTCGTATCAGCCGCCTTCCTTCGCCATTCCTCTCTTGTGCTTGCTCAGCAGCTGCACGCGCCGCCACACCCAGCACTAGGGATAAAGTTTATATTGCAGGCCGCGTCGTTTTCGCAAGTCACCCAACTACCCTGGCCCGCATCTGCGGCCAGCCAGCACCATTCTCCTAGGTTGCCACATTTCTTCCAGCAATAGCCGTCTTCACAGCCCCAATCGCGGCTGGCACAGCTTTGCGCATGGACTTCTTCGAGGGGTTCGATGGCGATGGCGGTGGTGGCGCTGATGCCAATGAGAATTGTGAGGGTGGTGATGAGCTTCATGGTTGTGGGTTGGACTATTTGGGGAATTAGCTAGGCTTTGGGAATTTGCGACACAATAGGAATAGTCTTACTTTTTCGGTCTGTTGTTGAGCTGGGAGTAATATCTGAAGGAGGTAGTGGGAGTTCGTCTTGTGCTTGAATCATATTTCTGTATTATTCTCGCCTTTATATCCATATTCTGGTAACATCGTAGAACCCAGATGGAGATGCGACGCGTCAAGCGCTTACTCTACACCGAGTACAGTATCACCCGAGTTACTGCACTTGCACTTCAGCGCAGTCGTAATGGTGTTCAGCGAAGATGATCTGAGGTCGATTTGATGATGTTTTGATGGTGTTGCTCGCTCATCGGGAATGTGACCGTTGCGACTTGGCTGCATGCTTACATCTGCGAGATCTACCGAAACCAACCAGCGCTTTTTGAAGTCATAGACACACCACATCGTGCGATGTCATCTTCACCGCTGCGAAAATGGCTGCGATAGAATTTGGACACGGATACTCAGGTCCCAGGTCATCCGGGGTCGGTCTTCTTGTCGCGCGATGTTCGAGCGCACCTGCAGTACTTGGTTGATGTGAAAGCTCCTGCCAGAACACCGACGTTGGGACGTACGCGTGTGAGACTCTATTCATGAAGAAAATGTATATGACTACGATCCACGAGCCGTACTGTTTTTGATGTTGCGTGGAAAAGGTGTTTTGCGCAGGTCGTATGACTTTGGCTGAACTGATTGGAGTTGCCGAGGTACAACAGGAGGAAAGTTCAGATGACGGTTGGTAACATTGTAGACGCCCGCAATCAACGGCTATCCACATGTTGCCTATTTCGGACCACGCCAAGCAACGCGCACCAACATCCAACCCTTCTGGAAACGATGTTTAACCAACGTATACCTAGCGAGGCAACCGTACATCAACCACTGACCCGACACACAATGCAGCCTTCAAGAACTGTATGTGCGCTTCGACGGGTTCCCGACCCTTGTTTTCCGGAGAACCGCCGATGATAAACTTCCCTAGCGGGTCACGTCAAACACGCGTCCCTTCCTCGCGACGTGTCAACATTCTCCTCCACCGCTGTGGATCACGAATATCATCACGTCTTCCATCCTTTGCAATCTTCCAGGTTGCCTGGAGTCATCTGCGCTTGTGTGCTCTTCACCTATCGCCGTCCTACACCTCTGATCTCTTCGCTACCGCGCCGCGCCGATGGACGATGATGTAGTCATGTCTTGGGATGGCCCGAATCAGGCTGCCCCCAATCTTACTACATTGCCCACTGAACTACTCGATAAAATCTTTGGACATCTTCGGCCAAACATTCGGCTTTCCAATCTGCCGAGACGTTGTGACCAGAGCTGGCTGAAACACAACGACGACGACCGTGCGAAGAGAAAGGGCTTACATAGTCTTTGCCAGACGACAAAAAGGCTCAGAAAGAGTGCGACACCTCTGCTCTACACAGATATACATGTCGTTGGCTGGAGAAATGAGAAAAAGATGAGGCAAGCGTTTGGGCCTGAAGCACCCTTTGAGTTCGAAATGGACGAACAGGGCATCGTTCGCCAATTGACGAGACTCCTCCGAACGTTTAAAGAGCGATCAGAATTGGCCAAATACATTCAAGTCATCCGTTGTAATCAACCGCTAGCCCGAAGAACCAAGGAAGATGGCCTTGATGAACAACACGATGATATGGTGCTAGCGATAGAGGAAGCAATTGATGAAGGCCTGCCAACCATGGTGCAAGGTCTATTCAATCCTATTGTGGCAGGCATTTGGGAACGCGAATTTAGGGGGGCCCCAGAGAAAGCGCAGATGACGCTCTTGCTTTGGTTGAGTCCGAACGTATCAGAGCTGACTCTCGGTACCTACAGCGGCTCTCTGAGCAGACTTCTTGGTCTTGAACTTGGATCAAGCAGGCTAAGTCAATTTGTAAAACTTGCTACGATCAACGTCATCACAGACAGTTTCATTCTGAATGATGATCATAACGGAGTACGCTGTTTATACCCGGAACCGGAGTCATACGATGATTGCATTGCGACCTTTCGGTATCTTCCGGCTTTGGAACATTATCGTCACCGCGAACCGTACGATATACAACGCGCTCTTCTCGGCCCCGAGGCTGTACGGCTTCCTTTCGAAGGAGATGGGCTCCGAAATCTCAGCACTCTTCATCTTGTCGACTGCCATTTATCGATGCAACAGATCATCATGACCGTACGATCGTGCTACCGACTACGGGAGTTTCGTTTCGAACTGGACTTTCTGTCAACCTATGACGAACCTGACGACACTGAACTTGTTTTGGACTGCGGCGGTATCTGCGAAGCGCTTCTTCAGAGCAAGGATACGCTACGATATCTTTCACTCTCCCCAATTGATGCCAGGTCCAGGGCCGAAAGCTGTTCCACTCTCGCAGTTGGTACTCTCAACAAGTTCACGAAGCTACAAACTCTGTTAGTGCCCGCTATGATTCTCACAGAAACACCTATAACGATAACCTACACCACAGAAGAAGCTCACTGGGATCCGACTCTGGACTTCCAGCTTCGAGTAGTTGAAAGCTTACCCACTTCGATTACCTTGTTGGCACTCAGCAACGACCAGCTCTCGAGTCCTCGTGATGGCAGTTGGCACCTAGAAGTCGCGGACAACGCCAATCGACAGTTGGCAACGGGGATCGGGAAATTGCCCAATCTTCGAGCAGTATATCTTCTACATGGAGCGCCACATGGAATTGTGTATATTCCGGACCTTTGGGATGCCTGTCTGCAAAATCATATTGAATACGTGGTAGAGGCCGGCCTGGAGTTTGACTCGATTCTCCTCAAGCATTATGAGATGAACACTTAGTATGGGAATGTAGATATTGTTATTTCACCCACACTTGTACTGCTTCTTCTCTTTCTGTATGTTATAAAAGGGTCGCGTTTGTCAATGTATATACTGTACTGATAGTGCGTGCTTTTAATAACATTGCGAGGTGCTTTCGATCACAGCTGCTTGTCTCATCAAGATCAAATGGTAGCTCTGTCGACGGTGTATAATGTCCACCTTCAACGATCTGGTGACAGGGGATGCAGCATAACACCTCATGTACATTGTCGTCTAAAGGACATTGCTGAGAAACATTCATCATCGCAACGGCATCCTAAGTGAAATTGGAACGATATGTAGTCATTTAGTCTACTTGGTTCTGTTAGAGGTAAATAAACACGTCCAGTGGCAGCAGCTGAGGACTCAGCCGCAAACATTCGAATCACTACCGACAAAGCTCACTTAGGCAAATCGACGAACCGTATTTATGGTGTTCCCAAGCATAGGGGAAAAGATGCGTGTTCTATAGGTGCAGATACAGATTGTATTCGACTTTATTTGTGCACTTTTACTAGGCAAGATCTCATCTTATGTACGTGAATTCGCTGCATCTACAATCGATGCTGTACAAAAGGTCACCAGTGAAGCTTTGGTACCGCTTGCTTACTCTCCCTGATAAGGTTTCCAGGCTCACTACTGCACCCATGTCACCCGCAGAGCCTTGCTCGTTGCCACTCATCGTAATCATATCATGGAAGAACTCTGTGACAGGCGCACTTGGGACAATAGAACCTTATGCAGCCTGCATTGCGTAAGTTGACAATATGAACAGCTTTAACACTGCATGAGTCGCACTTAACAAGAGCCCCTTCACCAAGTGTGTTGCTTCGCTGAGAGTGTAGTGCAGCATCTGCGGCGAAGGTGGGATACGACAATAGCAGCTGCTCGAATGCCTTCTTCTGGACAAGGTCTTGGTGCTTTTCGAACACAACGGAAGTTAGGAGACGCCCCATAGCCCCATCGACGTTGACTTCGGTACCGTAGTGAGCGCGGATTGCAGTGATGAGCATATCCTGGCCTTTGGAAGCTTCCATAAATACAGCCTTCACGTCTTCCGCAGCTGGCTCGTAGAGCTTGGCGACGTCATACTTGTCAGCAATCGCGTGAATGCCGATCGGGACAAGAACCCGTTTGGTCTTGTCGTCGCCTGCGAATTTCGCGATCTCGTGTCTGTTGTAGGCGCCGGTGTACATGAACTTGAGAAGGAACTCAAAGTGCTCGGGATCGTCCTCATGGAGTTCCATGACGCCTTCCGATGCTTCCTGCAGATCGTTAGTGTTCTCCTTCCACACAGCTCCGAATATCTGCCAATCTATCTTGAAGTTGCCAGTGAAAGCATTGAGAAAGTAGTCGGACTCTAAACATAGCACAGCCTTGTGCGCATAGTACTCGCGCGTGTGACCTTCGTGTATCTGCTTGATCTTGACATCGGATAGCGCGGGGTTGTTGAAGAGCCTGGGGTCACGTCAGTACCAATCTAGGGCTGGAGGAGCGAGCATGCTTGGCTTGTGCGACTTACTTAGCAGCCGACCGCTTTGATTCAGACATATCGAAGACCTTGCGACCGAAGGAGATTGCAGTGCGAGTTTGCAACAATCTTAGGGCAGTGAGGTTGGCGCGAGTAAACAAGGTCGCTGCATGTGCACTTGAACAAATCGGGTTAGAGGAGGGTATCGCGGTGTGAACGCGGCAGGCTACCGCCAATGACGGACCCAATGAAACGTGGAAGGTTGAAAAAGAGGAAGAGGACGGGCAAGAGATATCCAGTAGAAAGTATAGGTAGTAACGGCCAAATCGGCCAGGGCAGCCAATAGATTCTCGGATCAACTGGATCAGCCTCAGAAGGTAACATCTATATGTTGTCTCTTGGAGACTGTTTATCTCCATGCGCGCCGATGATCTGTCAGCATGCTCACAAGTCATCAACAAGCGGGCTAAGGCCCTGCGCCGTACCAATCCTAACTTCATAAAAGTCCCTCCGCCTCTCAACATGACCACGGTCTGCCATGAACTCAGCAAACGCAGGCGCATCAGTACCGGGCTGCTGCAGGATCGTCTCGGCGCCTTCTGGTGCTGGAATATCCTCACGGACGCTCCAGCCACGGCTAGATTGGTTCTCGTCGCTGAGCATGAAGCTGTGGAGTAGCTTTGCGCCTTCAGGGTGGGGTGCTTTCTTCAGAATTGCGCCGGTCTGAGCCCAAGAGACAAATTTGGCGTCGCTGGGGAGCGCGTACGTGACTGGTGGTCGGTCTGCGAATGAGTAACCCGAGCTGAAGGTCACCGCGCTGCTGCTGTTGGCAGCCTTGATGAGTGTGCCGGGAGTGGCAGTACCGCGCACCCAGCGGGGGTTGTTGGCCAGCAGGGCGTTGAACCATTCCTCACCGAGCTCTTCGATGCTGCGCAAGTCGTTAGCCAATAACTAGGCATATGAGGACAGGAGGGGAGAACGTACATTAGTTCGAACTGGTACAAGACGGCATCATCGTCATTAGGGTAGGTCAGAACGATCTTGTCCTTGTATTCGGGCTTCGTGAAGTCTTGGTACGAAGTCGGCATGGTGCTCGTCTTGTTCATGTTTGCAGAGATACTGTTGCTGATTAGCGTATGTAAGTCGAGGCATTACCAGGGATAGCATACCCCCAATCAAAGATAAGCAGTCCACTGTAAGCCGCTTCGGCATCCTTGAACACAGGATAGATCTTGTCGAAGTTCAATGGTGCGTAGTTCATCAAAGCGCCTTGCTTCTTCCATCTTGGGTAGTCGTGAAGCGTCTGCAAGATGATGCTGTCGACGTAAACATTGTCGGCAGCCAATTGTGCGTCAAGGTTGACATCATGGTACTTCGACAGGTCGACGGTGACATTGAGTGTCATGTTAGGGAACCGTGCCTCGAAGGCGCTCTTCAGACTGTTCTGCTGGGTCTTCTCATCGCCGCCATGCCAAAGAGTGACAACGCCACCTTCTGCCAAAGCTGCCTGGTAAATTTCATCGAGGCTGCGCGTCTCCCGCTCGAAGTTTGTAGTGTTTGGGGAAGAGGCTGCCCAAGAAATCCCGGCAAAAAGTGCCAAGCTAGAGTATTCGAAGCGCATCGTGGCTGGTTTCGGTCGGCTGGCTGAGATAGAGGCGCAGTTATTTCATGGGCCATCGAGGTATTGCACACCTTATATCGGCGACTACTAATCACAGACCCACGCGCTACACATGCTATCGCGACAGATTGATTACGATCATTGCTTCCACTTCCGATTCCGACTCGGGCCTTTAGAACTTGTTTAGCGGACAAGAAGGAGGCTGAGACTTCACTGGAGTTACGCGGCCTCCAGACAGAATGGACGACATTGTACTAGAGGATCAAGGCGCACGCTTCCAACGGTGTCAGGAGCTGCAAGCACCCGAAAGTAAGATGGTTGGCACGCGTAGTCTGTTCGATGCAGCATCTTCAGGAAAGTGTTGCGAAATCGACACTTTTCTTTGGCAGGGACCGTGCGGGTGTTGTGGGACTGAGTACGAACGCGCTCCCAATCCGTATGGTCTACGGCCGTATCAGAATGAAGCTTTGTCGCGTCGATTCAGGACTTCCAAGAATGAGAGGGCGAGTGGGCCTCGTAGAAGGAGAAACGGGTAAACTTCGGGTTGAAACAGGTCAACGGTGGTCATGATTGAGTGCTGAGCTGACACGGGAGCGGCTCTAACTCAGGAGAAATGTGGGCGGGGCACAGACTTGGAGATGGAGAGGGCTGGTCACGTGGACGCTTCGCCTGTTCCGGTAAGGCGCACCCCCCCTTATCGCATGCCCCCGGCAATCGGCACCGTCATCCAGGCCTTCGCCCTGGACCGCGTGAAGGTATGCCGTCGCAACAAACATCACCGCCATTGCTAGCGGAATCCAAGAATGGACCGAAGCCTGAGAAATACACCCGATGGACAATGATACAGAAAGTTCTCCGCAGGAGCCGCCTGCCAAAAAGCAACGAACACTAGCTTGCCAGCGATGTCGCTATCGGAAACAGAAGTGCGAAGACAGCCGCCCGTGCCAGAATTGTGTCAAGGGGGACGAGGAATGCCTTCCTACGCAGCCAGCGCCTCGACCGCATGTTGAGAGCGAATATGTGCGCATTCTGGAAGAGCGTGTTGCTGAGCTTGAGGCTCGAGACCCGCAGCAGAGCCTTGATCATCTAGCAAGAACCCAGAACAGGCCTGATCACGACATAGACGACACGTCCCCAGCAAGCAGCGGGTTGCCGGGTGATGGGATCACAGGGCGAGCAGTTGCTCATTCGATTCAGCAAACCCTGCCGCCGCGGCGGTCATCTATGCTTTCCGGCTCATCTTCGGGTTATGCAATAGCTTCGGGCACAGATGATGAGCCCGACTTGAATCATCTCATCTTTGGGCTTATCGCATCACCTTCAGCGCAGTTTCCAGCTCATGATGCTTCTCGTACCCCAACAACCGCACGACCGGCACAGGTCGAAGTGAAGAGCGCGCATGCACTGTTGACCAGCATCTCTCCGGAACTCGAAGAATCATTGCTCAACGCATATCGCGAGCGCGCTCAAGCCCAGTATCCCTTTTTCCACTGGGACACCTTCCTCACATGGCATTCGGAGTGGAAGCACTGTTTGTCCCGCGACCTTGAAGAACGAGCATGGCAAGGGTTCTTCATTAATCTTGTATACGCGACAGCTTTAGTACTGTTGCGTCAACCTTATGCGGCAATGCTCAATGCTCGAGAATTCTACGATAGTGGTATCGCACTCCTTCCGGCTGTGCTACGTCAACCGGATAGAATCCTCCAAGTGCAGGCATATCTACTGCTGTCCGTGCATGCACTACACCAGAGCTCTACTGAGCGCATCATTTCCCTCGCGTCCACAGCGATACGACAATGCGTTCTGCAACAATTACACCTCGGCGAGACGGAACCACCATCAACCGACGTTCATGCACGACTGGTAATTCAAGTTCGACGGCGATGCTTCTGGTGCGCGTACCTTCTTGATCGGCTGGTCATGTCCTCCTTCGATCTTCCTCCATCTGTGCCGGACTATATGATTACCGTAAGGCCTTTCGCTAACATCGAGGACCATGACCTGTTAGGCGCCGCTGCCATCACGCCGCCTAATCATGACTTGAGTGACTCTCAGAACTACACGTGTAACTCCTCAGCGCTTCATATACTGCAGTGCAGACGCATACAATCCGAAATAAGCGCCGTTACGCTTCGATGGGATTACCAAGCTCAATTTGAGAATAGTTCAGATTGGCGGATAAGAATACTTGCGGAATTGGAGAACTTCAAATCTAGGGTACAAAACTTTTCAGATCCACAGTCAAAAGGTTATACATCACAACGGTGGCAAGCGATGATCTATCATTATACGTTGCTCATGCTTTACCGACCGACAAAAGCCAACGTGATCGGATCTGCCGGCGATTGGTCGGTTCAAGCCAGCAGCCAGGCTTGCTTAATGTTTCGTAGGACTCAGATCGATCGTCAAATCGCTCAGCCATGGCTTGCAGTAAGCAATTCCATGCACTCGATGACGCATGCGCTGACCCTAGCAGCTCCTCGTACAATTCCAGTCTGGTATCACACTCTTGTACTGCTTCTGGGCTACCCCGCCGGAACATAGAACCGACAATTACTACTCTCTCGATGTCTCTGACGCGCTCCGCGCCTGCTCCAACATCCTAGCGATCATGGCAGATAGATGGGCGAAGGCAGAATCCCTGCGAGACGTCTTCGAGCTACTGGCGCGCGAAATCCCGCTGGTCGACCGACCCAACAAACCACCGACTCGGCTATCAGAGAAAACCGTTACGGCAATCCGAGAGCATCTTCCGCAGGTTCGCGCGCTAGTAGTGCATCGTCCGGTGTTGCGCATGATTGAGGAGATGATAAATGAAGACTTCCCTCGCTCTGCGCAACCTTCCCAGCTACCGACGATTCGTGGCATGCTCGCTCCGAATCACCAGGAACCGGAGGAAGACTTCAACAATCAGCTACAGCAGATCAACGGAAACTTCCAGATGCCATTTGCCATGCAGCAGCCATTCGAGTACGGGATTGCAGATTCTGGGCTTGAGGATTTGGCTGTTGATGGCCTACTCTCGTTTCCTGGGGTGTTTGACTTCGAAGGTTGGACATGACACGTCATTGAAAAGTGAGATACTATTGGAGCTAGTGTGCTAATATTGTACGCTATCAACCACTTTACAATCACGCTGTTTTGCCCTTGTCTACGATAGACTCCCCCGCGACCGTCTCGAAGAAAGCATCCGCCAAATATCCACCGCAATAACTCAACTTCTCGAACCCATCAGTCATAGGTTTTGAGCTAAGAGCTGGGCCTTGCACCGACTTCAAGTAGCCAGCGATACCTTGGTCCTGCCACATCTTCGCAAATTGCTCTGTCACCATGTTCAGACCTTGCAGACTCCAGATCGGCTGGACCTGCCACACGATGCCTAGCTTGGCAAGATCGAGATGAAGGTTTTTCACCTGGTCATCACTGAAACCGGCTTTCGCGAAGTCGTAGTCACCGGTGTAGCCAAAGGCGAAGAGCCGGTCCGGATACACCTTCCGCACTTCGGTGTGGAACTCTACGATGTCTTCCCAATTCGGAGAGTCCATACGCGCCCAGGTCACATCTCCGAGTGGCGCAGCGGCGATGGCACGTTCCACGATACCCTTGACACAGCTCTTGATCATGTACTGTCCCATCGCTGATCGCGATAGTTCCCAGTCGAAGAACACATCCTGTTTCACGGTCTTACTTGCGATATCGCGACGGTCTGATAGAGAAGTAACCTGGCGTTTCGAAAGCTCCGCCTTGTAAGCGACAAACTCTTCTTTCGCCGCAACAGCTTCGACAGCCTCATCGAAAGTCTTGATCCCCGCTTTTGCCTTCCACTCGTCCCGCGCAGCCTTCAAATCTTGCCCCTTCATCTGCGCAGCGGCAAGACACTTCTGTAACGGCTCTACTGTCTTTGTCGCCCCCTGCACATACTCGTGGTCGCGCTCGTCGACAACACTGGTGATGAACTCGGCATGGTCTGTGTCGCAGCGGCATAGCAGTAACGTCTCCGCACCCATGACATCGAATTGCATCCGCACAGCTGTCAAACGATCCAGGTATTCTTGAGTCGGTACAATAGTACGCCCTTGGCCAACAGTAAACTTCTTCATCCCGATCGCAAGGTCGTCAATGTGTATCATCGCGACACCAGCGTCCACGAACTCTCGCGCCATCTTCATCGTACTCGTCAGGCTACCGAAGCCCATATCGCCATCCGCGACGATTGGGGCCATGTAGTCCCAATTCTCCAGCTTTTCACGATCCTCAATCGGATGTCGCAACCGGTACTGTCGTTGGCGCTGGTCATGCCAAAGCTGGCTCTTGAAGATCTTGGAAACAACCTTCGGCACGGTATCCCAAGGGTAGTCCGCGTGGTCCATTCCGGGGAGTGCGACTTCTGAGAATCCGCATAGAGCACCGGACACGTAGACAGTCTGCTGATGCTTGGCCATCTGCGAAACTGCAACCGGGTCGGTCGTGCCGAATGTCAACTCGCATGTGCCGGCTTTATTGTGTGCATTGAGTTGCTCCCAGAGCTTGATGGCCTGGATCGAGGAGGCTTCCGCGGGAGCGGGAATGGAAGTGCGAAGCGCGGCGATGGTGCTCGCAGTGTATGGTCTGGCAACAAGGTCAGCTGAATTCTGTCACGGAATAGATCTACCGCTTGGGATCTGACGGGGCTACATACCTCTTCAAATGCGACTGCCTTGCAGAACTCCATTGCTTTTCGATGGCAGCTATATCAGCTTCGAAAGCCTTCTGCTCATCTTGAACGGATATGTCGAGTTTTGGCATGATACTGGATGTAGAATAGGTTATTCGTATGGTCGTGTAGCAATTCAGCTCGCAGATTTGTGTATCTCAATCAACGAGGTGCCTCTGATCATTTATTCACAGACTGTCTCTTTCATCGCAGTAGCCCAAGCTCGGCGCGCGAGACGCGAAGCTAGCCTTGTCAGCCGGCAAATACAGGGTCTCTACTTTCCCCACTACAAGGAGGCGTGGAGCCCTCGTTCAGTTCGCACTCTCGCACTTGCAAGTCCGACAGAGTCCGCTATCGGAAGATAAGCGAACGTGAGGACGGGTCCACTTTTGCGGTGCGGAGGCGCACGCCTGATCGCTCTGCGACTTCCAATTGTCATGTGTTCAGCGTGGCATGTTCAGGGTCTTTATTCGAATGTGTATCATTCGAGATTTGGTTATGTGTATCAGTCAAGATTTAGTCATGTGTGGCATCTGCTGAAGAGCACGTGCCGGACCAATGAGGAAATAAGTCACAGATATGGCAATATGTTCGTGACGAATCTGTCCATTTAGATAGAACCTGTGGTAAATACAAACTTCATATCAAACTGTTCTCAGCCTCTGTTGTATCTACCATACATATCGAAAGTGCACATTTTGCTTGTCAGTCAAGTCGCGGAAGTCAGTGTCTGCATGCACCCTTCCACCCTTATCAGAGTCGATGCGGTCTCGCCTGCGGTTCTCATACCAACAATACGTCGCATACATAGCGATGGTGATCATCGAAAGAACGTAGCTTGCCAGCACAGCACCCATACCAAGTGGGTATAGTGGGGCTTGATCAGCCTTGAAGAACTGCGGCGCGATGATGTTGCTGACACAGTACGCAATAAAGACCAGCGCATTGACAGTAACTTTCTTCGTGTGGCCTGCGGTGTTTGCCGTATTGATACCGAGGGCAACGATATAGGGTCCTAGGTAGAAGTACGAGCAGTATAACGCTGCGAGACGCCCGTTGTAGTTGTCGAGCGGAAGGACGTATAGGAAGACTGCTGAGATCATGCCGACGATGATGCCAAACACGACCCAGGCGGTTCGCAGCTGTTTGGCAGGAAAGTACTTCGCAGTCAGAAATACTCCGCCATTGCAAACGTAGGACGCAACGGTCTGCAAGATACCCGTAGGCATTGTGAGGAGGGTCGAACGCTGAGACGTGTAGCCGAGGCCTTTGATGATGAGAGGCGTGAAGTTCGTCAAACCTCCGTTCGGAACTAGAGAACGTCAGCCTAAACTTGGAGGTGTGGCACATCAGGTTTACTCACTACTGATCCATATATGAAAGAAGAACATTAGCCACGTCTTGGGATCGAGGAATGCTTCAATCATTTGGTCTTTCTTGAAAGTTTTGTTCTCGACTCCCGTCTGATCTTGCCGGATCTTGTCAATTACGATGGCCTTTTGTCGCTCGCTGACAAATTTCGCCTTGACAGGATTGTCGGGTAAGAAGATACCAATCACACAAGCCCATACAATGGTCATTGCGCCTGTGATCCAGAACATAGCGCGCCATTGATGTTCACCAGCTAGGAATCCAATACCGTATCCGATTGGGCCAGTGAAGCACACAGAAAGACCCGTATACATCAAACCGGTTCGAAGAGGTTGCTCACGTCGCGGGTACCACATGCTGATGATGAGGAAATTGCCGGGTACGATAGGAGCTTCGAGAGCTCCAAGAAGGACACGGAGTGCGATCAATGTAGGAAAATTGTTGGCGAAGCCCGTCGCGATGAGAATGCAGCCCCATAGCAGTTGAACGACAAACATCAATTTGGCGATTGGAAAGCGCTGGAGGAGGCTGCCACTCGGTAGGCACCAGAACAGATAACCAAACTACACGCATTGTCAGCACCCTAGAAGCGATGGTGTGTATGATTACTTACGTAGAATGCACTACCAACCCAGCTGTATCTATCTCCAGTCAAGCCAGTATCAGCTCGGAAGCCGTACAAGGCCGCTGTAGCTGTCGTCACTTTGTCCATAGCGCCCAGCGTGATGTTGACTGATGTGACTATTAGCGAGAGCTTCTCGTTATCTGACTTCACAAGCACTCACACCAGAGCAATGGCACGAGACGCAGGTCTAGCTTCCATCGCAAGCGTGTCGCTTCTTTTCTTGTGTACGCATTCTCCCCCCTGAGATGATGAGCATAGGCAGCCGCCACATCGACGTTGGCTGAGGAGACTTCTCCCATCTTGACGGAATGTGTATCCTCGACGTCGGCGGACGACATGACTTTGCTGTCGTCGGGCATGGTAGCGATGAGTGGGGTAAGGATGGAGATGCAAAAAGAACCTCCCAATGGGTGTCTCGAACACCTGATTAGATGCGTATCTTATACAAGACCAAGACAAAGAATCATATCAGTAATACCTATCTTGATATCTCGTTGAGTGTCGCTATCTCCAGCTAGACAGCGGCTGGACGGGATATGGAACGTCAGAGTCCAGCTCGATAGGACTAAGATTGTGTCCTTGACTCGTGAACGTTGTCATTCTCCGCATTCTGGCGACGGCAACGATCAACCGGTTCGCATACCCATGTTCGCTGCCTAGCGTCGAGGGACAAAGAGATGGTTCTTCGGACTCTCATGTCCGATGGTGGCATGGTGGGTCACGACCAATAGTGGACTGTCAGGCCCTCACACCACGCCATGATAGTACTAGTATGGGTCCTGATACCCGACCGCTAGGATCCGTCTGTATAGACGACATGCGCCATGGGAAAACGGGCGATAGGGCTTGCTCGAGGGTTCCTGCGCGTACGGATATGGCGTCCTGCAGCGGCGCCAATTGTCCGTCACATTTCGTACGCAGAGTGTTGTGATCATCGCGCATCGCGTAAAAGATGCTTACAACCATTGTGAGGACGTCGTCGCGGTGGTCAATCGAATATCGAAGTAGGCGAGGTCAGTGGCCTTGCGTGGTTGGAGACGTGGCAAATCGCGAGATAGTCGCGACAAACGTCAACCGCTTATCGGCGGCCATCACGTGCATCGCCGAATGCGGGCATCCCGAAAGCGACGCAGGAGACAGATACATTGCTTTAGAAGACGTTGTTCAGGAAGTATACATCAACTGAAAAGCCTCGTCATTCGATTTGTGCAGCTATGGTACGAGATTTACGAATTTGCATGCTCAATGCCGATGCACCGGTGCCTGTTGTTGCCGCCGAGCGCGCCCCCACCTATGGGCGTATCTTCCACCAACTTCTTTCGTCCGCAGCTGCCAACACAAAGTCACCATGCGCGTCCTTGGGCCCTACCATTCAGATCACATCTACGGACTTCGACGTCACGAAGAACGAATATCCCAGCTCGATAGCAGAGTTCGATGCTGTCATCATCTCAGGCTCCGCGAACTCGGCCTACGATGAGCTGCCCTGGATACGCAAACTCGCAAGATGGACGAAAGAAATATATGAGAGACATCCCAGGGTGAAGATTTTCGGCAGCTGCTTCGGCCACCAATTGGTGTGTCAAGCTCTACTAGAAGATTATGGTGTGAAAGTGGAGAAGCATCCGGAAGGCTGGGAACTAGGGGTAAAAGAGATCTCACTACATCGACAATTCTACCATGCATTGATTGAAAACAAGGAGGGAAAAGATGATAAGAATGTCAAAAAGATGAGGTTGCAATTCGTGCATCACGACCACGTGGTTGTTCCAGATGTAGAAGCGCTGCCGGGCTCCTGGACAACGCTGGGAAGAACTCAGCATTGCGCTAATCAGGGCATGTACGAACCTGGTGGTGTCCTTACGTTCCAGGGCCACTTCGAATTTGATCGTTTCATCAACAGTGAGACAATCAAGTATTTCTTTCCGAATTGGCAGCCTAAGGTCTTGGAAGAGACGCTCGATGCTATCGATGCGGATGACGATTCTGTGGCAGCAGCTGGAGTTGTCTTAAAGTTCTTCTTGGACGACAGTGCTAAAAAGCATGGTCAATCACATGCTGTCGTTGGGGGTTTACTCACGCCACCATCAAGAGAATGAGCCTGCATTTTACAACCGATCCAATATGTATCAACTACATGTTCTAGGTTTAGACCTATTTACTACATTCCTTGATCAATGCACTTAATCTCTTAATACCTTCAAGAATCTCGACCTCCGTGTGCCATGCCCATGATAAACGTATGCCATTTCCATAGCCCTTTGCCGCACGAACGGCGGATGTAGGGTCCCCTTGCACTTGCATCATGTCGCCATATGCAAACTTCACATTGTATTTCTCCAAGCCTTTGGCAGCCAAATCGGCACCATTTCCAGCCAGACCTTCTGGCAACAGTAGCCAAATGAAGTAGCCTCCAGCTTGCGCAGAAGACACCTCAGGAATAGTGTCGGCACCGCTCGCTTGGTCAGAAATCTCATTGTACGGCTTTCCAGTAGAGATAGTGACACCCAGTGGTACCAGAAAGTTTTCTATTCCTTCCAGCATAGCATAATAGCGAGCCCGAAATGTCGGAAGAACTTTGCTTTCAAGATGCTTGCGCAACAACCCAGACTCAAGCACCTCATGAACAAGTGAAGCAGCCATGTGCGCGGGACAGCCTCCAGATCTGGTCGCGCCCACTTGCGACAGTGCAAGCGTGAACGCAGGGGTCGCTTCTGCCCAGCCTACTCGTACACCCGGTGCTATGATCTTCGAGAACGAACCATTGCTCACAGCATTACCCCATTCATCTTTGGGGCCTCCTTCAAGCATGCGATCAATATCGACAATTCGTGGAGGTACATCACCGAGGCTCTCATAGCTTCCGCCTTTATCCGCTGGCCAGCGTAATATGTCATACACATCGTCGGTGACCACAAGGGCATCAAATTCTCGTGCGAGGCGAATGAGTTGTTGTCTTCGCCTGAGCGACATGGTCTTCGCGCTTGGGTTTGAAAACGTCGGAACGCAGTAGATGATGTGTCGATAAAGCTTCTTATATCTTTCACCCGTCTTTCGCGTTGATGGAGCGGGTGTTGTCGATTTATCTGCGTCCGCGAGACTTCGTTGTAGGAAGTCCACATCCAGCCCTTCATCGTCTTCCGGCACACCCTTCATCATCCCCTGGAACCCGTTGTCCATGAAGATGGGACAGGCCAGAAAGTAGCATGGTTCAACCATCCAAATGTTTCGCGTGTAGCCTGGCTCAGTGAAGCGTGCCAGAACGTTGTCTAGATTCCCCGAGGCCCCGTTCGTGACACAGATGCGGTCGAACGAAAGTTCCGAACCGCGTCCGTACGTGGAAGTGAGCCATGCTGCGATACTGCGCCGAAGTGGTTCGTAGCCAGCGTCTGGACCGTAGATGAGTGAGGCTGCGGTTTTTGCTTGCGAGTTAAGTACGCTCGTCGCGCCGTCGAGAATTTGAGCCGATGGAAAGAGTGAAGGCGACGGCCACCCCAATTGCAGGTTGATGGTTTCGGTCATGTTGGTTGGATCGAGATGCGACAATGATGGTGTTCTCAGATCACGGCGACGCTGCCATGAACAGCAGCAGTCGAATCATTTTGCGACCTCGGCATGCGCGCTGCAAACCCGTGTTCATGATCGCATAGCCACTCAGCACATGGTGGAGAGCGTGATCTCGACCCCTGCCATTCTTTCGGACTCTGGGCTCCGATAGAGAAGGGGTGTCGGAACTTCGAAGGATCCATTGAGGGGTTCATTCGCGCCGCGCTAGTGAAGTATTAGCGTGTTTCCTAGGAAGGGATCGGCAATCGCGCGTCATCCTCGTCCTGCCGGAATGCGCAGCAACTCCACCCTCAACGCGACGCGATAGGCATTACAAACCCGTACTGCCATGCATTCGGAACGGCATACACTGCGGTATCGGTATCGTCACTGCCAATGGCGCGTGGCAATACAGCTGACCAGGCGATGCCTGTTTGGCGTGTTCATACCCTGATCTATTCACTGGCACGACGGTGGCTTACTTCAAATTCCTGGTATCTATAGGAACATACATCACCTTTAGACCACAAAACACTGCGTCTTGCCTCTTCCTCGATACATCCCTTATTCGTCCGCCCACCAAACATGCCGTTCGTTGAGCAGCCGCTGCAGGGTGCAGGCATCCGCATCGCTATAGATCGCGGCGGTACCTTCACAGACTGCTTGGGTATCGTACCAGGGAAACCAGATGTGCTAGTCAAGCTTCTGAGTAACGATCCGACGAACTATGCCGATGCACCCACAGAGGGTATCCGCAGGATACTCGAGCAGGCCTTGAACGTATCCATACCACGCGGCGGCAAGATTGACACCAGCAACATCGAATCGATCAAGATGGGAACTACGGTCGCGACAAACGCTTTGCTGGAACGAAACTCCACAAAATGCGCGTTGGTCGTCACCAAAGGTTTCAGAGATCTACTACGCATAGGTGATCAGACCAGACCGAAGCTGTTTGATCTCAACATCCGGAGGCCTGAGACCTTGTTCGACGATGTACTAGAGATTGACGAGCGCGTCACACTCCACGATTCGACCGAGGACAAGTCAACACTACGAGACCCTGACCGCAACTCCTATAACCTGGAAAGGGGGGTGGGCGGCGAAGCCATTCGCGTTTTGCGACCAATTGGTTAGTATTTTGACGTGGAAGTAACTTCCTCGCTGACACTTCAGTAGACAGCACACACGCCCGTGAAGGTCTCCAGGCCCTGTTCGACAAGGGCGTGCGGTCCTTGGCGATAACGCTTATCAACAGCTATACTTTCCCGAACCACGAGCTTCAAGTTGCCGATATCGCCAGAGACATCGGCTTCACGCAGATATCAGTCTCATCACAGATCTTCCCCATGATCAGAGCCATTTCGAGAGGCTACTCAGCAACAGCAGACGCGTACCTTACGCCTTTGACGCGCAATTACATCGACGGCTTTCGTGAAGGCTTTGTAGGCGGCCTGGAAGATACCAAGGGTGCTCGTTGCGAGTTCATGCAAAGTGATGGAGGACTAGTGGGGTGGCAGCACTTCAGCGGTCTCAAAGCTATCCTGTCAGGTCCGGCTGGAGGTGTTGTCGGATTCAGCAAGACATGTTTTGATGTACAGCGGAGGAAGCCAGTGATAGGATTCGACAGTAAGTCTAAAGCTCGCGAAACATGTCGGAAGTATGCTGACAATTACGCAGTGGGCGGAACCAGCACTGATGTTTCGCGGTATGCGGGAACACTGGAGCACACCTTTGAGTCGATCACGGCTGGTGTGACGATTCAATCTCCACAGCTAGAGATCGACACTGTTGCTGCCGGTGAGTAGCACTCGAATCAATGGATCTGGATAGTTACTAAAGTTTCTAGGCGGTGGAAGCATACTTTCCTATCGCAACGGTCTCTTCCTCGCAGGCCCCGAATCAGCAAGCGCCCATCCAGGCCCAGCAGCATACCGAAAAGGTGGACCTCTGACGGTTACAGATGCAAATCTTGTCTTGGGACGTTTGCAGGCTGAGTACTTTCCAAAGATCTTCGGCAAGCACGAGAATGAACCTCTGGATTATGAAGGCGCAAAGCGAGCCTTTGAAGAGTTACTCGTTACGGTCAACGCGGACCTGTCACAGACTAGCGGAAAGACGAAGACTGTCGAAGAGCTTGCTCTTGGCTTTTTGGAAGTTGCGAATGAGACAATGTGTCGGCCCATACGCTCTCTCACTGAAGCCAAGGGGCACCGAACCTCTGATCACGATCTTGCGGTCTTCGGTGGTGCAGGCGGACAAGCTGCCTGCGCTATTGCTGCTAACTTGGGCATCGACCGCATTCTGATTCACCGCTACTCTTCTATCTTGTCAGCATATGGCATGGCATTGGCAGACGTCGTTCGCGATGTTCAAGAGCCCTGCTCAGTATTGCTGAAGTCCTCTTTCGATGAACTTGACGAAAGGCTATCGTCGCTCGAGAAGAACGCAGCGGAACAACTCGCCAACGACGGGTTTTCCGGCCAAACAATCGGTTTCGAGCACTTTCTCAACCTCCGCTACGAAGGGTCTGACACAACCTTCATGGTTTCGCGCCCGGATCAAGGGACGTGGGACGACGCGTTCGTAGCTGAACACAAGCGTCAATTCTCTTTCATCATGCCCGGACGCGATATCCTCGTGGAGAACGTGCGAGTTCGAGCGACAGCCCGGAGCCCATCGGTCGAACCCGAGTTCAACCTCGATCAACAGCTCACCGACAGCCCCCCATCCGCTGTGTCGACAAAGAAGATTGCAGACCATGTCCCTGTCTTCTTCGAAAGCGGCTGGACTACTTCTCCTTTGTATCACTTGACAAAATTGGCAAAGGGTGATATCATCGATGGGCCTGCCATCATTCTGGACAACACACAGACCATCGTGGTTGCACCGAACTCCAAGGCAACTATCCTAGATCGCCATGTCATGATCAAACTCGACCGAACGACTACCTTACCAGGCAATGAAGCTGCAGTACCTCGGATTGTTGATCCAGTCGAGCTTTCTGTGATGGCTCATCGCTTCATGAGTATCGCTGAGCAGATGGGCCTCGCATTACAGAAGACGAGTGTTTCAGTCAACATCAAGGAACGTCTCGACTTCAGCTGCGCGCTCTTCAGTCCTGAAGGTCGTCTTGTAGCTAATGCACCTCATGTGCCAGTCCACCTTGGTTCGATGGAACAGGCAGTCATGTACCAGCACAACAAGTACCTAGGCCAACTACAACCAGGCGACGTCATCGTCGCTAACCACCCCATATCCGGCGGCACGCATCTTCCGGACATAACATGCGTAACACCAGTCTTTGATGATGCAGGCAAAACCATCATCTTCTACACAGCTTCAAGAGGTCATCACCAAGAAATTGGTGGAATACTTCCGGGCTCGATGCCAGCCGGCAGCGTCGAACTGCACGAAGAGGGTGCCATGATCGTGTCAGAATACCTCGTTCGCGATGGAGTCTTCGACGAAGAACTAGTCACGAGGGTATTACTCCACGACCCTGCTCAATACCCAGGATGTTCGGGAACACGTAAGCTCGCCGATAACATCAACGACCTCAAAGCACAGGTCTCTGCCAACGCCAAGGGCGCGGCACTCGTGGCTGACCTCATCGCCGAACGAGGTGTCTCAACCGTACACCTAAACATGCACGCAATCACCGCCAACGCCGAGTCCTGCGTACGCGAGTTCATGAAGCGTACATATGAACAAACTGGCGGCAAGCCACTCGCCGCACTCGACTTCATGGACGACGGCACACCCATCAAGCTCGCCATAACCATCAACCCAGACAACGGTTCAGCACATTTCGACTTCACCGGTACAGGCAAAGAAGGCTATCACAGCTTCAACGCTCCACAAGCCATCGCCAGGTCCGCCACACTCTACGTCCTCCGCTGCCTCATCAACCAAGACATCCCGCTCAACGAAGGCTGCCTCCGCCCCCTCACCTTCACAATCCCAGAAGGAAGTATCCTAAACCCCTCGCCATACGCCGCGGTGTGCGCAGGAAATCCCATTACATCACAACGCGTCACCGACGTCGTCATCCGCGCATTCGAAGCCTGTGCCGCAAGCCAAGGTGACTGCAACGTCTTCTCCTTCGGTATAAACGGCGACCACGACGACAACGGCACACCCATCCTCAACTCTGGTTTCGGCTTTGGAGAAACGATATGTGGAGGCAGCGGCGCAGGACCCGGTTGGCACGGTACTTCAGGCGTGCACATCCACATGACGAATACGCGTATCACGGACCCAGAGCTACTGGAGAAGCGTTACCCTGTGCTTCTTCGCGAGTTCAGTATACGTGATGGGTCGGGTGGACAGGGGCGGTGGAATGGTGGGAATGGGATTCGCCGTGTTTATGAGTTTTACCGCGATATGAATGCTTCGATTGTTAGTGAGAGGCGGGTTACTAGGCCGTATGGTATGCTTGGGGGTAAGGATGGGAGTAGTGGGGTGAACTATATTGTCAAGAAGGTTGGAGGGCGGTGGTGTAGATTGGGTGGTCGTAAGGACTTTTCTGTACAGAAAGGGGATTGCTTTGTCATTGATACACCTGGTGGGGGTGGATGGGGGATGAAAGATGAGGAGGAGACGGATCAAGTGCATACTGCACAAAAGTCGGTGGTGGAACGGAGGTTTGTTAGCCAGTTTCAGTTGGCGCAGGAAGCCAGCAATTAGACATTCTAGATAAAATTTCCAAGAATGCAGTCTAGACAACCGCACAGCTTCATTGCATTTCTCACATTCCTGCAAAAGTCTCACCACGCGCCCTCTCTGGCTAGTACATCCCAGCCAACAAGTCGCCAAATCTCCTCTTTATACCAAGTCTCCACATCTTTATCGTCGATTTTAACCACATTTTGTAGTGAGCTCAGCCGCATGGCTGGCAACGGCTTCGTGAGAACGTCCAGAAACTCATCATTTGTGTTGTTTCCATACATGCATGCAACTAGTGTTCGCTGCAAGCGGTCTTTTGCTAGCGGGTTCAAACGCGACCGGGTATTCGTGACGGGACTCTTGGTGCTCAATGTACGGACCAGTCGATTTGGGGACTGGCTTGGGCGAGCATTCTGGGGATTCATGTGGCTCGGAGCTAGCCCCATGGCGCGTTCAAGTATCAACACAAGAGCTTTGACTTCCAGGCGCGTTCCAAGGGCATTGGTATCTCGCCTTATCTCCTCTGTCTCATCTCTCGACTCAGGTGACGGTAAGATGTTGCCATCGATGGATGTGCTGCGGTGCTGTCCAAATGTGAAGTAATACAATCTCTTGCCAACACGTTCAAACAAAACAAAAACGAAGCCATCGAAGATCTTCTGATGCACGGGATCGGTCTTCTCAAGGAATCCAAGGAGACTGATCAGCAAGTGGGCGACTGCTCTGGCCGGCGGCGACTCTTTGATAGAAGGCGGCGTCTTGGTTTTCGTCTTCTTTGGCGAGGCTGGTTGCGACAAGAAAGTTTGCGCTGTCCTTCGCGCTGAGGCCTCGATTGATTGCAATCCGGCGTTGAACATATCTGCTACCTCGCAAACGATCAAACTCGCGAGGCGTGCATCTGCTTTTGTCTCCATGAGTTTGTTGGTACCGACAAGTAAGGACATGAAAGCTCTTGCGCAGACGGATAGAGCGATGGCAAAGTCGGATTTGTCTTGGTCCAACGACATGGCTTCCAGTGTCCTCCTCCCTCGACGTGACAGTTGCTCGTAGTTCTGGGCGACTATGCATATGACTTTGCCGATACTCGAAGCAACTCTTACTAGATTGTAGCACAGTGTTTCGGCGTCCGGCTCTTCACTCCTGCATAGCGAGTGTGTAGTATACAAAGCTTCCGTGAGATTCGAGCCGTCTTTACCGAGCACATCCAGGAAGTCCATATCATTATCGATGGTCTCCTGGGCAGCAGCGGCCGGTTGTAGGCACTGTTTCTGTGCTTGTCTCGATGGCTTAGATCTCTTTGGCGATGCAGTCGGCGCCATCAGCATGCTTGTATCAACATCGGGGACAGGTCCGGAGAGGCTCGACAGTAGGTGATTTGATCGTTCGAGTTTGATGTTGATACCCCGAAGCCTGCCGCATTCGTCCTCGGCCTGTTGACATCGCTCCTTCCAGTAGGCGACCTGATCAACGTAGCATTCGGAATCGTCCCGTTCCCTCGGGTCTGGACCAGGCCTGATTTGAGCACGCAGTTGCAGGACGTAGTCTAACGACCGTTAGAAGGTGTGCATGATCTGGGCAGTCGGAAATTACCTCGTATTGGTATGCCCGCCGGCTTACTGCGAACGATGGCAAGGGCAAGCGCTATCTGTTGTTGGGACGGAAGAAAATTTGAAACGGAAGGTGCATTCTGCGTCATGATGGGCGTGAGTGCGGCACCTGGGACGAGTAAAGGAGACAAGCGTAGTTGAAGCGACGATTGGAGATCTGTTGATGGCGATTCCTGCGGTTGTCAAGAAAAACAGGCAAGGCATGTCCGGCAGAAGAAAGAAGGGTCGAGCTCCAAGCGCGCGTGTGTGAGGCAAGGAAGGAAGCATCCCCCCCGTACGTGAGGTTGGAAAGAGCGGCCACCATCAAAGGCAGCCACTGCGCAACATCCCACGCGGAAAGTCTGGGCTGGTAAACAATGCTACCGCTTCATTGTCGCATTCAATGCTCTTGTTGTACATATCATGCTGACAACTTGGACTTGCAGCTGTTAGGTCATCGTATTGTACATATGGCTTACATGACTACATGCACTCACTACGTGCAACCTCAACTACCTCACCGCATGCGTTCAGTACGCCTCTTGTAGGGCAGTGGCTCCACTCTCTTCCTCTTGAACTCTACAGCAATCTGGTCCCTGAGACCATTACGCTCCATGACCTCGGCCATGCTCTCGTCCCACTTCGTCCTGAACAGCGTAGCAGTGATTGCGCTCAACTTGTTCGAATCGGCAAAGCTACGAAGGTTGAATCCCATGCGCTTGGCCTTGTTGATCTTGGTGACGTCGAGCGGCTGGTTGTCATGCTGCTCGAATACAAAGATACCTAGGCGGTGGTAAGGCGCTCCTTTGTGGGCCCAGGGTGCTAACCATGGAAGTGCGATCTTCTTGGCACTGAGATCCTCCGTCTTTTGGTCCTCTTGGGCGATGCGCTGGAGTGGTATCGAGGTGCTGTTAGGCGAGATGGAGATGTTGGAGGCGATCAAGTGGCATCGGTAGGTGAAGCTGTCCTTCTCTGGGACTGGCACGTCTGCGTCTACTACGACCACAGTGACGAGCTTCTCACCAGGTGTGAAGGTTTGAACGTTGAGTCGAGGCATCTTTTCGCTGATGGCGGAGTCTACGAAGTCACCGGGTGCAACTGGCTTTCGTCCAAAGCCAAGATCGATGTCTGCAACCAAGTCGAGAGACGGGAGCAGATCTGGAATTATGGCAAGTTGCGTAACGCGTTGTTCGAGCACGAGACGCTTGTACTGGCGCCACTTCCTGTCGGCAAGATAGCGGTAGATGGGCTTGTTCATGTCACCTTCGCAAGTCAGTCATGTCGGCAGAGAGCATATTGGCACAACGCACCCTGTCCGTCCTCGAACTTCCGCTTCACAACCGGGTCGTTGATGTCGGCCAGAATAATCAGGTCGTTCAGGTGCTTCCTCATGCTCCGCAGTCTGTGCTCCTTGGCTGCCGGGCCTCCACTGATGCTTGCGTCTTGCGCCATTAGGTTCTTTATCCGCTCCTGCTGAACCTTGATTTCCTTGATCTTCTCCTGCCTGTCTTCCAACAAGACCTTCCTCGCCTCCTGGAAACATTGGTACGGCAGCTGTTCGAATGGGACCTCGTCGGTCTTTTGCAGGGTCGACCGACGAAGGGCGGCACGGCGACGACGGGATCCAACGGGCTGGACATGTTCTCTCCGCAGCAATCGGCGCTCCTGCTTCTTGTTCTCCACCATCTGGGGGTCTAGCGTGCCCCATTTTTGCATGTATTCCGGGGTATCTTGAGAGCCGGCCTTTTGAGCAGCGCCTTCCGGAGGGTTCGACGGCGGTGGAGGGGGAGTCGCATTCGTGGGTTGTGTCTGCACCTCTTCACGGACGGCCGCCGAGGTGGAGAGGAGTCGGCGGGTGCCATTGGCGCTTGGCAATTGTCGCACGCATCTCAGACACGCGCTGAATTGGCGCAGGGTGGGCGTGGAGGCCATGGTGTTGATGATCTCGACGATGTTCAAGAGCGATGGTGCCGCTGGAAAATGTGGTGATGATCACACTAGCGCTTTTCGTAGGACCTCCGCCTCCAACTCCGACGACTGGAACAATTGCACCACGACGACCGGCATGGCTTCCACGAGGATATCCGCGCCCATGCGTGGCGCCACACACCAATTGAGAAGGCTGTCGGTGCGGCCAAACGCGCTGTGCACGCGCTGTGCCGTATGTTACCTCGCCGTCACTGTATGCGACATGCTAACGTCTTCAAGAAATCTCTATGCACGCCCACCACCCGCTCAATCACCACATCTGCGCCCTCTCAGGCGACACTAGCTTCTATAAGCACTCCCAGATCCGGATCCGGATATGTGCCCGTCAAACCTTTTGAAGAGCAGTCTGTGCTGGCGACCATCCACCGATTCCCCTCCCTCGAACCGCTCCGATTCGAACAATACCCTGCAAACCATCTCTACCTACCCACCCGACGAGACATATTACACCGCGCGGTCGTTTACGAGGGCGATAGTACACGGTTAGGTACGGCTTCTACCAAGACTAGGTATGAAGTCAGAGGTTCCCGCAGGAAGGTTAGACCGCAAAAGGGAACGGGTCGCGCTCGTCTGGGAGACAAGAAATCGCCCATGCTGAGGGGTGGAGGTGTCGCATTTGGTCCCAAGCCTCGCGACTTCGCAACCGAGCTGCCCAAGAAGATCTACGACCTCGCATGGCGGACAGCACTGTCATACCGGTTCCGAAAAGGCGAGCTGATCATTGTGGACAACGCAATGGAGATTGAGAGCCCGTCTGTGAGGTTACTAGGTGACACCCTCAAGTACCACGAGAAATTGCTGGGCAGGGGCAGGAGCTTGATGGTAACACTCGAAGAGCGACCCTTACTAGAGCAAGCATTAGCGGAGATGGATCGCGGCGAGCAAACACTCACATGGGAAGAAATCGACGTCAAGAACCTTCTCGAGCTATCCCGCGTCATCATCGAGCGCGACGCCCTGCACAACATCCTCCTCTCCCACGAGGAAGACCTCACACACAAGGCTCTCCAGCCCTGGCACAAGAGCCTCATCCGAGCATCGCCACCCACGGAGCTTGAATCGACCATCGGCTGGGAAGAATTCCGCGAACTCTCACTCTCCGACCCCAAGGAAAAGGACACCATCCGCGCCGATATCTACGAGAACGTAGCAGGAACCCGCTACGCCTACGCCGAGTCCCTCCCCCAAGGACCCAAGCGCAACGAGCTTACCGTATCCGCCTACAATCTCCTGGCCGAAGCCAAAGAACTGCAATTCGCTGAAAGGACCGGCCACTCTTTCGCCGATTACCTCAACGACTCCAACACTGAATCCTTCCCTCGTCTGCAAATGTTGACCTACCAAATCAACACAAAGCAAGATCTCGCTGGGCCCGGCGGTACTCTGGAAACCTCGCCCGTAAAGTCTGAAGAACTCATGATCGAGGTCCGTGAGCTCGAAGTGCAGAAACATGAGGTAGAGTACGAGGCCGCACTGCTCGCAGCCCAAATCCACGAGCACCGCTCTGCAGCCTTACGCCTCGCCGGTAATGAAGCGAGCGCGGATGAGCAGCTTGAATTGGCTAGTGATCAGAGGACTTATGTCTCGGACGCTGAGCTGTTGATTCTGGAGGCTAAGCTTGAAGTAGCCAGGCAAAAGAACACTGTCGCTTCGCTCAAGCGCGATGTTGCTGGCCAGAAGAAAGCAAGGGATGAGATCAGGGTGTGTGAGCAGGTGCTTGAGGCTAAGAGGGCGGAGGTAGATACCGAGGCTGCGGAGCTCGAGGCTGTTGAGGATGAGATGCCAGAGCTTGATGTTCCGACTCAGGTCGAGACGAGGTCTGAGCCGGTCAAGGAGGAGAAGAGGATATGAAAGTTTTGATCGTGTTTACTGTACAGTGTATCTATAGATGTTCATGAATCGTTACACCACGTGTAGGTGGGTTGTGTTGTACAGTATACTACATGGCACGGAAAATGCTCACGTGCTCTCCCTCAACATACCTTCTTGCATCTTCAGCCCACGTCTTCATCGCCCGCGGCTCGGCATTTGCCTCAGGAGCACATGGCAAGGGTTTCTCTAGGTTTGCTTGTCCATCTCATCTCGACGTTCTCTCAAGCCGCCTCATCATCACCCTCCTTCTTCTCCACCTTCTTACCTTCATACATAACGGTCATAATTCCGCCAACCTCACCCTCCCTCTTAGTCTCCCTCGCTCCCTTACAATCCGCCACCGCGTTCTCAATTGCCTTGAAAACCGCGTTCGCTTCTTGCTCTGTCGCCTTCCTGCCATGCTTCTTCGGCCCGAGTGTGACCTCGACCTTGCGCCCCTCCTTCAGAAACTTCTTCATAGCCACCAGCCTGTGCTTCAGGTCGCCCGCCGCTATCGCCCAGTTCAGTTCTAGTGATTTGGTAGCAGGTCCTGTGCCCTGACCCTTGGCTTGCCGTCGGAGCGTCTCGAGCTTCTTCTGGTGTTGTGCGCGGAGATCGATTTTGGAGATGACGCGGCATGTTGGTAGGCTGTTCGGGTCTAGGTTTCCGTCTTCGTCGTATTTCCCCGGTGTCATTTGTACGAGGTGGTGGGTGACTTTGTTGAAACTTGTCAGCGCCTCGTCGAGTGGGACGTTGTTGTGGAAAACGCCCTCTTCGTCTACGAGGTTGATAATGTCGGCTTCGATGGCTTGGTCGATGACGTAGTAGTCGGAGATGGCATGGCGGCGTGTGTCTTTCGTGTACTTTATGCCGCGGGTGGAGGTTCGGCTCGTGAGACTAGGTGTGGACGAGGAGAGGGAGGTGGGAGACGATGTCGGCGCAAATGCTGGGGCGTAGAGAAGTGGGATGGATGTTGTGTTGCGTAGGTTTGGCGCGATGAAGACACGGTAGAGGGCCCGTGATGTGCCGGAGATGTGTGTTGGTGGCATCTTGAGCGATTGACGGCAAGTCGTAAGAATCAATTGAACGGGAGAGAAGTTTGACTTCGTTGCTGCAACATGCGATATTCAAGACCGAAGCTTCCCGAGATCGACGCTAGCAGGGGTCGAGTCGAATCGGAGCAGTGACGACCTCCGCAATCGTCCATGGTGACCATCTTCAGCCTGCTCACGTAGCAAACCACCATGATAGCGATAGAGACGACTTGTACATTCCTTGATCTCGCGCAACCTTACCTGCCGCCATGAGTAGTTCTCTGGCGGAATATTTGTCTGCACTCGATGCGCGTGACGCGAGAGAGAAGGCGCATGAGCAGTACATTAACGCCTGTATGTTATCTACCCACGCGGGACGCGCTACTACGAGAAGATGCTGATGTTCATAGATACCAGGCTCGCCGACAATACCGCGCAGTTGTCAACCCAGACATCCTCCGCGGAGGAGCCCTCACCCGCAGCCAGCGCATCTGCCAAAGCCATCCCGTCAAAGGGCAAAAGCGCAGCGACAACCGATGTATCCTCCCCGTCCGCTGTCGCGCAACTCCGCTCCGAACTTGCCATCACTCAGCGCACGCGCGGTGATCTCGAAACGCAACTGAGTAGTTTGACTGCTGAGCTCAGCGCCCTCAAAGCGTCGGACACACAACAGAAGCAGCGCATAGAACAACTTGAGAAGGCGCGAACAGCACTGGAAAGGCGGGGCAAGGACAGAGCGGAGGAGCTCAAGGGCAAGGGGAGACTTGTCGAGGAGGTACACGACGAGATGGTTGCGCTGAACCTGCAACTCAACATGGCGGAGCAGGAAAAGGAGAAACTGCGCAAGGAGAATGAGGAGTTGACGAAGCGGTGGGTCAAGAAGATGGAGGATGAGGCACGGAGGATGAATGAGAAGTCGGGGTGGGAAGATCAGTCGCGGCGGAAGAAGTAGCGATGATGGAGCACCCTGGCGTCACACTTGTTCTATCCAGTGGCCATATGCGATATGAATCTCAGCGTTTAGCGCAATAGACTGTTTTCACTTCATCTCACCTTCCTGTGGACTGCCCGCTTGCTCGCTGATGCCTTGTATCTCTTGGCGCTAGAGCTCCCCGCCGCAAGCATACAGCTCCCTCGCCTCCCCACCAAAACACCAAACTCACCCAAACAAACCTACGCTGTCTTCAACCATGGGGACCGCATTGAAGACCTGGGGTAAGATTAATCCTGCTATTATTACGAAGTTCCCATGCCCACACCATGATACCCCGCATCTGTCGCATGGCTAACAAACATCCCAGAGCTCGAGAACTCCGTCAAGCTCGTCGACCCCAGCAAAGACGCCCTCTACAACTACTCAGCTTCCGCACAGAAAGCCATCAACGACGCGCATCCATGGCGAACCGACCCCAACTACTTCACCTCCGTCCGCATCTCGGCCATCGCCCTCCTCAAGATGGTCATGCACGCGCGCTCGGGCGGCTCAATCGAAGTCATGGGCCTAATGCTAGGCAAGATTGAAGCACACACATTCGTCGTCACCGACGCATTCCGGTTACCAGTCGAAGGAACAGAGACACGAGTCAACGCACAAGACGAGGCGAACGAGTACATGGTAGAGTTCCTGCAACGCGCACGAGAACAAGGCCAGATGGAGAACGCCGTCGGCTGGTACCACTCACATCCCGGCTACGGCTGCTGGCTCTCCGGCATCGACGTCAACACACAGAAGACGCAGCAGATGTTCCAAGACCCCTTCTGCGCCATCGTCATCGACCCCGACCGCACCGTCTCCGCGGGTAAAGTTGAGATCGGCGCCTTCCGCACATACTCCACAGAGTACGTAGAGAACCAAGCGAAAGCGGGTGGCGGCTCCAAGAACGTGAGTGGCGCGGAGAGCGACGGCTTTGAGACTATTCCGCTCGGCAAGATTGAGGACTTTGGTGCGCATGCAAACCATTACTACTCCCTGGAAGTCTCGCACTACAAGTCGTCGCTCGACGCCAAACTACTGGAAGCGCTATGGAACAAGTACTGGGTACAAACACTCTCCTCATCGCCCCTCATCTCCAACCGCGACTACGGCACCAAGCAGATCTCCGACCTCGCCCGCAAGATGCAGCAGGAGAACAACGCGAGCAAGCGCTTCAAGGGTGGAGCGGGATACGCGACGAACAACGAGAGCAAGAACCAGTTGACCAAACTGGGTGCAGCGGGAAGCAAGATTGCTCGTGAAGAGGACATGGGACTGCTAGCGGCGAAGGTCAAGGATAAGGTGTTTGGTCTTGCGGATGGCGGAGAGGTTAAGAGCCAGGAGGTTGAGATGGAGACTTCCTAGACATGACAACGCGGTCAACTGTGGAAAGCATGGCATGGCAAGGCGTTCAAGGGCGTAACTGAATAGATCAGGGTGGGATGATATCACGAATTGAAGTCAACGAGTTCATCGTAGCAATGCAAGAAAATTGACTAAGACGTATACTCATGACCTCGTTTCTTGTACACTATTGTTACACTTGCGCAATTACACATCCTTCTAATTGACCAACAGCCCCAGTCTCTTCAGCGTCTCCGTCCTACCCAGAATAACAAAGATATCATACAACCTCATGCCGTGCTCCTGCCCCGTAACCGTCTTCCTCAAATAATGATACACATCCTTCGCGCCCTTTTTCCCCTCGGGCCTCCCATCAATCATCTCATGCACCTTCTGCATCAAATTCTCCTTATTCCAATCCTTCTCTTCGATCTGCGCTAGCATCTGTGCGCGCATGGGTATATCGGAAGTCGTCGACATGGGCGGCTGCTTATCAAATGGTCGTAGGGGCGTGAAGAAGAATGAGTTGCGGTACAGGAACTCGTTTGCGTTTGTGTAGTTTTCTGCGTCGGCGGTTATGATGGAGCGGATGTAGTCGTCGGGGAGGGGGCTTCCGATTATAGACTTCCAGTCTTGGTAAGGCGAGTCGGGTGAGGTGAGGAGGCGGGAGACGTTGCGGACCATTTCTTCGAGGGTGGGGCCGCCGGTCGAGGCGCGTTGCAGGGCGTGTTTGCGTTGGAGGAACTGCATTTTGCCGAATGTAACGGTAGTGTTGCCTTTTGTGAACTTCAGGCTGAAGTTATCAATTAGTGTTTTCAGGTCCATGACATCGCTCTTTTCTTTGTGGCTCCATCCGAGTAGCGCAGCGAAGTTGGTGAGGGTCTCGGGAAATATCTCCATCTCTTTGAAGGCGGTGATGTCGGTGTCGAAGTTGCGCTTGCTGAGCTTGTTGCCGTTCTCGTCGACGAGGAGGCCGACGTGCGCGAACTCTGGGGGTGTCCACCCGAAGGCTTGGTACATGGCGATGTGCTTTGGCGTGCTGGGCATCCATTCGCTTCCTCGAATGACGTGCGTGATCTTCATGAGGTGGTCGTCTACTACGTTCGCGAGATGGTATGTAGGGAGGCCGTCGGACTTTAGAAGAATCGGGTCTTCGTACGCGGATTCGGTGACATGGCCGCGTCGCTTGAGAGGCCTGAAGGTGCCATAGATGCGGTCTTTGTATGTCGGGTACTGGTCTGGGACTTTGAGACGTATAGTGTGCGCTTCGCCCTTGTGCGCTCTTTCGTCACTCTCTTCCTTGGATATCGCGGGCGGGGCGCATGTGCGGTCGTAGTCGGTTGCGATGCCGAGCTTGTGTCTGTGTTCCGCCAACGCGTTCAAGCGCTCAGAGGAACAGAAACAGCGGTATGCATGGCCTGATTCCAGCAGTTGATGCGCATATTCCCTGTATATCGCGCTCCTCTCTGATTGCTTATACGGTCCATACGGACCTCCAACCTCTGGCCCTTCATCCCATTGCAGTCCTGCCCATCGTAGATCGTCGAACAGTCGCTGCTCGGCGTCGGGTATTGTGCGTTTCTGATCTGTGTCTTCTATCCGGAGTAGGAATTGACCGCCTGTCCGTTTCGCGAGGAGGTAATTGAACAGCGCCGTCCGGAGCGATCCAAGATGGAGGTAGCCGGTTGGTGAAGGCGCAAAACGCGTCCGTGCGGGAGATGTTGGTACGGCGGCCTTTGCATCGGCTTTAGCAGTGTTTTCTTTGATGTGGTAGGTATTCGAAGAGATCGGACGTCGCGAGGCGCGTGAAAGGCGAATTAGACACGATCGGCACGTGTACTGCGACAGTTGTGGGCGGAGTAAGGAAAACGACATGGCGGTGTTGATGCGACGCAAAGGGTTCGAGTTCGCGGGTGAAAATGACGTGCAGGGATTCGACGTTAGTGGGGGCGGCGCCTGCTAACAATTTGGCCCGCATTACCTGCCTGCGATCGACAAATCTGGAGAAACTTTGTTGCCTTCACTCCCACTGGACGAGGCCCTTTACGTCGCTGTATCTCGCTTTATTCTTGTACATACTTTGGACCAGTTTGTCTGCTCCCCAATCACCCACGCCCAACCCAACAACAACACAAAAGTTTGTACCTCCAGTCTACTACGACACGACTCTCACTAACACGATGCCACCTCCAGTGGATGAAGAAATCGACCTCTACGGTACGTATATTGGTCTATATACTCGAGACATTACTGACGCGAACAGAGGTCCTCGAGATCGAGAAGGGCGCGAGCAAGATCGAGATTAAGAAGGCATACCACAAGGTTCGTGAGCAACAACAACGCAAGGGCGACCCCATTCTGACCCGGATAGGCTGCGCTAGCACATCACCCCGACAAGGTCGCAGAAGATGACCGCGCAGAGGCCGAGACCCGCTTCAAGGCCGCGAAACAAGCCTACGAGATCCTCTCCGACGATGACAAGCGACACATGTACGACACCCACGGCATGGCTGCCTTCGACCCGTCCCGAGGCGGTATGGGCGGCGAAGGCCCGGACATCGACGACATCTTTGCGCAAATGTTCGGCGGGATGGGCGGATTTGGCGGAATGCCTGGAATGGGCGGCATGGGAGGCATGCCCGGTGGACGAAACGTGCCACGGAAAGGACGATCGGTAGAGCAGGAGTACGAGGTCAGCCTGGAGGAGCTGTACAAGGGCAAGACGACCAAGTTCTCCAGCACCAAGAACATCATCTGCAACATGTGCAAGGGCAGCGGAGGAAAGCAGGGCGCCAAGAGCAACTCTTGTGCCGTCTGTAACGGACGCGGTACGTCGCTCTTTCATCTCGCATCATCCAGACATACTAACTCTCCCAGGTGCCAAGCAAGTCCTCCGCCAGGTCGGCCCCGGGCTCGTCACCCAAGAGACCGTTCCTTGCGGCAACTGCTCAGGCTCTGGCCAGGTCATTCCCGAGAAGCATCGCTGTAAGAAGTGCAAAGGAAAGAAGGTCGTGGAAACCAGGAACGTTCTCGAGCTTTACATTCCCCGTGGTGCGCGACAGGGCGAGCGCATAGTGCTTGCAGGAGAAGCAGATCAAGTACCCGATCAGGAGCCAGGCGACATCATCTTCACGCTTACAGAGACGCCACACGACGTCTTCGAGCGCGCAGGCGCAGATCTGAGGGCTGAGTTGAAGGTCAGCTTGGTGGAAGCATTAACAGGCTTCAACCGAGTAGTCATCACCCATCTCGACGGACGGGGTCTCAAGCTCAACGTACAACAACCAGACGGCAACGTCCTGAGACCAGGACAAATCCTCAAGATCGAAGGCGAGGGTATGCCTATCAAGCGCAGCGACGCTCGTGGTGATCTCTACCTAGTAGTCGACGTTGAATTCCCCGAGGACGGATGGCTGAAGAACGACGCTGCGGTACAGAAGCTCCGAGATGCGCTACCAAAAGACGACAAGCCGGAAGAAAAGCACGAAGAGGTTGAAGAGGTCGACGTCGAATGGGACGCCGACATGGAGGACTACGGTGCTGGCAGCGGAGACCCACGCGCAGGCGGCGCTGAGTGGGAAGACGATGACGAAGAGGCAGAAGGTCCTCAATGCGCGACGCAGTAGAGAGTCGTATGGTATGATTGACGAATGCATGTCTTGGCGTTGGGAGGGCGACGTTCATTCCGTATTTATACACGCGCGGAGCCGTCGCTGTTATAGATTGGCTTGCATGGCCGATAGGGCTTATACATTTTTCTACGGCATCACGATGCGTAAACATAAAATGACTTTTTTCAGGCTGCATTCACCCATTCGCTTTTGAACGGTTACGTGCCACGGATTTTGTGGCGATATGCGATTCAAGATCGATTCGGTATTCGCAGTACACTGCCATAATACTGCGCAAGTATACTATTGCCATTTGCCTAGGCGTATGTTCTGTTTCTTGTCTCACGCAATTCTTGATCGAAGGATTCTCTTTGTCAAATCTTTGGTCTCAGATCTAGTGAGACTTGTTTACTTGAAGTCAGTAATAAGATCGAGCGCGTTGTCAACACTTGTCAAGACCGAATGTTCTGCAATGATGAACCGATGACAGAACTGATACCTCAGGGAAGCGCAAAACAAGACCGAGACCCAGTCTGATTCAAAAGCTTGAAAGCCGGTTAGAAATCATGTCATCCAGTACAGACAAGAACAAGCATGGAGTGCATACAAATACCGGCAAGTTGCTCGGATGCAGTCGCAGCGTCCACACCATGGATTCCAAATGGGATCTTTCGCCTAACCCGCATCCTCGTATGTTCCATGGTCACTGTCAGCGGTACACAGGTCCCGGAACGCCACAAGCCATGCGTGGATGCCATTCTAGGACACGCACATATAAGCCTCGCGCATTCTCATTGGTCCGCTCGCAAAGTCACGTGCACAGTGGATCTTCTCCTTGGAAACGACTAAGTCGGGTGGGTCGCTTGGGCATCGTTGACCAACCAGCGTCAAAAGAAGAACGGCGCTATGTCGGAAGAGGTAATGTACGAAAGACATGGCCTGTGCGCACGTATGATAACGGCAATAGAGGATGAAGGGATGATGGCAAAGCAGTGGCTTGGTGGAGTCAATTGTTTTGGAACGGGGCTACGCGTCTGTTGTTTAAGTGCTGCTGCCTACTGCTTAGGTTTTGTTCTTTCACTCTCATTCACTCACTCACTCACTCACTCACTGCCAGACCTTGGACCACCCCGAGGTCATACTGGACGGCACTTCTTCTGTTTTTCGTCAGCGTCTTCAGCGAAACAAGCACAGCCATCTAGAGGCACTCTACGCCCTCGTTCCGTCGTTTCTACTACCTCCGATTGGTTCCTTCGCCGTTGTCACACACGTCTTGATCCCATCCAGAGTGGCAGAAATCGAAACCCTACCCAAAATCCACGGCATCCACACCCTCATCAAAACCACAAGCAACTACGTTCAGCATCATTCAAGCCATGGCATCCCCAGTCACAACCGCAATCGTCCTCTTCACGATCCTCCATACCACAACCGCCTCTCCCCTCACGAAGCGCGACGCCGGCTACGCGATCCCCGAGGGCGCCATCATCATCCTCATCCTGTTGAGTGCGGGTCTACTCGTCTGCATGGGTTACGCCATACACAAGACCTTTGGATTCAGAAGAAACCCTAATGAGTTCAGACACATGAGCGCAGAACAACAAGAGTACATGGCCGAGGTGCGGGTCAGGAACATGCAAGGCTTGATGGCGGAGGGAGCGAAGAGTCAAAGGGGTGGTCCCAGGAGGGGGGAGGTGGTCTATGATTAGATAGCGGGGGCTATAAGGTCAGCGGGTTGGAGGGAGGTTGGTGTGAAGATGCGTGAGCATGCATTGGGTATCATATGTTTAGACTGCCTATCTCTCTTCCGCATACACCGGCGGCCTTTCTCCCCTCTCGTACTTCGGCACTGGATCTCTGTCTTCCACATTGCGTTCGTCTTGTACTACGTCTCCGAAGAAGACATCTGCGACGTCAACCCATAGAATCACTCGCTTCATGCCTGTTCTCACACATCTTTCTACTTTGCCCATTCTGCCTTCGTTCTTGCCAATCGCGCTGTTTACCGCATGGACTAGGACTTCCTTTCTGATTTCTTCATAGTCGTGGAACTCCAAGACGACTTGGTCTGCGTACGTGATGTCGGGGTTCGACCATGATGGAAGAGGTGCATTTGGTTGGTACCTAATGGCGAAGAGATGGCGTGTGTATGTGGTGATGATGGTAGGTGGAGATCCCGGTGATGTGTTCTGCCGAATTGGTGTTGCTGTGTACCTGGCTTCTTGTAGTTTGTTAGTACTACTCTCCATGTCATATGACCGTATCGGGGTTCATAGTGCACACTAACCAAATGAAGCCACGCCATCGATGACATCCTGTACCATATCACCAGCCTTCTTCACCCTGGCATCTTGCGGTCCGAAGCCGCCCTCTCCCATCGATGTTTCGATTTCAATGCCATGGGGTTCTCTTCGCTGCCTTCGTTTTCTGCGGACGGCTTCGGTTGCCCATATTTCCATCAGCTTCGTCCTCCGGCTTCCACCGCGGTCCTTGCGGTTCATATGTTCCACATCCTCGCGGGATCGAATCTCAGTGATGTATGCCGAGTCTGCGGGGTGGTGGTCGACACGATGTCCCCATGCAGCGAAGTCACGGGCTATGAAAGGTACAGTCGTCAAGAAAGGGCGAGTATGTTGTGTAGTGTGGATAAGGTAAACCTTTGCGCCTTGAGATACGGTCGACATGTTTGATATGAGTTTGAGATAATGATTGCAATGTCTTTATCGGAATGACCGTCTTTATAGAAAGCTGAACAATGGATGAAGACTCTAGAAAAGGCCGAAAAAATCTATTTTGTTTCATACCCTCTCACACAGACAGCGTGTTTGACATGAGTACGACACCACTGCAAGCAGTGCGGCCGGCATGTCAAGGCGTCATGGTCAGAGCGTTCGGTGAAGTGAGGCGTTTCAGCACAGCGCTGACTTATCTTTGGGCTCTCAAACGGCCATCACGACGTAGCTGAACACGCAACGGCCGCTGCTGGGTGCGCGCGCCACGATAGAAGCCCAAATTGGAGGTTGGCTGAGAGTGCACGATAGCACATTAACCAAATGTCGGTCTGACATAGCAACAGTGCTGAAATGGCGTGCTGTCTGAGAGGCGAATAGGAGAGGAAGCTGCCCAGCTGCCATGTGTTAGACGTTACTGCGTGCGCTAAACCTTCAGCTTCCTCCAGGCCTGCAGGGTACCCATGGCGCATATATGCTTCCGCCGACGAATCCGGAGATGGCTCCTCAGCCTCCTTCCCCGCGTCTACCGAATTGAGGTGCGACAACCAGTCAGCCACGATCGTCCTCATATCGCGACTAATGCATCTTTCAGCGTGCGTGTAACATATCGATCTTTTCTGGGACTGCGAAAGTTACCGGTTATGGGATTGCGAAAGTTACCAGTTCTAGAACGTTGGCGTGGAATTTGGAATGCCACGCCATTTAGGGCTGTTAGATCATTAGCACCGCACGGACTCGCATGGCATCCTTGACATCCTCTTGAATCGCTGCATCACATTTCAATTTTGCCAGGGAAGAGGCTGTCACGATAGGGCTGTCATGTTTCTGTGTTCGACCTGGATATGGGGCGACCTCAACTCAATGGCACGACAGCATTCGTGTCTAATGCGCAGAAGTTTATTCGCACGCGCCCTACGGCTACTACGTCCAGCGCAGTGTTTCGGCGCACTCACGCTCTCTCAGATTGACACGATCCATGATCTCCGATGCCTTCACATTACTCATTATACGTGACCCCTCTTCACAGATTTCACAGATCATGTTTGCTGCAAGCACTTGCCAAAGCTCGCGCTCCTCATGCAGCACGTACCCCAATACCCATGCACACCACCCCTACAACAATGCTCACCTACATCCACCATCCAGCAGGCCCGGTCGTAATCCGCACAACGCACCCCTCCATCGCGCTCTGTTACCAGAAACGTGGTTGGCTAACCACATCATCCTTTGCCCAAGTCCTACGTGACCACCCAGAATGGCAGTCCACACCCGTCTTGCCCACCTTTATCACTTCGAATCCGTCTACTGAGCCTCAAGAGAGCATGTTCGCACGTATCGCTTCCACAGTACTATCCTCACTCAGCGCCACGATAGCCGCAGTACCAAGCTATGCGCCCACGGGAGTGCAGAGTATTGCGCCTCTATTTGTAGGTGAGGTTGGAGATGATATAGATCGAGAGAAACGGGAGGAATTTGTCAATAATGGAGGGCCGATACATTGGATGACGGCGGTAGAACGAACTTGGTATCGAGATCACGGCTTGCCTGTTCCGACAACAGGCTGGCTAAAGTGCAGTCGAAGGTGTGAGGCGATTGAGCATAGACTTGAGAGCGGCGAACTCGACATCGATGTTTCACCACCGGGGTACGAGGCAGCCATAAGCATACGCTAGGATGCATGTCGATCGATGACGCAGGATGCTGTGATCAGAGAACGACGGATACGAATGGTACATGAGCATTCTAATCGTATTGTTGGCACTATGGTATCTCGCGAGCTGAAGACAGCTAAAAGGAAAAGAGCGTTTGGTATCTTTTGGACGTCACCCACACATGCAATAAATCATCCTTTCCTCGTACGAAAACACCATCCCAATATTACGCCTTGGTATCCGGTCAGCGCATCCATCTCTTTGTACAAATAAACACATTACCCCATGTATATACTTGGCACTCGTACAATCGAGCACCTATCTTATGTACTCTTCGCTTCTTCTGGCCATCCTACAAATCCGCGCTCTTGGGATTCACCAGGTAAATGTCAGGTACCTTTGGCACCTGGGGACTCTTTTGCAATGCCAGTTTGATCGCGTCTCTTGTCTTGGCCCCTTCCTTGTTGTCCCCACCGCCGCCAGTCAGTCGCCTCATGCCGCTCCTAAAGCGACTACGCGTATCGTGAGCGACAGGTTTGATAATGTTCTCCAGACTAAAGGTCCCGGCTTTGTCTGTGCTGTTCGAACGACCAGCCGAGTACTCGTCGTCGGAGAACGGCTCGTTTTGTTCGTCAAGAGTGGTGGACGAAAGTGAAGGTGAAATGCGCTGTGGTTGGTTTGGAGCAGATGGCGACGTCACTGATCGGGCATGTAAATTAGGGCGGGGGTGGCTTGTTGGGGGTAAGGTACTCGAAGAAGAGTTGGCAAAGGAGCTAAAAGCGCCCGGGGTCATGACACCAGGGTCCCTAGCCGGGGAGAGCTTGACATCAGAGATGAACCCCGACTGAAATGATGTAACGGATGCGTTTCGCGTAAGAGATTTGTGCAGGATAGGCGCCGTTTGCTGATCGTATAGATTCTCACGCATATCGTGAGCAAACGATCCATTCGCGTAACGCCCCGAGGACGAGAAGTTTGGTAAGTCTGTCAACGTCTCGGCGTCATCGTCATCCTCAAAGAAGTCGTCCAAGCTGTCTAGTTTCATGACCAGTTCACCAATGTGACTGTCGCCCCGAGTATCTTCTGAAGTCATGGTCGCTGTTCGGTGGTAGTCGGATAACGGGCTGAACGGGAATTCTTCTTGGCGGAATTCTACTTTGGGTGTCTCGGTGTCTGGCACATTCATCTCACCGAAATTTCCGCAGGTGTAGAAGACAGCGTGGACGTTGGCCCTCGTCAACTGCGAGTGCATGGCGGGGATCGGAATTGACCAGCCGCTTTCTTCAGGGATACCGTACAATGACTGCGTTTTCTCGAACTGTTTCTTGTACCCTCTGGTGGAGTGAGAACCTGCCATACTCATTCGAATATGCTGCTTGTCGAACGGCGTAAGAGTACTAGTCATGTTGAGATTGATGACGAAGTCCAGAACCCTCAGAGCTTGAGGGCAATACGCACTCTGTAGTAGTCGTAGAAGAGGCGAGAAAAGATCGGATCCTTTGGAGGCCATCTCCGGCTTGCGCATATCGATCTCGGGTAACAGGACGCAGAGGACTTCCATTGTGTTGATCTTCATCCAATCGATGTTGTTCATCAAGAGACCGAGCAGGAACACGAGGCTGCCGAACTCATGTTCTGGGAAGAATGTTGAGCGGATAGCGGACATTGTCTGCGCGAGAAAATCCTTCTCTTGACGATACCTCTTCATTGCGAAGGCTGTCAACGCTTCGGACAGCGATGTGCATTGGTAATGCTGATCGGCAACCTTTGCAAGCACTTCGGCGGTGGCTCGAACACTAGAATCTTTTGCTGTAGAGTCGAACGAGCGTAGGAATCTTGGCAGATTCGCGAGGATGGCGTACATTAGTCGGCTATCATCGCCCACGATGCGGCTGGAAGGTAGGACCACCAATCTCTCCAAGATTCGTAAAGATCGATCCAGACATGTGCTCGATCGGATACCCTTGTACGTCAGTTGAGCAAGGCCTTCGAACTTGCCTTCCCATTTATCCGGGCAACTTTCTTCCAGGATTGCCAGCACCTCTTCGTCGCCCAGATCAAGCTTGTCGAGGAACTTGTCTAGCATCAGCAGGCTCTCCATGAATTCGCCTTCGTGTATGGTATCCAAGCATGCGCAAGTGGTCCAAAACAATTGAGGGTACTGTATGAGGTCGTCCGGTGCTAGTGCTTCGATGATCGTTCGTAACGTCGTAAGTATTTCCATAGAGAATGTCTGTATATCGCTCTCCTCGTCTGATATGGTATTGGAAAGTCTTGCAAGCATGTCGGAAAGCATCTGCTGATCGAGCGAGCTCAAGATGCAGCGGAAGAGCTGGAATGATCGACATGCAATATGTCGGACCGGACACGACGTGGCCCAATTCAGTGCGACTCGCCCCCAAGCTTCTCGAAGCCCAGGGTACGCGAATGAAAAGAATCTCATGACCTCGCCAGCAACATACTCCATCGGCTCGGGAACCTTGAACGTTGAATCTGCAACGTCTTTGCCATTCTTGTCATCGTAACTCCATACCACTTTGGCGTCATGTTGTCGAATACCTTCAATGAAATCTTCGATCGATCTTTTGTTGATGCCTGGCGTATCGTCTTCAATCTTGGAGATGACTAGCTCGTGGATTAGATGCACAAGCATCTCGCGAGACTGGTCCTGAACTACAGAAGTATAGTGATCCCAAAGAACCAAGACCACCTGTAGAAGCAAAGGAATGTGCTCCTTGGCTACCTCAACTGGAGATACCATAAGATCAACCAACAGGATGAGGCAAACTTGTCCCAGAGCGAAGCCGGACTATGAGAATTAGCGCAGTTCATTCCAAGTTTTACTTTATGCTTACCTGCTTGTTGCTACTTGGTAGGACCTGAGTGAGATCGGCCAAGTATGGTAGATTGACGGCGTCTGGTGGTGGTGGCATAGGCTCGCGCTTTTCGCTTACCATGGACCGCGGGTTGATCTGTAGGAGCAAGAATTCGACCACCTTCAGCCCTGCAGGGGTACTCGATAGATGGACTACGATCTGCTTGGAGTAGTCGACGTAGTTTTGTTCCCGTTTGTCTAGGCAAAGGTTGATGATGAAGTTCAAGATTAACTGAACATTTCCACCGTACGGCCCCGTTGCTAATGCTTGCCAGAGCGCCTGAATCTCATTGTGTAGTACGTTGCCGGCCTTGTAAGTGATCTCAAAGAGGTTGACAAGCAGCATGTAAGAATTAGCAGTCGGTCCTCCATCCGGATTTACTTGGAGTTCGACGGATTGCACCCAAGGAAGCATAGCGGCAACCATGTTGCGTTTGTGGTCAGGCTTGAGATCTTTGAAGTAGTAGGAAAATTGCGAGAAGACCAGGAAGGCGAGTTCAGCATGCTGCTTAGCGAGCCTCCGTGACGTCTCGAATTGCGCCAGCTTGTAGACAGCAACAGTCTTGTCAGAAATGCTGATATCTAGATCTTGCAACTTCGAGTTCTTGCCCTCGCGAGCTTCAAGCGTTCGGAGCAATCGCGTTGATTTGGTGCGTATCTCGCTGTTCTCGTGTCCAAGCGTATAAAGACCAGCGCTGAGTACTTTCCAGAATGGCAACGTATAGTCCTCATGTTGTGTGAGGACTTGTGTGACAACTTCAAAGTAGCTTTCCAACGCTTTGCCAGAAACTGCGAGGTAGCACATTTCGATTGCCTTGTCCAGCAAGTATGGATGCTCGCGGTTGTGCAGTATAAGGTTAGTGAGTGCTCGGCGACCAATCGCGTGTGTCCGATCGCTCGGGGTTTCGAAGATGCTCTGGATCCACGAGAGCATGCGTATAACATCGAACTGAAGCAGGACTTTGCTGTCAGTGGTAATACTAACAGGCCCGCCACACAACGCCGCCATGGCACTCAGCGCTGCGGTTCGAAGATCGCGTTTTTCGATCTCAAGAGCCGCAGTCGCGTTGCCTTTGTTGTTTTTATCTACCTCTCGATCAAGCATGGAACGGCGCATCTGTTCTTCACGCTGGCGGATCTGAGACTGGTTTGCCGCATAGCCGCACCACTCTTCCATCAATGTGAATGCAGCTTTCCGGGCTTGGAAAGGCATCCAATGCAAAGGATCACTGGTTTTGTTGATGCCCTCAAACAAAACCTCCACCAGTCCACAATAGTGCGTACGTAGCTTCTGATAGCGCGCTTCGAGTTGGACCTCCGTATCACTCAGGAATATTCTCAGATCCTTGGTGTAGTTCATGAGATTGTTGATTATCCATTCGTCATTGTGAGCCTCAGGGAGCTTGAGAAATTGCTGAGAGGTCAGCTTGTAGACGTGTGTAATCTCAGTCCGAAGATGGTCAGTTCGATAGTTGATTGGGCGAGGACTGCTGATCGTCCGGTTGTGATTTCCCAAGCGCATCTTCGCCTCCTCAGCGCAAGCAGCCACGATCCCTTGAAGCGATTCGAGCAGTGTACGATAGAGGTTGAGGTTGACGGAACCGAGGCCGATGACCGCAGCATCCCGAATGGCGACATTGTCCACTGACAGGAACGGAAGGACTTTGGAAAACAACTCGGTAGCAGTATGTTGCTTGTTCGTGCTAATTTGTGAAGATTTTGAGCTTTTACGCGAGTGATTTCCTTGCGTGGCTGATGTGGCCGTCGGACCGAGACTTGTCAATGTCGTGAAGGCGAATATGAGGTACAACTTCCACTGTTCGATAACGACTTCTGGTGATGTGGAAGCGAGGCGGCCACTGAGCTTGCTACTCCCGGGCTCGAAGGGTGAATACGGCGTAGAGCGCTGACCCTCGGCTAAGGATGATAGAGTGCGATACATCTGTGCAAGTCTCGCACAGACTATGTCACGAGTGAGAGTCACGGCGAAAGGACAAACCTCAAAGCTGATTCGAACCAGATTGGGGAAGATCTTGAACCACAGGGTAGCGTCGTACGGCACGTCGCTACCACAAAGCTCAACAAGGGTACTCTGCACATTGCTCTTACGCATGCCGCGTTGCAATCGACTGCGCTCAGCCAACGACAACTTTTCATCGCTAATGTCGAGAACTCTCTGGGGGCTGCCCTCCATTACCCGGATAACACGTGTATTGGAGCCTCCCAGAGCCGTGTCAAATTCAGTTATGAGGCGTAGCACGGTGACAGCGTACGAGCGGACGCGACGTGAAGGCGAGCATAGGAAGAAGAGACCATGGGACTCAACTTCGTCAACGTGCGCCCACACTGAAGACAGATCAAGAAGAGCCGCGCGATTACCAGAACCGTCATCTGGCGTATCCAATGCTGCTTTACGTGTCTTGCGCTTGATCTCTTCAATCCATATCTCTAGTAGCTCCACGTAGAGTTTCAAGGTGTTCTCGATGTGCCCAGCCCCAAGCATGCCACCATCAGACATAGTGGCATAACGGTCGTCGAAATTAAAGATGAACCGTGCAAAACCAATCGTGACTTGCTGTGCATGTGATTGTCGGGCTATAGATTTGAGTGATTGAGCGGATGACACAGCGATGTTCCCCTGTACGTGGGCTGTCCCGGTGCACAACAGGTTTACCAGTGAATTGAATGGTATATGTGGAGACAGACAGCGGGGTAAAGCCTGAACAGCGACATGCAAGAGGTCATAAAACCCTTGCCGCGGATCTGTGGTGGTCATGTAATCTTCACGAGGAGCGAAACTGAAGGCCGCCGCCATAGGGGTCTTTGGTGTTTGCGAAGAGAATTTCTCGTCGAGTACGGCCTGGCCTCCGAATGCGTTGTCGCAGATGATGGTGATCTCCCCCAAGATCTTACAGAAGCGGATATAGTACTCCTTGGCCACTTCGGCGAAACCGGCGAAGTTCACAGGACGCGACAGACGCTCTTCCTTGAGAAGACTTGACTTTATGGGTAGAGGCTGTGAAGGCCGCGGACTAGAAGGAAGAGCCGGGAGCTCGTTCGATACCGCGTTTGGATCGTAGTCGAACGTAAGTGGAAAAGGCGGCTGCTCCGTGTTTTCGAGATCAGCCATGATGGCCAGAAACGAGCGGATACCAATGACCATACGGTCAGGCTCTAGGTTTTCGACGCGCAATTCTCGGCCCGACAAGAACATGTCGGAGTTGAGCAGGGGAAAGATGATGGTCTTGAAGCAAAGGTCTTGGTACTTGTAGCCGATAATGCGTGTCAGTTGTATCAATGGCTCAGCGATGGCTGGTTCAGTTGATAGGTACGATCGCCTTCCGGGTTGGAACACCATTCGTATGATTTCTTCCAACCGGCGAACAGCGACATTTGGTGCTTCGGTTCCCCGCCTGTATATGTAAGTCCACACTAGCCGACAAATGCCTCGAAGGGCGATGGCTCTGGTTGCGCGCTCTTTGAGTCGTGGCTGAGTAGACAAGGCGAGCGCAAGCCATTGCGAGAGAAAGGTTTCGGTCGGAGAAGCACATAGGATGGCGGCCATGAGTGGGAAGGCTTCGTGCCAGTGTTTCGGCTTGCCCAGCAGTATGGCAGCGCGCTGCTTCATCATGTCGATCACAGTCTTCCATCTAGGAGCGTTGAGTTCAATGGTCGCTTTAGAGGTGATACGTAATAAGAGTTCCCTTAGGACTTGGCAGTACGCATATTTAACCGGCTGGCCGTGGGCACTGGTGAAAAGCTTTGCCATGGAAAGCATGAAATCACATGTCCGGTCCCAGGTGTCTTCAGGATATGACTTCGCTTGTAGGTGCCTTAGAGCGCGAATGAGCAAGGCGCCCTTGGCTTCATGGTCTCGGTTGTACTGATTCTTGATGGCCAAGTGACCATCGACGATCTTCAGGTCGGTGATGAACTTGTCTTGCACTTGCTCAAAAATGAGGCCACTCAGCACACCGAGCAGTTGACTGTAGATGGTCCAATTGGCGAGGTTGAGAGGGGATATGTCGACGAGGTCAGGGTCCACGGTGCTGAGCTGGCCGTAGAAAAGACCAAGAAGACGGTCGGCCATCTCAAAAGTCAAGTTATGGAGGTCGGTTTGGGTCATGATCTCGATCAGGACGCGGCAAAGGATGTAGGTTGAGACAGTCGAGCGCTGTTCCGCTTGTGTGACAGTCTGCTGCAGAGCGACGATGTGGTCGGGGCCAGATGCTACAGAGGCTGCGGATTGATTATCCAGTTGTTGGACCGGTTCAGTATTACGTCGAGATAGCGCAGGATGGAGTTGAAGCCCTGGGTTGGCTTGTCGGGCAGTAAGTAAGTGAGTGCGCTGCTTGGACGCCTCCTCGCTCTTGGCTTTGCGCCATAGCATGATGGTGTCTATAAGCGGCTTTGGCTTGTGGCGCGCAATATGGCCCAGGGCCGCGATGAGCTGGTCGAAGGTAGGGTCTACACCAGGTCCACAGACACCCTCTACCCGGGCCTCAGGCTGGCCTCTCTCCGTCATGCACTGGTTGATCTTCTGCTCGGCCTGGCTGATGAAGGCGTTGAAGAGGTGGTGCAGGGCATATTCGCCAACCGTCTTGAGTTCGTGGGGATGCGGCGGGTGGCGCGACTGGGAGCGGTGGTGATTGTGGCCCTTTCGCACGGATCTGGCACTCGGCGCCCGCTCAGGCTTGCGGTGAGAAATGCTTCCATCGCTGGATGCCGCCTGTGGCCCCACGCCGGCATAGACGTTCCCTGTGCCTGCGCCAGGCTGCATGCCGTTGGCGGCGAAGGCGTCGGCTATTGATTCCTGCGACATGAGGGCTCCATCGAGGGTTGCCCCGGCGGCGGCGGCGATGATCTGGGGGCTCAGCGGGCTGGTGGCGGGGGAGTTGACGAAGCTGGTGTTGCGCGAGTGCTGGATGCCGTGGACGATGGACGTGTTGCGGTTGTGGGCGTACGAGCCCGAGGGCTTGCGCTCGAGCGTCGTCAGGGTGCGGTCGGGGCTCGAATTGCTGCTGGCAGCCTTGACGGCCGGAGTCTGGGAGCGCGAGGCGATGGTTCGTGACGAGGCAGTCAGCGCACGCCCGCGGGTCTGGCTGGGCTCACGCGAGGCCGACGAGGGGTGCTCTATATGGTGCGACACATTCCCAGCAGCTGGTCGAGCTTGCAGGAGAGGGAAAGCAGCTGCATTGGGCAAGGCACAGGGGTCAGCACAGTTCTGAGGCAGCGCGGAGAAGCGTCGACGTCAAGATAAGGCTTTGTCGCCATGGCACCTGAAGAGCCGGCACTGTCAAACTCCAGGCCGCGTGGGGAGTGCGTTTCACAGCTGAATGACGACGGGCCTGGGGCTAGGGAAATGCTACTCACACATGCCGCAGGCTTCGCGTGCAGCATCTTCCGTGGCGCGCGGAGAATACTGCAGCCTATCTTCCAAGGCTCAAGACGTAGAGGGCGCCGTTAAAGGGTCGCGACGGCTGTCATGGATGTCTCGAGGTGGATGAAATGGGTACGTAGCGGTGCCCTGTGCCTGACTAGCCGCCGTCTAGCCTGATTCGAGGCAACGATCATCCATGGCGCCCGGCATCAACACGGCTCTGGAGATCGATCCGAGCCTGGAGATTATTCAGTCCCACGTGGTCTGCCTTTCTGGGAGCTGGGCATGGCAAGCTATCGATAGGCCTCGAGAGCCTCATACGTAGGTGAGGGGTTCCTCCCGTGTCAGTATGCCTCCTAGGCAGTTACTGAGAGGTACCTGATAACGGGCGCTTCTATCCTAGATACCTAGGTAGTGCTCAGCTGACCTTGATCGGAAGGAAGAGTATTGGTAACTGCCGTACGCGATGCTTCTCCATCTGTGATTTGTCGTTCACCATGCACATGTCTATTCGTACATGAGAATAGTAGGCTGACTCATTATGACACACGTGCAGTAAGGCTGGAGATGCAAGACTGTAGACGTGGGAGTTGCGACATCTTAAACGCGCAGTGATGACAAGACTTAGATATCTGCATCGGGATAGGCGCCTCTTTACCTCAGTCGATACCTAGGTACTGCCACCTGCACTTGCTCTGGCTGCGCATATATATGCACTTCCAGGCTTCGCTTAGTCTACGGTCTTGGTGCGTGAAGCATCCATGAGATGATACCAGGAACACCCAGGAAGACGGCTGGCTGCCTTTGAGCACTGGGCAAGACGCCTCGTCATCTTTGCGCAATCATACGCGAAAACTCTACTTTAAAGCGAACTGTGAATCTATTGTCAGGGCGGGAAAGTTTCCCGCCCTGGAGTTGGCCATCACATGCTTACTGTCTCTATCATCGCCTAGCCTTGCACGACTGTCGCGTGCATGCTGCATCTTTCTTACCGCCGGCTTGACGCTGCTCCTCTGTAGATTCGATGCCTCCATCTGCCGTGATTCGCACGAGGTCGTCGTATGTGTGGCCGCAGTGTGCCCCACAAAGGTACCGAAGTGCTGGCGGGGTTCTTGGTAGCCATGGCGGAAAGGCCGCGAGGGTCGGGAAAGTCAGGGTCTCACCTGAGGCCCGCCGTTGTTTCTGAGCTGCCCCAGCGGAATGGCTGCGGAACGCTTCGGCTTCCGATGGGCGTCTGCCAGTCAGTGACGGCACCACTTTTGGCCACTTTACCCGTGTCGAGGAAGCGGTCAGAGATGTGTAGAGTCTAAAGGCGAGATCATCGTTTGGTGTGCTGTCTCAACAGCCTGCTTGCGGCTCCGTGGCCAGATCTTGATAAGATTGAGTTGAGACGCACGGCCACTTGCCATTCCGATCCTCCGTTGCGAAGCCGCATACAAATATTACCGTGTCGTTTCCAATCCCCTTCCGGACGGCAACTTTCTACCGTGTCCATGTCAGTCAGCCCCTCATTCTCCCGCCGACTCTGCTAACGCCCCTCTCAGCACCATGGCACAACTCGACACCTTGGACCTTATCGTGCTGGCCGCCCTCCTGGTCGGCACAGTAGCCTACTTCACCAAAGGCACCTACTGGGGCGTCTATGGAGACCCCTACGGCAGCTCCATGGCCACGGCCAATGGCGCTGCAAAGGCTGGCAAGTCGCGCAACATAATAGAGAAGATGGACGAGACGGACAAGAACTGCGTCGTCTTCTACGGTAGCCAGACGGGCACGGCAGAGGACTATGCCTCCCGCATCTCCAAGGAGGGCCATTCGCGATTCGGCCTCAAGACCATGGTGGCAGATCTGGAGGAGTACGATTTCGAGAACCTCGACACCTTTCCCGAAGACAAGCTCGCCGTATTCGTACTGGCCACCTACGGCGAGGGCGAGCCCACCGATAACGCCGTCGAGTTCTACGAGTTTATCGGTTCTGAAGATGTCAGCTTCTCGGAGGGTGGCAGCATCGACGACAAGCCCCTCAACAAGCTCAACTACGTCGCATTCGGTCTCGGTAACAACACATACGAACACTACAACTCCATGGTCCGCAACGTCGACAAGTACTTGACGAGGCTCGGTGCCACCAGACTGGGTGCTGCTGGTGAGGGCGACGATGGCGCTGGCACCATGGAAGAGGATTTCCTCGCCTGGAAGGAGCCCATGTGGACTGCTGTTGCCGAGAAGATGGGTCTGGAGGAGCGCGAAGCCATGTACGAGCCCGTTTTCGAAGTCAATGAGAAGCCAGAGCTATCTCCCGAAGATGACACCGTTTACCTCGGCGAGCCCAACAAGAACCACCTTGAGGGCAACCAAAAGGGTCCTTTCAACGCCAACAACCCCTTTATCGCCCCCATCGTCGAATCTGCCGAACTCTTCAACTCCGACAACCGAAACTGCCTACACATGGAAATCAGCATCGCTGGATCCAATCTGTCATACACCACCGGTGATCACATCGCCATCTGGCCCAACAACGCCGGCAGGGAAGTCGATAGGCTGTTCAAGGTTCTCGGCAAGGAAGACAAGCGCCACACGGTTATTTCAGTCAGAGGTCTCGACCCCACCGCCAAAGTTCCATTCCCGTCGCCAACTACGTACGATGCCGCCGTCCGCTTCCACATTGAGATCAACGCCGCCGTGTCGCGTCAACTTGTCTCTGTCATTGCACAGTTTGCGCCAAACGACGAGATCAAGGCTGAGATCGTGAAACTCGGTAGCGACAAGGACTACTTCAGGGAGCAGGTTACCGACCGCAACCTCAACCTTGGCCAGCTGCTCGAGATCACCGGAAAGGGCGCCACATGGGACAAGATCCCATTCTCATTCCTGTTCGAAACCATGGTCAAGATCCAACCTCGTTACTACTCCATCTCCTCGTCGTCTCTGGTCCAGAAAGACAAGATCTCCATCACTGCTATTGTTGAGTCCATCGAGAAGCCCGGCGCACCATACGCTTTGAAGGGCGTCACCACCAACTACCTCTTGGCCTTGAAGCAGAAGCAACACGGCGACCCCAACCCGGATCCTCACGGCCTGAACTACACCATCACCGGCCCTCGCAACAAGTATGACGGTATTCACGTCCCGGTTCACGTCCGCCACTCCAACTTCAAGCTTCCTTCAGATCCTTCCAAGCCTATCATCATGGTCGGACCCGGTACTGGTGTCGCACCCTTCCGTGGTTTCGTTCAAGAAAGAGCTGCACAGGCAAAGGCTGGTCAGAATGTCGGAAAGACCATTCTGTTCTTCGGGTGCCGAAAGCAATCAGAGGACTTCATGTATGCCGATGAATGGAAGGTAAGTCTCATGATGCCATGTCAACCACTCATTCCGGGCTAACACAATCTGCAGCAATACCAAGCAGACATGGGCGACAAGTTCGAGATGCACACTGCTTTCTCGCGAGACGGTCCCAAGAAGGTCTATGTACAGAACAAACTTGAAGAGGCCGGCGAAGAAGTCAATAAGCTGCTCGAGCAGAAGGCCTACTTCTACGTCTGCGGTGACGCCGCGCATATGGCCCGCGAGGTAAACACGCTTCTCGGCAAAATCATCTCCAAGTACAGGAACGTGCCGGAGACAAAGGGTGAGGAGATTGTCAAGGCCATGAGGGCGTCGAATCAGTACCAAGAAGACGTCTGGTCATGATGCGTCAAGGAGCGGGGAGATTGTTTTAGAAAGAGCTTTTTGAGCATGCATTTTCATGGTAGAATGGTGTGAGCGATGGCGTTTGATCTGACGAAAACATTTCGCATTGGAGTATATTGGCTCTAAATCTGAAGCCTGGATGGACATGTACAGTTATGTGACCACCATCTTACATAGTCTGCAGTGTGGGACCAGCTCATTTGATCAATCATAAATATCAAACTCTTCTGATTCACCTCTCACTCAGCTGATTGTGACATGTATCAAGAAAGATGTTGAGCGACCGCAGCCTAATGCTGTGGTGCGCTGCTGTGGTAGGCAAAACGTGCGCTAGTTCACACGGGCAGGGTCCGGCCATGATTGGTCGATGCACGTGCGCGCGCGGTGCCTGCCGCGGGGATGGCTCCCATAAACCTCGTCTATAAGCATCAACGCCTCGCATGCATACACACTGCTTCAAAATAGTTTCGTCATCTGCCGTTCCCGCCCATCAACTGCGCCGCGATAATCGACGAAGGGTCTTCTCCATCACAAGCTCGAGTTGCGGCCCCCAATGTCTAGGACGCCTACTCGGATCATTGCGTGGCAAGCCTTCATTGCTCAGAGGTGCAGGCACGTCTCGTTATAATAGACACTGCCGTCATGCGTACGATAAAGGTTTGCACAGCAGTTCCGGCTAAGTATCATCTTCTGGATTTACCTGGTCGCGCGTCGCATGCTGAAAACCTTCATGGCAGGATGACCACAGCCAGTCACTCACCGCTACAACCTCAGCATGCGGGGCATCCGCTCGAACCCTTGAGGAAAACGCAGTGTCGCGAGATGCAGCAGATCCTGGGGAGTCTTATACGAAGCTGCGTTCTTCCTCATCTGCTCTTTGTGTCACCCCGCGGATGCTTGTAACGAATGCCGATCCGCCCCGTTTCTCCCTCTCTGCGATGACGGTAGCGAGAGAATCCGGAATCCAGGTCCGAGGTTGAGCTGGGTAACGTTGGAAGAATCGCAACGAAGCATCTCTCAGGCTGCTCAGTACAGAATGACAGAATTTGGTGAGAGGTGCAGCCCTGGGGGGAGAGAGGTGCATATTTGCCCGGCGTACGGCATGCACGACTCCTGAAATGACCTTACAGGCAGGCATGCTGAGCGGGATCGGCCAGCCATCGCATAGCAGGGCGCCACCGAACATGGACCCTGGACGCATCATCCACCTGGTAATTCTAGGCACTGGCGGATGTTCTCTCACCGTGTCGGCACTGCCACGAGACCAACAACAGCCGCTTCAAGAGCCGGACAACCGATCGGATAGCTGCTTCGCAACAAATGCGACACGGTAATCAGTGCGCTTGCGCCTACGCACCACGCGAGGAAGCGGGCAAACCTCCATTCGTGAAGTTCGTATCACCCACACGCCATTTGGTCCTGTGCCTAGCACCTGAGGAGTGGAGTCCAAACATGATGCTGGCTGGAATTGTCTCTCTCACTAGACTTGGAATCACCGGCTGGCTCAGTTTCTATGTGTACCTCACTTTTGAATTTGAGTATCTTCAGAGGGACGCCTTGCACACGATTTGCTCCCGACGCGCTTTTGCTTGTATGAGAGTGACGTTGCTCATATTACTAGGAAAGGTGGGTCAGGCCACAGGCTTCGGACTTGCCCCTTGCGTCTGCATTACCGCTGCAGATGGTCAAATATCGTTTACCCTGGTGATCTCGCCAAAGAAGGTGCAGTCCCCCCGGTTGAGATACCAAAGACGTCTCGCATGAAGGCGCACTCCCAACGGTATTCGAGCATCGCGCATCCATCTCAAAACCGTGATCTACAGAGTTACAACCGGCAATGGCTGCACTGCGCCGGCTCGTCGCGCAGGTTACAGGTGTGCAACAGCGCGCCGCTCCGTCAGGTTACGAAAGGTCTATTATGGCATGGCGGAAGTCTGGCTGCAAAGCGCTGTAAGAGTATCCCCCTGTCTGTGTAGCCCTACTAATCGCAAAGCAGACCAGACAGTATTCAATCAAGACCTGCGCATGTCTCGAGTTGGGTCGTTGCGTGTGCCCAGTTGAAGTGTGGAGGTGAGGAAACGACAGGTCGAGTCCCCTTGACAGAAGCATGCGCGCCAGAATCATCGCAACTGCCCCGGTTGGGACGTTCACGTAGCAACAGACAATGACGTCTGTTGCCCAACGTCATTCCAAGATACTGCTCAGCCTTGCTGCAAGGGCGATATAACTGCATTGGCCGTTGTCACGGTGAAAAGTTGGCTGCAGCAAGTGGCAGCTAGACTCCACACGAACGCCTCGTCATTTGTATGCTACACACACTGCTCCGAGAAAGGTAAGGCTGCATCCTGAGGAGGCGCGACGAGTACACCACTTGATGCAGGATGTTATGCTTGCAGCGTTCGCCATACCGTACTCTCGGTGCATCCATCCAGCATGTGCGTCCTTGCTTGCAGTCGATGTATAAGTGCAGTGCTCTTCCCATCACGGCGACGGGGACAACCCAAAGCCCCGTAGCTTCGCCCGGAAGCCTGATCTGACATCACTATTCCAACAGCTTTTTCACCATATTACTAGGCAATTTCCAGATAAAGAAGCGACGGTATCCAAAGTGCAAGAGTTCGGGTGGCGCTGTGTTGTAGTGCGTCTGTTCCTCCTCGAGGCGGAGTCATTGGGAAGGTGAGCCTCTCTGTTCGCCGTCATGGTTCTTCTTCGCGACTTCCCTCTGTCAGATTGGGGCTTCCTTTCTCACGTCGCTTGTGGGTTTCCACCGACGTCCCATCGCGAGTGCTCTTTCCCTAAGCTGCTACGCCCAGACGCCATCTTCGGGTACAACAGCTTGCCTCATTCCGCCATTCCTCTCCTTCTCTTCTTCACTCTTCTTCACTTTTCTCACCAATACGCATCAGTGGCCACATTCTTTGTAGCTTTTCCCAGGTCAGTCATCCGTCCCGACGCCGTCCATCATTCTTGTGCAGCACACCGATACTGACGCCTCGGCAGCTTTGGAGTCACTACCAGTCCCGCACATTGCGAAAGTTTGATATCTACGACCCAGTAAGTCCCTTTCATCATCCCATCTTATTCTCTCCACTCCCCGCCCGGACACCGCCGCATCCAATGAGCTCCTCCCCCGCAATCACTTGCGAGGTCTGCTTTCGTCACACTCATCGATCACCGAGCAAATTTGCTAGGCCGTACCCCAGCCTCCTCTAATGACAAAAGTTAATCTTCTGAGCAGAGCAACGTTCCTCTCTGCATCTCAGTCTGTCGTCGCGTCCGTTGTTGAGACCCTTCGCCGCAACCCTCCTCAGGCTCGTACCTTTCGGCCTGCGTACTCTTGCTCGCGACTTCAAGCTTCGGTCCCGGATACCTTGCCGATCTTTTCACTCGTCTTCTGATCAGTGTCACTTCGAAGCTCACTGCAATGGCTACCAACGGTCGTCAGCAAAACTACGCGGCCCCCAACGCGGGCTACAAGGGACAACACATGCTCAACAATTACAACCAGCACGGCCAAGGTCATGGGTCCGCCCAATACCTCCCCCGAGGTCTGCCCATGTCCCCCCACGGTGATAATGGTATGCAAGGTCTGACGGGCAATATGGCAGCTCTCAACATGCACGCCTCGTATGGTTCGTCCGCTACCTCCAAGTCTGCGAGCTCCGCTCTGTCAGGTGGCTCCTCCGACTACGGCAACATCCCTCTCTCCAACGGTCAAGGACTTTGGGTTCCCAACCAGCAGGTCCTTGGATCTATGTACCAGATGATGCCTGGTGCCCAGCAACAGACTGCCATGGCGGCTTCCCCAAACATGTACAACCACACCGGTGCATACGTCCAGCAGGCAGCTTACCAATATGGCCAAGCTGTCATCGACAACAACGCTATGCCACCAGCATGGGCTGCTCGCATGTCCTCTTCCGAGATGCCATCTCTCATGACGCCACGCCGGGACTCCATCTCCTCCAACGAGAACGACAACCCAGGCACGCCTTACGGCAGTGGTGGTATGTACCATCGTTACGGCAACAACACCGCCATCATGGACCGTTCGCCAAACGCCCTCTACTCCAGCAGTGCTACCCCTTCGCCTTCCCAGTTGGCCCATCCCTACCAGGTCATGGCGCCCATCCCGAAGCAGCAGACCATGCCCACGTTGCCTCCCAATCTACTGGCGTTAGTGCACCAGGAGCCCCCCATTCCCCGGGCTATTCCCGCTCCTAGCTCCCCGCACAAGCCACTCGACCGTAGCCTGGAGAACAAGACTGGCGAGACCAACGTTTACATTAGAGGTCTGCTTCCCGAGACCACAGATGAGATGCTTCACCTGTGGGGCAAGCGTTTTGGAGACATCCAGAGCTCAAAGTCCATCATCGACCTGAAGACCAACCTGTGCAAGGGGTAAGCGCTTCACTACCCATCACAACGTTTCAATTACTAACTATGCTTCGCAGTTTCGGCTTCATCAAGTACCACAACTTCGAAGACGCTGAAGACTGCATCCGTGGCTTCCACTACCTCGGATATGAGGTCAGCTTTGCTCGGGTACGTTGCAGCCACTCTGATGCACGATGGCCTGTACTGACTCTTCCCAGGAATCCTTCTACTCAAAGCTCAAGAAGTTCGCCGACGAGTGCAACACCAATCTTTACGTATCCAACATTCCAAAGAACATGAACGAGCATGTATGATACTTCGCCTCAACCCTGGTGACAAGTCACTTACAACATACAGGAACTCGCCTCCATCTTCGCGCCTCACAAGGTCTGCTCGAGCAGGATCCTTCGTGACTCTTCTGGTACTGGTCGGGGTGTCGGCTTCGCTCGGTAAGTCATCGTGGTGTTGCCATTTTGATCGTTGCTGACCATCTCTAGCTTCGAGTCCCGCGACATCTGCGACGAGGTCATCAAGGAGTTCAACAACACCCCTGTATCCAAGCCCGGCGGCGAAGAGCATCTCATCCAGATCCGCTTTTCCGATACTCACGAGCAGAAGATGCTCAAGCAGCAGACCGCAGCTGGCCGTGTCTTCCGTGCTGCAGAGTACGAGGTCGGTGTTGCTCAGGCTAGGGCGCTAGGCACGCCTGACCGATACCTCTCCGTCTCCCCGATACCTGCGGGCCACGCCAACGAGTTCGAGATGTTCATGCGCGGCCAGCGCCAGCCATGGTCACCGCCAGTGCCATCCACCCTCGGCCCTGCCCGCTCATACTACATGCCGCAGGGTGGACCCATCAAGAGCGAGGACGGCGTTTCTGAGAGCGGCCTTGACGTCAAGACCAACCCCGCCACTCCCGTCAAAGCTGATGACAAGTCTACTTCACCCAGCCGCAACGACTAAGCGTGTACCGCCCTTTCCACGTCGACCTTCGATCTACTCGTCGTGCACGCACTATTCTTCATGATCGCTTCTTCAACATCCTCCAGCCACATCTTCTTGGAGACTTCTTTTGGCACCGATCATATACTTTACGAAGGCCGCACTATATCAACACGCTACAGCACGATACTCTTGTCGTTCTTTCCTGCCGCTCGCTCTGACCTTCATGTCTTTGGGCCCTAATACTTTGTTCTTGGCGCCAACACCCTGAACATATCCTTCCCATCGACACTCCAGTCTCGCGTTTTCCTTTCGATCGATATATTCGGGCGGCTTCTTTCACATTTTAGAAGTATCTGTTAGCATCTGGGCAAGCCAGCGAACCAAAAGGATCTTAGTGGGTTATTCAATGTATCTCTTTCTCATCGATGGCAAGGGCAGGTTTCAGCAGTGGTGGCTAGGTCTATGGTCGGATTTGTCGTAGTTTCGATAGTTCGTCGTATAATAGATCTTCTTCCGGCTCATATTCATGTTCGTGTCTACTTCTCTGCTGTTCATGCAATGCTTGCCTCTCAACCCGGTCGTCTTGGTACGTCTTCAAAGTAAAGAAGGTAACGAGGCTGACCTTGCGCTACACCCTGTTTAATCGCCCAATCGATCGAAGAGGGCTGCGACAGAGCACCTAGTCCAGTGGTAAGACGTCCGCGCAAGATCTTGACAGGCTTCCTAGTACTTGACCGTACTGCTTTGTGGAAGATTTCCCATCGCTGCATCTGCCTTGATTGCGGAAGACGTGTGTTCGATCCACACGGTGCTTGTAGATTTTGATCTTCTTTTTAGACTCGCGGCTATGCGATGAAGTAGGAGAGATAAGTATAGGAGCGTGTCATGAGATTCGGATCAGTGTACAGGATGAAATGCAATAGCGTGAGAACGGCAATAGTAGTAGTAATGATCGTGGCCACGCGGTGATGGCCGTAGAACGGGGATAGTCAAACATCTTGAGTCTAACTTTGTGCCTAGTTAAAGGTAGGAGGATAGATAGTACGTGCGTTCCGACTCCATCACTACTGCATACATTCATCCGGAGTGGCTGGAACGAGACTTTGTATGAATGATTTCATTTCAGTTCATTGCTCTTGCACATCTATATATACAACGGTGTACCCCTTGGACTCCTTATCCTATCAGAACAAGGGTTGAGGCAGTGACCGTAATGCTATTAGAATGCCAAAATCCTTGGTGCAGGCCCTCCCTATGCTCTGCGGGGTGTCACTGACGACGCTTCTTTCTTTCCACCTTTTTACTGCAATCGTTCAGTCCTCCCACTCTGGGTTCTGCATGTAATGTTAGTACGGCACCCTCGAAGTCATGTATATTGGAATATCATACCTTTCGCAAGATGACCACACCCTCCAACACATTGGTCAGGCTGAGATACTTCTCGTCTTCCAGCTCCGCCCGCTCACCATGCGCCAGCAACACCGGCGTGCTCTGTGTTTGCCATCCAGTAATGGTCTTCGGCCGACCGGCTTGGCCAACAATGTCTACTGCTTGACCAACACGGACGTTGACTGTCAGCGGCTTGAGGTCCTCATCGAGTGTAATGAGGAAGCGCGGCGATATGGCGGTAGCGAGGTAGTAGAGTAGGTAGTGTGAGTCTCCAGCCACAAATGACTTGGCGTCGATGAGAGACACAAGTACGGTGAGAAGACCCGACGCTGCCACACGGGACAAGACCTGACGGTCAGTGTGGAATGGGTTGAAAGACAGCGTGCCCTTGCCTGCGTGCAGCAGACCTTGAGCTATGCGAACCATGAAAAGAGCGTTGGGATCACGGTGGTAGTAGCTAGCCAATTGCCGGAGAAGTTGTGCAAGACGGGCGTTGTTGGTACCAGCACCGCAAAGGCCCATGGCGAAGATGGCGTTGATGGCGACATCGTTGTCGTTGTCGTGAGAATAACGGGAAAGAGTGTCGTAGACCTTCATTTGAGGGTTGCTAGGGCTGATGAGACCTAGAGCGAGCGGCACAGCCTTGCGGATGTTAGCCTCGCCGTAGTGCATCAGGTGGCCGAGAGTGCGGAGGATCATCTCTTGGCCGACGTCCTCGCCCATGGCGACTAACGATAGACCGATAACAGCGTAGGACTGGAGTAGCTCATCGCCCTTCTTCTCCTCGTTCTCATCCTCGATGTGCTCGTTGCAGATGTGGAGCAACTGTTGGATCTTCAGGACAGCACCGGTACCTGCCCATGCGCATACCTCGGTGAGCACAGAGGCAGACTTGGCCATGGGGTGATCAAGCGCCTTCAAGGTCTCCAGAATGACATCGACTTCTTCTTGCTGACCGAAGAAGAGTAGCGCAAGACCAAGGGCCATGAATCGGGTCCACTTGTCCTTGAGCTGCTTCGTCCGGTCCTCGTCCAAGAGCGTGTTCATCAGGGCATCAGTGACATCTCCGTTGGCCGAACCAACAAAGATCATACCAAGCGACAGCGCCGCCATGGCAGAGAGCTGCATGTCGAGGCTGGTGTCGCTGACAATCGGCAGCAGAACGTCCAAAAGGTCTTCCTTATTAGACCCGGCGTAAGCAAGACCGAGACCCATGATAGAAGCCAAGCGGATGTTCTTGTTCTTGGAATTGATGTTGTCCTCATCACCCAAGAGAGCCATGGCAGGGTCTGAGTCCATGCGCACACCCGAATTGAAGATACCGGTAGCAAGCATAGCGCCAGCCTTGACCATGTCGTCTTCGACGTGTGTGAAGGGGTCGACCTTATCGAGACCCTCTTCTACGTCCCAGAGCATGAGCATACCCAGAGAGGCGGTTGTTGACAGCATGCCCTCCTCCTTGGTCTTCCACACCCAGCTCTGCTTTGTGTTCTCGTTAAGCATGAGCTTATCATTGGCGTAACCGGCATTGACAAAAGCGTTGACGAAGGCGGAGGCAAGGTTGTGTCTGGCGGAATCGGTATTGGTGAGGCCGGCCGTCCTGCTGCTCTCCAGATGTGTCTTGTAGATGTCGTCAGGGGTCTTGGGGTCGAGAATGTTAAGCTCCTTGCCCAGCGCCTTAAAGTGGTCGGGTAGCCGCGTGTTGTTGATGCACTCCTGGAGCTCGGCATCGTCGTCCTCTGAGACGTCGAGCCATATCCGTTGGCGGCCACATAAGTAGGCCATTTGTCTCCGGATCGACTTGTCCTTGGTGGCGTTGAAAGCTTCAATGATGAGATCGGTCTCGTGTAATCGTATCGCGATGACGATTGCCTGTGTGTACTGCTTGTATTTGGCGTAGATTCGGTACGTGGTACGGAGGAACTTGTCGTTGTCTGGGTAGGTGAGTAGGGGCACGTTGCTGCTAGTGTTAGTGTCGATGCTGCAGGCAAAGTGCGGGAATATCCTACCTGACCATGTATAGAGCCACCCTCGAGTATGTGTTCTCGTCAATGTACTGCTCAATCTGATCAATCATCTCCAGCTCAGACAGGATATCAACGGCATCAGCCTCTGCGTTGTGCTTGAGGAAGAAGGGGACGAGGTTTGAGGCGAGGTCGGTGACGTCGTCGGTGGATTTCTCGTCGTTCAGGCGGTTCTGGTATTCTGTGCCGATCTCAAGCGCAAGATGGCGCATGTACTCATGGCCCCATGAGCCGAGATCTGTGGAGGGGGCCTCGAGGCGGTATTTGAGGCAGTCTAGGCGGTCCTCATCCGAATACGTCATTCCCAGAACAGACATCATGTCGGCGAGCGAGCGCTATCTTTGTTAGCATGGTGGCGTGTATGGAGTGTGGGCGTGTCTGCGCACCTTGTTCTCGCCTGCCGGCCATGATGCGTAGGCCTTCTCGAGGTTCTCGTAGTGTGGTCGGAGGAACTTGAGCGGCTTGGGCACGGCCGTCATGGAGCTCGTCGATGTCTTGATGAATTCCTTGATCTGTTCGAGGGCGGGCTTGTAGAGGCTGGTGTCGGAACCCTAGTAAACACATGAGGTCAGCGCATGTTGCGGGGACCAGCCATCGTCGCAGCAGCTTACCAGTATCCGCTCAGCCAGCATGTCAAGGTCACTCTTCAGCTGTTGGTCTTCCTCGCTGAGCTCCTCTGTGGTTTGTCATCAGTGCAAGTCCATGACGATAGCCATCGGCGCTGTGCCGGGGACCAGACATACCGCCAGTTGTCGCAACACCGCCCTTCTTGTCCTCAAGATCTGGCTTTGCGTCCTTGCTCTTGTCCGCGTCATTGCTCACGGGCGCCTTGCCCTTGCCCTTGTCGGCGGCCGTGGGCTTCTTCTCGTCGTCCTTCGCCATGTTGATGATGTGTAGCTAGGGCAAGCGGCGAAGTGTGTGTATGTGTCGGGACGAAGCGGCGTCGATAGCGACGGTGGAAGGAGATGTGGGGTGCTGAGAGATGTAGATGCGGCGCTCAAATGGGTCGGAGGAGCGAGAGGCAAGTCGAGTGGGGAGTGGTAATAGGTTGATGTCGATGAGGCAGCTCTTGCTTCGCGTACCACTTCCGCCGCGCTAGGGCCAAGCCCGTCCGCCGATGATGAGCGCCGCCCGCCGCTCAGAACCTCCCGCCAAAAATTATTGTTGCCGCATACAACCCCGAAAATCACCACCACACGACGCCGATAGGCCACCCAGGCAGCTACCATGAAGCTCAACGTCAAGAATATCCGGTACCTCTCCGCCGATGATTGGCGTGTTCTCACTGCGGTAGGCGCCCGCCCGCCGGCTTTCCGAACGTAGTGGGGGACTAACGCTGATGAAGACGATAGACAGAGATGGGCAGCCGCAACCATGAAATCGTGCCAACCCCCCTGATTGCTCAGATCGCCGCCATCCGCTCCGGCGACGGCGTCCACCGTTGCATCTCCAACCTCGCCAAGATCGGCCTCATCGCCAAAGTCCGCAACGCAAAGTACGACGGCTACCGACTCACGTATGGCGGTCTCGACTACCTCGCCCTCCACACACACCAAAAGGCCTCGACCGTCTACTCGGTCGGCAACCAGATCGGCATAGGCAAAGAGTCGGACATCATAGTCTGCGCAGATGAGACGGGCAGGCAGCTGGTGCTCAAAATCCACCGTCTGGGTCGCATTTCTTTCCGTACCGTCAAGGCGAACCGCGACTACCTGCGGAATCGCCAGGGTGGTTCGTGGATGTACATGTCGCGCCTCGCTGCTCTGAAAGAGTTCGAATTCATGAAGGCCCTACGAGCAGAGGGATTCCCTGTACCCGAGCCGATTGGTCAGAACAGACATACCGTCGTCATGAGCCTCATCGACGCCTTCCCGATGCGCCAAATCTCAAAGGTCGGTAACCCACAGGAGCTCTACGGTGAGCTGCTCGCCATTATCGTTCGCCTCGCGCAGCACGGTCTCATCCATGGTGATTTCAACGAGTTCAACATCCTAGTTGAAGAGAGAACAGAAAAAGACGGCAGTTTGTCACTGGTGCCAACCCTCATCGATTTCCCGCAAATGGTCTCCATTGACCATGCCAATGCCGAATACTACTTTGACCGCGATGTGGCTTGCATAAAGCGCTTCTTCGATCGCCGTTTTGGCTTCACGAGCGACGAGCCGGGTCCTTTCTTCAAGGACGCCACAAAGAAGCTCGTCAAGCGGTTAGATGTCGAAGTTCAAGCTTCCGGCTTCAGCAAAAAGATGGCCAAGGAACTGGAATTATACATGAAAGAGCATGGTATCGATGGCGACGCTGGAGATGTCGCCACTGGAGCAGACGGGGAAGAGGTGGACGACGACGATGAGGCTGATGACGCAGGCGATGATGAGGAAGTTGAAGATGAAGAAGACGGCGGTGTTTCCCTTGAAGGTGGCCCAGTAGGCGACGATGTGTCTGCTCCCAGCGATACGATTGCAGATGGGCAGTCAACACTAGCTGCACAGATGACTATACTGGAGATAAGGGATAACGACCCGTTACCAGATCTCAAGGATATCAAGCCACCGCCACCTTCGGAACCCACCATGACCACCAAGGCCGCTAAGAAGAAAGCCGGCTGGTCTATATAGGCCTGCCAACTACATCATCTTCTGTTCCTTTGTTTCAGCGATACCCAGATCCATGTCTCCTCCCGGCACTCGTTTCATTTGAAGGCCTAAAATATACAACACATTTCTCTACATCAAGATTCCGCTGTGATAGGCTCATCCAACCCATCTTTCTCCTGATAATCTTTCTCTTCCCGAGCATCTATCTCCCCCTTAGCCTCATCCAACCCGTCATCGCTCCAGATATCAACCTCATCTTCATCACCAGCCGCTATTTCCGTGCATTTCGGAGGCACAACCTCCCTCTTAGGCCCAGACCGTATCATACGCCCAACAAAGCGTAAATCCGGATCCACGAACCCTTTCCGTATGAGCAGAGACCGTATATCTGCTGCAAGGAGATCACCATTTGCAACCTCATGATCCATCAGAACGTTACCATCGTCAAGCTCTCGTATGCATGAAGTGCTGATACACGCTGGAAGCGTGCTACCTTCTGTGACGCGGCCCAGCCAATTGTGACGCTTCCTTAGGACGTCTGCTATCAGAGGGTTGGATGTGGTGAAGACGACTGTCCGACGGGGTGGGTGGATCAGGTATTGTATTTTGTGTGAATGGCGGTTATTCATTTTGATTGGATGTATGAGATTGCCGAAGAGTGGAAGCTGTGTAAGTTGGTGGGGAAATGCGAGTACGTGTTAGAGATTCCATGCAGTCTCTGTTCGTTCACGTTCGGGGTTGGTGACTTCAACGCAGTGTACTTTCACTTGTATAGTTGATCTGTACCCGCTGGTATTGGAAAGACGGAAGAGGTCACAGACATGTGCGTGAATGCTCCGAGTGCGCAACGAGAGAGAGCTCTCACGATCTGGGCATTCAATTGGTGAAGGGTAACATTTCCCTCCATCCCTCGTTGCCCACCGCAGCACTTTAAACCTCACTCCCTATCTAACTCCCCTCGATCCATACTCCGCTACCAAAGCAAGACACCCAACACCAAACCCCCTTCACAACAGCAACCATGGTTCTCATAGTCAAGATCCCGCCCTACTACCGCTCCACCTCCTACGTCCTCCACTACAACCGCCACCCCACCACAACAGCCCAGTACATCCTCCTAACCCCCGCCTCCACAGAAACCCTCACAACGCGCAACGCCGCCATCGCAAAAGACTGTGCGGCATGGGGCTGGCGCCTCTACAACACCGACCGCTCGCTCCCCAAGATGGAGAAGTGGTTTGCCAAATATGAAAAGCTTGCCAAGAAGAACACCTGGGATGAGGATATTTGGGTTATTTGGCAGAGGGAAACTGGGCTGAGGATTAACGGGGAGGATGAGAGGAAGAAGGCTGAGGCGGAGGCGGTTGCTGGGAAAAGTAGGCTGGAATCTGTTTTGAACAGCGCGAAGAAAGCGCACTGGCGGGTTTGGGGTAAGGATACGTGGGTTGGGAGTGACGAGCTCAGGCTGAGGATGGAGCACGGTCCTAGAGAGGAGAAGAGGATGAGGAAGTGGGCTGAGGAGCAGATGAGGGAGATGTCGGGGATGCTTGATCCTTTCTCGGATGTTCATGAGGTCATAGGAGAGGATGATGAAGACGAGGACGAGGAGCGTCCGGAGGGAGAGCTAAGAGGCGGTGGTGCTGACGGTGCTGATTTGAAAGCGACTCCGGGTGGAGAGACTGAGGCGTTGACTGCGGTGGTGCTTCCGAGGCATGCTTGGTTATCTCGAGGCTGAGGTTTGCCCAATAACGCTGGACGATAGGCAACGCCGTAATAATATTATACTACAATACTCCTTACATCCATCCTCATCTAAACACCTCACACCCCAGTTTTCCCCCCCTCCACGCTCCTATCTCTCACCCTCTTCTCGCTCTCTTCCCCCCTCATCCTCTTCATCTCCTCTACCCCCTTCGTCAAATCCCTATGCACAACCCTAATCTCCCAGCTATCATCCTCGCTCCACTTCACTTTCCCCAATTGCTCCGCAAACGCCACGCTTCTGTGATGTCCACTCCCACATAGACACCCCACTCGTACTATCGCCACTTCGTCTTCCCTACTAGCCCTCACATCCTTGATTTCCATGAGCCGTTTTATATCGTCTTTGGCGCGGGCCACTGTATCACTGAAAGACTCGCGCTGCATGAGTTCGTCTTGTAGCGTCGAGTCGAGCCCTGTGCATGTCTTTCGTATTTGGCGAGACGGGTTCTCGGTTACGCGGCAGTCGTATTCTAAGTCTGGTTTTGGGGATGGTGGAGTGAAGCGGTCGTAGGATGTTATCTCGAGGATTGGTCGTTGTCCTTTTTGGGTATGAGAGGGAGCTGAATTTTGATTGGTTTCTTTGGCCGCGGATAGTTCGTCTTCGGTTGGCGGAACGAGTCGCGTGTTTTTTACTTTCGAGGCGATGTCTGATAGTATGGCCATGTTGTCGATGATGGGTTGAGTGGAGACGGGAGCGACACTCAAGTTGCGGTTAAAGCCGTTGGTGGGAAATGTGTAGACAAGGCGGTTCTTCTATGGACGACTGCGTATATGGTTATAGTGGAAAAGACTCTATGGTGCAGGCTTCGCGTCCTGTTTCGGTGACGCTCGTTTAGGTAAGAGGTCGCGTGCTCGGCTGCGGACAGGCTCAGGGTCGGCTGAAAACTCCTGCTCCATTGGCGCATGCATATGACGTTGAGCGCTGTGGATCCACGGGCAGACCCGCGAGTGCCGTGTAAGGTGCGTCATCGCCAGACACACAGCCGCATCAGATATCGCGACGATTCGCTAATCTTTGCACCGGCCTTTTTTGTCTGTTGGTCTGTCTGCAGCCACGCCAAGTGGTTGCTGTTCTATCTAGCTGAGCGTCTGTTTGAGAGACGAATTGGACGCTTAATGCACGTAGTGAACAATCGCCGCATCGATTGCATGGCTAGTCTACATAAAAAAGGGCTGGGTAACCATCCGAAATGGAAATGCAGTGTGTAGAAATTTGAATTCATTTGTGCGAGACATGTCTAGGCGTTGATCACAACACACTCCATTGACATCTTGCTCGCCCAGCTTCATCTCGATGGGACTTCTTTCTTCCGATGACCCACAAGCATGATTCTCATTGTATGTCCCGTACGTTGCTTCGTGGGCCGGTCATTCGCGAGATCCTTCACCGACTGCACTCCTGCCACGTCGTAAACCGGGTGGTGTAGTCGTTGATCCATGCGCGCGCCTGTTTCCTGGCCCGGACTTAACCCAGTTGTGTCCAATAACTTCCTCGTTGAGAGATCTTCCTGCCGACTGCGACGCATATCTTGGGGGACCTTTTTCGGCGGCTTTGTAGCCTTCTTCCTTGCCCGAAGGGTTCGTGTGGAGCTGCTCGTCGGACAAGGGACCTTCCGCAGTGCGTTGGACATGGTTTGCTACGAAGCCGGGGGCGGGCTGAGTTTCGTCATGAGACATCGCTGGATGCTGTACGGCAGTGGAAAAATGTAACTTTAGTCGTCGAACACATGACTCGAACGTTGGCTTGTCGGCGGACTGAACTTCGTCATGAGCCATGGGTGAATTCCGTACGGTAGTAGGAGCATGTGAATTCACTCGTCGAACAAATGACTCGAACGTTGGCTTGTCGTCGGGTGGCGTTTGGCCTGGTGTTTGAACGACCTCGTCTTGATAGTACAGACCATCTGTTTTGTTGAAGAGAGCACCTGGGGGTGCCAGTTCGGAGATACCCGTCCGCCAGTTTATGATAGTAGAAAGGGAAACGACTGTGATTTTGCACGCCACGGCGGATGGCGTAGTAGCATAGCGATACTTCACTATCCTTCCCGGTGAATCTACCCGGTGCTCGCGGTAGAAGGCCTCCATAGGTATTTCAATGGAAGCAGGGTCGTAGGAGATGAAGTTGATAGACGGTCTTGGTGGTATCTGCTGACTGGGCAGATACTCCGATGGGTCGCAAAGTGAGGGCATTTTCGGATTGGCGCAACAGTACGCTGTTATGTTTTGTGATAAGAAGGGAACTGTAAATGGATGCCGCCTCCGTTGAGACTAGAGAATGTAAAAGCAGTATAATGTGGTCGTCAAGCGTGTTGTGTTAAAAGCTCAAAAGGCTTGATGTTTATTATTTACTACTCAATTTAGCAACACCCAAAAACGAGAAGGTGGGAACGTACCATAGAAGGGGTTTAGTGATGAGGGCTGTGACTACCACGTAGACTCGCGAACTATCAGAGTGCACCTTCCTCCCGGTCTTTGATCTTGGATAACACACTCTTATTAATGTCATGCTCCGCCAAATGTTCGACTGCGGTTTCACTTGACAGTCGTTTGCCCTCCTTCGGCGGGTCAAGTCCTTCCTTTGGCTTGGTCCGCCGCTCGAGCTCCTCGATCCAGTAGGCTTCAAGTTGACCGCGACGCCTGTCTGACAGGAACTGCTCATCCTCGTCTTGCCGGAACGCCTTGCAGAATGCATCGCAGAAGGGTCGTGATTCGCACTCCCACTCGAAGATCTTGCTACAGTCCATGTAGATTCTCGGATCGTTGGTGATGTAGGGTTGCAAGACTCCGGGCACATAGATGATGTACGGCATCGTAACTTCCCTAGGAGCAGTGTTGGTTGTTGTAGTTAGTAGGTGTAGCTTTGGCAGTGGGATACCTTGCGGACTTTTGATTGCTAAAAGATAATCGTGGACGAATGTAATCAATTGTTTGCTAAAGTGAAAGTACTATCAGTGAGAACACCGAAGATTGGAAACGACCTGTTGGGTTTGAGTGAGTCTAGCTCTTCAAGTGATGTACAGTCACAGCGGAGGGTGAGTTTGGTCAACGTATCGTAACATAGCGGGCCATGGTCATCGTTACGGGTGAGTGGCATCTGATGATTGCAGACTCCGCAGCAAACGGAGCATTACACAAACCGCGTCATATGAAAGCAGTGAAGGCGATTGCGGATGGATCCTTGCCATGGTGTTGAAGTGGGTGAAGGCAGTCGCCTGGCAGTTCCTGAGTTCTACCGCAGCAAAGAGTGAGATGAATACAGTTAGGCTCATGCAGCAGTGTAAAGTCATGGCAAAGAGTGGTCTGGCGCGTCGAAGGGTGAACGCCTGGGGAGGGATGACGGGCTAGCCCCCCAATCTTGGCGAATGACTCAATCGCGAAGCACCCCTCCAAAATGTTGCAGGCCAAAAAGTTGACGGGAACGACACGCTGCAACCCACCGCCAAGATGAGCGCCGAATCAGGAGTCAAGACACAGTCAACGTTCGACATTGTAGCGACATACCGCCGCATCCTCAAAGATGACCCGGAACTCACCATGCCCGTCGCGGCCATCGAGGCGCTCGTAGAAGCCATCGCGCAGAGCTCCGTCTCGACCGTCGCAGAGACGCTCGACCTGCTCGAACGCCATACCGCCGCCCTCAAGGCCTCTATCGCGAATCCAATCTCCCTCTCCGCTGGCACAGATCTCTTCCAGCGCTACCTCATCACCACCCTCAACCGCCCGGCGAGCCTGAACCTCGGCCCCGACGACGACTTCCGCGCGATACGCAACCACCTCCTCTCCAACGGCAAGCTGTTTGTGGACCGTGCGAAACAGAGCAGGGAGAAGATCGCGAGTTTCGGCAAGCACTTCATCCGCGACGGCGGCACGGTGCTCACAAATGGAGGATCGCGAGTAGTGGGTGCGCTACTGCGAACGGCCGCCGAGTCGAGCACTCTCCGGTTCAAGGTCATATACGTCTTGCCCTCGTCAAGCTCGTCAGATGCGAAAGAGGGCCTCCAGACTGTCGCCGACCTCCGAGAGCACAATGTACCAGTCGCCACAATTCCAGATTCGGCCGTCGCCTACTCACTGGGTAAAGTCGACATGGTCATTGTCGGAGCTGAAGGCGTCGTCGAGAACGGTGGCATCATATCGCGCATGGGCACGTACCAGTTGGGCGTACTGGCTAAGAGCAAAGGAAAGCCCTTCTACGTGGTCGCCGAGAGCCACAAGTTCGTTAGGCTATATCCACTCAGCCAGTTCGATCTGCCCATTGAGCAGAAGGTACTCGACTTCAAGGTCGCAGAAGAACACAAGGCGGAACACAAGCCCAAGAGCGACGAAGAGCAACGGAATGTCTTTGACGAAGCCATCGCAGACATGACTGCGAAGCAGAGATCGACCGTGGTTCCGCTCGACGCTCATGACGCTGTCGACTTTACGGTACGCTCTGCTTACTTCAATTATGACTCCATCCGCTAACCTGAACTAGCCACCCGACCTGATCTCCGGCATCATCACCGAATCTGGTGTTCTCACTCCGTCTGCCGTGTCAGAGGAGCTGATCAAGATATGGTTTTGAGCCCTCCCTGAGCATCAACTCCTCACCCTACACCAAATACACAAACTTCATCGCGACGCACACGCCGGACATACACGCGTTTGATGAATGCTCACATCCGTGATAGGAATTATGTAGAAAGCGAATCTGTGACTCTACAGCCTTCGCGCCTACGCCGTAGCCGGCGCGTCACGTCCTGAGACTGCGAACCGCACGTTACAGGATATGGTACCTCAAAATCTCGCCTCAGAGCGTCTGGAAGCTGGCTCTATCGCACAAGAGGACTGAAGAACGAGGGAACGGCCAACGATAACGACGTCCCGTGGAATGGTGCTGCGCCGACGATAACAACATATGATACCCAATAGACATATTCAATGGCAACATGTCTTCGACCTGTTGCACATTCAAGGGTCAGACTCTTTGGCAATGACATATCTAGAGTGTGAAAATACTGAGCGTGAAGTATGGGAAAATATTGACATCAGTAGCCAGTTACCTCGAAGATGAATGCACGCGACAGCGTACAAAGCCTCATAACATCTGCTAATTTCTCACCACCACACGACGCTTGCAAAAAATGCCATATCTAGTCCAACCACCCGCGCAGTCCATCGAAGCTTGCGACCCGCTGTTCACCTACGTGCTTGACGACCCCATCCCCTCCGAAATACGTATACTCAAGGACCTTAAGGAACTGGGCTGGGAAGTCTCCGTGCATTTCCACGATGATGCGGTTTATCTAAATGCCACGAAAGAGATCGGAAAGGCGTTAAAAGCGATACGACGCAGGACGCAGATGATACATGGGGATATGGTTGGGGACAGTCCCAGGTTGACTCTTGAGGAAATGTGGCAGAGGGAGATGACCAGCAGGTCGGAACAAGAACTCTGCGATATCAAGGAGAAGGAGAAAGTTAACGATGCAGCAAGCATAATGTCGCGGATGACAGAGCAGAGAGCTTGGGTGCGCTGGGCCGATGAGGAGGCTGGATTGGAGGCGAACAGCTCTAACGTAAGCGATCCTCTGATATAGAAATATCAGGAAGACCAAAATATGCAACTGATGAACCCAGACAGGTAGTGCAAGCCACCGATAGACAGTCCTACCTGTCGCACACTCCGAGTTTGGAAGACTATGAGGACTCAGTCATCGACGTTTACGAAGGGCCTGCTGGCAGCCCCAGTACGAACATATATACTTACAACGCATCTCGTTTTATTGAAGAACACGAACCCGACTGGCATACATTTGTACCACATCACTCTACCCAACGCGCTGCGCATCAGCCTGCAGGTCATTCAACCTCATCATCTTCTATGTCTTCTACAACCTCTCCTTCTTCAGAAGCCCCAGTCGGACTTATGGGTATGTCTGGTTACTGGTGTCCACCGATTTCTCTCAAAGCCCGGTCGCAAAAGAACTCTCGATCTCAATCCATCGCACCAAGCGCTGTGCTTCCATCACGAGACTCGAAGGAGACTCGGAAGCTCAAGAAGAAAGTTACCCGTCGTGACTCAGAACCCTCGTTGGGAAAGTATCTGCCACTGGGGTTTGTCAGGCCCCTGTCTTGGGTGAAAGGAAAGCGAAGCGCGAATGAAGGGGCCAGTGCAGATGCAACCGCACCAGATGAGCAACAAACCACCGCTCGATCAGAGAGCTCCTTTAACCCTTATCAACGCACCACCCCCACGCAATCTGTTCCGAATATCCACCTGCAAGAGTATTCCTCCACTTTCCTTCAACCTGAACCACGTAACATATCACCCGCCTTTTCTACTACCTCCAGTCTCATCTTCCCTGGCCGTGAGATAACCCCAGAAGCCTACTTCCAGCGCACGAACCGACCCCGAAAGAATCTACAGCCGCGCCAGCTTACACCACCACCAGGACTAGAAAACGATCCCTACATGTGGCAATTGTGGGACCGCGGCCGTAAAAGGCAGCGAGACAAGACTGATCGTGTGCTGGGTAAAGACAGCATGCAAAGACAAGATAGCGGCAATGCTAGTTGGTATGATGGGTTCCAGAAGATGATGAAGGAGAAGGAAGCAAAGGTGGCCAAGGAAGAGAAGAAGGCTGAGAAGAAGGCGAGGAAGCAGAGGGAGAAAGAGGAGAAGGAAGAGCGATTACGCAAGGAGAATAGGGAGAAGGAAGAGCGGATACGCAGAGAGAATGAGGTGAGGGAGGCTTTGAGGAAAAAGGGTGATTTTGCAGGTGGGTATTTGCCACGATATGCATGACAGCCTCTACTTACGTGCATAATGTAGGCATAATGAATAGCTGGGCAGGTTAATGCTCGCGGGCGGTAGGACAACGTCGTCGCGGTGGTTGTTAATGACTCGGAGGTCTTGATCGAAACTATGGAGGAGTGCAACACGTAGGACGATACTTTACAAGCCTTCGCATCTACGAAGGCTTCTCCATTTGTTCTGTCTCATGTATATGTGGATATTCAATGTACAAGACCTATTCCAAGAGCAAAATCCAGCAACAAAACAGTCTCATCTAACCAGCTCGTAAGAAGCTAGCGCAGTTGTTGCCTTAAACCTAAACGATCCTTCGAATATACCCGAGCAAGTATAAAATCTGCGCGTGCCGTCAGTTTACCAACTGACTATTTCTTCCAACATAAGCATCACATATCTAATCCCGTACCCTCCGTACCAATATTATCTCGTATTCAAACGCAATGATCCAGCAACCCAAAGACATACTACGAGACCTGATCATAACAACGGACGGCCAAGCCGAGGAGCCGTATTCCTATCACGAATGGGGCTACACCATCTACCGCACATGCTACACGCCAGAATCTCAATCGCAATGGGAATCTCTAATCGAAGCCATTCAGCAAGGGGTCGAAGAATCCTTCCCTGGGTCGCAAGACCATGAGCCACCGACAACATCCCAACTCTTACGCTCCCTCTTACGTCTAGACTTCCGCTCCGATGCTTCCCTGTACGATGGTCTTACTGTAGAACAGCTTCGCCAGACCTATCTCACTCCACCAGAAGATTCAGTGCTCCCACCGAACTTCTACAGGAGCGAGCGTGTCTTCCTTGTCGCTGACGCGGACGTTTTGATGGATCCTTACTTTCTGCCGAAAGAGAATGAGACACCGGAAGTACCCGTTGACAATACTGCAAGCTACGTCGCAACTTCCCAGAGTGTGCAGAAATGGCAATATCAATACCACGGCTACAGCAAATCCTCCAGTACCAAGCGACGAGGGCTCAAGTGTGTCGAGGTAGATTACGTTGCTGCGGATCATCATCCAAGGAGAAGAGGTCAGGGCCTCGGGGACCGTTACTTTGGCTGGTTCATGATGACGGCGGAGAGTGTGATGGAGCTTTGGGAGGTGTTGCTTGATCAGGATGTCGAGGAGATTAAACCTAGATTGGTTGATGTGATGATTTGTGAGTGTATCATGGCCTGTTCGTGTGTTGGTGGTGAACAGGTGTGCTAATGCTTGGACAGGGGGAGGGTATTGAGGCTCGATGGAACGATGAGCTCATGATGGAAGGCCTTCTGTCACTTTTGCGGCGCTGTTGGATTCTACGCCATCAATGTTGATATATTTAGGTTGCTAGTAGTTATGAAATCGGAGGCAAAAATGCGATAATGTATACATTCATATACCCGGCTATCGAACGTCACTACGTCCACACGACTCCCTTCCTACATGAGGTCATGTTTTGGGCTGATCCACATATGTAACCCTTTAGGAGCAATACTTTGCGCCTTCGCCAGGCTTAACGATACCCATATCGATAAAAGCCGAGTAATTCCAGTAGTCTCCTTGTACTCCCTCGCCAGCTACCGGCACATTCCCAGAGAATTTCGCAGTCCAGTAAGCGCTACCCCTAGTGTACTTTGCAAAGGCGTACAGCCCGGTGTTCAGATTCTTCTGACGGTTTGCAAATTTGTTGTCCGCCACCGTCTCGATTGACCATTCACCGATGAATACAGGAAACTTGCCATCTCCTGCCGATGCCTTGGCATCCGAGCAGATATCTGCGCTCACGGTATCAGAGTCTGTTGGGCGGCCAGCGAAATAGTAGTTGTGTACGTCGAAGACGAGATTGGTGGACGCTGGGAACTTGGGAGACCAGAACGCTTCGCCTCTGAAGCTGCCTTGGAACATTACGGGTATTTTTTTATTCACGGCTACTGTTTTCGCAATAGCCGCATCAATGTACTTCTGTACCCATGCGACACCGTTGTCTGTCAACGCGGCTGGTGTGCCGAAGGTTGTGATGTCGCGGTTGTCCACCGGTTCGTTGATAGGCTCCAGGGTGTATGATTGCGGAGTTCCAGAGGATTGAATAAAGGCCAGTGCAGCATCAACAGCGCGTAGGGAATAGTCGAGGTTCGTGGCGTTATTGAACCAACCGAAGCGGCCTTCGCCTTCACCAAAGCCCATACCATTCACTCCACCTGGAAGGGAGTGAATGTCGAGGATGATGTGCATGCCGTACTTTGCGATTGCGTAGGATGCAATGTTCTTGAAGAACCGAGTTTGTCCGCCGGTGTAGAAGTTACTGCCAGGAACCTTGACCCATGCAGCGTAGGTTGTGGGAATCCTCAAGACATTCACACCGGCAGTGGCTAGCTTGTCGATATCGGCGGGTGTGATGAACGTAGCATAGCGACGTTCCAGAACAGGACCGCATTGCGATCCCAGTTTGGCGCAGCAGGTCCACTCATCAGTCGTGGTACCGCAATTCTGCGACCACCAGGCTGGGTCAATGACGGCTTCTTGGGCAAGCCATCCACCAAGATTGATGCCATTGGCTTTGAAGGTCTTCCAGTTGAGGTAGGTGGATGCCTGGCGCTCTGTTGGACTGGCAGTGGTAACAGATGAGATGGAGAGGAGCAATGCGACGATGGTGTTGAAGGCGATCATGGTTGATGTTGTGGTGTCTGCGTTCCTGGCTGAGGTTGGACCTTCTCAAGCATGTTGTTGCTGGTCTTTATAGCTCATCGGTACACCCATTGTTGGCCTCTCTGTCCAGCACAATATGCACCACGACCTCGGGTCATGGCGACGTTGAAAGTCGAGCGTGAAATGTGGAGCCGGTCAACCTAGCTACCTAGGGTTAAGAGCCAAGATGGTAGTATGATCAGGGCTAGCAAGTCTCAAGCCCGTTCAAGACATAGAGCCGTTGATGACTTTACAATTGACGAGGTGTTTACCCCAGGTTCCACCCCGGACTTGACCCCAGACTTGGCGCCATCTTGTGGATGCATGAAAGTGCCTTAGGTCTTCTAGAGAAGATGACCCGAGCTGCGACTACATGGTCAGTCACTATCCGCATGGGTCGTATTGTCCCGAGCGACCTGGTCTCCACGTCGGGTGGTGTGAACGCTACGTAGCCCACATCCCGATTTCCGCTTCGTTCCGTTTGCGTGTCAAGGGGATGCATCCATCTTTGATGATGACACGAATGACAGCGAGATATCGTCTTGGTGTGCGATGAAACGCATGTAGACGACAGTTGATCTAGGGAGGCAATTACGCAACGGCCATTCGTCGTCACCTAATTAGTCCTGCGCTCGCGGCGCATCCCTTGGGCAGGTCTCGGCGCCCGAGGGGGTAGAATCTGTAACGAAAATGCTCATGATAGGACCGTTGTATAGCAAGTGCTCTGCCAGTGCTGTAGGTCGTGACATCAGGGAGTTGACGGATTGAAGTTCGTTCACAATGACGAGCCCGTGTTTTGGTGAGCCGTCCGTGCGTTGTCTGAGCCGCTCAACCAGCCAGCAGCTCCTCCAGCCCTTCACATCCTCACGCCCTTCATTATGTTGATGCTGATGGCTTGTATGTCGTCTACTTCCACTGAACATCCGATCGAACAAGGAAAGCCCTCGATAATCAATGCAAAGCTATAGGATGTGACCTCGCGACTTGTTTGTCGAGCGTCGCAAGTACAGCTCACACAGCGAATTCATCGTCGCAACGGACAAGACTGAGAAGCGAATGCTTCACATCCTTAGGGAACTGGAAGGATTCCAGTTAGCTAATATAATTCCCTTTGGCTATCAACAATGTATCCAATGTATCAACTTGGAATGCTTCCCTGATGACTGCCTCCAGCGCATACGTAGGGGGTCCCCGGGAAGGCGACACCCATATGCCCTTTCCAAGTGCGAGAGAAGAGACGATCCACGCGAGCACGTCAACCTAGGGAAAAACTGAACAAATCTACACCCTACACTTTTGTTGTTACAGCCTACATTAACATATAAACACGCAAAGCAGGTGACCTAATGTTGATGTAGGCTCTAGGCCTGTTTAGTTTTTCCCTTGTATGAGGTGCGAGTCTCCTATTCGGTGTCCATAACAAGTTTGATCTACAGATTTACGGCGATGGGAAACAAACCTTCATTAGCACTCGGTCTTGTACGCCCAACTGCAGTCGCGCAGCCGACACCATTACAGCTGACCGGGCAGATCAGTAAAAGGACGCACCGTTGCTCGAACAAAGACCATCGTACGGAGTCGGCACGACGATCGCGCACTGTCTCGAAGAGTGTCCCTGTCGATCTTCAGAAACACAGCTTGCTTAGCATACCACCCGAGTTGCGCAACTGCATTTACGCCCATCTACTCAAACCCGAAGACTGCATCGTACTATCTCCTATGATACATACGAAAATTACGGGCATTTCACTACTGAGAACATGCACGCAACTTCACGATGAAGCTGCTAGCTTCTTATACGCAAAGAATTCGTTCCAGTGCTACATTCGTAAAAGCGTACTAGCACAGTCAGCATCGACAGCGAACATCCAATTACCTCACATAGCGTCTCCCATATCGCCCAGGTTCTTCCGCGATCCACTAGCCATGCAAAGCGGTATCTTCTTTCCCGCGCCACGGTACCATCAGTATCTCACACGACTAACCATATACTTCAAGGTATCCATACGCGACCTGGCTTTTCCAGACCTGGAAAAGGGCGATTGGGGAGACGCACCTCGGGCAGACTTGGATATGAATCAGTACATTCGCCGACCTTGCGATAATACCGCGATCACATCCGCGGATATGGGAAAGATACAACAAGCGATTCAGCGTGAAGTGTTACGTGTGTATCTGAAGATGAAGAGCCTCTGGATAGAAAAGGAAGGTGCGTGGGCAGGTAAAGTGACGATGCCAGCAAGGTCCACGGCAACGGATGATCTGGAGTTTTGGATTGAGCTTACGACTGATGAACACGTCACTCACGAAGGATGACATGGGGAGCACCTCATACCAGAAAAAAACTGGACAGGTCTAGAGCCTACATCGACGCCAGGTCCCCTATTTTGTAAGTTTTCATGTTGATGTAGGCTGCAGGCCTGTTCAGTTTTTTTCTTGGTTGACGTAGGAGTGGAGACGAACACGGGGAGATGATCTGTCATATGACTATGCATGGACGCGCCGGTGGCCGTGTAAAAGGAAGCACTTGCTCTTCCAAGTTGTATTAGCTCAGCCAAAAGCTCGTTCTGGATGAGTGCACTACCTGTTTTCCATCTACGTTGATTGCAAGTTTTGTGAACATCTCCAGAGCAAATTAAGTCTATGTCTACAATGGTGCAGGAAAGGTGTCCTTGAATGCTGTCAACGTATTGTCATCTGTTGGCTCGGCACCACTACTACTCTTCCCCGTCATCGTGATGCACATAATACAGGACACGTCTCACATGCACACCGGAAATAAGAGATATGCAAGAAAGAGAGTATCACTTCTACTTGCTTTTACTACCCCAAAGTCAATGCATGCAGAGCACACGCACGCACACCGCAATTCACAATTCACATCCTCATGCAGCATAGAAAAGGTCAAGTGACCAAAAGTACCACAAAAAAATTAGTTAATAGACATTAAGTAACCTAGACTACCGATCGATCCATCCCAATCCCCACGCCAAGCCAACGCGTGCCTGCCTGCCCTATCCACCTCCGATCGGCACATCCCCAAGCTTCCTTCCAACTCCAGCCAAGCCAAAGATCCTCTCCTTGCTTGCCGTGTTCCCCACACGCCCAACTCCACGCAATGTGAAAGTTTTCTCCGGTGGCATCTCGGCACCAACGGCACCGACTGTCGTCATTTCGGAAGAAAGTTTGCGATTACAGTGAGGGTATGGGGTAGCGATGATGTCAGTCCACGCTGAGTTTGACTCGTGCGGGATTCGAGGCTGCGACTAGGCTGCTTGGCAACGACGTCCGCTGCTAGCTAGTTCCGCCTTGCTGGACTGCAGACCAGTGCAAGGCTTGCCGTCATTTCTTCGTCTTTCGTGCGTCGCCTTGGTGTATGAGTTTATTACTCGTCGGTGTCGTCGACGCTCTCCATGCTTGGCGAGGGTGATGAGTCGCGGACGTATCGTGAAGAGAGGGTTGGGCTCGCGATGGGCTGTTGGGCAATGGAGATTTGGCCCTCGGCTTCGACGTCCTCGATGGGGATCCTGAGCATCTGTCCGCCAACGAGGTTGGGAACGTAGACGTATTGAGTTGCGGGTGAAGACATGGTTGTTGGTAGGATGGGTTGCATGCGAGGTGTGTGATTGTAGTCGTGAAGTGGTAGTGTCTGATAGACTAGAGTAGATGATAATTTGATGTATTTGGTATCTGGGGGTCTGATACAGGAAATCTGCGATGTTGTGTGTCTCCCTTCATGTGGGGATACCGCCTGCCTATATACTGTCGCAGAATCCCACGGCTCACCTGAGAATGCCATTGCTCATGCGGCATCCCAAACCCCAACTCCACCCATGCACCCACCCAGGCCACCAACCCAAAACCCTATCCCCGACACCCAAGCATCGCATGGCCCACCCGTCACTCCCGCAGCCAATTATAGCACGCTATCACACAAGGGTGCCTTAACGCCAGCTCCGCCGTGTCAGCCCAAGGCGCTGATTCGGCCTACGATATGCGCAACGCGTGGCAAGTCTCCCGGAGCAGCTTACCATGCCGCTCCGTTGTGTCCGACGAGCGGCGATAAGTGGTCGATACGTGCGTCGACAAGGAAGCCCCGCACCAATTTCCTCTCCGCCAGCCGGCCAAGCAGCGCGTAGGCGGCGCTACTAGTAGTTAGCCAGACGAAGACGCCTTGCCCGCGGGGTCTAGACCATGCGATGGTTATCGTTGTGTAATTCTAGCCAGGCGCATGATGCATGGTGTTGAAGTGGAGGGTGATAAGGAATTAGGTATTGTGAGGGACGCTGAGTTTCGGAAGATCGGCGTTCACTGATCTCGCGATTATTCACTTTTTAGAGTTTAACATTTCCAAGGTTATGTCCGGCCGGTGACTAAGGTCGCGTTCGGGACTTGCATAGCACCGACAGTGTAATATTGACCGAGTGCCTCGACAGTCGATGTTTGCAGCGATCGTAAACATGCGGACGACCATGTTGTGTGCACGGTTTGCGATGACGGCTGGTGGTGTTTTCCCGTTGAACGCCTCGGCTGGGCAATCCCTGGGCGCTTCCGAGAATGCAGCCGAGACCTTCTGTATGGTTCTGTGCAGTTCTGTTGAACCGTGGCACTCGGCTAGAACGACTCACCACACATTTTGCCTCTGGGAAGAGACCATCAGCGTTGGACAAAGTAGTTCACGATAACGAGTGTGCACTAAGCAAATGCACGACTTGGCAGTCCTCCGAGGGGGTGGAACTTGGTATCAACTCTGGTTCCGCAGGCTCTGATGACTCTGGAGCGTTCGGGCGAGGGCACAATAGCTTTGTAATGAAACGTCACTCCTGTGGAGGAGGGCTATCCACTGTCGCAGCAGCTATGAGGGCGGGAATCCTTGGATCCAAGCAATCCCGCTCGACTCCAACTGTCCAATACGAGGTCACATGGTAAGTGCACCAAGCCTACTAGACGAAGCCAGAACGCGCCAACGCACCCCAGATGCCGAACGGCCTGGATTATCCAGTCCCCATGGTCCACATGGTCAGCGGCGTAAACAGTATAGCTTGTGCACCTCGTGTTGTGAGCCCCGATCTCGTGAAGCTTGTAAAGCCCGATTTCATAGACAGCTGGATCAATTCACGCTTGCAGAACAGTTCGCAATTCGAAAGGGTATCATGCTATATTACAACGCTCCAATAACCTTACGCCACGCTCAATGAACACCATTGTATCCAGCATTCAACATTAAGGCCTGATCTTGCCAGCCTCTGGGTTTCCCCTGTTGTCCTGCCAACCCCATGCCAACCTCTCCATGGTCTTGTCCTCATCCTTTCCTGGCCACAAGACTTGTCCAAGGTACACGGCACGAATGCAGAAGGCTGCCACGACAAACCACATGATGACCAATAGAATAGTCAATGCGCTCGCGACACCGTTGATAGCTTCGCTGTTTAGCACTTTTCCTGCTTGTATCGTTGCAAGCGTGAGTCCTGCATTCGGGAAAATGAATGCCCACCAGTTTAGCGAGAACGACATCCTACGTGATCCCACTATGACGGCGATCGTTGTTATGATGAAGAACCAGTACGCGAACAGTATGATAAAGAGACCTGACATGATGCCAATGATTCGTACGATTTCGCCGTCTGGGACTACGGTATTCGTGAAGTAGTTTTCGGCAACGAGCGACGGCGCTTGATTTGCAAGGGAGAGGAGTCCGGCAGCAGTGTAACCTATTGCTGTTAGAATCTTCCAAGGGAGCATTCATCTATCGGGTATGGACTTACCTGCTGGACCAACGGAAACATACATTCCTGGTCGCGTGGTAGGAGAGGGTAGAGAACTCGTCATCAGGCGCTGCATGTAGAGCCCATACAGCAGGAAGGAGACGACCCACGCGAGCCCCTGAAAGAATATCGCCCCGATGAATATCTTCCAGCTGGGATTTTCAGGTTGGGCAGGAAGTATAGTGCCAGCCAGCGTGCCTACAACCAGCAAAGGGTATATTGGGAAGATCCAAGCCGGAACGGCATCGCCAACGTTGAGGCGCTCGAGACGGAAGAAGAGGGAGTACTGGATGATGCCAACGAGGAAGGCTGCAGCACAGTACATCCAGTAGGTGATCTCAAGCGCTTTGGTGAGCCATGACCCGGTCGATGGGTTGCCGTAGATGTACGTGCAGTTGAGTATCAGGGCGACGGAGACCCAGTACGTGCCGAAGAAAAGGCCCTCGACTGGATGATGTAGCGATCCGAGGAGCTTCCGAGGGACGAGTAAGAACCGCGCGAACATGCATAGGTTGAAGATGGCGAAGAGTACGAGGTCGAAGATGAAGACGACCTTTCCGATGGTCTGTAGGCCAGTGAATTTGTTCGGGGTGTTCCCGAGAACGACAGCTAGCGCTCCTGTCGACATGGTGCATGCGAACCATGGCCTGCGGTATTGTAAGTTTGTTATCCGAATGCTCTCGGCGCGTCGACATACCATGTGAAATGTACAATGCGATCGCGCAGCCCGACTTCCGCTGGTGGCTTCTCATCCTCGCTCTCGTACGTCGTGTGGGTTCTATCGCGGAATCGCATTTTGGTGATAGCTGAAGGACGCGACTAGGTGTTGACAATGCTGGGGGCCCTGCTTCGGGTAGTCATTCCAGGATTCGTGCCATGACACCTTCTTCCCAAACATTGCGGAAAGAGTGCCGGACGCATTTCGTCATACAGGTAATTAGTGGCGATCCTGGCATCTACGCGCCTAATGAGAGAACGACGGGCAGCCCCGTAGTTAGATCTCGGGAATTCGGCACGCAAGCGTCAAGCAGAAAATGTGAGGTTGAGGCTGGGCGCACAGATAGCCGTGACGTCACGGATCCTTGTGACCGGCCTCGGCGCATCGAACACGCGTATCTATGCCAGTTCTTGCTCAGTGTGAAAAGATTTGAAGGGGACGATATGAATCGGATGCCTCACGAAGATCGAGACGTGAAGGTCTCAAAGCCTGCAGACGCCATGTGAGGGTGACTTTACTGGGGTTGTGCGGCACGGTCGCCCGTCTCTATCATCCTGCCGGAGATTCGATGAACATCGCCATATCCGAAAAACCATGGCATCGCGATTCCCATGTCTGTTGTCTCACTTGCACAACGGTCAGCATCACGAGCCAAGAGTCATACGATTTTACCGCCGAGTAAAGTCATAGTACAATGTGGTCTTCCAAATTTGAGTAACCAGAATTATAAGTACCTTGGTAATGCTCCTTGAACTGCTTCTAGAGAAACAGAGCATGACGCCTATCTTTCACATCAGCTAGCCTGCATTTTCACTTTCTGCGTCGATAGCTATCCCGCGATAGTAGGCCTGATCGTGCACTAAGCACAACGTACAAGTTGGACGAATGCGCTGGAAGTATGAAAGGAGCTTTCAGCTACCGGTTGTAGCACCTCGCCCACAAGGACGATGGCGCCAACGTCAAAGCAAGTAGTAATTAAAGCACACATATATGTTAGGAATACATTCCTCCTATCACCTTACACAAGAGATGTTTGTGATAAGCCTGAGGCCTACGTTAGAACAATAATGTGCAGATGGAAAGACGTAGCGTCGATGTAGGCTGTAGGGCATGAACTACCTGGGTGTTGAGCGTTTCCCTTAAAGAAGATGCTAGCACGACAAAGGCAGCTCTCGAATACGACATTGGGTTACAACCAAGACGTGGGTTTCGCATTGTCTGAGCCGGCTCTACGAACAGCAAGTGTCGCGCTCATCCAGACTTTTCCATGTCTTTGCAGTTCTTTGACTAAACCGCAACTTCCTCCACACTTCTTTCTTTCACACCAAACCAACTATAAATACCCTACCCATAACAGTTCCGAGACCATGCAGGTACATCGGCCTGCATAAAACAAAGCAGTTGTTCCCTGCCTCTGGCAATCCCTTGCTCCGAGCTTACCGAGAAAAGTCAAAACGCAGGGCGTCCCACGATGCTCGCCACCAACGCCGCGCGCCAGAAGCGGGCGCGGCAACGGTACCTGCTGCAACCTCCGATCCCGACTCCGCGGTAAGACTGGAAGCCTGAAAAGCTTAGTTAACTCCATGTCTCACGACGATCTCACACGAGGTGTTGCAATACAAGCACGACTTATTTGTTTGTTCGGAAGCTGTAAGCCCATTTTGAACGGAATAATGATCATGAAAGGGTATCAGGTATGAGATTTGCAGTTCTAGAAATCTAGAATCTAACTATCAGGGTACAGCGTGTGCTGGCTTTGATGCAATAGAAACCGTGTATATACACTCCAGGCGCCGTCATCGCGCCTATATATCCTGTTCCAACAAAAAAAGAAAAAAAGTCTTTGTGTCGCGTGTCATTAATGATCCCCGTCCGCATGACCGATTAATCCAAATCCCAGATGAAGCAATGAGGCGGAGTATCCTGACCATGAATGATGCGGATGAAAAGCCTGCTATCGCAAGAAGAACGCCGTCATAATGCATATGCAATTCCATGATGCTTGGGTTGATTGACAAAGGAAAATATGGCTTGCTACACCTGCCATTACGCGGCGATGAATGCCGCCATCATGGCCAACAGGCCACTTATTATGGCGTAGTTGGCTCCGCCGGTCGGGGTTGAAGCGGCATTACTCTTCTTCGCCTGCGTGCCGTCTGGTTTGAGGACGGCGTTGGTGCCAATCTGGGAGCCAATGTTTGCTACTGCAGCTTGGCTGTCGCGGACGGGAACAGAGATCCTGCCGTTGCCGTCGGCCTTGGTAGTTGTGACGGTGTTGTCTGTGACTGAAGACGCGCCGGTAATGTCGTCGTACTTCATGCCATTCCATGTGATGTCTGTCTGCGACTCTGCGCCAGGACCTGTGAGGTAAGAGATGAAGACATCCTTGTTGGCGTGTGCAGAGCCCAGGTTAAGGTTGAACGTGAAGCTGCCCTTGTCGGATGAAGACGCATTGGCTTGTTTAGCGTTGATCATAGTGATGGACTGCAGATGGTCGTTTGCGTAGGCGGCGTACGCACGGATGCGACCGTCGTACGCAGCACCTACGTTGCTGGTAGAGAGAGCTGCAATCTGCGTGGTTCCGTTGCCGTTGCCGACAATCTGTGCGACGGCGGCATGGGCGTAGTACTGCGGTCGTACGAACGAGGTTTCACGACCGTACATGGGGATGGGCTGCCAGGCACTGGCGTTGGAGTTGTCGGTCATGTGCATCTGGACCGAAGAGATACCAATGGAGGCTGCGTAGAGGAAGAAGTTGAGGGTCCAAAGGGAAGCACCGAGGGTGTCACTGACGCCGGGCATGCCTATTGGTCCAACGGAGCTCATCTCGCGCAGCACGTAGGGGTGGTCTGTCTTGAGGGCGATTCCGACCTGCTTCTCCCAGTACTTGAATTGGGTGTTGGTGGCATCGAGGTCCATGAGATCGTCGAGAGTGAGGGGGGTGGGGGTCACTCCGATGACTGTAGCATGTTAGTACAGCATGTGGAATAGGGAGAAGGGAACATACAGTAGAAGTAGTCGTGCTGGTTCCAGGTGGCCAGGAAGTTATCGCCGTTCCTACCCTCCATGATGCCATCGTCCACGAGTTGCGCAATCTCAAAGGTCGTCCCAATGGTGGAGGCGGTCGCAGGAGACTCAAAGAAGGATGACGGCAGGTTGGCAGCCTTGAGCACGCGCTCGTAGACGACCTCGGCGCGGTCCAGCCATTGGGAAGTGTATGTCTTTCCGTCCCAGGGCGCAGAGCGGAACGAGTTCTGGAGCCACAGGTCGGGCTCGTTGCCAATCTCGAACGAGTACAGTTTGACGTTCTTCATGCCGTCGACGGCGGCTTGCGCCAGTGCGGTGATCTTATCCTCGTAGTCGTCGTCCATGTAGGCCATGTTGAGTCCGAAGGTGACGGGCGTGTCCTTGGGAAAGCGCTCGAGCGCGGCGAAGTAGTTGGGTCCAATGATCATCGAGTCGGCCGCAATGGCACCCTGTGCCGTCGAGTCTGGGTTCGAGGTCCAGCCATAGTTTGTGTTGCTCGACTCAAAGACCATGTAGTCCTGCGTGTTTCCTCCCAGGCGAATGTGCGGCGGCGCGCCCGAGTAGTCTGCGAGGTTCTGGAGCAGCTTGACGGTGAATTGGTTGGGCTCCTCCTTGCCGGTGAAGGAGAAGAGGTTCGAGGGCTCGATGCCGAAGCCGGCATACGAGGGGTCGAGGTAGTCGGAGGCGCCATCGGGCGGGCTGTTCCCTAGCGATATGGAGATGGACTGGGCGAGGGCAATGCGCACGGCGGGAAGCGAGAGTAGGGCTAGGCTGCGGGCAGATAACGAGGGCAACATGGCGGCAGAGGGGAGCCCGAGCGGAGCAAGCGAATGCAAAGAGTAAAGAAACAGCGGAAGGTAAAGTCAACTAGCAATCAGGAAAAGCGAGCGCAGGGGAGGTTATCACAGGAAACGAGAGCGAGGGACATGCAGGACATGCAGCCAGGGTCGATGATGAGTGGACGGCGGCGGCAGCGTGTCAACGCTTTCAGACATGCGTCACTAACTGGGCCAAAAGTGGCGCCGGCCCGAGCGACACCAGAGGACGCGCCAGACCACCAGACTCAACAACACATGACATCACGAGCCGCCGCCCTCCCGGACGCTGCGACACCAAGCAGCCCCGTCTGAGACGCCCGACCTCAAACGCTGCGGTGGGTCGCTGGCCATGGCTGCTGGCATGGCATCCCACGCTGCTCGCTCGTCCACCCAGCTGCGTTGCGCGTTGTGCTGGGAAAGGAGGATTTACGCGTCAGCTCTTCCGAGCAAGTGTCCGTTTCTAATTGTGGTGGCTGCCTCAGATCTGCACCCACGCCAATCTGAGCGGCTACCGAACCCTTAGCCACGAATGATCCGCCGCAGGAGGCTCAATAAGCCTTGTTTCGCCATGGCTCCGAATCCGCATCATGATCCTTCCCTCGATCCTGTGCCGTCTTACCCTCGAGCCAGGCCTCGTCATGGCCCTCCACCTCGATCAAGGGAAAGACGTGGATCCTCGCGGCAGCTTGACCACCTTGGAGCGCGCGGCACGCCTCCTACGCACTCGACGCCCCGACACACTGCGTCTGGGTAATCGTATTTCGATAATTGCACCCGTGTTCCGTCCACAGCCACAGCCCAACCCCTGCACCCGTTCGCTGCCTCCATATTGGCCCGTTGAGACGACGGCTCTTCCAAACCGGAATGCTTGATTTATTGCCCAGCCTCTTCCAGCTCTCCACCCCAGCCCCTTCGTCACAGCCGTATGCTTTCACCTACGTCTTCATCTGTCGCGTTGGAAAAAAGCTTTTCGATAGCACGTTTGCTAGCCCAAAGTTTGACACGACTAGCATCGTCTGCCATCATCTAGCTCTCTGCACCTCCTATAATAGCATCGGGTCTCGAGCAGGTCTACCGGCCAGTCTCGTCCACCGTTGCCCACCACCTCTTGGCTCCAGCCGCCGCATCCCGAAACCCTGTGTTCAAACCTCAGCCCAAACTGACGCCATACTCGATGTACACTTGCAGCTGATAAAACGGATCTCGCGGTCTTTGTCCATGTACATCTATGCCAATCAGGATGCCCACAACACACATGTTGGGGTAGACGTCGCTTGCGACCACGGTCAAAATTCCCCGCGCTGGGCAGTGTCGTTCCACACCCTTGCACACGCAGTACACTACTGGAATACGGCATTCTAGCTGCAACTACCAGATGACCATTATATGCACTCCATGCAGGGAATTCAACTCCGCCCTTCTGATCAAGGAACTTGGTTGCATGATCTGGTCGAAAGTGCCGTAGTTCCGACACGGCATTGATCGGGATGACGTACAGAGAGCACTGACAGTGAAGGAACTACATCGTGAATCAAACCTAGACAGCTATACCTATGTCATATAGCCGCTTGGCTGTGGAGCGTCTAACGTCTGTGCACACTACTACACACTCTCACCTCATGCAAGAAAAAAACAGAACAGGTCTGAAGTCTACATTGACGTTGGGTCACCTACTTCATATGTTTTCAATCTGATGTAAGCCTCATGGTGTTCGGATTATTCCTTGAATGAGGTGCTCTCACACACACACATACTGACGTGTTCCAACGTCCAAGTAGAACGAGTATGAACAATGACTCAATCTTACAAGAAATGTGAACTCCATACAAACTCTCGTCTCTCAAAGTTTGCCTTTCTCTCACAACTTGCCCATCATCAAGTTTCCAATCATCTCCCGCCCGGTAACCACGGTAGTCCTCCACAAAGTTGGGAAATCCAACGTACTCGAAAAGGCTATCATCCACCAGTTAGTCTTGAACTGAACCGTAAACTGCGGTTAGAGTGGTAAGAGAGAGGAGACTTACTATCAGCATACCCAAACCCAAGCATAGGCGGAATCCACCCCCTCGCATACTCCAGCGCAAAGCACTCACCCTCCATCTTATACTGCTTAACATCGCCCCTGGTAAGATGATGCACACTCCCCTGGGGATACCTCTCAGCCCCATAAACGCCCTTGCCAGGCGCATAAGCCACCTGCTCGCCCTTGAGAATATGGAAATAGTCATCCGCGGTATGCCGTCCCGTATGACCCTCCGTTCCAATCGCAGTACCAAAAATAATCAGATACTCAGTAATAGACGCGTGGATAATGTACATGGCGCCCATGGCACCGCCTGCGTTGTTGAAGATCCATTCTTCGTCGAGGTTGATGTGGGGCCCGTGGATTGCGGAGAGGGAAGTGACGATGTGGGAGACGACGGATGCTGTGTCGTTGCCGTGTAGGGCAATGGCTTCTTGAGAGAGGGCGTGCAGTCCGGAAGGCGTGAAGATGTAGAACTTCTCCAGGTGTGAGTCTAGCGTGTACATCAAGGTGGTTAGGACACCGAGGATGGCGCCGAGGGCGAGGAGGATGCGCATTTTGGTGTTGGTGTCACACTCTGTGAGGACAGTATTTAAACAAGAAGTATGAACTGAAGGAGTGACCAGGTCCGATTACGAACCGTTTGCGAAAGGAATGTGTTTGGCTTTTCGGTTGGTACTCTGCACTTTGCGAGGATCGTGAGGTTTTTCTTCATTATCAAGACGCACGTGCCAGCCGGAATAGGAGAAGTCCGAGACCCCGGATCGCCAGCTCATCTAAGATGGAGGTGGGCTGTTGTTTGCTAGAAGGCTTCCGTCTTCCGAGTGGGTTTGATCAAATTCTGACACCCTGGAGGCTACATCAATGTTAGGTCATCTCCTTCGCCTGTATTCATCTTAACGTAGTCTGCAGGGCTGTTTTTGTAAAGGGGTATATGAATATTTCTACAAGCAGAAAGCTGTCTACAGATCGATTACCTCCTCTTCCACCTCCCATCATTACCCTTTGAAATGATACGAAATGTGCGATAAATGACCATACCACAACCTTTTGCCACCCCAGACAACGCCCCAGCCCATGCAGAACGTCGTGAATCTCATGCTATACGCCATTACATACCCAATATACCACAACGCCGTGTGTACGAAGAAACACCCATCTTTCGCATTACCACCTCATACAAGAAAAAACCTGAACAGGTCTGGAGCCTACATCAACATGAACACATGTAAAGTAGGTGGCCTGACGTCGATGTAGGCTCCAGGCCTGTTCAGCTTCGCAGGTTGGTGTTACCACCCCCCGATGAAGGTGATGAAGCCATCGACCATGTCAATCCAATCCTGGCCATTGAGTGTACCAGCTTGCCTCTTCTCCCACAGCACATTTACCATCCTGCCCAAACGAAGTCTCGCCTGTTCTCCCGCCTCGCTGGTGCCATCGTTCCTAACGAGCTGCACTTTTCCACCAGCAAACTTCTCACTGAGATCGATCTTGAAGCTCGCGTCACCGTCTGGCGGGCAGTAGAAGTCATCCTGCGATGCTGGCGCAGGCCCGATAACACCTGGAGCGAGCTGCACAAGATGCCCGTGGATGAGCATGCTCTGTGTGTGGCTCCGTCTGGGCTTGAACAGCGCACCGCGCACTGAAAAGCTAACGAGCCGTAAAAGCCCTGCGCCGTCGCCCAGCCGAATGATCCAGTCTCGGAAGGCTTCGTACATCATCTTGAACTCGACTTTTATGACCCAGAGGTTGTAGCTGTAGAAGATGGCAAGCGCTTCGGAGCGGACGAGACGCGACACGGAAGCGAGAGCGTGCTGCATTTGGCCGTCGAAGGTAGAGATGCAGTATACGAGGGGCTTGTCGATGACGAGGTTCTCGCAGTTTCGGTAGATTTGGTGACGGATCTCGGGCGGGAGGGTGACGAAGGTGGGCGGAGCGGGGGTTGTGTCTTCGGCGGGAGTTGTGTGTGTTTCTTGGATAGACGTAACCTGGACATCTTCCATGTGAACGATCTCAGCCTCCTCTTTGTGAGAGGCAATATGTGCGGCCCAATCCTTCTGTACGTCGTTGGACCCATCGAGTTGGACACGGTTCAGGCTGTGGTTTCTGGAGTGGGAGGGTGAGAGCGCGTAGTCGTCCATGTGCTCATCGTCGTCGGGCCTTTCTTCTGCATACAGTTGCAGTCCTTCCAAGCGTGTGGCATCGGGCAGGCTCGACACGCCATAGGGCTGCGAATGCTCAGGCGTCGATGGGAATGAGGTAGCCTGACTCTCGACGCCGTGGCAGTAGTCATGGTCGCTTCCGTCGCCCAGAAGATCCGTATCATCCGAGTCGGTGTCTGTGTCGGAGCTGATGTCTATGTCCACGTTGAGTCTGTATCTAGGAATCTTGGGCGGCAGCTGGTGCGTGGGCGAGCTGGGCGAAGGTAGCTGGGTCGCGGATCGTTTGCTTGATGTGCGTACGATAGTGCCCTTCTGGGCCATGTTTCTCCCTCTCCGCTGGCTGGCCGCGCTGGCCTCGCTGTTTGAACTCAGCTCCGGCGCGCCGTCACAATACCCGCACGGGGGTGTCTGCACGCTAGTATCCAGAGGCTGCAATTTGGGAGAGCGCGCTTTCATGGCTTCGGCATCGTCGGGGGGCGTCTGGCCCGTGACCGAGTATCGGCGCTGGGTAACCATGGTATATGGCGGTATATGGGCGGGAGCGGGAATGCGAAGGGGGAACTTGGTGCGAGGGCGAGGGATTACGTGGTGTTGGGTGGCAGGCTCCAGCAAAACCTCAGGGCGCGGATGTGCTGGCAGGCTGCACGATGACCGTCTGCAGGCCCTCGACGCGTGCAATGGGCAATGGGCGAGGCTTGCGGGGTGCGTTGAGTAGCGCTGCGGATGCGGCCGAGTGGACTGAGAAGCGGATTCGCGGGTGGGCCGACACCACTTTTTTATCGATTACGCTGCTGAGATGAAGCTAGAGGACAGTCGCTAGATCAGTCACGACGAACAGGTGCGCGAGAAGACAGAGCTATAGAGTCGGCCTCAGCGGATCATCAGGAGATGAAGGGCGTAGCATGTTTGGCAACTGGGCAACAATGCCGCGTTTCATGACACCGCAATTTGTCGTCAATGCTGCACTGCCCACCCGACGATTATCATGCTCCACCCCAATCTCTCGTCTAACCAATATTCCATATCCCGCAATACTGAAGAACCATGGGTTACGAATCTGGCTTATCACGATATTGCGATCCGCACTCCATGGCGTCATGTCAGCGCATCCTATTTTCACGGCCTGTTGGGTAGGTGAAACGAGTTTTGCTTATGTTGGAACTATCACTTGTCTCTCTAGCCTGAGCTTATTTCGGAAGAGCTTCAGCTCAAGGGTTCTGATACGATGCGCTGGCAGCTAAATACGTTTGGATCACTCATCACTCTTCGGAAAATCATGGTTGAAGTTGCGGAATACGTTTGGATCACTTGTCGCTCTTCAGAAAATCATGATTGCAGTTGCGGAATACAGCCTTAAATTCCAGACAGAATGAGCGAATAAACTCAACAACTACGGCCTACGCCTCTTCTAAACACGATCCTGTTGAAGGATATTGCAAAGCCTCACTACACATGATAACATCTTTCTTCGCGACACGCATGTTGAAATGGTGTTATGCCCTCAGTGCCCTCCCAGTCTCCTACAAGCCCCTCTTCTTCTCCATGCTCTGCATGGGTTCCCTGACCATGATGTCCAGCGGGATATTTCTTCCACCCCTCTGAAGGTTGATCTGCCTCGTCTCTTCGAAGCCAAACTTTCTGTAAATCGGAGGGTTCGTGGCGTTGCTCGACTCCAAGTAGCATGGCCTGCCTTCGCGGTCCGCAAGCTTTGTTACATGCTCAATGAGTTTACGAGCGTGACCTTTGCCACGGCCAGTGGGCCTAGTGCCTAGGTAGACTAGGTACCAGGCGTCATGCTCTCGCTCACCAAGCGTGGTGTGCATGGTATCGTGGAGGAGGGGCATGAACTCGTCGAAGAAGCGCCGTTTCCCTTCGGCGGAGAGGCGGTAGTTGAGGCGCCACATACCAGAGCGGAATATTGTCAGATAGTCGTCCATGTTCTGACCGGGTGGCATCCTAGTTGCGTGAGCTCGCGAAGCCTTCATTGTCTCCAAGACTTACCATAGGGCAACTGCTTCGAAGTCGCCCACCGTAGTCACTAGTCCCTTGAGGATGTGAGCATAGGTTATGTACTCGAGAATCTCAACATGTAGCGCCCACTTTTGCTCCGCAGTCCAGTGCGCACGATCGGGCACGTCTACGAAGTATCTCGCAACATCGTCCTGGCCGAAGGCTTCCGCCAGACACTCAGCAGCCTGCTTGTACTCCGCAGCCGTAACGACGCGAACGCCGTCGGTGAGCGGAGGCAGAACAGTAGCGCCAGCAGAAGTTGGCTTCGGCTTCAAGATCCTGAAGCTAGCCGGTACTTCATTGACCCTAATGTTAGCCGACTTCAAGGTTGAAGACTTCGTGTCCACTGTGTAATTACAGCTGACTGGCGCAACAGGGGAGAATGTTTTCGCCATGATTGTGGTTTCGACTGTGAGCCTCTACTAGTATTCAGATGGGATCTGCCGCTTCGTTTGATTATAGGGACAGTCGTCGAATTCGCCAGCGTGAGGTGTTCCCCGCAGGGCTTGAACGGGATTCGGCGTGGGTGAGACGTTAGTCACTTGAACTGCGGATATCTAGACGACGACCTTGAGTTCAAACAACACTACTAGATTGTGATTAGTTTAGTCTGGTTGCTACAATGGGTCTTCGTGGGCTGAGCAGGAGCCGTGACCGTCGATTGCCTGCTACATGGTATACCTTTTCTGAGCTTGGATATTTATGTTTTAGCCGGACGATTTAGATCGCCTGTATGAACTCTAGAGAGCTGCGATCTCGAGACGGTATCGACTCGAGAAGGGTAACGTAAAGAAGTGAAGGCTTGACGTAGATCAACCGACATCAATGTGTGAGGCTGCAGAGGTCCTTTTTGAGTACACGCTTGACAGATACGTCGTAGAGTGAGTCCGATCAGGTAGTCTTGCGTCGATGGTATGCGCCTGTGACTATCGATGTACCAACCTTTGCGTGTCTTGCGTGGATAGTATGCGCCTGGGACCACCGATGTGCCAATCTTTGTGTGTGTGGACTGGTGGCAGTTGATGTATGGCTGCTTAAAGTTTGGGCTTTGCTTTTTGACTCGCTGGCAGCTTTGTCACAAGACCAGTGACGGCACTGCAGTACGATGCTTGGCTGATGTCGAGCGGCAGCAGCTGCGTATCGTGAAGGATTGCAAGCACAGCGCGGCTGCAGTAAGATGCGTATGCCGTGGGGGCACAGTGGCTAGTAAGCTGATGTAGTATGGGATGAGGATTGACAAGCTGTGTGTGTCTGTGACGGAGATGAAGATGGGAAGTCGGGACTTTGATATACCTCGTCTACCCGGCTTGATCGGCGTACCAAGCGCCGTCGGGTGGAGGTACAGGTCATGCTTCACATAGCTCAATGCGGGAGCTATCTTCGGACCAACCGCTTAGCCCGTTAAGCATACGAGTTTCGTTATCATTCGCCCTGTGACCTTGACCTTGGTGTCGGGCCGAAGCGGCTCAACGAAGATGTTGCTTTGTTGCTTGCTTGCCAATCGTTTGGCGACACAAGTCACAGCTTGGTTGCGAGTCGCTTGTAGCGAGGATACGTACGTAGCGATAGAGTAGCGCGGTGACATAGGGCGCCTGGGAAGAGGTTGTGGGGTAAACAGGAAGGGTTGAGCTGCACACCTCGGCTGGACCTCCTCACAACGGATAAGCGCAGAAGTAAGACCACCATTAAGGCTACTCTCTCTGACAGCTAATGATAAAGCAAGCATCCGGAACTCTTCCGCTACACTGTTATCTGCGTTTTGACTTGATCCTACTAGTCAATTAGCTGAAGAATAGCATACGGCGAGGTCGGCATGGATCAACTGTCACGCACTGTCATGGGAAAGCAACGATAGGAGAGGAGCGCGCCTTGATGTCCGCACGATAAAGCCATGACGACTAATGAGCGTGGGGAACAATGCAATGGTTAATGACTGGATTAAATGGCAGTGGTGGTATCTAAAAGGCCGGGCTTGCATGCACGTACCGCCTCACTTTCGGAAATGGGGGCAGGTCTCGGCCAAGCATCTGGGGATCGGGACGCTCGAATAGCGGCGGGGGGATTGATGACAGCTACTTCGCATGCCTTACATGCGCCGGATCTCTGTCTCGCCCATGTACTTCTCCAGGCCAGAGTCGAGATGGTCCCACCATTCGAACAGCATGCTTTCGCAGATGAGCTTGAACCACGGTGTGAACTTGAGCGACTTGTCCTGGAACATGGTCTTGAGATCCTCCTGAGACACCCATCTGGAATCGCGCGCCTCGTTCGGGTTGACGTTCAGGTCGACGTCGGCTTTCATAAACAAAATGTAGTCAACTAGTATATTGTAAGCATTCGTCCCGTATGCCGATGACCCAGTGGTACAACTTACTCTCATGCTCGCCCCAGGTGCCGTCGCTGGGCGACTTGTAGTGTATCCGTGTAAGGAATTTGAACTCGTCAATGGGCACCTGTTCGGCCTTGATGCCCAGTTCGTGGTTGAGCTTGCGCACTGCCGCGCGACGCACACCCTGGACGGATTCCTCTAGTCCTACACCAGTCTCTCCAGGTATGCCCAGCGGGTGCGAACAGCAGGTGTTTGTCCACATGTCCGGGAATGTGATCTTCTCGGTCGCGCGCTGCTGCAGAAGGAGGCGGTTCTGGGAGTCGAATAGGAAGACGGAAAATGCGCGGTGGAGGAGTCCACGATCAATGTTCTCCATCAAGTGGCCTGGAGCTTGTCAGTCGCCATCCATCGACGAGTCGCGAGCGGAGCCACGTACAGAGTTTCTTGGTCGCACTGCCGATAGGAATATCGTTGTTGTCCAGGACGATGCACACCTCGTCCATCAGCCGTATCTGCTCCTCATCATAGCCTTGCAGCGCACTGTCGCTCGTGGCCGAGTTGTGCGATCCCCCGATGAGTGCCGTGTTGACTTCGGGGAAGAGGCGCAGGACATTCTCCGCCGTGATCTCAGGCTGCTGAGTAACAGTCTCGATAGTGGCCATGGTTGCGAATCGTGACAAGAGCGTAGGGAGAGCAATTGAGGCTTGTGGAATAGTCCTGACCTCGGGGTATTTTGGAGGGGGCGGTCGGGACGATGAAGAAAGCGTGCACGCGCCCCTTCATGCAGGGTCTCCACCTGGACACCTCCGCGGTCTGGGTCAACTGGCAGGCATGTGGCAAACCGCAACGCGCCAAATTGACAAGGCTAGAGGAGATACTTTTGGCTTGCAAGCGCTTTTGATTCGTTGTCTATCATTTGACAGTGCTACACACGTTGCCGATGCCACTGGGCTTTTCGGTCCAGGTATCAAAAACTCATAAACTTTTCCGTAACCGGAATACATGCAGATATGCTCAAGAAATACACCCCTGACAGTAGTAAAGGAAACAACCAACTCCAGAAATCCCATATTTACACAGCGTCTTGCGCTTATGCCACAGTGGCGGTCTTGTTCTTCTTGGCAACGGGCACCTCGGCCTGTGCATCTGCGGTAGCATCAAGCTCCCGCTTCTCTGAGACGCCGTTCAGTTCGGCCTCAGCTTCGGCAAACTTCTTCTTCTCTTCCTCTGTCATACCCGGCAGCAGAGGGACTTCCTCCTTGGCGTGCAAGTTGTTGTGGTAGGTACGGATGATCGAGTCGGTGTCGTCAAGAGCGATCTTGCGGATGTCGGCAATGGCCTTGATCTTGGACGTGCACTCCTTGTACTGCGCATCCGTCATCTTCAAGCCAAGCTGCTCAGCACGGCTCTTAATCGCGTTCCATCCGGTAAGCCTGCTGGCAAAGTGTACATATCGGGACATGCCGAAATCTTGCGGGTTGATGATCTCATATGTGGAAGGGTTGTTGAGAATGGCCTTGGCGTGAATGCCAGCCTTGTGGGTAAAGGCACAGAATCCAGTGATGTAGTTGTTGAACGGAATGTTGACCTCAACAAGGTCGGCGACCAGGTCCTCAACTTCCTTGAGCGCCTTGATGTTGTACTTGCTGGTAACATATTCGCGGTCGGCAACGATCATGCGGGCCATCAGACCTCCGAGGGGAGTGATACCGTTACGCTCACCAATACCAAGTACCGAGGTATCAATGTGCGTAGCACCTGCCTCTAGCGCACAGAAAGCGTTGGCAATGGCGCAGCCAGAGTCGTTGTGGAAATGTGTCTCAATGTCGCAGGAAACGACACCGCGCAGAGTTCGTACAAGATCGTACACTTGGCGAGGGGACGCGCAACCAACGGTATCGGCGATACCGACACGGTCAACACCAACCTTGTCAACAGCGCTGTAGATAGACAGAAGATCAACCAGGTCCGATCGGAACGAGTCCTCGGAGCTGAATCGGATCTCCTTGCCCTTGCTCTTGACGAACTCGATCACCTCCAGCGCGGTGTTCTTGATGTATGTCATGTCCTTGCCGTGACTGTGCTCGCGGAGGTACGCAGAGGTTCCGATGACGACATCGAGGCCATCAACACCGGTCTCGACGGCGATTCTTGCATCGTCCATGTGGCATCGTACGTGGGTAAGGATCTTGGCTTTCAACTAGCAGGCGTTAGCATGCGTTCTCACGGCTGAGACATTGCCATAAAGTACGTACTCCGAGCTTGCAAAGCGCCTCACAGTCCCTTCTTGACTGCTCAGAGGCAGCAGGGCTGGTGACTTCGATGTCTGAATTTGCTGTCAGTCTCTGGAAATTTCGCGCCAAGCGCCGGGAAGCATAGCCCTACAGTCAACACCAAAGTTGTCAAGAGCTCTCGCAATCTTGATTTTGGCTTCAAGATCAAAGTAGGCGTTGGCGAATTGCTCGCCCTCTCTTAGTGTGCTCTCTGCGCAGATAAAGTCAGCAACGTTTCTATCTTCTCAATACCAAAACTTCGGTCCGCCTGTGTGCGCGTCCGATAGCGCTGGAGATAGGCGTTATGACGTACCAATAATCTTGAACCGGCCGACATTCGACAAAAAGTCACCCACAGGCGCATACGGGCTCTTGTGTGTAGGGTGAGGGTTCTGTCTGGTGGTAACACCTGTGAAGCCTTCCTTGCTGCCATTGGCGCCGTTGGTGCCGTTGGTAGCAGGTGTTTCTTCGGTGGGAGGACACATGTTGGGCAATCGATGTGGAAAAGAGGATGTCAGAGGGTTTGTGGAGGATGGGCGGTATTTAATGCTGAGGATTGGTCCAGGTGAGTCAACCTTGGAAGACAAAAATCTGCCGCGAAGAGCGATGACATATGAAAGAGCAGGCTAGCGCAAAGCTACAGACCGGGGCCGATCCCGGCCTTCGCTCGCATGTGGGGTTACCGTCGGGCGCTGACCAACCAGAAGGCTTTGCTTTAATGCACACAAGGCCTCTCATCAATCTGTTCTCTCTCCACAAACCTGGAGATACCATGCCATTGGCGATCCACCTCACCGCCTTCTTAAACAGACGCGGTCAAAGTATTGGCAGCGGACTTGCTGCACGCGACACCAAGACATGCTCAACACCTTCATCCGCCACATGCTATCGAGTTGTGCAGAAACAAAAGCAAAAGCAATCATCGTAGCGGGTCGCATCACACAAATCTAGACGAAAACATTTTACTACATGATAAGCATAGATGAGTCTTCGCCAGTGGGTGTCACAACCCCGCTTTTGAGTAAAAGGGCGTGTATGTAGTACGGTACGGGTCGTCCCTTCTCCAATTTCGTGGTGCTACCTTACACTTGCTGCCCAGCGCGCTCCTGCAACACCAAGAAGATTTCACCAGCTCCCGTCACCTTGTACAAGAGAAAAACCAAACACGTCTAGAGCCTACACTGAAGCTAGGTTACTTATCTTATACGCTTCTATGTTAATGTAGGCTGCAGGCCGCAGGCCCGTTTAGTTTGTTTCTTAGTTAACGTGCCGTACAGCTTCTGTACGACTTCTGATCCATCTGAATGCAACTATGAGCAGCACGTCTTATTCTCAACCCGATGAGACGGTCACCTGCTCAAGCTTATGCAGGTACTGCTGCTCGACGTACGGTATCGGGTATAGGGAGGACCCTGATCCATACTGGTACTCCTCATTATGCGTGCTAATCCTAGCGACTCTTACGGTGGGGCCCTGGTGTGCGCGTCTCTTCTTACTTGTGACCGATGTATTGAGGTGATCTCTGCTGTATTCAGACATTCATATAGATCGCGAGTAGCGGAAAACGGTCTGAACACAATAACCACTGATATCATGATAGGAACGTAAGAGTGGGAAACAAAAAACGGTAATTAAGTCACAAACTACATGGTATCACTTTCCCGCCCTGCAACATCATGGTATCTCGAAACAAATTCCAAACGCCGACGTGACTCGTTCATAGGGTATAACGACTTCAAATGCTTTGCTCCATCTCCGTAATGTAGAGCTTGATGTGGCTTTCCATCTTAAGATACTCGTCATGAGCAGCGTGCACCTCGTTCTCAATGTTGTCCTTGAGCTCAGCCATCTTCTTCTCCGTCTGTTCGATGCGTACGCGCCTCCTCTCCATTTCCCGTCCTTTCTCACCTCGCTCTTCAGTCAACTTCGCATGTGTCTCGCGTAACTCCTCCATCCGTTTGCGCGCACGTTCCGCTTCTTCGTCGCCTTTGGTCTTCAGTTTGTTTGTTCGGGCGTTGATGTTGCCAAGTTGTTTTTGTAGTAGTCGTTCTTGTCGTTCAACGTCGCGGACGTTATTGCTTCGGTCTGCCAATGCATCTCGATGTCTTGAAGCCTTTGCCAACTCCTCTTCCTCGCGCGACAAATCGGCTTGTACGTCTGTGAGTAATCGTGTGCACGAAGTAACATCAGTCGCAACTACAGCAAATGAGTCGGTAGATGTCTGCAGGGCACGAGCACGGCGGTCCAGCATGTCGATCTGAGTCTTGTCCCCAGTCAGTCGATCGCTTAAGTCCCGCAGGGAGTCCTCCAACGCAGTGGGGCTCTGTTGTGTGTACGGCTTCAGCTTGATAACCTCGCGCTGCACGTTCTCCTTGTTCTCCACTTTCTGTTGCAGCAGCTTCTTCAACCTATCTTGCTCAGCTTTGGCACGCTCAAGTTTCTCTGCAACCGCTTCTTGACCCCTCTTCAACTCTAGCAGCCTGCTCTTGAGTTCGTTGTTGCGTTTCTCTTTCTCTTGCATCAGCCTTTGTGTCGCCGCGCGGTTGCGCTCGAGCTCAGCCAACTGCATCTCTTTTGCTTGCTTGTCGTCGTATAGCTGCTCGATTCGTAGCTTCGTGCGCTCGGCCTTGTTGAAGTGCTCGTCTATGATTTCGGTTTGAGATTCCCGGAAGCGAATGAAGTTGATCATGTACGAGAAGATCTTGACCAGACGACCGTGCGTGGGCTTGTACAGGTCGTTGAAAGTGAAGTCGTGGATGCCACACTGGAATAGTTAGGACGGGCCGAAAGGCGTGATTGTCAAAGTCACTTACTTCGCGAAGCAACTTCCTCAGGATGACGAAGAAGGCCATCAGATCCCTAGTGTCGCTTGTATAGAGTCTCTCCGCATCGCCACCGCACATGTCTTCCGCCGCAGCGCGCATTGCCGGCGCAACGACCTCGCGCGTCGTGTTCATGAGTAGCTCGGCGAGCCATTCGAAAACTTTCTGGATGATTTGGGGGTTTGGTTTCTGCAGGTCGGAGACGCTGAACTGGATTCCGATATCTGAGATGCATCCTGCAATTTCGTGATCGGGCTGTTTGGTTAGTGATGCGCAAAGTCAGAGGGGGGCTGCGCGCATACCAAGGTCATGAAAGCGTCGTGTTCGTTTGCGGGCGGCGCGCGCTGGTTGTGCTGCGTAGTCCGCGCCATGCTCATGCGCCCATTGTAAGACATGCTGGGTCGTTGTGCGATGGTGTTCGGCCGTGGGCTTCTCAGTCGTATCGTCTTGGGCTGTTCGCTATCGTGGGGTGGTGGTGTTGAGGCGGTGGGCAGTGTTTGTTTACAGGGTCCAACGGTTTGTTGGCATGGAAGGAGCGACCTCGGGTGCCGCCCTTCCGGATCCAGTATCGCGCAACAGCGCATCGATCCATAACTCCACACCGACAGCTCATACATGTCTCATCAGTTTGCACAAGATAAGCAACGCGTAGCCGCTATATGCGCTTCTAGCCTGCGGAATGGAAGACATCTGCCGTTCCTATTGCACAAGCCGCAATGCACTCAAATGGTTATAATCAGCCGTGGTCGAAGACGTGCAACCACAATAGTAATGTCCCTAGATGTAGATAAAAGTCCAGACTGTGTTTGAGTGGACGATAAGTGTTGACTGTGATTTTTGTTGTTCAATGCTCCGTCTGCTTCATATAGGCTCGAGTTTGGTGCAGACACAGCTCTTGCATATGACAGCGCAAAGAGCAACCGGCCGTCAGTGTTGAGCATGTGCTTCGTCAACAAAGTGGATTCAAAAGTCAAGTCCGGACTCTTACTATAGCAGAAGAGCAGAACAGTACTTGCAAAGGCCAAGCTGGCGACGGTCGAAAGTGAGCATTGTGTTTCATTGCTGGAAATTTCATAGATGAGTAGAGTATCAGGGCTGAAAGTACTCTCACACACTAGAAGAACCAAGACTACTAGAGTGCAAGACTGGCAAGCTAACAGATGGCCCTGCAATCCGAGGTGCTCACATCATTCAGGTACAGGGGCTTGCTTCAATTGACGCACTGGTAAAATTTCTCGTTCCTTCATAGTGACACCTTATTCAAAGAAAAGATTGAACAGGGCTGCAGCCTACATCAATATGGGAACATGCAAAGTAGGTGACGGTGACCTAACGTAGGCTCAAGAGTGTTGATTATTTCTCTGAATGAAGCGGTGCTACTGTTAGGCCATGTTGGCGGGGTAGCTGTGCAACGTTACTCGTGCGTGAGTCTCCCACGGCATCTACACATGATGCAAGTGAATATTTGCCTTGCTGCCGCAGCTGCCATTAAGCGTGTGAGGTCTGGCTGTAGTGGTCATGCCTGCATTACCAGGAAATGACAGGAAGTTTAACTCGATTGGCCAAATTGCGCCTCAAGAGTTAGACTTCACAGGCAAGACGCAGTGATGGCTAGGTACTACCTCATACAAAGAAAAAGCTGAACAGGCCTAGAGCCTACATTAGACCAACAATGAGAGAATATGGGGGCGTAGCGTCTATGTAGGCTCGAGGGTGTTGTAATTTTTCCTTGAATGGGGTGGCACCAGGAAGCTAACGACCGCGTTTCCAGCATCAGCTGCGATCTAAAATCGGAGATATCATCCAAACCTTCCGCTCGTGGACGATATAAGGGACCAGATTAGACTTATGACACCGGCCCTACATTCGAAGTTTAATGATTGTTTCGTGCTCGAACGACTCGGGTGACCTGTAAAAACGTGGAGTAGGTAAGTTTAGCCTTGTCCAAGGCTTGCTGTTAGCCGCCGATCTCTCAATAGTGCTAGATCTGGACGCGTGCAAGCGTGTGCGTTTGGGCTACGGCACACTGTGCGTTTCCCCAGACAAGGCGACCCTGGATGCTAGACGTAGTCGTGACGTTGGGTCCTGGAAATGTAGCCGAGACATGCTGCGGAATGCCACTAACGCGAGAAGACTTCTATACGAGAATACAGATAAATAGGACACGATGGAACACAGCATCGTGCACTTGAAACGCAGGCGGGGGTTTCACGGCGTGAAGAGTCTTGGAAGGACCGTTAGTTTTCAGGACGAAAAGCGCAAGCATGTGACAGCGCCCGTTTTCCCGCCCGGCAAAACGGTGTAGTCCGATGATAAGGAACCCCCGCATAACAAATGGGAGAGGTGCCTGTGGGAGACACGGGTACCTGAGTGGAGGACCGCACGACACTGTTGCCGTCGCTCGATGGACTGGGAGGGGTACAGGGGGATTCGCTGGCTGGACAATGGCGCCGTTGGCCTGCAAGACCGACGTGGCTGTCCATGTCCCGCTGAATTTTCGATATTCGATACTTCCCGCAGCGCGCTGCCATGCACCGTACCGTCGTCCGATGTGTTGTCCCTGCGGCCTCGCTGGAAATGACGAGAAGTGTTTTTTTCTTAGGCACCGTGGCTCACAGGCCTGGCACCAACTGCGCGGTGTTGGTCGAGAGATTGAGTTGGCGATGCCGGGGCGTGATTGGCCCCGGCGTGATGAGCGAAGCCATGCCAGGTGGGTGAGGGTGGCGTTGGGTACGCTCGTGTCGGAAACGAGGCAGCTCGAGCCGAATGAATCGGCGTCGCCATACAGAGATGGATGGAGTTGGAGTGATTGATAGAGCCTTTTGGGTCCCAGATTTGAGAGTTCGGCATGGTGCGTCGAGGCAGGCGCTGGACAACGTGACGAGTTCTGTGGTGGCAGTCGCGGTGGGCGTAGCAATTGCCCGACGAAACTGAGGCTATTTTAGGTAGTCGCAGATCGGCAGGTCGAGCCACAACCCTGGAGGCAAGCACGGTTAAGCCTGAGCCTGCCAGCCGGTTAGGAGTCTGAGGAGTCTGACATCACGCTCCCTCCCGCTGCATTCACATCATTCGCCTCGCTGTCCATATCACTCTACCTCCACTTCCATTTTCACGATTCACCAGCCGTTTGCGCCAAGTGCTACCCGCCGCCAAAGCCCGTCCACCATGCAGCCCAACCGCGTATAATCGCTTTCTCACGCTCGCGCCGCCTATCGCGACCGCCGCGACTCAACCCTCCACCCTATTCCCCTGCCTTGCTTCTGTCGCTGCCCTGGCGCTCGCACAGCTCCATGTGGCTGTTTGGGCGAAGACGCAGAAAGGCCGCTAAATTCAGAGACGGACCCACCGAGGTTACAGACAGGAAGCGGCCTGTCGCAGAGCAAGCCAGCACGACTCAGACGGCAAATGGACCGCGACGAGGGCCCAGCCAGCGACAGCGCCGGCGAAGGGGTAGTTCACGCTCTACCGCATCGGTACGCGACGTTGAAAAGATGCTTCCCGAGCCCGCTTTTGCCAAAGACTGGGTGGTCCAAACGAGCGCCGAAGACATCACCGCCCTGCCCAAGCAGCACCGCTTGGCTCACAGCCCGCACCTGCGCCCAATAACCCACGACCACGCCGGAATCCCCTACAACTTCCACGACCACTCCCATTCCAGCCTGCCGCCCTCAGCAAAGGACCGTGGTAAGCTGCAGCGACCCCAGTCAATGCGCAAGGATATGCCCGGAGACTCTTCCCTGACCCGCCGGAAGTCGAGCAAGAGGCGAAAAGAACATGACCACGTCCGCGAAGAGGAGATCCGCGCCATGTCATTACCAATGCCCCAGAAACGTCCAGCCGCCAGCTCGGGAGGCATGCTCCGCAGAGACAGCAAGAAGGTCAAGGGCGCCCTGAACCACCGCTTCGAGCGTCCCACGTCAAACGTATCGCTGCCCCTCGAAAACTCCGTACATTCATCCATGTCTGGCAATTCAGAGAACCGTGCCTTCCGCGTGAGCGCGCTCGACATGTTCTCTCCCCGCCCGACTATCCGCGTCTCCGTCGGCTCCAACCACTACGCCAGCGACCGCATGTCGCCCAACACCTACAGCGACAAATCCACACGCCGACCCATCAGCAGTACAGACGAGAAAGCGAGCCGAAGGACGAGCCGGATCGACGACCTCGCCGACGAACTCGACGCCGGAGCACTCCGCGATATTCTAGAACGAGACAAGAGGCGGAGAGAGAAGAAGGCCAAGGCCGACCAGGAGCGGTTGCGCAGGAGACTAGAGCGCCGTGCAGAGAAGCAAAATGCCATGGAAGTAAGAGGTACGCCCGCGACTCCCAGCAAGGACGGCACCGGCATGGTCGGTCTCGGCATCGAGCGAGAGGCTCCTATGCCCATGGAGGATGTCCGCCCATCTACGCCGCCTCAGCCGCAGCAACTGGAGATGCCCGTCACACCCCGTGCTGAGTACAGTCAATTGCCGACTCCGTTGGAAAGCCCTACAGAAGACCCCGTTGTCTCTGATGCCCGAGCTGTTCGTTATTCACGAGGCAGTGCTTCCGCACAAGTACACACACGCGGACCTTCCAACGCTTCAATCTTGCCAGAACTCATCTCGGAGAAGCTTGCACACGACACGCCTATAGATTCTATTGAGCACGCGAACGATCCTACCCGAAGCGGCTCGCTGCATCCCGTCGACACGGCCGATACCTTTGTCACGTCAAAACAAGGTTCCTCTACACGCCGGCGTAGCTCAGAGGGCAGACGTATGGGTGTATTTGCATCTCTTTTCCGAAGAGGCAAACGCAACTCGCAAGACCAGGCACGGCCCACACCATCAGAGATCTCATTTTCCAACACATCGCGAGAGTCCATGTCTCGCCAACCCCTCCCACCTCACCTGGTTGGAACCGCTCCTCCTACTCAACCAATTCAGATCAAGAGACCTTCCAGCGTACCCCGACGGACAATGTCCAAATTCAGGGAAGACCTACCGGAATTCCCCCTGTCACCTCCAGATTCACGGGTGCAGTCGCCAGAAGTCCCTTCCACAAGCGTCATCGCCGCTCGCCGTAGAAGCCAACATCTCTCAGACCTCCGTGTGGGGTCACTCCCCGGAGATCGCTCAGATTCTCCAGTCAGTCCAGGGGCGCCTATCAATGTCATGTCGCAATCACTCGCCTCTGTCGACTCTGAGGGGTCGTGGCTCTCTGGTAGACCACCCAAGCGATCATCGAACCGGTCGCAGATGCGCGCCAGTCTGACATCCTCAGCCCCGCAACGCAATGACGATTTCAGTGCGTCCTACGAGGAATTAGGCATGGCGGACGATGAATACTTCAAAAAGTTAACCCCGCTGCCAGACCAAAGAGGTCGATCTCCTTATGCAAGCGATGATCGGGGACGCAAGGCTAGCAGCACGCTCATGACGCTAGACGCTGCTGCTGAGTCGGATGAGGAGGTTGAACCTACACCTGCGCAGATGCCTTCTGGCCAGGAAGAAGAATTTGTCCAAGGAAGCGTCGTTCGCCAGCCCACCATCATCCATCGCCGACCCCGCGTTAAATCGACTGAAGGCCTCCTAAGCATGTTTCTCGATGATACTGAGGATCCATCATCCAAGGTTGCCGATATGGGGCAAGAGTCACCGGACCCGGACTCACCGACGTCCCCAACGTCGGATAGTGAGCCAGTCATGCTTCAGCGCGCTAGAAGCGTCGATCTCGGGAAGGGTCACGTTCGTCACCTCAGCGCTGGTTCCGCTAGGCTCCTGGACATTCAGAAGCGATCTAGTACACCAGTACAAGGCCGATCGCACGGGCTGTCCGGGCAAGAGTAACACTCCCATTTTCGATGATTGATTTGTTTCAGGAACACGCATGCATGCCACGCCGCGCCATTCATTTTGCTTTCCTTTGTATCCTGTCGCTCTTTACCATTTCCTTGCATGTCTCTTCCAACTACGACCACTCATTTGTATTTCCTTGCCTACCCTTTGCTTTTTCTGGCTTGGCTGCATGCGTCTCCTGAACCAATCGACCCTTGGATGGATGTGCTCGCTCGGATTACCTACCTGCATTCGGATCGTCTTCCAGACTGCATAGCGTGGCGTTGGTGTTTGTTTCAGAGTTATTTTTCGGCATGTTACCACAAGCTGCCTGTGGCGGCTTCTGTGATGCCCTCATTTCCGGTTGTGATTTTTTGGCGTGTTAGGAAACATCTGTAGTATATAGACGGGCTTGAGGCCTGAATTCGGGATTTGGATTGTCACATTGTATAACGTTTAGGGCAGATACCACGGGCACGGCGTCGAGAAGACGCTGCGTTCACCACTCTTTATGAAGAGACTTTAGTTTAAATCAGCTGTATCAGCTTTGTATCTTGTATTATCGGGCCTCGATGATGCTCTCCATCGTGTTGTGACGTAGCGTGTACGTCTTGTAGGCTGCTTGAAATGGCGGTGGTGCAAGGGAATTTTAACCTAGCGTGGCATCTCGCGCGACACAGAGATGACTGCTACGTCGAACACGATACCGTGAGCCGTGATTCTCTCGTATCCATTGCCGCATCTAACGTACGAGGCTGTTCAAAGGCAGGGGAAGCACATGCATGCCGCCGTCGCCTTGCCCAACGAAGCAGGAGGACCCTGGTGGGGCAAATCGGGCGGTCGGGCAAGCACGTCATCTATCATGGCAGCCCCTCTGCGCCGCGAGTGTACAGTAATCCGCGCTTTATCATCATAACGCCAGACCTAGGAACCCTTTAGAAACCCTAATCCCTCGTCCGTTCCATATACCCGCCGATATTTGAAATTGTAAGTACCAAGTCCCTATCTCCAGCTACTCTCCGCCCGCCATCACAGCGAATCTTCGATTTGCGCAGGGACTCGAACGGCTTTGCCGAAAAATAAGCGCATCAGAATTGTTATCGGCAACGGCGGCCAGTTCATTCCATCAGCCGAATTCTTTGAAATCGCCTTCCCCTGCTGTCTCATTACCCTTCTACATATACTATGTTTGCGCCGTCGTCCTTCCGAGCCACCAGAACACTGCTCACATCTGCGCGCCTGCGAACAGCTATCCACCCCACATCGACCGCAAACCTCTACCGACCACTCTTCACCCAAAAGTTCTTCTCCAACACCGCCAAAATGAGCGACGAAAAGCAGGGTGTACACAACCTCATGAAGTGAGTCATTCCCGTCGCATCTCATATGAAATACGCGACGTCATACGCCATCGGCATGCGCTGACGCGACGGCATCGTAGGACGAGCGACTTCGACGAGGCCATGGCTGTGAAGGACACCCTCATGGTTCTCGACTGCTTCGCGACATGGTGCGGCCCTTGTAAAGTGATCGCTCCCCAGGTCGTCAAGTAAGTATCCGCACTGCCCTGGCAGCTAGCCGCGACTAACCGCCTTGTAGGTTCTCCGAGAAGTACCCCAGCGCGCGCTTCTACAAGCTCGACGTCGACGAACTCTCCGAGGTTGCAGGAAAGCTCGGCATCCGCGCCATGCCCACCTTCATCCTTTTCAAGAACGGCGACAAGGTTGCCGAGGTCGTTGGCGCCAACCCCAAGGCCCTCGAGACCGCTATCCAGAACAACCTCGAGGCATAGAGCGCACAACCCAAGACGCCCCGCAAGCACCGACGATCGCGTCCAGCTCCTGACTAGACTCGGATATTGAATAGACGGATACTGTTTTGTTGAGGGTTTGAATCATGGGCAACAAGCGGGGAAGTAGCATCGTGATAGTAATTTCCAATATCAACTGCTACAAACATCTTGCGCTTGACCTTTGGAGACCTGAGGACCAAGTGGATTGATTCATAAACGTTCAGTCCACTCTCAAACTGCCCCCGCGCCTATTCTCCATGTATCGTGGTTCTGGAGATGATGCGCTACTCCTCTGACTACTCTAAACGTAACATCATGTCATTCTTCAGTGCTATTGGTAACACCCAGATCAGGCGTGGAGATACCGTCCAACTTTCCGGCTCGTACGCAGTAGTCAAACGCAGAATGGGATCGTGTAGCTGCATTGAGCAATATCGACGGTGTACAGAGAACATCTAACTCAGCCGCCAGGACCATCATCCGTGGCGCAATGCCAGTTCTAGTTCCGTCATTGAAGGGCAAAGGGACCGAAAGGCATTTTGGTGGTGCCGTTTGCATCGGCAATATGGATAGTGCGGTAGTAGAGCGTACTGGTGTTCTCTCAGATTTGCATGTTAGTATCTAGATTGTTGAGTTTGAGAGCCGTGATGAAGATTCCGAAAGTGCGTCGCGGTTGCTACTCGTACTCACAGAAAGTGCGGACGAAGGACACCTCAAATAATCGCATGCTGTAGCAGCGCTCAAGTTGGCAACGCTTGTGAAGGCGTAACAACTGTTCAGCCGCGGGCATTGCCGGCTGGGCAATGTGAACAGTAGCATTGTGAATGCGACAGTAGCCTTGATTCCGGGGAGTCTTCCTGGGTGAGTCGCGATTACCAAGAACGATCGGAAAATTGATATTCTTAACTGAACTGAGAGAGATGGAAGGTGGGGCTTGGGCCAGAGAAGAAGGCACGGCTGGAACGCTAGTGGGGGTGTGCATCGTGTTGCAATACCATCACCAGACTCTCTCACCATGTTCGCACTTCGTCATTGTATAGACCGATTACTTCTGTTTTGATTCCTTTCTTTCGCACCCAGACTTTGGCTGGCTCAGTATGCAAGCTAGGCTATTCGCAGAAACTGAATGTTTTGCCAGAACATCAGCGCCTGCCACAGCTACTTCCACCTTCGAGGCCACACGAGTTTTGTCCCAGCCCCAGCTTCTCAATCATAGAAACTGAGCGACACATATCACCAGTTTGCGCTTAGGTGCGCCAGAGAGGACCACTTGCGACAAGAAGAGCGTGTCTAGTACAACGTCCGTCTCCACCCGCCAACTTCTTAATTCTCTGGACGCCCAAACTTTCGTTCGTGGCGAAAAGGATTCAAGTTCTTCGCAAAACGCTTGACGCGATCGCGCTTCGAATCCCTACGCTGCACACCTGATACTCGCTGCAAACCACCTAGCGCCGGCTGGTACATGTCACTGCTGATAGTCGGCACACGTACAGGTGTACTGTGATGCTCTGACACTGCTGATTCGTGGTCAAGAGCTGATGCGTTTGAAGGTGTGATGATCCCGGACTGCGGGCGTTTGTGCTTCGATTTCTCTTCTGGTATACGTGTAGTTTTGGCGGCAGCAGCAGTTGTGGAGTGTCGTTTGGGGGCAGCTACTGGTTGCTGAGAGAGATCGGCCAGATGAGTATGGTTGGAACTTTCGGGAAGATATGAGTCTGGTTCAATTACTGGAAGATCTTGGTCTGAGTCGTACTCTTCAGCCGGCGGTGCAGGGAGTGGATGATCGGGTCGAAGGAAGTCTTCTGCCGTTGGCTGACGGACCAAGCCACTATTGTTACCATGTTTAGCGCTCTTGGGATGTTCGTTCACAGCGTGACCGTGCAAGGGGTATGGTGGTGATGGTGCAAAACCATGTTCTCTTCTTTTCCTATCCATGATTGGCCCGACGTACTCATTATGGTCGGGCATATCGATAGAGTGCTGTTCACTAGACTGCACGTCATCCATGAAGGTGTTGTACGAGTACGCCAGCGGTTGGTTTCTGCCAAAATTATTCTCCTCGGCAGCCCCTGGATGATATTGTGATCCAATATCATCTCTAGACGGATAATCCCACATGTGTTGACCTGCGTACGGAGTTGGCCGTGAGAGAGTAGAGGAGGGTGATGATAACTGCACTGGCCGTGACGCCGTGAACTGTACAGACGAAGAGCCTTCTAAAGGCTCTATCCGAGATGGTGTATTAGAACGTGATGAGGGGTACGGAGCCTTTGTTCCTGTGTCCATGCTTGATGTTTTCAATATCCCTAGTGCATGTCTTGCTCGGATGAACCTTCGCGGTTTTGTGGAACAGAAATGGTATTGAATTTCTGGTCACCTGTTTGTTGAGTTGAGGTTCAAGATCAGATGCGCGTGATAACGAGTTCTTAGTGTGGATCGAATACACTGTGTGGCAGTGCGGCACAGCGCAAACGCTATGAAAGCCTAGTTTAATCGTAGGGAGCTCAAGGAAGCGGCGCCGTCAATGACATGGCGGAATTCACAACCTTCGACTTCGTCAAATTCACTGCGTTGCAGTGCTTCAGACACCAGAATATGAATGTACTTGCCAGATCACTACGTGCATAATACCTGCAGATTCCGCATCTAACCATCAGTGACTTGACCGTCAACAATCAGCATATGCCTCATGTTACATACTGACATTCACATGTCGCCCACACTTTGATATGAGCTGCCGACTTGCAGGGCAGAGACGCTGCGAACTTCATCCTCCACAATCATACACAAGCTTACTTCCGCCCACAATGTTCTCACCACCCGGTCAAAACCCTGTAACTCCCAATCGCACTGCTCCGGCTCCTGTTACCAGCAGTCGGTGGGATAACGCTCGAGAATATAGGCGTAGGGTGCAACGAGCGCCTCAGATAGACCCTCGCTCTGATGTCTCGATCCCAGATGTAGAACAGCATGCTGAATTCTGGGTACGAAAGCTCGTTCTGGCCATGATCAATCTCGAAGACATCAAGGATCCTGAGAATTCAAGCGCAGCCAGGATGTTTCGACCAGAAGCGTACGACTCTCTACTGCTCGAGGCGACATGTCGCGAAATCTTCTCAGCTTTAATCGACCGGTGCAAGAGTGGCTTCCGAGGGCCAGCTCAGTTCAACAAAGCCCTGAAACCCCACCGTGGCCTCGAGGCTGATGCTGATGCGACGTGCGCAGAGCGTATGCAGAATGTAGTAAATGCACTGCTTTGGAATAAAAGAGTTGCGAAAGACGTGTTATTTGAAGACTGGAAGATTCGGCTGCTTGTAAACCATCCTTTGGCTTACGATAAGGAGAAGGATTCGCAGAAGGGCTCGAATGATCAGCGGAGAAAGAGACTGGAATCTGAAAGGGAGAAGCTGAGGCAAACTGAACAAGAGTTGCTTGCTTATCGCTCTAGTCAGGAACGATCATGATACAGTGGTGGAGGAGCGATGTGGCGGATAAGGCAGGACTATCGAATCAACTTCATATGAATCAACTTGATTGGCGAAGAGATATGCTTGATCAGTACAATCGTAAACTTCCTAAGCAATTATTGTTAGTGAAAGCGTACCACCGGGACCGTTCTTTAGTCATTAAGTCAGCAACGTGACCTAGGGTATTTGCCAGATATGCAAGGAATGTGAAGGTGGCCGTTGGGGATCTATCGCTCGCAATCAGCACTGATGATCGGTCTGCGAAGCGACGCTTCAGTAGCGCCTGAGAGATGAACGCTGCGCAGCGCTGGAGGTGGGTGCGGAAAGAGAGGGGGCGACAGCCAAAAGCTGCCTAGTCCAGGCGGGGCATGCTTGGCGCTTGAACAAGGACACCGCGACCAGTCCACACCTTTCTTTCAGGATGGTAGTAGTTATGCCGATGGTTTCCTTCACGCCTCCTTCCTTGCTTCTCAAGGCCTGATGCATGGCGACGCAGCCGTCCGAACGAGTCGGTCATTGACAGGCTACCTTCCGCTCAACCAGACCGCCGTGACGAAGGCTTCGTTACGCCCGAGAGCAACAGTAAGACATGATGGAAACATTCAACACTCCCGAGGTCACTTGGGCAACATCTATCGGAGCAGATCTTCAGGATAAGGGTTGCCACATTGCTTGATGAGGAAGGTCGCGATGTAGGGTTTGTCAAGATATTGTCAGATCTTGGACGTCCGACCGTCTGGGTTCACTACTAGGTGGCCAACAACCCCTTCATATCTCATTTTGCTTTTCATTGGGTGCTATCTGCTTGGCCTGGTATTGAAATGCCTGCCAAGATCAGGTCACAAACGTTCAAGAACGGCGCAGCCGTTAGCAACGCTCGGCGCCAACCGCTTATCCGAGATACCCAGAAATCCAAGAATGTAGGATGGAATTCGAGCGAGTACCGAGCGCCTTTTACAGACAGTTATCTCTGGGCGATCAGGGTACCGGGAATATTGTCTGGTGCCGAGGACGTTGTGAATGTTAATACAGTGCCACGACTTTGCTGAATGAGGCAGCTCGCAATCCGAAGGAAGATGCCATAGAGCTTTATATAACCCGGCGTGTCGGCCGAAGTGTTCGAGAAAATCACATTTTAACCTGCCGCCATGTCTACAGGGGCAAATCTCGAGATTGTTGACGCCGCATTGGCGAATGCACCTCGTCTTCACAACGACACACGGGGCAGTGCGAGCTTGGAGAAGCACGACAGGTTTGTGTCAACTTCAGAGAGTCTTGTTGGCCCCAATGGCGAGCAATACCCTACCGAAGAAGACTGGGGAAAGCTTCGTCGTGTGTACGGTAAAGTCAATTGGATGAGTACGCACATCTTTTCTACAGGGCCTTTATGTATCATGCGCTGACGTACCAACCCACTACTAGTCTACATCATCGGTGTTGTAGAGATGTGTGAGCGTTTTGCTTACTACGGAACGACCGCCGTCTTTGTCAACTTCATCCAGAGAGACCTCCCCACGTCAGGACCCTTCCCTGAAGCTGGCGCTGCCGGCGACGGTCAACCAGGAGCCCTTGGAATGGGCCAGCGTGCTAGCACAGGCCTTGTTCAATTTAACTCATTCTTCTCATACATCATGCCGCTAGTTGGTAAGCATAATATTTGTCCCCGAGCAGGAAATGTACTAATTCTTTTCGTCAGGCGGTTGGGTTGCTGACGAATACTGGGGCAAATTTAAGACCATTTACTTCGCCATTGCCGTTGCTACACTTGGCCATATCTTAATCATCATTGCCGCGATCCCTCAGGTCATGGGACCAAACCCTGAAGGAGCTCTTGCCTCGTTCATTCTGGGCCTGATTCTATTTGGCACCGGTGTGTAAGTGTCTCCGCACGGAACGAACTCAATTCATATGCTAACCACTTGCAGGGGCTTCTTCAAATGCTGCATCTCTCCGCTCATTGCGGAGCAATATGAGGCTAGTCATCCGCGGGCTTTTATTCGTACCGAGCCCAATGGTGAACGGGTTATAGTCGACCCAGGCATCACATACTCCCGAGTATACATGCGTTACTACCTTCTGATCAATGTCGGTGCGCTGGTTGGCCAAGTCTCTATGGGTAAGTAATATTCGATGAACCGTGCCATGCGGTAGCTGACGTTCATTACAGTATATGCCGAGAAATACGTCGGCTTCTGGCTCTCCTTCACATTACCAACTATCCTCTTTGCTCTTTGCCCACTTCTAATGGTCACCCTCAGCAAGCACTACGTCAAGAAACCCCCACAAGGTGACGTGCTGGTCAAGTCCATGAGAACATACGGGCTGGTTCTCAAGGGGCGCTTCTCGCTCAATCCCGTACGTACGTGGAGGAATCTCTCTGATCCGAACATTTGGGACGCTGCAAAACCAAGCAAAGTCGCCAACAAGCCAGTATGGATGACTTTCGATGACGCGTGGGTGGACGAAGTTCGACGTGGCATCAAGGCCTGTCAAGTATTCTTCTGGTTGCCTATCTTTTGGCTGCCTTATGGTCAAATGTGAGTATCATTGGCACCTTGGATCCACGTAAGACAAGCGCTGACCGTCTTCAAGGACCAGTAACCTGGTTTCACAGGCGTCCACCATGAAGCTCAATGGAGTACCAAATGATGTGGTACATAACCTGGTATGATTTTAACACCTCAATACACGATAGAAGAAGTCTAACGAGAATTGCTCATAGAACCCATTCACATTGCTGATTTGCATTCCGATATTCGACAAATTCATCTACCCGAGGCTGGCTCACATGGGCATCAACTTCACACCCTTGAAGAAGATACAAGCTGGTTTCGTCTGCGCTATGCTTTCCATGGTGGTTGCAGCAGTCATCCAACACTTCATCTACCAGAAATCGCCATGCGGGGAGTTTCCAACAGACTGCGATCAGCCCCCGGACCTCTCAGTGTGGACTCAAGTCCCTGCATACATTCTCATCGCATTCTCGGAGATCTTCGCCAGCATCACGGGACTTGAGTACGCGTTCTCCAAAGCACCGAAGAACATGCGGTCTTTGGTGACTGGCATGTTTTGGTTCACGCATGCTTTCTCGTCTGCCATCGCCCAGGCCTTTGTGCCGTTGGCTGGTGATCCATTGCTCGTGTGGCTGTACATGAGCATTGCCATCCTTACGTTCCTTGGCTGGGTCGGCTTTGCCTGGACTTTCCGAAGCTTGGACCGAGAGAATGACACACTTGACAAACTCCCGGAAGGTGGCTTCCAGTCTAACGCTGAGTACACCGCGGCGAAGACTGAGAACGTGGAAAGGGCTTGATCTCAAGAGCATCACTTACTGTTCGATGTTCAAGATCTCTGCTGGACTATTACATAGCTTGTGGAGCGGTAAAGGACAATGTTACACCCTCCGTGCAACTCTCTATGGCTCGATGTGAAGCTCAAAGCCAGGCCTGCAGCCTACATTAACATGCAAGCATGCAAAGTAGTTGACCTAACGTTAGTGTAGGCTCTAGACCTGTTCAGCTTTTTTCTGGTATGAAGTGGAAGCAGCGGCCATGACTGAGAACGATAAGGCAACATCCGATAACATTTGCTCCGCGGAGGCTACCGAGGTTTCCGACACCGTCACGACCGCTCACGCGTCTACCAAAAGTGAGCAGACCTTTGTGGCCATCGCAAGGCTCTATCGTCAAAAGATCAATGATTCCAACTTAAGATGGAAAAAAGGGTACTCACGAGCTGACGAAGTCATGCTCACCTTCTCGCGCGCACATCACGTAAAGCAGTAGCCGCCTTTATCGGTCGATTCTTGCAAAGCGTAGTCTATGCAAACACCAGTATTACAAAGCACAATCCCCCTTGATACAATCGTGCTTTGAAAGAAAAGCTGGCCGCATGAACAGTTATTCCCGATGACATACGTCAGGTCCGTCACCCTTTTAGGGAAAGCGCTGCCTCGGGGAGCATGGGCGACGCTAAATCCAAGGCTCTAGCCATGAACACAACAAAAAGTCTCCAGCGAAAACCCACTTTCGCATCTCCCGTCACAAGCATTCGAAGAGGCCCCAATTTTAAAAGCATAGCGTTTTGCTTATGTGTCGGAGGCCTTCCTGCCCTTTCCGATGATGGCTCTCGGGCGTCACGTCACGGAGACAAGGCAGCCCGTGGCGGTTTTCTCCAGCTCCTAAAAGGATGCGAAACGGTCTTCTGATCGGACCCTATAATCTTTTTTTTAGCCATCTTTTTGTTTTATCCTATTATGGCGTTCTTTTTACAGTACAGAGCTCTTCAGCGACATGTGAAGGAAGAATTACAACGCGTGACTGAAGTCTCAGACCCACTGACTGCTCGCACTGCACGCTCGCCCGACGAGGCATATGGGCTAGGGGATTCAGCGTTACCTAAAGAGCTGGAAAAGGGCGGACCGTTCACTCGGATTCCAGGCATCACGTTGAGAGAAGATGGTAACAACGAGCTGTATTACCAGGTTGATTGGAGCGGGCCCGATGACCAACATAACCCAAAGCAATTCTCAACCCTACACCGTATTGGTGCGACGTTACTCGTATGCCTTGTCGCTTTCGTTGCGACACTCGCGTCTTCCATCGACTCTGCAGTTCTTACCAGAGCGTCTGCCGATTTTGGGGTTTCGGAGGTGGCGGAGTCGTTGGCTACTGCACTCTTTTTGGTAGGCTTCGGCTTCGGGGCTCTTTTGCTGAGGTAAGTTGGACGAACGAATCGCATATAGACTATCAACTGACATCGTATCTTCACCTTTGTAGCCCGCTCTCGGAGCTCCTCGGACGATATCCAGTCTATCTTGGTTCGCTCCTTGTCTTCGCGTGTTGGACTCTGGGATCCGCTTTAGCCCCGAATTTTGGGGCCCAGATTGTCTTCAGATTCCTAGCTGGGTTTTCTGCTAGTACTCCTCTCACGGTTGCGGGCGGCTCTGTGGGGGACCTATGGAGTCCAGTGGAAAAGACATTCGCCTTTCCACTATTCGCGATACCCGCGTTCGGTGGACCAGTCTTGGGTGAGTCTTCATTTCCAGCCTGTTTCTTCGAACTCACTAATCATACATGAAACTAGGCCCAGTGATAGGTGCTTACATTGGCTACGAGCAAGATATCAGCTGGAGATGGACCGAGTGGATAACATTGATCTTGATCGGAGTAACCTTCACGCTGATATTGCTCTTCAAAAGAGAATCATTCGGACCGCGTCTTTTGCACTACAAAGCACATCATTTCCGGAATTTTACAGGGAACAAGCGTTTCCTCACTGCGACAGAAGCGTCGCATGGCTCTATCGGCGAACTGTTATCCAAATCTTTTCTCCGACCGTTTCTTCTCTGTACACAGCCAATCGTCGTGGCTTTCACTATTTACTTGATGATCGTCTACATCATACTGTTCACGTTCTTGGATGGGTATGTAAATCTTCAAGGCCACAGAACGCCTCAGATAGTGGATACAACTAACGTCTTCGCAGATACCCTTACATCTTTGCGGAAACTTTCGACATCAACGAGGGGCTATCCAATATCTGCTTCGTTGGTTTGTTCATCGGCATAGTTCTTTCCGCGCTTCTTGTTCCAGTGGCATACCGCAGAACCGTGCGACAACTCGAGAAGGATGGAGACGATGGATCTGGCAAAGCTATACACCGCGAGTCAAGATTGTTTTTTGCAATGATTGGAGCACCTACACTGCCTATTGGTCTCTTCTGGATGGGGTGGACTGACTACGTACGTATTCGCCATGCCTGTCTATATTCATGAGTCTAACCAGCTGTAGGCTTCGGTGTCGATCTGGTCGCCTCTAGCGGCGTCGTTGCTCGTTGGCTTCAGCAACATTTGCATCTTCATGTCCGCGTACATGTACATCATCGACAGCTACGAAGCATATGCAGCATCGGCCTTGACGTTTGTCGCGCTGGTCCGATATATTGCAGCTGGTGGGATGACTGTTGTTGGTATTCCAATGTACAGGAACTTGGGGACTCATTGGACTTTGACTCTGCTTGGTATCATCAGTGTCGTAGCACTGCCAATTCCCTACGTACTTTATCGCTTCGGGCCAAGCCTCCGAAAACGCAGCAAGTGGGCAGTACAATAAGGCTCATATGGTGCGCGAGATGATGATTCTTGTGTCAAATCTAGACGTGAGAGCACGCGCGGTCTTGAGCAAGAGCAGGGATTTGAATAAGCATGTTCTATTGCTCAGTCTCACAGAGGTTTTCGGGTAGACGTGATGGTTTAAATGACAAAAGGTCATGGCTCGATACAAAAAAGCTCGGATGAAGAGGCTTTACTGCTGGCATCGCGTTCCTCTGGCGGGAGGATGATCGACATTAGCCCGAATATACTGTTGTTTCAGACATACAAGTCTTCGTGATCAATGGGTGCACATGCCCTTCCAGGACCTGCGCATCGCACGCTCGGTACTATGACACGCTTCCAGAAGCGATACTAGTCCAATTCCAGAACAGACGCGTCGTGATCTCGCGACGCGACTGATGACGTATCTTCGATACAATACAGAGACAAGCTTATCACCAGCTGCTCGCAAAGCAAAGAAGGTGACAGCGTCGGGTAAAGCGACCACTGATCTTACAACCAGCTCGTGGAGGAAGCTGCAGAATCGTAGTTATTCCACCGGTGCGTCGAGTGAAATCTATTCCGTCGGTTTATACCACGCAGTATGAGGTGGAGGCTGGCCCACGCCCGTGCCATCGTTGCCGACATACTTGCAGAGAACGCAACAGTAACATGATGTTCTCCAGCAAAAGTCGCGTTGGAAGTCGTAGGCGCGTTGACTCGAGGAACAGGCCACTTTAGTTGGGTGCTCATATCGCTTCGAACACAATCTCCTGAACCCAGTCCTCACGATCCTCAGAGCCCAACGCGCGTGCAGTATCCTCCCGTGCGCGCAAAGTCTTCTCCAACATATCATCAGATAATTTACCGAGCCAAACTTTCGCTGCCGATCCCTACGACTTGCAGCAAGTATTCCGTTTCCCATATTTCAACGTTTTGATGTTGCAGGGTTCGGTACGAAGCGCTGTATACGGCGCAAGCGACGGTTCAAGACGTCTCCACAAAAGTCGGGGACAGGGGGCACACTTGTCAACATCCCTACAAACGAGAACGTGCCGCAATCATACCTATGAAAGTTGAAAAAGGGTCAGCGTACCTTCCCCATGCAGACATTGCAGCGTGGTGTGCACATCGGAGATTTTCTTCTGCCGTGGTTGAGCTTGGTGGGGGTCCACATGTAATTTTGTAGGAAGATGGGGGCGCCGACCAATCGTAGTGCCTCGTGTGGCGTGAAAGGGTTTGGACACGGCTGGTACAGATAGACGATAGGTGTTACAAATTGGTGAGGGTCCGACGATGCGATAACAGGCTTGCGCCTAGACTTGGGCAAATCCTCTGCATTTGCTCGATGCTGCTTTAAGCAGATATCGCATCTATCTGACAACGATGTTCTGGTATCGCGACTACGCGAGTGTTAGCTGTGACGCGGCGACATCATGATCGTTCAAGATCGCCAGAAACGGATACCACATGTGTTGTGATACTGTAGGTGAGAAACGGAAGCAAGAAATGAGCGCAGGTCTCTCCAGTCGGCATGTACGAACAAGGACTAATACCAAGCATTGCTAGTGTGAACCGAACACGGTGCGGTATCTAGTGCGGATACGACATCGTGGTGGTATTGTCCTTATAGCCAGTGTAGTCAAACGGCGCACGCTTATGTGTCGTGCTATACCCTCTCTCATCGCGTCGTGATCTCGTACTGTTTTACTTCTGCTCCTTCAACTTGTCTTCAATCTCCTCCAAATCCTCGGCACTGTCGATCTCGATGATGCGGTTGACCTCACTTGTGTTCCGCATGAGCTCTTTTGCGCCGGCGTACAGCATCTTCACCTCGCTGTTGCATGTGATGGGCAGGTAGTATAGCATGACGTATGGCACGGATAACCGTCCCGAGTCCTATCAAGTCTCAGCTTCCTTGCGTTGTGTATGATGCGTGTGGCGTACGAGGGTCAACGGGTAGCTCAAGAGCACAAATCGCGGTGCGTGGTCTGGGAGCTCATCGGCGAGACTCTGTACGTCGGTGTAGACCTCATCGTCCGACTGGCGTACTTCGAGCGTCTTCTTATCGATTTCGTCTGGCGCGCATAGGCGTCAGCGCCATTGTAGAGGGCAGGGCCGCGGCTGGCTGTGGCAGGAACGACTGCGGCAAAAGCAGACCTAGGGATACGAACAGATAACGGCCTGGGGGTCTTTGGCGCGCGAGGTGCCCAGGCGGAACTTGCGTAGCTTGGACTTGGTCTCTTCAGAGAAGGTGTATAGTCGTGCCTCGGAAGACTGGGCCGAAGTATTAGCGAACGACCCGGCATGACGCGCGTAGCAGCGAAGTGATGGCGGCACTTGCCATGATTTCGCACGATGCAGCAGACCTAGGTTGGCAACGGGCGTTTGAGGATGATCGGGGGTGGTGTAGGGCTGAGGAAGTCTGCCGGGCGGGATACGTTCGTTAGCGGGGTCCATGGGCGGGGGTTCCTGAGGTCGCGGATGGCGCTAGCTAATGCACTACCGTCAAGTCGATACACCCTCACCTTTCTAGAAGGCTTTTCTTTCTCATGCACCTAGCTACTCATACCCTCTTCCCCCTGAGTTACTCGTCTTGATCCATGTTCGGACGACTGAATCAGGTTGCCAGGCACTTGTCTCGTCCTATCCCCAACTTTGCTCATCGTTCTGCCGCCTCGTTCCGTCCATCGATAACGTCATCAGTCATGGCTTCGACACAACAGAAGAGTTTGATTCACACAGCGGGTTGTTTGATCATTGGCGATGAAGTCCTTGGAGGCAAGGTATGTATGTGGGAATCGATTGACAATACTGACAGCTGACGTGAAACATAGACAGTCGACACGAACTCGGTAGACTATGCCGCATCAACGGCGTGGTACCTCGACTAATGTCACACAGGCCTACTTTGCCAAGTTCTGCTTCTCACTGGGCATCAACCTGCGCCGCATCGAAGTCATTGCTGACGACGAAGGCGAGATCATCGAAGCCGTGCAACGCATGTCGAAGAATTACGACATGGTTGTGACGAGCGGCGGTATTGGTCCCACGTGAGTGCAGCGTATTCGCTACACTACTCAGCCGCTGAGCTAATGGGCGTCTAGTCACGACGACATCACGTACCAGTCGATAGCGAAGGCTTTCGGCTTGCCGTTGAAGTTACACGATGCAGCATTCCAGCGCATGAAGCGCCTGTCGAAGCCGCACAAGTCTCAGCCCGACTTTGACTGGAACGTTGAGTCTCCAGCGCTTAAAGCCAAGAAACGCATGGTGGAGCTGCCTATCGATGATTCTAAATCAGATGAAGATCAAGTGGTTTTTGTCAGCGAGTCGCTTTGGGTTCCCGTTAGCGTTGTGAACGGTAACATCCATATTTTGCCCGGGGTGCCTAGATTGTTTGAAGCGATGCTGGACGGGCTGAAGCCCCGCATCCTGCCTAGACTGACGGATCCGGAGGGCAAAGGCGTGCTGCGGATCCTCATCTCGACTCCGATGGCTGAGAGTGCCGTTGCTGGATATCTGACCGAGCTCGCAGCCAAGGCAGAGCCGAAGGGGGTCAAGGTGGGAAGCTACCCAAGGTGGGGAAAGGACCACAACACGGTAACGCTAGTCGGACGCGACCGCGAGTTCATGGAAAGTTTGGTGCCTGAGGTAGAAAAGGCGGTTCAGGGGAGGCGCGTAGCGGTTGAGGGCGAGGACGACGCTGACACGTCTGACAAGGACTCGTAGAGGGTGAGCCGAGGAAGTAGTGCCGCAGCCACAGTGTATATATTTGAGTGTCTAGACGCAGGGACTTTTGTCAAAATAGAATGCCTGTGAAGATGATGTTGGGACTAGACGACGGCTAGGGTGCTTCTCGAAGATTTGGCGAAGCAGCTGTGCCGCGTCCACGCTGGACCCTGGGAGAGGGCTAGGTGAGGATTCAGACAGAGTCGGTCACCGTGGTGCTCGGGGCGATGGTCGCGGATGGTGGCAGAGGGTACCCGCCGACCCCGCTTGGGAGGGTTCCGTGTGGGCGTAGCCTGAGGGTTCCTGGCATGGGCATCAGTGTGCTTCACGGCTGGCACCCGCATATTCGGGCAGTCACATGCACGGGAGACATGCAAACGCGAAAGCGACGCGGTGTGCGGCTAGACAGCCAACGTCTTTTGCGGCCGCCTCCCCCTTCGCATCATGTCGAACCATCCCTTGCGCACAGTAGTGGTTCGTGGGCAGCGTCCGTGCATGTGGGCGTCGGCGCTGGGATCGCATGGAAGCGTCGGAGGCGCGCCCATGCAGTGCGCTGCAGACATGTGCCGCCGCTTTAGGTGCCTTTGTTTTGGCGCGGCGTGAAGGGCAGCGGAAGGGCAGCGGACGTGGGCAGGCGTGCGCGCAGAGGCATGCAGCAGCAAATGGCAGCCCGGTGCAGGCAAACGCCCTGAGCCTGTCTCGCGCGTGCAGCACTCGCCTTGTGGTGTGGTGGAGCGGCGGCGGGCGTCCTTTTTGGTTGGCAGGGCTAGCAGGCTAGCGCTCTGGCCGCGCGCGCGCCCATGTCCTAGTCAGCGAAGTCAGCGTAGCGCAGCCCATGTTCCTTCAAAGCCCCAGACGGAGCTAGAGGGTCGTTTTTGCTACCGAGATCATCCTGCTCGTCTCTCCCGTCCTCCTCTACCGCGACGACTCTCCTGGCCATCTCCCTCGCTGCTGATAATCCGGCCACGACCTCACCACCACCGCCCAAGCCGCCCGATACGCCTGTCGCATCGCCACCACGCCCGCCGCCCGTGATCGCCGCCCCTACAGCCTCCTTCTCTTCTCTTCTGCTCTGCTCTGCTCTACTAGACCTATACCCTATACCCTAATTCCCATCGCCCGCGACCTGTAACCGTCCGGCACCTCCCTCACATTCACAATGGCATCAAAGGTAGGCGCCCAGCACCGCCCGCGCCGCACGCGCCCCTGCTAACCCGCGCCACTGCTAACCCGCGCCAGTTTCTCCGAGAGTACAAGCTGGTAGTCGTCGGCGGCGGTGGAGTCGGAAAGTCGTGTTTGACTATCCAGCTGATCCAGAGCCACTTCGTAGACGAGTACGACCCGACCATCGAAGGTGAGCTATTACGATCCGCCGCGTCATGCGCAAAAGCAAGCTAACAGCGCCAGACTCGTACCGCAAGCAGTGCGTCATCGACGACGAGGTTGCGCTGCTCGATGTGCTCGACACAGCCGGCCAGGAGGAGTACTCGGCCATGCGCGAGCAGTACATGCGCACAGGAGAGGGCTTCCTGCTCGTCTACTCGATAACCGACAGGCAGAGCTTCGAGGAGATCATGACATTCCAGCAACAGATCCTGAGAGTAAAGGACAAGGACTACTTCCCCATGATCGTCGTTGGCAACAAGTGCGATCTCGACGGCGAGAGGCAGGTGTCGACACAAGGTACGTTTGTATCCCATCCCTGACCACCTGCACGTGCTGACCCTTGCACAGAGGGCCAGACTTTGGCGCGCAACTTTGGCTGCAAATTCATCGAGACATCGGCCAAATCCCGCATCAACGTTGACAACGCCTTCTACGACATCGTACGCGAGATCCGCAGATACAACAAGGAAATGTCCTCCTACACAGGTGCCCCTGGCTCAAACGGAAATGGCCCCACAAAGCAGACATTCGACACCGATGACCAGGCCGAGAAGAAGGGCTGCTGTGGATGCACAGTCATGTAAGGAGATGGAAGCCATGATTCTTGTTGTGGAGAGATACCTACACCGCTGGGTTCGGTCGACCGCCCTGGCCATTGGCGGTGCTGCTTGGGCCAGCAGAAGAAAACACGCGATGCTACTGTTACGTACTGTCAGCTCACCTTCGCCTACGAAGGCCTGTCGTTCAAACACCTCTTCTTTTCGATACTGTCACTTAGGGTTCGCATTACGGGCTAACGGATTCACGTCTGCTGGATGCGCCTCCGAACACCCTACTTCTACTACTGGTATCGACTCCGTCTTTCTTATCTGGTGGCGCTCTTCGTGTTCGCGTTCATCTATCTAGACCGATTTCTTTATGGCATTTTGATCGGTACACTGTATTCCCTCCTGTCGGCACCATGCAGCACGCTTCGGGGAGTCAAAAGATTTCATTATTTTTTTGACAGCTTTTAGGGTCGTTTAACTTTACCTACCTTCTATGAACATAATTCATCTCTACTCGCATCACCACACAGCCTCGTCTTCTGCTCACAACACTTCCCGTTCGCTACAGCATAGCGGCAAAATACAACCCACATGCACGTCTTGACGTGCTGTCGCACCCCGCACGAACACCTTTGATCCAGATTGCCAGCTCACGTTGCATGGCGACTGCTGCTGGCGGTGCATTCACGTTCCTCGGCGACCAGCGGCGATGCAATCGCAGAGATCATCCGCTTGGAGCCACAAGCGCGTGGTGTTTCGACTCGCGAGCCTTGCCCGGGCGTCGCCATTGGACGTAGATTATCACAGAGATGGCGCTATCCCTGCACGGCCGTTTCAGGGCCTACACCCCGACTGAAAGAGGGGAAGTCGATCAGGAGAGAGGCAAGTGGGCATCGGCAATGCACACGCGTGTCTCAAAAGCGACGCGATAGTGACTGGATTAGGGCCGACTGACCCAGGAGCTTTTCTCCGGGCGAACACCAGAACTCGCAGATCGCCATGATTTCGTGAAACACTAGGTTGGGGCTGCTTCCCAGAACCCGATGCGCCGTTCCTGCCGCATCCGCAACACGTGTGGCACGTGCCCAGTACGTCAACTCAACCTTCACGTCCTGGAGATCGGTTCGCTTCACTTGACCACTTTGCGGTCCTTCTTGACAAATATTTTCTCTCCTGTCCAACTGCAATCAAGGCGCGGCCCGACAATGTGGATATTCAGCAATTATTTACACCCGCCGCTGTTTAGGCTATTCCCAAAGTGTCCCCAAACGGGAAGTACGCCCTGCCCGCATCGGCACGGATGATGACCTTGTTCGGCCTGTTCGCTGTACACCAGTTCGGCTGCAGCTTCACTCGCTGCTATATGCACCTAAGCGTTGCAACGCCGTTGCATGCGCCTTGTTGCGGGTGGAAAGCCACTCATGTGGCCACTTCATTATCCCTGTAGTACGCTGATCTTCGTAGCAAACACGCAACCCACGGCGTTCGCTATACATTCGGGAAAAGTGTTCGTTCGACGGATAGTGATCTATTGTCAAGACGAGCTGTGGAGTGCCTCGGGCCCTAGGTTCATACGTCTCTTTCCCCATCCGTGCGCAAACTGCATGGCGGATGATCGATATCGGGATGCCCACAATAGCTCGCTTATGCACAGGTTCCAATGAATGTCTCCTTTCGTAGTTCACACGGAGCTGGACCATGTAAGCAGAAATCAGGCTGGGCTCCATCTCATCAGAGCAGTTACGAGCTATGTCGCGTATCAATCACCATGCGTGTGCCAGAGATGAAGGGAATTGAGATCCTGTAAAGAAAAGCCCATAGTGACTCTACACCAATTGCATCAGGATAGCAAACTCTTGCTCGCACCCTGAAGTTCAGCATGATCAGACTCATGTAATTTGTATCGTCAGCGATTGGAGCTTCGGGTATATTACGAACCTCCCACAACACAGCCTGCTGTCAAAATGTATGCTATGGTATTTCCACCAACACGGCCTCACTGCAGCCGAATCTCAAAATAAGGCTGTCGGTCCACGCGCGCTAAACTATCGTTACCGGCCCGTACCTGCACACATGTTCCCATGTGGCAGCTCCCGCAGGCCGGCCCTGCAACCTTAGCTAATAATGCGACAGCATGACGCGCAGCTGATGCAACTGTAAAAGGTACGCCGAGGAGGTGAGCGTCTTACATACATATATCGCACAGATCGGCACTCAGCGGAGGGATCTAGACCCTGACGTTAGCGGATTGACAGGCCTAGTGCGGGAACCACATTGAACGTCCCGTACATCACAACTTCCCCGCCATGAACGCGATGAAAGAGCTTGAAAAGGTCGACGCAGTCGGTCTACTAAGTCTACAGCCGGAATGCACTTGATATACATCTTGACAATGCACCACATCAACATCCATCCGTGGTGCAGCGTGACTCGGACCCCCCAGCGCTACTACCAAGTGCTTTGTCTTCATCGTCGATTCCACACCAGTCGACACCCCAGCTTCGGACCTGATTGGAACGGCATCATGTAGAGCCGTCGCTTCACGACCCAAACTCACGATCCTCGATCTCACATTTTGGTATCGAGATCCAAAGTCCCTGGTTTATTGCTGCTTCTGGAAATTGCCGCTCCAGAGCGTGGATTGCAGGTCAAAACGCGGTGCTGAACGCCAGCCAATAGACAGAGACTTGCGACGCGGTGGTAAGATGCGTACCAAAAAGTACGATGCTGACGGTGCGTGGTTGAAGTGCGTTACGCCTTAGCTCGACCTGTCTGTGCTGGCGGGTTGCGGAGGAGTCGTGTTCGAGTTCTTTGGGTATGACGTCTTTGGCTCCTTCCTCTTCTATATTGCACAAACTCACCCCACACTTCTACCTTTTCAACGCATAGCTGCAGCGTCGCATATCTGTATAAGTGATGAGTAATTCCACACATTCTCTCAAACTGGACATGCTTTTACACTGGCACAAGCCGCTTTCGACTCGTGTCCATCTTGCATGCTCGGGAACTTCCGTCCGCATACGCCATTGACCTCACCATCTACGACATCCGGGGACACGATAGCTCTTTTGTAACTCTAGCACCAAAAAAGAAACATTGCCATCGTTGGCACAGGAATCATCATCAGCCCGTTCCCTGTCCTCGGAAACGATCGACGCATATGCTGATTTTCTCATTGTTTCGTACGGCGCGGCCCGTCGGTACTACCACTACGATGGAGAGGGGGAACCGCATTGTCATTCCGATCATCTCGTTAGCGAACCTGAAGATCGCAATTGCGCGCGATAAGAGCTCGAGGCGAGATAGCGATGGACATGAGATTCCGTGAGCGTAGATCGCAGAAGGGCCGAAATGTGCTTATGCGGTTTGTCTGAGTCTGAGAATGAATGATAGCTTACAAGCCCAGACTGCAGTAGCCAATCTATCACTGACCTGTAGCTTGGTGATACTAAGATGGTCTCGTTCCATCACACCGATGAGGCCACATCCTAGAGCTGCTCAGTCTAAAATTGCTTGAAGTTCGAATGTGAGCCCTATGTAGCACTGACCTCATGTGTACGCACAAAGCTTCACAGTGACCTACTGCTACGTGAATGCGAAAGCAGCGCATTTAAGCTTGACGTGGACTTGCTGAGCGTCTGGTTCAGGATATTTCACCTTGGCAAAATCCAGCTTGCGCTGCCGAGGAGCGGCTGCCCGGGCAGTCAAAGTGATGTTGTTGGGAGTGATTCTTCTACTTTGCTTCGTATGAAGCAGATGAACGGCACGATCACGTCGAACTTGACAGAGCTTTCGTCTGAGAAGGAGGTGATGAACCGCATCATCAGCATGCAGTCTAGTAATTTCTGGAGCGCGTTGCACGAGCACGACTGGGTTGGTGATAGTCGTCTTGGAACAGATAGCAAGAACGACATTATCGTCGAGGCACATAGGCAGGATAAGGTCTTGATGCTGTTAATAATTGCCAGTTTGCGGGACGGCAATTGTTACTAGAAGAGGTAGTGTGTATGACTAAGCTACGATGCAGAGCCCGGTGTCTTGATGATTGTGGTATTCGTGAAACTGTCGTGAAAAAATAGAGTATTCCTCCACCGCCAGACTAACGCCTTGTACCCATGACTAGACGACAGTGATATTGAAAAGTCAGGTCTCATACGTCGTTAGACGCTCTCTAATCCATTAGACCTTGTGCATACAAAAAAAGTGTGTATGCCATCACACGAACGAGACCGCTTTTGGCGCAGATGCTTTTCGTGAAACCTCAGTGCTCAGCTCTGCTGCTGCATTTCGAATGACAACTGCCAAACACCTCAATCGTTCTCCAACTCCTCTAACTCCTTCTGTCTCCTCTCTAGTTCTTGTCTCATAGCCTCCGCTTCTTTCTTCAGTCTTTCCCTTCTAGCTGCCTTCTCTTCTTGCGAGACTCCAGGATTAGGTGAAGAGCCTGCGCTCGGGCGTAGTGGCACAGATAACGAAGGGTCGATATTGGCGTTCACATCGGCTTGAGACGGATTCAATATCGACGAGATGGCGTTCGGTCGATGAGGCATGGGGTTGGCGGTCTCTTCTGGGTCCATGGTAGCACTTCGACTGCGCTTGCGGGGTGATGGTGCGTTGGGTTGTGTATTCGGTATAAGAGTAGCCGGATTTGAGGTTACAGAAGCGTTGCCGTAATAGTGGGTGAAATCAACGGCAATTGGTCCTCTAGGTTCGGGTGTATAGTCTTCTCGAGATTCTAGCGCCGTCGACGGGTCTGGGGAAACGGAATGCTCGAATGCTGGGGTTTGGGACGGACGCTGCGGTGGGGAGTAGTCGGCAACAGAAGGCGCTGCTTGGGAGCCTGTGTCACCAGCTGGTACGACCCGTTTCCGGCGTTTGATCTCCTGCTTCTTCATTGCGACAGGGCGATGTGTTCCATGCAGCTTGTAGTAGAGTCCTGCGGATTGGAGTTAGTTATCGCCGATGGTTCCATTCGTCAGCACCTTGACAGATGTAGACTTACCACAGGCGTTGCATATTATGTGACCAGCGTCATCCCGTCTCCAAAGTGGTGTGATGGTAGTTGCGCAGTTTTGACATGCGGGAATAGCACTTGTAGAAGCTGCTGCTGCCGCTGCACTGGATGCAGCGTCTACTCCGTTTGATCCGTCACTTGATGCAGCATTCGCCTGGGCCAATGCAAATTTAGCAGTTTTGGACACGCGGTTATTGAACGCTGGGCAGCCACTGCAGCCTTGTTGACCGCCAGTGCCATTACATCGGCCTCCACCCGGACATGTACCGGCTGTCATCTGGTCTGCAGCAACGTAGGTCGCGACTCGGGGCGAAGCCGCAAGGGACCCCGGTGACGTTCGGTTGCCGTCACAAGGGCCCGGAGTTGGACTTTGCTGCACGGGCATAATCGGCTGAGTCTGAGTGTTGCGTTTGAGATTCACTGGACGTGATTGATTCCGCGCTTTCATGTACAAGCCACATGCGTTGCACACAGTTTCTCCAGCTGGTGATCGGCGCCAAAGCGGCGTTTGTGTTGTCTTGCAGTTACTTCGGTCCGTTAGCGTCTTCTCTGCAGATCTGGTTTCAACTGTAATCGGGCAACTGTTGACTGGTGGCAAGCACGCAGCAAAATTTCAGACAACGTACCTACAGACTTGTCCGGCAACAGGCGCGTTGGATGCGTCATAGCTCATGTTGGGCAGTTGTAGAGATGTCGAGTCTGCCGGGTTCGCCGGTTGCTCTGAGATGGGCACCGCATCCTCGAGTGAATGATAAATCTCATGTCTTTGGTCTTCCTGGCTGTGAATCTGCTGCTGTTCCTGTGACGGAGTCTCTGTCCTCGGTCTGTGGTGCTCGTGGGCCTGGTTAAGTAATCGTAGACTCTCGGCCATCTCTAGCTCGTCCTTGCTCGTTTCTCGCGATAGATGATGTGGATGTGTCGGAGTTGGAGCCAAAGAGGTGCCCCCGCTCCCTGGAGGATGTGCCATAAGGCCAGTCTTCGGTGACCTTGGGTGTGCGTGTAAGAAGAGTGGGCTTACGGCCGTGGTGACACACTGTTGCCTAGATTTCGTGAATCGGTTCCTACAGCCCGGGAGTTGGAGCTGCTCGATCCAAATAAGTGTTCGGACTTTGCTATCGGCTAGATCTGATATCCGATCAGGGTGAAGGTCAATCTGGAGCAGGCGCTAACGTGACTTGGTGTGATATGCGGGCCTTCGGGCCTTTGTAGACACCTGGGCAACCTTTAGGAGGTGTGGCACACGGATGGCTGGCAAACAACTATAAGAATGATGGGTCTAGCAAGGGATGATATCAGGTGCGCTCGGGATCCCCGTCGTCATAATTCTGCGCAAGTTGCCTACTGGCCTGGCGGTGCTGGTGCGGTACAAGCTGTAATTCTTAGGCGGTGAATGGGCGGCGGTGGCCAATCAAGACTTTGCTATTCTAAGCCGAGGATTAGCGCGACAACCCTGAGAGCACGTCCACGGCGGCCGTAGCCATAAGACAAGCTCAGGAACGGCGAAAGAGCATTCGTCTCGCGCGTCGCACCTGCATATTTCTGGATGCAGAGCCAACCAACCCTCAGGTACATGCATTCAAGATGCAAGTCGGGAGTCGTTATCTCCGATACATGGGCTCGGCGGCAAGAAAAAGGAAAAATCGGCTCTATCAGTCTTGGACTCCACTTGAGCCTCGCCATAGACCAGCTGTCGGCGGATCAGATCCGTCTCGCCTACCACTAGCGATTTGTAATGGTTGCTCTCCGCACGCCACTCACGCAGCCTTGCACCAATCGAAGGGGGGCGAAACAACTCGTCCAGAATGGCGTTATCGTTGTTGTAACTGTACAAACTACAACATATTCGATCTGTAGGCCTATCATGGAATGCAACGAGCCCCGTCATGATACACTAGTAGAAATGCAAGCCTTAGTAGCCTCTTCGCTTCATGCACTGCGGACACTAGACAGACAAGCGAACACGTGTGACGACTACAGCCTCGTTTAGATCAGACAACCTATCATACACCGACTGAAAAGCTCCTCCCCAACCCATGTAACCAAAACCTGGGTATGATCGAGCCAACCTTGAAAATCCAACACAATGCACAGAGCCAACCCTTTCCGTCAGGGTCCGCAGACCAATTCTACGCCAGACATGTCCATAACATGTAATACTTGGTTTAATACATGATAAGCGCGCGACGAGGTTTCTACCGAGCCTAGACAGGGCGAGCGATCTACGAATGAGGACTCTTCGACCGCCGTCCTCCTGTCCAAGAGCTGCGGACTTAGACTTGCTCAGCGCCCCAACCAGCGTCAGCATCGCTGCAATATCGTCAGTAACATGAAAGACTCGTTTTCAAAGTGTATTGGAGTCGTACCGCATGTTCGCTGGCGGCTCAATGGAAGGAATGAACTCCAGAGCGGCGTAGCCCACACCGATTATGCCGACGATAGTGCCTGGCACAATGCGGAACCAGCGCTCACCGACAATGACGGAGCCGATGAAGATGTAGAAGATGCCGCGGCCGAGGAAAGAGAACATGAAGGAGGCATAGCGTGCCACTTGCTGGGGAATCTGAAACTCGAGGAGGGCAGTTCCTGTTGCTTGTCAGCGGCATGTGGCAGCGAGAGGACGCTCGATCTTACCGAGACCGAATATGATCAGGTATACACCGAGGATGATGTGAGAGCTGCGCAGACTGTCAGCGCTTTCCTAGGCCATTTGATGTGGTTGTGTGCTTCGCTCGCGATCTTCGGGTGGCATGACTGGTGGTGCAATCCCAATCCATACGATGCTTGTTCGTCGTCACGGATGCGCACATTCGCGTGTATGGTATTCAAGCCCAGCGCAGGCCCAGACGGACATGGACCAAGCTAGCGAGTGTCCTTCGACTGACAGCTTGCGCTCTTCTCCGCATCCACACGCGCCTGCCATTATGTGCTCGCCAGATAAAGTACGCCATCCGAAGGTTGTACGACGGGGAGAGGCGATGCGACGGGATTGGATTGCCGATGGAGGCGCCGGGTACACTCACAAGTCGTTGAAGGGGAACAACTTCGCGATACCACCGAGGACCACGAATACGGCAACGGCGAAATTCACCATGCGACTACAGGCCCAGTTAGCTATGATCCTCGACACTCCCAAGTCCCAATGGCTCTGCGGAAAGCTGCTGCCTAGCTTCGGGACAGCTTCGCACAGCTCGAGCTCTACTCACAAGATGTCTGAGAAATCCATGGCGGACGATTGACCGGCGAGGTGTGGGAACCGCACTTTGACGACTGGGCGCAACGGATTGGGGCGGAGGCGGATGGGACGAGATGGAAGATGCAGCTGGTTGTGATAGAGCTCACGGGTACGGTTGGTGCTGCGCAATGTCGGCTTGCGACGAGACGTTGCAAGGGAACCACAGCCAAGCTCCCGCGCTAAACGTCATACCCGCTCTCATTGGCCGACGCGCGACCAAGGGGTTCTTCCAGGTTCAACACTGCTTGTCTTTGTCTCTCCAACATCGTGCTGTTGGGTAGTCTCGTTGCCTACACATACGTATATTTCTTGCACATCTCTTAGTGTCTATGATAGAGACACATTCAACTCCAGAACAGAGGACCCTGAGCAGTGACATTGCATGTATAGAGAAGCTGCGGTCTGCTGGTTGGGCCCGAAATCCCCTCTTTATGACCGACAGTTTCTACCTGCTTGCACGCTGGACAGGACATGTTCGTGTTTCTAGGTTTTCCCACGGGTATCCGACTGCGCTCGCCCATTCTGGTGCAGCTTCACCATACACTCACCCACTCAGGTCATAAACATCACAAATGGGTTATCCCTTCACATACGACCATAGGACATTGAGAATTAGGCTTCCCGTCCGCTCAGCCATATACAAGCAGTGTACCGGCGAATTAGTAGTTAGGTGGGTGACCACTAGCGAATCCTCGCTGTTGTATGTTTTTGCTCGTGGGTCTGTCACGAACTCGGTTCGAGCAGGAGCATGATCACCTTCTTTTTGCCTTTTTTTTTGTACTTCATGTTGGGTGACTATCAAGAAATGCGTAGCAAGTGAGGAAACACAGAATGCGAGTGTCTGCGAGGTGCACCTAACTCCCAATGGTCTCTCTAGTCTTTACCGTCTTTCGTGTCTTGAATATCTCAGTCTAATGCATACAATACTCGCAGCGTCTCTATCCGTATGCCACCAACAATTCCCGGGAGGGGTTTAGTTTGCGACAACAATCGAGTACATTGGCAATCCATCAACGGCCATATAGGAGTACACCGCCTCACGATCACACTGTTTGCGAAGTTTCGTCGCTATCGCATTAGTAGAGTTCATCTGCTCTACAGCCTTCACGATTACCAGGACTCGCCAGCATCCTGAACCTACTGCATTTATTGGTTTGCTATAAAAAGAAGGGAATGTCGACATACCGCCTGCATTAGCATATCCGTGAGCCTGGCTCAAGACAGCAGTGTTCCATGAAAGTTTCGATCCCTTTTCGCCATGGGATCGAGTTGTTCAATGGCAATCGCGCCCAGCCGCCCCCCGTGCTGGACCATTGTTGGAAGCAGGCTAAGCACAAGCCTACCTAACGACGGGCCCTCACACTCGGCTCCACGTGTACGGGACGTGAGGCATCGGGTACGCCTGCATTGCGTCAAAGTACTAACTCGGCCAGACCCTTGATACAGTTTGAGGCTCCTCGGAGGACAGTTGGGCTCGTCCGCGCCCAGCAGAACTAACTCTCAGTCTACAGTCTAGTTTATACGCCACAAGATTACGTGCAATGTTAGCATACAACGAGCGGCCTCTTCGACTGGGAACCCATTCTTCCAAAACGTCGTATAGATCCGGTAGGCTAAAGTGGATCGTTTGGCCGCATACTTCACGCGATTCATGCGTACCTGACAGGTCGTCCCTAGTTTGGACGAATTCATGGAAATGTGGTAATGTACTGGGGCGGAAGACTCCATGAACATGCTACGAGCGGGTGTCTGACGGCTACTAAAGCAGCCGTAGTGCCGTTCCTGCATGGACAACGATGCGGTCTGATCTGACGATGGTGTACATTTGATGGGGGTAAGAGCAATCGAGTCGGTGGCTCCGAAGTCGAATTGCTCCACACACTCGTGGACATAATCAATGTAACAATGAGAGCTCCTTCAACATGCGTTTCCTCCGCTTTGGATTCGATGTCGTAATCTTCTTCTTATGGTCGCCCTCCAATGATCAAAGTATCTGGCAAGCCTCGGCATGAGCAACCGCATTGGGGCTGTTGATCGCGTATAGAGTTTCTTTGCCACATTTCGTCTCGCTTCATACAAGATCCCTACTAGAGCCGTTTCGCGATTGGACAGATGTTGAACGGGTACCGATATAGAGTAGCTGTGGTGGAAGCGCGAGGCGTTGACGTGAGCGGACTCCCCAACCATGTAGCGCGCTAGTGAAGCGGCAGGAACCACCGTTCGGGGCTTACTCCGCGCGGAGACGGCCACCACAAGAACGCGCCACCCAAATCAGCATAACCCGGGTCACACCACATGCGGAGAGCACGTTTCGGAAGGACTGAGACGGTTACTACGGATATCAAATGGAGGGCGATGACACCTTGAAGCGGTTAGAAGCACGCGAGACTTCTACCTCACCATCTCGATCTGGCTGTTCTAGGGTGGAAATAGAAACGAATTGCGCATGATCGCATAAACTGCGCGACATCGTTAGTTCACCTCCCGACATCCCCTTGGGCCTTAGCACTGCCTCGGCTGGTCTGTGACGTTTGGACTGGACCGTCGAAGTTTAACAAGCCAGCTCCATGTAGGGTACCGGCCTAGCCCATGAGTCCAAATTCCTTGGGCGCAGGTGTTAGCGACTTCAGCACAACATTCTTCGATGCGTTCAGTATGCTATACCGCACACATGCAGCTACAAGCCTACTCTTTTCAGCAAACGTTTGGAATGCGTTGCGCAGGTGGCTGTCCAGCTGAACACGGAACCGTTGGACGACGTTGAGGGGTGCGGCTCCTCTGGTTGGGAGACTCAAGGGTACCGCACATTTAAACTTTGTTAGCACGCAACGCTGCAGGAAGCCACGAGGCGGATCGGATCAGCCATACCAAAGCCTTGTAGCATATATACAAATCGCGGCCTTGCAAGCGCGAAGGCCCCTTTGCTGGAACGTTGATTCCTTCTTTGTTCCCACCTCTTGCCAGACAACTTCGACTTGGATACTGTGTGTCGCCGGACGAGACGAGACATGAGATGGCCGCTGTACCTACTACTGGTCCTCGCGGCATGGGCCTCGATTGGGGTGGCACAGGACGCCGCCGCGCTCAAGGCCATCGGCTCGCTTCCAAGCTGCGCGGTATGTAACAGCCAACATGGGTCAAATGATATGTTGCTAATGGTTGTAGCAATTGTGCCTAGCGACAGCTGTAGTTGATTCACCCTGCCAACTTTCGGATAAGCAATGCGTATGTGCTAACGCTGAGCTCCAAAATGCAGCGGAAAAATGCGTAATTTCAACGTGTACAGTCAAGGAGAGTTTGAGTAAGTCCAATTCGCCGCCATGCACTGAACACTTGCTTACAACACTCCCAGCCACCAAGAACGTAACTTCAGCTCTCTGCGACGTGCCTGTTCGCTCAGAAATTACCCATTTACGCGTGGCAAACATCGTATTGGCCGTAGTGACAGGCTCCTGCATCATCTTACGCTTTAGTTACCACATGTTTTTCCACGTCAATGGGCTTAATTGGGACGACTTCCTCGTGCTAGCTACGGTGGTTCTAGCCGTACCATCTGTCGTTATTGTCGACAGGTGTATGCTTCCGAATGGCATCGGTATCGACATTTGGAACGTCCCATTCGACCACATCGACAACTTTATACGATGGCTATACGTCGTCACTCTACTATACCTCCTCCAGGCTGCCTTGGTCAAGATTACGCTCCTTTCCTTCTTCCTACGGATATTCCTCAGACGGCGAACAGTACAGCTTTTGTGGGGAACTATTATCTTTATTGGATTATGGACCTTCTCCATTTTCATTCCCGCCGCGATGCCATGTCTACCGGTACGTCAAGATCACTCACGAGGTGTACGGTACACCAGCTAACTTCGTCCTTGGCAATGTAGGTTAGTGATTTCTGGACGGGATGGGACATGGAAAGACCAACAAAATGTCTCAACATGGATGCGGTAGTATGGATGCATGCCATTATAGGCATTGTGTTGGACCTCTGGATGATAGCTATTCCTCTATACGAGGTCTATCATCTCCAGATGACATGGGTGAAGAAGTTCGGCGTGGCATTGATGTTCTCTCTTGGTACCTTGTCAGTGCCCTTGCAGCCCACGTTACATCACCTAGCCCCAAGCTTACATTTCCGCAGTGTCACAGTAGTCTCCATCCTCCGCCTGAAATCGCTCTTTTTCTTCGACGGCGACAACAACTATACATGGAAGCAAGCGAAAGTCGTCCTGTGGTCCATGTACGAGCTCCACGTCGGAGTAATATGCGCCTGCATCCCGACTCTCCGCCTGATCTTCATCCGCGCAATCCCTTCAGTCATCAGCTCGATACAAGGAAGCACCCAGCGAAGCAGCGCGAACGGAAACGGCAGTAGAAGAAGTCGTGGCACAACTCAGAATCTAGACACGTTGAGAAGTGACAGAGGTGGGAAAGAAGGCCTGGCCGTTGAACCCAACACGATTACATACACCAGGACCTTTGCAGTCCGGCACGAGGAAAACGACGAGGAGGTCGAACTTGTCCACATGGAGGATTTAAGTGAAAAGACGTCGAGAGAACGAGGTGGTAGCTATGCTAGTGAGCTGAGCTTATAGCTACATCTTAATGAGACGTCATAGTTTGGGTCCACTAGCCATCAGCAAGTCCATACCCGACACTCCAGTTGTGACCACACTCAACTTGTAAACCTGGGTAAGATATCAGTGGCGCATTCTATTTGAACTAACCCAACACACGTCCCAGAGATGTCCGCAGTACTCCGCATTATCAGCACATCGATCACATCGAATCCAACGCCAAACCCGCAGGCCAACTTTCGTCTCTAGTCCTTTGCCCATAGAGGTGTTCAACGAATCGCTTCGAGGCCATGAAACCGTTCTTCTTCGCAAACCGCCGAGCCCGCTCGTACTGACTTTTGGGAGGCTCTCCAAACTGCGCATCGAGGTTGACGTTCCACTGCATCAAAAGCGACATCGTGTCGACATGACCCCACTCTGCTGCTGCCTCGAAAGCAGTTCGGCCGTAACCTTTGGCCGGTGGGTAGTTTGGATCGGCCCCGTGCTCGAGGAGAAACGCTGCGATGCCGCAGAATCCGTTCATGGAAGCCAGTTGCAACGCGGTACCGCCCGAGTAAACTAGGTTTGTATCGATGATGGCACCCTGATCGACGAGATACTCAACGATGTCGAAGCTCCCAGTCTCGGCGGCTCTTTGCAAAGGTGTGCGGGTGATACCCATATTGCGTGTGTACTGCAGCTCTGCTCCGTGTTCTACCAAGATCTTCACCAGGGGAAGACTCTGTACGTTGATAGCGGCCAGTAATGGAGTTACGCGTCGTATGTGACTCTTGATGTGCTTCAACATCTTCAAGCCATCGAAGGATACGTATGCGTTTGGACTAGCACCAAGCTTTAATAGTACCTGGACTATTTCCGAATCTTTCGCAATGATTGCTTCGCCAAGAGGACTGACCGCAGGTTCCTTTACCACGAACTCTTCGTTGAATGGCTCGATCTCATCAACGTTTACAACACTACACAGAACGTCGATCTGATCGATGTCGCGGTAAAGAATTGCTTGGCGAAGTGCCGCGACACCATAGCTTCGTTTGACTGAAGACTTCTCCGCCTTTGCAGCGTCTAGAAGAAAACGCACAGTGGCGATATTTGCCCTTGACTTGATTGCCTGTAATAATGCCATTGAATCAACAACTGAGACATCATTCGCCGCAAGGAATTTCATCCAACCTATGCGGTTTCCCTGAGCCGCGACGGCGAGAAGAGAGGGCAATATATAGTCATCGTCAAGATATTGCGTGCCTATACCCCCAGGAAGAGAGCAGTGCAACCTCGAGCGTTTTTCGATCGAAATACCATCGTCAGTTTGTACGAAAAACTCGTCGGGGTCCATGCCGACTCGTAGCAGCCATTGACATAATTCGTAGTCGTTCGTTGCCATGCAATGGTAAAAAATAGCTCGGAAACCCAGCTGAAGATCAGCTTGCTGCAATACAACTTGTCTTCCTGTTCCGAAATTGATGATAGGAAGCCCTAAGCCGTGGAAAAACATCGTCTCCAAGGGTTCGAAATTCTCATGTCCGCTCGCAGCTTCCAATGCATCTTTCCAAATCGGGTTCCTTCCTAGAAGGGTACTGACTGCCATGATCTGACTATGACTCAGCATGATTGTGAGACCATCCACCCTCCAGTGGGACATATTCTCAATGATGTTGATAGCTGTAGTAGAGTCGCGGTGACTGATTGCGAGTTCGACCAGGCGTTTTCCAAACTCATGTTCCTTGTAACCCAAGCTCAAAAGGGTATACAGGCGAAATGCAAGTCTTAGATCTTTCTTTTCAATTGCATGTTGAAGCTGTGACTTTTGCTCGTCGATTGTATCAGCCTTGCCCGAGTTTGCGATAGACCCTTTTGCTATCATCAAAGACGCTGACAGATTCCAGTCTGTGTTGTCGAACGCGTCCAGAATGGATCTGTCCATGAAGCCATGCGCGTTGGGATCGCAAACGTAAGCGTCGCCGTCGTCAAGGTGATATCCCAGAAAACTGAATGCTTTCAGGATCATCTCTACGGCTCTTTCATGTTGCGGATGGAGAGCGACATAAAGTGTGCTAAACATTGCTGTCTTGAATCTTGGGTCAGTCGTTGGCAGATGGTGCTCCTTGTCGTAAAGAACAAATTGCAAAACGTCTATAGCCAAGGATATTCGGGCTTCCGGTAGCTCCCCTCCATGTTTGTAGTCGGCGAAATAGCGTTCCAGTAGGCCTGCTTCCAGCCATGCGATAATACTTGCCGTTGAAGCTTTCACGAGCTGCTTAAGGGATGTCACGGAAACCCGAGCAGCATAAGCAGTCACGAAGCATTTCTGATGAGGTCTGGCCCCAGCGCGAAGAGCGATACACATCAGCTCTGTCCTTTCTGATTCGCAGGATTTGGCGTGGTCTCTGGAGGAATTACTTGATCTCTCTCCTTCGAATACACAGCCAATCAATTCCTCAAGTTGTGATTGAGTTGCTCCTCGACACATGTTCGAAGTAAGTATTTTAGCAACCACGAAATGACCTGCAGCAAGGGCACGCTGAAGTGGGTAGGTCGGTTCCGAGCCAGGTCGGCAGTCCATCATGATCTTCTCGCGAGGGTCCATGCTCAGTTCCAGCATGGTCGATACGATATCTACATCCCCAACACTGACAGCAGTTGCAAAAACTCTTTCTTTGATAGTGTCCAGTATTGGAGCCGGAAGGGCTCTCAAGCTTCGAAGTACCACTTGCGAAGGAAGTATCTTCAACATAGTGTACGCTTCATTCAAATTCGTATGGCTGGAGAAAGATACGTTGTTGACTAATGACGTGATCGCGTACAATGGAAGTACTGGACTGAGGCTTTTTTGTATAGTCTCCAGGAGCGGCTGACTTCTTGAGTAGAACATCGCATCGAGTCGCGTCTTGACTGGCTGCCTCCACTTGAGCAACTGCTGGGAAGGCAAAAGGCCCTTTGAAATGGAGTCAAAATCCAAAGAATACCTCCAGGAAAATGGCAGGGCAAACCCGGCGATAAAGGCAGGCCAGATCGGGCTGAGGACGTTTGTCATGGGTGACATCATTGTGAATTGGCTGAAAACATCAGAGTCAGATTGCGTAGCATCGGAAGCAGAGTTTGCAGCAGAAGCTTGTATGATTTCAACGTTAACCGCGGCGTCGATGGCCGGCGCGCGTGCTCGTGGCCGCACGGTGATGTCCTTGGGAAGCCTATGGGAACCTGTGTCCGATGAGCACTCAATATCTATCTAGGTAGATCTGAACATAACATACCATCGTGCAGGGTGTTGACAAGCGAGCTGCGCCGTGCTATCTCCTGCATAACTCTATTCTGGGGGATCTCACGTCCTTTGAACAACACTTCGACTTGCTCAAGATCAATCGAGTTCTCCGTCAAATGCCTGATAGTTGCTGCCCATTCCGCCGCTGTCAGATTCTTCCGCAGCTCCCATTTGCGGAAATGCCTTTCGTATTGTGATTTGCTTCTTAGCGTTAGTATTCTTCTACTTATGATGCAGCAATGGTGGAAGTACCTAGCGACAAAACCATAATGCTTCTTCATATGCGCATCGATCTTATCGAGTGATGTTTCCCAGTAAAGGCTCTCGATCGTCGTGCGATAGCGATTCCATATTGCTTCATCGAGTCTGCCGGTCTTGACAGTGTTGTTCATCTTGTGCAGCGGAGTGTGAGGCTGAGGAGAAGAGAGGAAGAAGCAGGGCACCGACCAGGCTGAAAGTTTTGGAGCATGCCTAGATATTTGACCGCTCAAGCTTGTATTCCAAGCCGTGCCTGACGCATGCTGCGCCTGTCCGCCACGTCTGGTGTGCACCAACAACACGACATCGGGTCCCCTACCTCAGTCAGCCGCATACTAGTTGACCAATCATGCAAAACCTGGCTGCCGCAAGATTTTGTAAACTAACAAAATGACCCATGGTGGAACTGACCAATTGTGCAAAACCTGCGCGCGGCACGGAACTTCAACACAACATAAAACAAAATCTTGGGTTGTATGATGACAGCAAGTGACCCAATCCGGTTAAAGCAAGATTCTGTAAAGATGACCCACCCTGTTATGCCTGGTTGAATGGAGGCGGAGCGCATGTTGACCAATTATGCAAAACCTGCAAAAGTACCATTACAGATTCTGTAGAGGCTTCAAGAGCAGATTCTGCTTTTGAGCATATGATAAGACGGAATGGAGGATGCGCTCTTCCTCGAACGTCACATTCCTCTTCATACTCTGCGTTGACGGTTATCAGTAGTATTACACCAACTTTACGATGTCTTCCTGGTCGATTGAAGCAATCATAGCTTTCGTTACCTTACTAGCCACCTGCATCCCTCTCCTAGCATACTTCTTGCGCAGATTCATGCCTCGTCGTCAGATCGCGCGCTCGGAAGTCGGTATGTTGATTGATCTTCATCGTTGTCCTAGCTCTGCTTCTGACAAATACCAGATGTTGAGCTTGGAGAGATGAACGCGAACCATGATCGTGCCGTCGCCCTTGCAGACTTTGGGATACGTAAAAGCCGTACACGGTAAGAAGATCCCGCAACACCTGGGCTCCGGATGCTAACGAACGTTTGCGTTAGTTCGATGACTTTGTAATGAGGTCAACACTCAACGCCGTCGACGCATAGCATGAGATGTCGTCATGCTTGGGAGAGTGGTCGCATCCAATCTTCGTAACATCCCACGGCGTTCCAGGGTTTCATCAGAGTTGGCTATTGGCATGGACGGAGTGGTCTCAGATCTGTTGTACAATTAACGCGCTGAGGAAAGTGAAGACATGACAGAGATATGGCGGCACATGAGCGTTGGTCGGGTGACGGTATAGCAACAATGGAGTCTTATATCGCTTCATCCAGCATCAAGCGCCGGGTGTCTTCGCCCCATTAACTTCATTGGACTCTTATTGCAAACTCCAAACGCCCAAGCTCAATTGCAGGATGTGTTCTGAAGCACCCCTCATAAGCAACGCGGGAATGGCCTGACGAGGCATGGTATCCAACCCTCAAGCTTTATTCAACTCCAATTCCAGCGGTAATGTCGCCGTTCCTCAAAGGAAGTAGTCCGCTACTGGCTTCTTCGCCGGCATGCCTCGCGAGTCCTGGGGAGCAGCTTCAAACACCCGGTACCGCCGTCCTGGACCGTCCCTGTTCTTCTGATAAGTGTCGTTGAGTACGGAACTCAGTCGCCTCTCGCCGTTTGGTCCAGCGTTGGAGCCTAGCACCCAGCCTCCACCACCGCCTGCTCTGTCGCCGTTTGATCTCCTTTGGAAACCAGCGTTTGATCCATCCTCGCCAAGTTCCAAGATGGCGGCTACGTTGCCGCAACGGTAGCAGTAGTTTGGCGCTGACCAGACAGTGACAATTGTTGAGTCGAACATTTCCTTAAAACCTTCCATGACCAATTGATGTGCTCTTGCGATGAGACTGAGGTCGTTCTTATGGTTGAACGTTTTGACAATATCGGCTCCAAATAGAAAGCCTGCACCACGCGGTGACAGGCCCCATCCGTCAATCTCATCGGGATCGGACCAGAGGAGATCACACATAGCTCCTTCGTGTGGCACCTCTTGCTTTCGGTCCAAAAGCCGAATCTTATCCACAGAGTCGACGAGCGGTGACAGTCCTCCGTGTACGCATAAGATCGCTCCGGTATCGTTTCGAGCTGAGCCGTTGGCAGACGAGGTTGCGCCCGTTCCTGCAGGGCCAACTCGTCCGGGTGTTGGGGCGACGGGGGACGAGGAGCCCATGTTTGCGCTAACTTGCGAGGCGGCGCTTGACTGGGAGTCCGAGTTGCGTGCGTAGCGGTACATAACCTCGCCGTTCGCGTTGAGCGTTTCAATCTCGATGTCTTGGTCAATGTCGGGCATGTTCTCTGCGTTGCTGGACTCGGCTATGGGGCCATCGGTGGCTTGGAGCGATGTTGCGGCGCCTTGTACGAGAGCACCGAGGGCTAGGTAATCAAAGACTTCGCAGCAATACCTGCCAATGTTAGCATTGACTCAATATCAGGAGCACGGGATCACGAGCTACCTCCAAACGTTTGCGCTGCCGTATTTCCGTAAGCACTCATCGTAAAACCCGTATACAGTCGTGATCTGGCGAGACTCGTGGTTGCCTCTGATGAGCGTTATTCGGTCTGGGTAACGAACTTTGAGGCATAGAAGCAGGAGGAAAGATTCGAGCGAGTAGAAACCGCGGTCAACAAAGTCGCCTGCATACAGTCAGTGCGGAGCAACATGGCGGGATTCGGTTGGCTTGCCCATAAAGAGGTAGTTCGTGTCCGGTACGTCTCCACCAACCCGGAAGAGCTCCATCAGGTCGTGAAATTGGCCATGAATATCACCACATATCTAGCAACGCCATGCGATTAGCTATGCCCAGGTGACGACTCAGTATAGTGCCTACCGTTACGGGCGCATCCACCCCAACCACGTTGCCTTCCTCGATCAACAGCTCGCGTGCCTTGTAACATAGCTCTCGGACTTGGTTCTCGGGTATCGGACGACATGCGCGAAGCTGCTGGATAGCTCTGCGATCGGTGTCAGCCCCATATATCGTACGTATGCTAGTCGGCTGAGTGGCTATCCATACTTGTCGAGGTCGCTACCACCGGCGCTCATGGCGACGGCTATGCGCTATACGCCCGCGCAGGGCTTTCGGGACGTATAAAGTCTTTTGTTGGCAATTGCGTGCGTAATGCGTCTGCAGCTATGCGAGCTGTTCGTAACAGAAGATTCTGGTGGGCGGGAACTGTACGGAGGGTGGCGGTACGCGTGTGGCGCGTTACAGATGTAGTGAATGCGCGGGTCTCGTGACTATGTGATAGTTGTATAGGACTATTAAGCTGAAGATAGCGAATGTTGAAGGGCGGTAGCTCTGTAACAGGTGAACAAGTCAAGGTGGTGGGCTGGTGGAGGTCGAGGGCCAGAGATCCACAGCGGGCATGCGAATGCGCAGGGATGTTGGTCCAAGCCCGTCCAGCTAGCTCCGCCGTCCATGTTCACTCCACCAGAACACCATCACCACCGCCAACCCCGCTCCCCCGCCGTCCACATCTGCTCGAGGCATCTCAATTGGCACAGTATGCTCTGAGCGACTATCGCAATTCCACCCACCAGCCGTTAACGACTCTCCAGGCCCAGTGATGCCTCCGCAATTCGCTCTCTAATTTCTCAACCCACACACACAACATGCCTCCACATCTCCACCCGCGGTCGCGCATGACGACCTCACTCTTTGGAACGACGCTCATGGTCTCATTTCTCGTCGTCGCCGCTCCACATCTGATACCCTGCCCGGTCGACCCTCGCACACTCGCCGATTCCGCAGACCCCACAGGAGAGAACAGGCGGAGACGGCGGCGGAGAGTGCCGGAAGACGAGAGCTGCAATGGCGTCATGAGCGAGGAGCGGAGGAGGCAGCGCCTGATTGAAGAGAAATTGGCGGCGAAGAGGGAATGCCCAGTGCCCAAGCCTGGTGGTCTGATTGGGCAGGTGCTGGGTGTACAAGACGACGAGGGCAAAGAAGAACAACAACTGACCATCTTGCAACGAGTCGAGAAGATGGTGTGCAAGCCCCGGGGAAAGAACGACAATCAATAACAGGAGGCGTGGGAGAAGATTCAACAAACAAACGTATCATGGCTGCATGCGCCCACAGACCTGGGATAAGACAGCCACGCCAGTGCGACCACTGCACGCACCCATCTGTACATATACCGCGATATTAGAAAGGATTGCATTAGACTGTATATAAGCAGGACCAAGTCCTGGTCGAACACCCAACACCCACTCCTTTCTGTGTACATATCTACCACAGTGCTGTTCTGTATTTCATGAGAGTGCAGAAGGACGTGCATCAAGAGAGTTTATCACAGTGCTCTGGTGCATGCAGCGAGACCCTGACGCGTATTGGGTAGTGCAACGCAAAGCAACGTGCTCGCGCGTCGCGTAGCGTGAACCCACTACGTCATGAACTCTCGCCAGCCACCTCCCTTCGCTGCCACCGCTTCTTACCTTAACACCAGCATCCAAGAAAGTAGTTCATGATCAGAAACGCGATCAAGATGCCTTCGGAACCTTTAACAAAAGCCCAGCGGATGAGCTACCGCATCGGCCGCGGCGAACAAGGCGTTCTAACATTCGAGCCCTACAAGTCCGAGATACTTCCTTTATGGCGTTTCAAAACACCTGCTATCGCACAAAAGTCCTCATCTGAGATCTACGCCAGATTTCTGGAGTACGACCAGAAAGACGACTTCGTTGGCATGGACATGTCCCGCAAGTTCTTGCAGATGGGAATGACCAGGGCAAAGAGATATGCAAACCATGCTGGAGGAAGAAAGTACGACAAAAAGACCGGAGAGCAACTAGAGAGAAGCAAGGGCCACGAGGGGCAGGATGAGAAACTGGAGGCTAGCATCATCTTCAGGGAGGTTTGGGAGAAGGCCAAGTTGCACGAGGGCTACGTTGACAAGAAGGAGAGGTTCATGAAGGAGCAAAAAGAGTGGGACAAAGAACAGAAGAAGGAGGCCAAAAAGTGAGGGACCACAACGATGCCGACCTACCACCAAAACAGCACGCACTACATCCACCAACGAAGCAAAAAGAGAGGATGAGCATTCTAAGACTCGAACTTAGATCTCTCGTTACACCCGCATCTGCTTCAGAATGGCACCAACTATAAACAGAGTGGACCTAGATCAATATCAACAGTCCAAGGCGCGATCAAGCGCCCGCTCCTGAGAAGGTCTGCGGATATTTTGGCACGAGCGTCATACCATTAGACTAAATGCTCTGTGGTCTGTTGCTAGATGAGAAGATGAACAATCTTATGTATGCAGACCAGGGAATCAGGCGGGTCTCAGTGCCGAGACAAATTGAGAATAACACATCCCATCCATGGTACTGCGGTGACGCAGAGCGAGACGAGCCACTTATAACTCCTGAAATACATGACCACTACATACGCAAAGGTACTCCTTATTAAATGAGAGAGATCGCAATCCTTAGACTCTGAGAATATGACATCGGATGCGCAGGGTGCGCCCCTTTACCTAGCAGACGGCGGACTACATAGACAACTCCAGGCTCTAATTTATATAGACAAGAGAGACGACTTCACATACAAGCAGCAAAATGACAGGATATGTACTTATCTAGTGTAAATGCTTAGCGGTACGTATCTGGTCACCTGTTGTCTCTACTTAGGCTCTTTGCTACGAGCGGGACAGGGAGAGATTAGCAGTGCTATAGCTGTGTTGAGCACGATAGAATACAAAAGGCCTTAATATGCAGGACAGTCAGCACACATTCGAAGCAACGGCAGAGGCAAAAACAAATAGGCTCTATGCGGATCGAACGCATGTCTCTCGAAAGCTGTCATCGTCTAGTCTGCTACAGACTTGAAGGAAGATTTCACTCTACCCTAGGGCCGACGGCCGAAACCTTGGCGCATGCCCGGTTTCTTGACCCCTACTCACACGGTTAAGTGTCAGGCCTGTATAACTCTACGTTGCATCCGAGTGTCTTACCACTGGACTAAGAGCCCTCGTTCGGGTGGATAGAAGATGCGGAAACTAACGTAATCTTATTAAGCTGGAAGATACTAGGGCAAACAAGGGATAGAAGAGTTCACGGATCTACGTCCATATCTACGTAGAACAAAGTGTGGTAGTATTAAACGTCGTGACGGACAACAGCAAACGTATGTAAGTGATCTATTGACTGGAGACATCAATCGGATAGGCCTTCCAAAGTCATGCTTTTGTATCTTTCCATCTCTTGGTACAACAAAATCCTAATTCTTCCCTGCTATCGAATGAGGCCGACGCGCTGTTGGATCGCTCTTTTCTCTTCATCCGCTCTTCTCACTACTTTCGGTATTCTGCGCCATCTTCCGCTTCGCTTGCGGTGTCTCAAAATTCGGATTCGCACTCATCTCCCCCTCCTCTTTCGCATACGTCTTCTCCACATCCCACATGATCAACCCACCCTTCTCCGACAACTTAATCGCCTGACCCCTATCCTCCATGCTCATACTGCACACATCCTTATGCACAGCCCAATCCCCTTTCTGACAAACATCCGAACAGTACGTCGACGTACCACACCTTCCACAACGCTGCAACGCAACACCCGTCTTCTTGCAAGCCGTACACCTCGAAAGATCGAGAGAAGAATACAGCCAATGCGGACTCATCGGAATACCATCACCCCAAACATCCATCGGCGCATACTCCACAAAGAACCGATGCTTCATCTTCTTCCCCGTCTCCCACCTCTTCTCCCTCACAATCTTTTCCACAAACTCTTTACCCAGCTTCTCAATCTCCTCTGGATCTGTGACGTCTTCCTCGCCCAACATACTCTCTTTGGGATTCGGTATCCACTTCCCTCTGTCTTCACCTTCTAGAACAATGTTGTAGGTAAGCATCAACGTCCAATTATCGCCGCTGCTATCCAGACTGCCGAAAGTAATTTGGTTGCCTATGCGCCCGATTTCGATTTTCGATCCTTCGGGTGTGCCTTCGGCGATGCTTAGGGTCCATGTTAAGGAGAACCAGGCATCTAGATCTAGGAAGGCTGCAAGTGCGTTTGGATGCCATTTGTATAAGACTGTTGCTAGACCGATTGCTGGGGTAATGCTTTCGCCAGTGGTCTCGGGAGTGAGACTGGAAGGATCGATGATGCTGAGAGGGGAGCCATTGAGATTTAATGCAGCTTTTGAGTGGTCTGGTAGTCTGAAATCGGATAGTGGAATAAGTTGAGAGTCCATGGCGTGATGTGTGTTGTGCTGCATTGAGCGAGCGAATTGGAAAGTGCAAAGAGTGTGTAAGTGGGGCCCCCGCTTGGATTTTGATTGGTCCTACTAGGAAGGTGAGGGTGAGCCTCCGTCAACAAAAGAATTGACTGGGAAGGAATCATTTACGAAGCGAGACATTTGTATCACTGGTAAACATCAAATTTTCAGACTACTCCTTTGATTCATGCATGAAGCTATAGGCCCGGTTATCGTTTACGTTCAATATCTAGCTTCCATGCTCTTAGTTGCCTCCGTATCCTTGAAGCGGGTGTGGCTTAGGGCCTTGCAGTATTGGTACGCTCTCCAGAGGTCCAGCAAACGCCAGGAGACCAACGTCGGAACTGGTCATGTTGTTCTTGTACTTGTTACCAATAAACTCGAACAGGAAGTTCATTGGGAAGCCAATCTCGAAAGGAACAGCGGAATCAATGTCATCAATCTCTTCCTCGCTCAACTCGATTGCCAACGCCTCGATGTTACCGTTAAGATGGTCGATCTTGCGGCCGCCAACGATTGGGTACACGAAGGGGTACTTGTGGCGTACATAGGCCAGGGCGATGCTGGTGACCTGTGTCTTCTTTTGGTCGGCGATGGCTTCGAGCTTCTTGGAGATTTCGATGTGCTTCTCGGAAGCTGGGCCAGTGTTACGACCTTGCTCGTTGTTCTTGCGCTTCTCTTCGGTGGTGAAGTTGCCGCCACCAAGGGCACCCCACGGGCACAGAGCCATGCCTTCTTCGCGTGCCATCGGGATGATCTCACGCTCGAAGTCACGATCGGCTGCGGACCAGCGGCCTTGGTAGACACTGAAGCCACGGAGGCCGTGGTTGCGGGCATCTGAATTTCTCGTTAGTTACGGATACGAAGTCTTGCCAAATATCTATACTTACATTCATTCGCTTTGCTGACAACCCAGGCAGGCGTGTCGCTGATTCCGAGGTATAGAACATTTCCAGAGTTGACGACGGCGTTAAGCGATTGCATCAACTCAGGGATAGATGTCGTGAAGTCCCACCAGTGCACGTACAGCAGGTCGATGTAATCAGTCTGGAGCTTCTTGAGGGATGCCTCAAGCGAGACGCGGAGCGACTTCGTGCTGTTACCAGCGTAGTTGATACGTTGTCGGGGAGAGTTGTTTGGGTCAGGGAAGTAGGTGGTAAACTTGGTGGCTATGACCATTTCGTGTCGTACGCCTCGCTCTTTCATCCACTCGCCGATCCAGGTCTCAGACTCCTCGTTCTGGTAGTTGTTTGCGCTATGACAATGTCAGCTTCCATCATCACCACGACGTGCCCAAATGGATGGTATAAAGCCTTACGTATCAATGAAGTTTCCACCTTGCTTGTGGAAGAAATCAAGAATCTCAAACACGGTCTTCTTATCACACTTCCCCATCATGCCCTCCCACGCATCGCCAAAATTCATCGTTCCCAAGCAAAGAGGAGAAACGCGAATGCCGGCAGTGGGCGACATGACGCGGTGGAAGTCCAGGAGGGACGCAGCCTTGGGTACGTCACCCAATGGAGAAGGCATCTTGAAAAAGTAGTTGGGAAACTTTGGAAAGGTAGTGGAGTTTAGGAGATGGAGATGGAAGTGCGAGGTACTGTGAGGGGCCTATTGCAGGACTCGGCCTCTTCTTATATCTCCTGAATCTTCACATGCGTATGACGTGTTACGCTGGAGTACCTCAGGGTCCATCTTCGGTCTCTTCGTCTATTGCGTCCAAGTTCGAGACTGCCGACGGTTGTCGGGGCCGATCTTTGTCGGATGGCGGTAAGACGGTGGAGGAACACCATCCCAAGGTCTCCCATGTTCAATGCGGGGATATCTGGTCATGGTAGATGCTATCTCCGCTAAGGTCCGAGCCAAATATCGTCAAGCTTCACGTGTCGGACGAGTGCAGGCGGCGCCAAGATTGGTGCCCTCCTTAAATTCGGACCGGCTCAGAGAATCCAGTAGAGTTTCTGGTGAAGTTGAAGATGGTAGCAGACTAGTGGTACCAGTCTGGCGGATGTACGGACATTAGCATGTCGGCAACCTGCATGACGAGGCAGAGTGCAAAAGTCCTGGCCTCAATTGCACATTTCAACTCCATTGTGATACTCCCGGTCTCGGGTTGAGGCTGCCCCAGACATGGACTGAAACACGTGAAGGCTTTATCGGAAGCAGTCTCTTTGCTAGATACACATGGAGAGAATATTTGATGTATTGGTGGGCACAGGAACAACCTTGGCCAAAGATGCAAAGCTACCGACAGTACATGATCCAATAGTAAATGTAAAATTACACGTAAACTTTTCAGGGTATCCGTGCCATGCAAGACTCCAAGTAAATGCAGCAAGATCAAGAACAACAGCAGCTGTAAGAGTACACGTCTCAGCCTACTAGTTCCTCTTCTTTTTCTTCTTCCTATTCCGGCTCTTCTTCTTCATTTCTTCACCACCGCCGACGTCGACTTCTGGCCCAGCTGCGTCGAGGCGGATGTTACCATACTTCTGCCGGATCTCGTGCTCGAAGCTGTCTTTTTCCAACCTGAACAGCGCCATGGTAGCCCTAGCATCCTCAACCGAGCTATGAGCACCGACTTGAATCTCTACACCCAGTAGTTTGTCTGCCAATAGCTTCAAGCCTGGGGTGCGCCCCGGTATTATGGCCAACTCTCTAAACTTCGAGAACTTGGATGTGTCGCGAATGAAGCGCTTGTCGTGCTTCAAGATGAGCACGTCGAGATCGTTCTTCACCGCGTGACCGACGAGTATGCGCCCGGTGAGGAGGATCTTGAGGTCGTTTCGTACTTCGTCGAAGGGTCGCGCGACGTCTTTGCGGAGATGTCTAGGCTCGATGCCGGAGACAGCGGTTCGATAGTCGGTAACTTCGATTCCTCGGGGTACCTGAACGTAGGAATCGTAGACCTGATGACCATGAAAGTTGACTAGCGACACTCTTGCCAGCGCAGAGTCACGGTTGGGCTCTGGGCCAACTCCCACCATCTCACAATCTAATGCGACATATTTCCCGGGCAGCGCTACCTCTGATACGCCCTCGTTTTCTATATCGGGAAAGTCGGGGTGTGGTTCGAGGATGGACACCGCTGCCGCGGCATCCTTCGGGTCGCTCAGAAGGGGTGTCTTCTTGAGAGAGGGCATCGAGATGCTTTTGGAGAGGGTTTTGGCGTTATGCTGCTTGGCTGAAGCGCCGACAGACGCGGGCTCCTCCATCTTCTGTCGCTTTCTCGAGGGCAGAGGTTTTCGCGGTGTGTTCTTCTGGGAGCCGTTTACAACTTTTGGTGATGCATCTCCGTGCTTCCCATTGGCGTGCTGAGGTCTCTTGCGCTTGAGCGAAGACTGCTTCTCGTCCTCGAACTTCTTGTTCTTCGGAGGTGTCGCGGGCGTTGAAGGCTTGAGTCGCTGTTGCAGTATCTTCCAGTTGCAGGACAGAGTGCTGGGATCGATTGGAGCCATGTTGTCGTCACCTGCGCGGCATAGCGGTGTGAGGGTCGTCCTGTCAGTGGTTGTCGAGGATGTTGGCCGTTTGCGCTTCTCCGCTCAGTCCCCGCGAGCAAAAGTTCAAACCCGCGCTAGCACCTTCCAGATGTCGGCTCGAACGCGACGCAAAGGCCCGATCGGCAGGCGGCAACATCGCGACTGAGCCCAGCACCCCCAACATCATCGCGACATCAAACCTCACAACGAGCTCCAAAATCTACCAGAATCGAGAAACGCGTGTCGCATCGCCATGGCGCCTCGAGAAAACTCGCATGAGCCCTCCGGGACGCCGGCGCCCGTAGAAACAGGCTTTGCCACTCTTGCACAGCTGAGGTAAGTGCGACACCATGCGCACAGTTTGATTATGTATGCTGACGCGCTGCGTGCAGGACTGGCGTGAAGGCGTGGGTTGAGAAGGTACGTGACTAGCGCGCAACACCGCGATGTGCATTGCAAACCCCAGCCGCATGAACACTAAAACAGCAACACCAATACTTGTTGGTATATAGACTAACACGATACAGGATGGCGAGAAGCGCAAAGCTGAGATTTTGTCCATCCAAACCAGGCAGGGAAGGCCCAAGTTCTACGTTCATTATGAAGAGTTCAACAAGCGTCTGGATGAGTGGATCGAAGCCGAACGGATAGATCTATCAAGAGAAGTCGAGTGGCCAGCGCCCGAGAAAGCAGACAAAAAGAAGGGCACTGCCGTTAAGACCGACAAGGCACCTTCAAAGTCTGATCAGAAGAACCTCAAGCGATCCCGCAGCAAACTTGATCGTGAGATCTCAGGCACACCAGAATCGACGTCTAGCAACCTGCCAGGCAAAGCACCGAGGCCGTCCAAAGCAAGTGGCAAGGAGAACCAAGAACTCATAGTCACGAGCGAAGTCACAGAAGGCACACCGAAACCCGAGGATGAGGAGATGGACCTTGTCGACGTGCAGGATGCCGCCGCAGCAGCCAAGGCCATGCCACCCCAGGATTACTCGAGAGAAGATGAAATCGAGAAGCTACGTACATCCGGGTCTATGACCCAAAACCAGACCGAGATTTCGCGGGTGCGTAACTTGGAGAAGATCCAGATGGGCAAATTCGAGGTCGAGCCTTGGTACTTCTCACCCTACCCAGTGGACTTTGTCGACTCAGATGTAGTGTACATCTGCGAATTCTGCCTTGGTTACTATGGTGAAGTAACGCAGTTCGAGCGCCACCGCACAAAGTGCCACCTGCTCCACCCACCCGGCAACGAGATATACCGAGACGACTATGTGTCCTTCTTCGAGATTGACGGGAGGCGGCAGCGGACATGGTGTCGAAACCTCTGTCTACTTTCGAAGCTGTTCCTGGACCATAAGACGTTATACTACGATGTCGACCCTTTCTTGTTCTACTGCATGTGCACGCGCGACGAACATGGCTGCCATTTTGTGGGCTACTTTTCCAAAGAGAAAGAATCGGCAGAAGGCTACAACGTGGCCTGTATTCTCACCCTACCTCAATACCAACGAAAAGGATTCGGTAAACTGCTTATCGACTTTTCCTACCTTCTTTCCAAGCGTGAAAACAAGCTCGGGTCTCCAGAGAAGCCGTTGTCTGATCTGGGTCTGCTCGGATACCGTGCCTACTGGCAGGAGATTCTCGTCGATATTCTAATGGAGCCTGGCCGAACCGAGGCTAACATCGAGGATTTGGGTGCTGCGACGGCGATGACGACGAACGATGTGCTGCATACCCTGCAAAATCTAAACATGCTGCGATACAGCAAGAACCAGCACGTTGTCGTTCTCACAGATGCAGTTATCGCGCAACGGGAGAGACAGAAGGCGAAGGAGAAGCTGAAGGGCAAGAGGAGCATCGATCCTGATCGTTTGATTTGGAAACCACCTGTGTTCTCGGCCGCAAGCAGGACATGGAACTGGTGAACGTTTGCACTGGGTATGTTTATCGGCGCAATTCTTTTGGTCAATATTCTGATCAGTGAGCATTGGCTTGGCGCATGGTGTTGGCTGTTACTTCTTCATGGTATACCCAGACCCATATTGATATCATTGTAGATCGTCCATCGTCTGCCCAATTCGTTCCGCTTCCATCCTGGTGTTTCTTCCCTTATCCAGTGCCGTCGAACCACTCGAAGCATGTCATTCTGCTTGCGGCTTCCTCAAATCTCCACTCCAGCATCACATCTCTCTGTATCGCCTCTCCAGTGTGCGCCCCAATCTTACTAGTCTTCAACACACCCCTCAACTCTTCAACAACATCTCCCATCCTAACACCTTTTTCTCGCTCCACCCTCACACAACGCTGCTGCCAATCTCTTCTTCCATGTCGATGTAGTACATTGCGATACTCCCGATCCCACTCCGCACCGTCCACACAGTATACCTCGATACTCCGCGTCACGGGTCTCGTCAAGTATGCACTCATACTAATTCTACCCTCTTCAGTCTCGTTCTCACACCCCGCCAACCACTCATGAAATTCCCTGACGCTCATTCGCGTCCTAAAACAGATCCCCATCTCTCCCCTCGCCATCTCGTCCAGCCCACCTATCAATTCACACACATGCTTCCCCAGCCAAGGATGCAAAAACGGGACAAGCGCGGAGAGAATATTCCCATAAGCGCCTTCATGCCAAAAGTAGTAGTCATCCGAGATATCCAGTGGCAAGCCAGGATTCATCCACTGTGTTGTTCGTGCGAGAATGTCTTGGGCGAGAGAGGAAACAAATTGCGGTAGTCTGTCAAGGGTCTCGGGCTTTGTAGCAGTGGAGGGGATTGCTGATGAAGCGTCGCGAAGAGGAAGAAGGCGCGGAGGGAGATTAAGGCGAAGTGTTTCTCTCCAGTGCTTGGAGACAGAAGCGTATATGGGGAGTTCAGAAGGGGGGAGGAGAGTGACGATCTGGATGAGGAGTTCTGGGAGGAGGAATATGCGATGCATCTTGCACAGGTGTCGCAATGGAAAGATTGGACCAGATTTGGCTGTGATAGATAATTAAGGCTTTATAGTACTACATACTGGCACGAAGAGCTGAAAGCAAGCTGAATGTTCCGCATGGTATATGCTTATCGCCGTCCCCATTCCGCTTCCGCTATCTTACACAACAGGTAGTCAGCCAGCTCACGTCAGCGGTGCAATCAATGTCGTGCTCGTAACGTGCATGCGCTTTCATTCGTTGGACATGATGCGAGCCGCCTATTGCGGGGAGCTAGGTGTGCTTGGCTGGATTACGGAATACTTCGGGTTATATAGCAACATAATAACGCCTACGCCAAAACAGCCATCAACCCCACGATACCACCCGAGCCAATAGCTACTGCCCTCAGCATGTTCAACTTGCCGAACTTGTCCAACAGCTCATTTACCTCTTGATCCTCTGCTTGAGTACTCTTCCTCTCCGTTTTCTCTTGTGGTACACTCAAATCCTTCCATTGACTCACGTCATCCTTGCTATCCACGGATTCATCAGCGCTCCGCTCTTTCGACCCAGCCTTTTCTCGGTACTCGGCAGACGCCTTACTGCGGCTCCCGCCTAGATCTTCATTCTTCTTGATAAGGGCGAAGTTCGTGGGTATCATGGCCAGACCCGTGATTGGCGCGATGCTGAAAGAAAGCGCGGCGGCGACGAGATAAAGACCTGGCTTGCCCTTGACGGCATGCTGAACGATTGAGGAAATCGAGTTGACGGAAGATGGTGGGAGAGCTTTGTAAGCGAGATAGACGAAGCCGAATGCGGATGTGATTGCGGCTGTTGGAAACGTGTGGGAGCCTCTTGAGAAGAGCCAGCGTATCATTGGAAGAGATCGAGATGCTGGCTGTGATTGTAACATTGGAACGTCGAAGAGAGATAATGCTGCTATGCCGCCCGACGCTAACAGCGCGGTGGATATGCTCAAGATCTGTATGGTTTGTGTCGCGGACATGTTGGACGGTGCGAGATTGTATTGTGGGATATTCTTGAAGATGGTTTCCAATTTGTGACCGACTCACGAGAAGCAGGCACGATTTGCTATATACTTGAGCGTGATGTGGTCATCCTGTTGGTACACAACGCGTTCCGCGGGTCCCGCAATGTTAGTGGTCTCAAAATGATGTCATGGTGGCCTATCATCAACCTTCGCATTTCTCGTACTAGACGAACACTTCGGTCACGGTGTGTTCCAGGCCCGACATTGTCGCAAAGTCGATAAGTCTAATCAGTCCGCTTGCGCACCTTGGGTAGCGCGAACCAGCAAGCAAGCATAACAGCGTACATGCCAAGTGCAACGGGGTGCAGTACCCAAGTACCTAAAGAATCAGTATCCTGATGATTGCGCATAGAATAAAGGTCGCTTACCGGAAGCCTGCGCGAGAACACCAGTTGTGAAGGGCGCAACCGCACCACCTGAGCTTCCTGCTCCGCCAATGAATCCGATTGCGGTGGTCTGAATATGACGAGGCATGAGGCGCGAGAAGATGGTCTGCGCACACGGGTAGACGGGGCCCAACAACAAGCCTAACAAGCATACAGCGACTGCATTTCCGATCAAATTCGGTGTCAACCATGCCAGAAGTTGGAGGGCTATGGTGCCGAGTGTGAGGATGACGACGAATCTTTTCTCTCCTATCCTGGGCGCAGCGTGGGTGAGTACAAAACGACCAAGCGTGATGCCTCCCTATTCGGCAATTAGCAGAAGCGACACAGTATGCAGCAAGTATACATACCCAGAAGCCTGCTGTGACATATCCAACCTTCGCAGGGTCACCGTTGCGGTAGTTGATGAGGTATGAGATGAACCAGCCTGAAATGCTCACTTCGGCTCCTTGGTATGCAAAGATGAACAAGGCGCCGAAGATGGTGACTTTGTTCTTCAAAGCGAGCTTCAGGATCTTCATCTTGGAAGCGGCATCTTCCGCAGCAGTTTGCCTACTGGTCGTGGTCTCCAAGAGGGTCTCCTCAGAGTCTTCCGTGTATGACCAGAAGGACCATGCTGCGAAAGCGATGCAGCAAAGTCGCAGTCCGACAGTAAGAAAGTAGAAGCGCGACCACAGAATTCCTTGTGAGACGATTGCTGTTCCGATTATGGGTGCGACTATTCCACCGACGCCATAACTGCCATGCGAGAGGCCAAGAATGACGGAAGGTGGATGGGTATTCGCACAGTAGACATTGTTGAGGGCCAAATTGATGGCTGCACCGAATCCCAAGAGGAAGAAACTGACATTATCAGCTGTGGGTTACTGAGTTCTAATATCGAATACTTACGATACAACGACCAGAGGATACGGAGGTGTGCAAACAAGGATAACGTATGCGGACAACTGTATCAATTCTGCTATGATCAGAGTCTTTGCCCTTCCGAACTTGCCTAGGATCGTGTTCGTGAAGAAGGCGGCAGAGATGAAACCGATGGCGTTACTAACGAACACCAGAGACATGATGGAGTACGAGATGTGGTAGTACGACTCCATGTATGGGATCAAAGCACCGACGACTGACCACTGGTTAGTCTAAATTCTGATCAAGTAATCCAAAAACGGAAGGTCTATATCAATTTCTCAACTCACCTGAGTCGTTGATTCCGTTGGAGAAGTAGATCAAGCAACAGCAAAGAATTCTCCATTTGGTCATCGGTTGAGCGTTCCAGGTCCTGATAGTACCGACTGCATCCTCTCGATTCGGTGTGGCCGGACGACTCATCTCGAGTTCATTGGGGGTTTTCGGGGTCTGCGCCCCCTTGGGCAATTCATGCTCTGCATACGATGCTTGTCGGCTATCGTCTGTTTTGCGAGAAGCAAAGTCCGCGAGTTCGACGTCCGGTAGTACACCTACATCGCCGAGCGTTTGAGGTGCTTTGCCCTTGCTCTTCTGGTATGTCGGTTCCGGGTTGGTCACTGAGGCAGGCTGAATGTCGAAGAGGCTGTGAAGTTTGGAAGACATGGCTCCAAGCTCCCGGTCTGCGGTGTTCTTTTGCGAACCCGAAGAGGATGTAAAAGCCCTCGACTACGCGCCTGGGGTGTATTCTTTCTGATTGTGCGTCTCAGGTAGCAGGAAGTAATTGGGCGTTCAAGTTCAGTGCAAATGCGAAGGCAAGAGTCATAAATAAGAAAGTAGCCCGAGCGACGACGTGCCAGTGCGGGAGACCCTAGACCCTTAATACGGTAGTCCACGAAGTACTCAACGAGAACACTACTGGCCATCGCAAAGGCTGAGGGCGCTATCGCTGATAAATCATGGGATGCACAATTACCCTACATTACCAGATAAACACGCGCCGGCTCCGACTTGGGGCCTATCACAGCGGGCGGGTAAGTATCGTGTGGTCGCGCTGCAGCAGTGTGGAGATGGTGGACGGTCGGTAAGCAAGTCGATCATAAAGCCTGTAAAATGTTTTGCAGGGACACAGACGCGTCTAATGGTACAGATAGCCGTTCATTCCTGGTAATGGATCCGACAGTCGGAGAAAGATTGGGTCTAGGCCTGTGACCAGAAAGGGCGCAATACCCAGAAGGTGGTGAAAGTGCGAACTTTTGGGGCTCCGAGGGGCGGGGACAACTTCCCCACCGAGCTCGGCCACACCTTCCTGCTTTGAAATTCACGACCACCCCTCCCATATTGTCTCCAAAACTACCACAACCGATAACTTCTCCACCCTGCTTACCAAAGCTCAACCCCAACATGGCCCGTCCAAAGCGCAATGTCCTTGCCACCATAGACAGCACAATCACACCGCCCGACGCTTTGGCGCCAAATCACGCGATCGCGCGCATCACCAAAGCTGAAGGCAAGAACATCTATGCCGCCGAGCTGTCAGATGGCAAGCCTGTCCTTGCAGAGCTGGAAGCGAGGTTCAGATCAACAGTATGGATCAAGAGGGGCAGTTACGTGGTTATAGATATGTCTGCTCTGGCGGACCGTGAGAACAAGCTGGATGGAGAGATCGTGAACGTGGTGCGCGACGAGAAGGCTTGGAGGAAAATGAGCTACTGGTATGTTCCAGCCGGGTATCAAGTAGTATGTGTACAGAGCGCTAACAATAGTATACAGGCCCAAGGAGTTCGTAAAGAAGTCCACGTACGTCCAGGATAGCGACGACGAGGAATCGACTGTCGGCAAGATGCCGCCCAGCGACTCAGACGAGGACTGAGCTCTTCGTCGCATCACTCGGCGTGCGCATGGTCCTCCTCAATTATACCCTTCGTCACGCCCTCGTACTCCTTCCTCGTTCCCCACCATACGCCCGCGACCGTAATCGCTAGAACGCCCACGACCGTCGCCGAGCTTGCCGATGTACTCGGATACACATTCCACGCCCACTCTTGCGCGCCCCACAATGCATACACAACGGCCGGATTGAAACCTGCTTTCCACAGCAGGAATGGTGTGCACCACGCGACATACGCGTAGAACTGGTAGTGCAGACTACGCGCGCATAGCAGGCCAATAGTCATCGCGGTCAACATCGTCGTCATAATGAAATCCGGGGTGATCTTGCTGGACATGGTGTCCTGGTCCCGGGGCTCAATGGCTGGAATACAAAGCTTGAGAAATTCCTTGACATTGCGCTTCGAGGGCTTGATCCAGCGGGTTCGCGCGTACCAGATGAGGAGGCCAACATGCAGAGCGAGTAAGCCAATGGCGAACGGGCGTGAGAGGAACGTAGATTCCGGGACGAAGCGCCAGTTTACAGTCCATTTGTAGAGGAAGGCACGGCTGAGCTCGAAAGCGCGGGCGAAATAGCTTGGTGCGCGCTTCCTGAAGGGGTAGCCATACACAACCTACATTTTGATTAGCATCAATTGATAAGAGTCCATGATGGATGATTTACTTACCGAAACCTGCACGATGATCATGGCCTGTGTCAAGGCTTCTCTTCCACCCAGTTTCATGACCATGAGAATACCCATTGCTGGTAGAGGCAGCAATAGGCTCATCTTGACGTTCAGCCCTGTGCTATACAGCGCGCTCCCCAGATGCCATTGATCGCGTTGATAGCAAAAGACGGCCAGCCAGAAGAACAGCACCGCGAAACAATCATTGAAGCATCGTAGCATGAAAATACTATGCATGCGCTTTGAGAGAATCAACAGCGGGAAAATGTAGGGTGGAACCTATCAACTCGTCAGCTTCTGTTCCATGCCGCCAACATCAACAGCCAGAATGGGAAAGTACTCACCCGCGCCTTCCTATAACATTGAAAAACCACACCAAGCGTAAGCAGATACACTCCCGCGAAAATGTACTGCGCGAGGGCGATATCCCGCCCTTCATCCGTCCACTTGTAGAGCTGCTTGTAGATCCACACATGCGCACCAGGGTACACGAGCGGACCCGTCGAGCCAGCAATATTCTTATAGTCGCGCTCGCCTTTCAGAAAGATGGCTATCTGCTGCATGTACGTCGTCCAGTCAATCTCTGTATCTAAAACTCTCGCTGTTAGGACACGTGGTGCGTTTTCCGTGAGTAAGAAAGGAGCACGAACAAGGTATCTTCTCGATTATCACGCCTGAAAGCGCGGCGTCTGCTACGAGCAGGAGCGGAGTCATCCATCTTGTGTGGTCGGGGTTGTAGGCTAGGTCTTTTGCGCGGGCGAGGAGCGACATGGCGGCGTTTGTTGCACGCGGTTTTGGTGATGGCAAGTTCGGGGGTTAACGTTGGTGTTATAGTTCGCGTCGCGTGTCACGTGGGAAGGAGGTTTGAGGTTTCAAGGATGGCAGTTTCGCGCGACGTGTGTTTCAGGCATCAATTTTCTCGTGTGAGCTGTGGATGGTGGTTTGACGTGGACTGCACGTTTTGTATGGAGTCAGACGCTGTTGTGCTCACGTCCTGGTGTTGTGCTAGTCAAGGCAGGCGCGAGGTTTGCGCGTCGAGCTTCGTTACTCGTTGCGTCGATGCCCTACACGCGATGTTCAATTCGAAAGTTGGTTTTCCGATGGTTCCAGTCGTCTTTTCTACTCGCAGCTCAAATACTTGTCTCACATAGCACGATGCAATTGTCCTAGTTATAATGGCACAAATGATGAAGAAATAAATGTTGCATTAGGTCTAGGCTCTAAGGAATGTCTATACAGGAAGCGCTGAGATGATCATAAACACTGAGAAAGGTCATAGCCTATGCTCAGTACTGGCTGGGTGCCGGGCACGCAGGAGCGGCGGCGGCGGGAAGGGGGACGAAGGTGACATAGGCATCAGAGACACCCTGGCAGACAAAGTCCTTAGGGCCGTTGCCTCCAGCACGGCAGTAGCTGGGAAGAGTGGTGGTACCGACATAGGTGAGGCTGAGGGATGTTAGCAAATTTGAACGAACCGCGCACTCAAAGGTATGGGAGAAACTTACTCGTCGCTGACACCCTGCTTGATGATCAGACCGGAACGGTCGCTTGAGAAAGCGAAGTCGATGAAGCTGTTCTCGCCGCAAGAGTAGAACTTGTTGTCCTCAAGCTTGTCGGCCTGGGAAGAGCAGTTGAAATCGAGGGTACCTCCGTTGGTAGCCTTGATGTTGAACCCGAAGCTGTTGTAGTAGGTTCCCTCAGGCTTGCGTCCGAAGAAGTTGGAGATCTTCCAGACGTAGTCACCCTGGGTAGCAACAGGGCAAGATGCGTCGACCTGGCGGGCCTCGAGAGGTGCGGCGCTGGCAACGGCAGCGGCAGCGAAGAGAGAAGCGATGGTGGTGAACTGCATTTTGATGGAGTTGGTTTGAAGTTGGGATGAAGTGTTGGATAGTGTGGTAGGTTGTAGTTGAGTGTGAGAGTTGCTGTTTGATGATGTCTAGAAAGTGAGATACTTACTGGCATTATATAGTCATCTCACCTCGTATTTGGGGTACTGTACTCCTGCCACGATCATCATGTCCGTCTCGTCCCAAGGTTCAACACGAGAAGATTGACACCAGGCGTCACCCTTGCCTTTACCCACTAGAACATACGAGAAAGGTGTACCATGAAATTTCTCCAGGAACACGAGCATCAGACGATGCCGAGAGCGCCGAAACCACAGTCTACCCCAATTTTGGAGCCTCAGTATCCTTGCCAACGGTGTCACGAACCAGTAGCAGCATCCGGGGTGACCGGATGAGGCGACAGGCATGTCCTATCCGGGCAGTTGGCAGCCCTAGCCGAGCTTGGATCGTGCTAAACATACGAGATGTGACGTCTAGCCCCCGGTGTCTGGCATCACGTTGCAGAGGTGTTAGGCATCGGGATCGCACTAATCGTTCGTCTACTTCTAGGGTATCTTTACCGTTGTTATAAACTAATTATCCTCCGTCGCAGAATCTATCCTCCGCCTCTGCGGCCCTAGTCACAATCCTAGCAAGATCTCCTTCGCGTTGTTATTGTACTGCTTCTAGCTAAAGTCGCCTAGTGCCTCTAGTTGTTCGTGGATTAAGAGAATTATTACGCTAGTGTTAAAAGCAATAATTGCGAGGTCGTAGAGAAAGGTAAGAGCTTCGTATTCCCACAAGGCAAACGAGCGAAGTTCTGCTAAGAAGTTAGAAAGGGCAGGTGTAAGGGACTTCGCTCTAGCTCGCTTGCAAGCTAGGGCTTGCATCCCTTAGCAATACTCCCTCTGCTGTGTGCTGCTTGCTTCCTGCTAGTTCTTAGCGTACTTAGAGAAGTTAAAGCGCTAATAGACTAGGTCTGTGCCGTCTAAGGTAGCTAATATGTACTCGTTGTACCTGGGGACAGCTAGTAAGGTAAGTATGCAAAGTAGCTACATATTTTTTATAACAAAGATAATTTTTAGGGTGTTGTACAGGAATTTAAGCGCTACCTGCGCGAAAATTTATGCTACCTAGAAACAGGCAACCGTAGCATTACGGGATTCGCACTTATAGTACAGCTGCCTCTGCTACTATACTAAACATACCTATCAAATTACAAGTTGAACAACCCAAATCAGACACCTGGTGTGACGTCTAGTAGGATGAACCAGGTCTGCACAGTGGCATTGGGCGCTGCACTGACTGGCCGATCGGCTGTGCAGGGCCTTGGTTCGGAAAACTAACGGCATGACGTCCTGGGCTATATGTATTCTAATTGCTGTTGCAACACCGTACATGCGATGGTACCTACGCAGGCGACTGCTTCTTCCACGTTCGTATCGACGCGGTATACCCTAGAGTGCTCGCGAACGACTATACCTAGGTAGCTTAGCGACACATTGGAAGCGTAAAAGATACATCCTATGTTCCTAAACTCGAGCCTGAGTGCTGTGGACCTGAGGAAGTCGGCCGCGTGAATAATTACTGCAATCTCGTAGAGTTCGATCGGTCCGTTCCCGAACGACCTCATCGTCCACAGAAATGGGTGGTCCGAGTGTGGGGACGAGCGTAATATCAGTAATCGGCGTTGCCTCCATCACCTTGAATAATTCCAAGGTTAGCACGGAGATCACTCGTGAACGAAGGATCGAAATACGACGTCGCTTGGGGTTGAACCGAGATGGTGGAAGGTTGAGCCTTGACATCTGGCAGGAATGGCATCATCGAGCCGGTTGTTGCGGCTGTGGCTGCCGATCACCTGCCTCGCTCGCGCCCAGGGTCCACGCTCAAAGACGGAGCCAGGAGCTAAACAATGACACCAACACCACTGACGCACCATCGGAGTCTGTCCGGCGGCACGCTATATTTGCTATTTTTGGACCCGCGATCGTGGGCTCACGCTCAACGCTGAACGAAAACTTTACGACCCAGGTGCACATCTAACTTCAAGGACTGGCATGCGTGGCGACGAACTCAAACTCACTGCACCCACCGTGCGCAAGGCGACTATCAAGGTACACAGAGATCTGAGACGGCACTCGAATATTTTACGGTTCCGTTCCGTCATTCTCGGAGATCTCGTTGCTTTTGAGACCTGACGGCATCTGCCTTAATTTCGATGGATCACTGAACATCTTGCTAATATGTCGGAGGCTGTCGGGTAGACGATACTGCCCTGGCGTCAATAGGACCGATAAACTATTGGATGTATGGACGCGGTTACGGTGTACGAAGTCAGACAATACTCTTACTGCGGATCTATGGACAAAGAAGAGACACTCACTTCGTGATCAGCGAAAGCTGGTTGGCAAATCCTTCAAGTTCTACCGCTCATGAACGTGGCTGGAGCCATTCGACCATCTTTGATGCTGGGTGCTAGCGGATCAGTAAGGGCACACGTCTTACACAAGATGACACGTAAGACCCTGCCACAATACACATGAGCAGAAGGAGGGGTAAGACCGGATCAACGACACTGAAGAGCACACCATGTGTACCTGTATTGTACATCCAGTGAGCTTGGAAGTTCGTTTGACGCAAGATGATGCAGGAATTTTCCAGTGTTGCAAATTTGGAGATCGAGCTTTCAGAAGCAAACTTGCATGTAGGGGCAAGAAAATCCGAGATGTACCACCATCTGTCACACGCGGTCAGTTACGAGTATCGTTGCAATCTACTGATTGCGGAATGTGTCGCAAGAAGAGGAGGTGTACCACAGTAAGTACCCGTCCTGCTGCCGTTGCTCACCGGTCGGACCACAAGGACAAGATACCCAAGTCAGCAAATTGATGGCAGCATGCATGGAATGCAGTACACGCGGAACAAGACATCTCCCAACAATGGGTACGTACGCAGGATGCTGGCTTCCCCAGACGTTCTCTTGAGTATAAACAGTCGGCATGGGCACTGTTTCATGCTCGTCACTTGCGGTTCCATCGGCTCTCGCTACGCTACCTATCCGTTCCGATATTGTCTGTCTGCCTGACTCATGGATTCTGTTGAGCTCGAAGAACCCTATGACGAGGAAGGCAATTTTAGCTATGGCCATAGCGAGGATGACCTCGACAACGATTACACAGGCAGTGGGGGTGAGCGAAGTGGTGAGGACCGATACGCGAACAGTGAGAGCAATGGAAGCGATGAAGCTCCCGATGATGCTTCAGCAAATGACACGGATGGTGAGCTTAGTGACAGTGTGATTAGCGAAAATCTTTCGATGTCACCAAGCGATGATGACGAGGAAGATGAGGACGAGGAAGATGGAGAGCTCGAGACAGGTAGCATGGAAAGCGATGCTAGTAGCTCAGACGAAGAGGACGAAGAGGACGAAGAGGAGGTGAATGACACAGAAAGCGATGTTAGTGGCTCAGACCAAGGGGATGATGAGGAGGTAAATGACACGGAAAGCGACGATAGTAGCTCAGATAGCGAGGCAGTATCAATCGACGAAGAAATCATCAACCCAGTAAGCGATGAAAGCGGCTCGGATAGTGAAGCAGATGTCTCGATTGGAGAGGGCGCTGGGGCAGACACCTCAGTAGAGTCTGTGGGATACAGCGGCATGTGCAACAATGACAGCACTACACACCATGAGCAAGAAAACGTCTTGACGAGTACGCGGAGTAGCCCGGGAGGGTTGACGGAGTTCAAAAAAGGACAGAACACCGCACCTATCCACCATCACAGCACCTACCAAGCTTATCAACCCAACAAAAACTATCAATCTACATACGACCATCAAGCAACCAACAATTATCAGCTGACGAACACCCACCACCCGTACAGCAACAATGAGAAGACCAGCAACTCCCCGACGATCGTTCAGAGCCGAAAGAAAGTTCCAAGACGTCTTCCTGAAGTACAGACTGTGCTCGATGCGTCGACGCTCAATCGCAGTAATACGCCAGCTGGTGCGCAGAAGATCGCGCATCCAAATGCGATGTCGTCCAAAAAGTCTAGAGATAACGCCCGCAGAACCAACGAAGCTCATCTCTCACACCGTACCAAACCTAATCATGGACACGCCGGACTACCATTCGAAACCAAGAATCCTCGAACATCGAAAGATCTTGAGAAGTCGAAAGCCGGCAATGAAATCAGTATGGCTGACGAGCTCTTCCTTCCGGTCATATCAACTCAATCTACCAAAAGCAACAAAAAGCCCAAAGCAACAAAACGCTCTCCTCGCATGCAGGAGACGGAAAGAACGCCTGTAGCAACTGCAAGTCACATACCCAGCAAGAAAAAGCGAAAGCCTACAGTCCATGAGATGAAGGGAGCTGCAATCCAAGTCCCCACCAACACCAAACAGCAATCCAACAGCAAGGCCAGCGATACGAAGTTATCCAAGAACGACACGCTTCGCTCTCATCCTCGACCACCCCTCGTATCTTCCAGCGACACAGAAGAGACATGGATCCCTACCAGCTTCTCCAACCCCCCTAAGGTTCTTCTCAACGGCCTCTTCACTGGAGTGATGATGCAGAGGCGAAAGTCTACAACAAGCATATTTGATCATGCATCGCATGCAATCATCGGCTTCAGTATGTCGAAAGAGCAAGGCAAGCGGTATGAGGAGGCTGGGATGAAGAAGTACAAGGCGGCCAAGGATGGTTTTACACTGTGGTGGAAGCCTTACACGCCATCGGCGGATTACTTTGATAGGGCAGACGAAGTTGAGTGATATGGAAGGCTGGCCTGTGAGATTCCGGATGATTGCCAATTCTTTTTGTCATGCTGTTGTCAACGTCACATGATGGAGTACCTAATTAACGTAGCCTTTTAATTCATCCCTTCCCAATCAGAGACCGCTAAGTATGCTGCAATGGTCGGAGCGAAGAAGCATGCAAAGCCAAGCCTCTGACGTAGTATCCCAGCCTAAAGCCTGCCCATATGTGGTGCAGGTTAATCGCGACCAAACAGACGATGCCAATAGATAGCTGTAATGCCGACGAACCGGTCAGCACCTCGTAAGATGTACACCGATCAGGACAACACCTAGCCGAACGTCATATGCCTCTTCCAACTCAAATAAGAGGTCCTCTTACAAGAACGCCTAGATCACCTTCCCAATTTTGCTTTTTGTATTTCCAATAACAACAAGATTCATTGGTTACGCACGCGATTCTGCAATACCTACCCCTCCATCAGCAACATGTCAGGCATCTTCAACCTCTCAAAGTACCTTCCCCGCGCCTCTCCTCATCATGTCCAGCCTTGCGATAGCGAGAAATGCGCCGAAGACTTTGGTCTCGACGTAATGCTCGTTTACCCAGAGTCGAAAGCGTCGGCTGAAGACTGGCCAGCAAAGTTCCGAGCTATCACGAAGTCAAATGTGTATAGCTTTCGTATGCGGCCAAAGGCACTGTACCCAGAGAAGGACTTCCAAAGCTCTTCAGAAGAGGATGCAGATCTGCCGACTGATCCAAAACCGGAAGGCGCCTACGACAAGTCGTCGACAAGATCAGTTGTATTTGTTGCTGAGACTCCCGAGGCTCGAACTACGTATGAGGAGGTGCGCCAGCCTGAACCGATCGTACTCGACCACATGAGAAGACGCATACCTTTTGCTGGACGTGTCTATGGCGTAATCGAGCTGCGACGCAACTCCAATCTTAAAATGACATGCATGCTCGCCTGGGGGCAATGGGGTTTGCACAACATCGTGAAGAACTACTACGGCTGCCGGCAATCGGCCGATAAGTGTCAGTCTGCAAGACAACCGAGAATCGTGACCAATCCGTCAACCGGCTTTGTTATCTTCGTCACGATTATGTCCATGTTGGACTATTGGATGCAGTACGACATGAATCGAGGGGACTATTACCAGCGACTTTGCCTGGTTACTGGGATCACGATGGGCTTCTTGTTGAGTCAGTCTGGTCCGTCCGTCGAATCGTTGCCTACGTTGATGGCTGCGATGAACTTGGCGATGACTTGCAGCGCTTTTGGGCACTTGATCTGGCGGAAATACTTCAGTACGTGTGAGAGGAGGCTCGAGCAGAAGCTAGACGAGTGGAAAGAGGAGGCTCGCCGTGCCCAAATTTACGCGCCGAAAGACTCCAAGCTCGAGTGCGAAGCCCAGAAGCCCCACGTTGTCAAGTTCCACGAGCTGGACTAGACGACGGATAAGCCAGAGGGAAATTCGCGGCGAACAGTCCACTTCGGTCATGTATTTCGAGTGTGAGGGCGGCTTGGGTCAGGGTATTGGGCAGTATTGTTATTCTTGATTGTGCGCGGGTCTATTCCCATTGTGTGCCTTTTAGTCGTTGCATGAGATATTCCACTTCCACCTCCTTTGTCAGGGGAATGACCCAATCCTGTATTGTCTGTTAGTACGCAGTATGAATCAATGAGGATATTGAAGGTACCTTGTACATGCCAACGACCGCGTCTGCATTCACCTTGGACGAGCCATTCGCGCCCAGGTCCGGGTCTGTGCCGTACGTCTTGGCCTTTAACCTCAGTCTCTCCAGCACCTTCTTCTCTACCGCAGCGTTTGTGATGGCCTCGTCGATACCTTTCCTGTCTTCGTCCTTGATCAACTTGACGAAGCGCTCCGTCTCCTGCTGGAACTTGGCCTCGGCAACGAACTTGCCAAAGTGTATGCGCCGTGACAGGGACTGGATGGTCATGACATCGCAGGTGGCAGAGGACCCGTAGTTCTCCTGCGACTCTCCCCTGTCCTCGCGGTCTGTCTGCAGGCATGCGGCGGGCAGGATGTGCTTGATGTAGCAGTCCTTCAGCTGGGCGTTGACGTTGACATTATTCGGGTGCAGGATCTGCGGGTAGTTGAGGGGCTTGAGGATGGGCTCCTGGAGGACCTCTGGGAAGAAGGGGTATTCGTCGGGCGACTGGTAGCGGCGAACGAGGGACTGCAGGCGCTCCTGCTCGCGGAGCATCCAGTCGAACAGGCTGGTCTCGGGCTCGCCAATGTCGACGCCGCCGGGGACGTAGATGGTCCGGTTGAGGGGGAACTGCACGCGCTCGATCAGATGGAAGGTGATTGTGTCCTCGAGCCGACTGTCTGCTGTCAGTGAGACTCAGGCGCGCATGGCGGGGAGGCGTACATGAGCTGGAAGCGGATGTTGGCCAGGTCAAGCGCCTTGGACGCGTCGGAGAGGTCAATCGCGTCCATAGTTCCTTCTCAAGCTCCCAAAAGGGCAGATATGCGGGTGAGTGATGTTTGCAGCCATGGCAGTCCGGTCGTGTCCCGAGCATCGGCGTGCTCTTCGGCGGATGACGCAGGCGGGTGCCGACTGGTGAGCTCGATAGTCACTCCCCTCCGCAACACCACTATCACCATCTCGAGCACCCGACGCGCCTCCCGCCTCACCGCCTATTGGCCTTTTGTAGCACACGCGAGCACCCGGTCTGAGATCCTAATGCGAAGATAAGGATGCCCTAGCGACGTCTCCTTCACTGCGCCGCCCGTTGAGTCTCCCGCCACGCCTGCTCGCATGGCCTCGTCCACCGCCCGCAATGGATCCCCAGGTCGCGGCCGGTCCACCAGCCCGCGCTCGCCGCGGTACTCGCAGGCCTTTGACGACGACGACGAGAGCAGCTTCATAGACTCGCTCCCCGATGTAGCCCCACCGCACCTTCCCTGAGCCCACGGTGATGCTAATGCTCGCTAGACCCGCCATCTGCAAGCTTTTGGCAAAAAAGTCACAGCCACCGCCGGCAGCTTGATAGGCGCCGAAGGAGTCACCCAGCACTACCAGAACGCCATTGGCGAGCTCCACCGCGAGCTCAGGCGCCCGCTGATGCAGCGCTCCGTCTTTTCCTTCGCCCAGACCACCCCCCGCGAGATCGTGCGCTCGCGAATCTCCGTCCCCGAGATCCAGCAGCGCGCCCTCGCCTACATCCCCAACGACCTGCTCTCCAACATCCCCGAGGACAACGCCGAGTTCTCCCTCTTCCAGGGCTTCGAGGCCTCGCTGCCCGACGCCCCCGACAGCCATGCGAAGAAACACGGCCGCCACAACGCGCGCGGCCAGCGCCTGATCGGTGGCGGGGAAGACGACGACGATCCCAATGTGCCCCCCTCGATGCAGAAGCTGCGGAAGCAGCGCAACAGCATGGGCCACCGCCTCGAGATGATGGGCGTGCGCAAGCACATGTGCGTCGCCGAGATACACGAAATCGACAACAAGATTGCCAACCTCAATACCATGCGCAAGATGGTCCTCGACCGTCTGGCGGGGCTCGAAATCGAAGAGGGCGAGCTGGAGCAGGACCTGCTGACCGTGGACAACCGCATTGAGGACCTGCAAGAAGAGCTGGACGACGAAGCCGCACTAGCGCCCAAGACGGCAGGGTCGCAGACAAGCGACGAGCAGTCAGAAGGCAAGGGCGAATTCATGTCCGAGTCGATATACCAGAAGATACCCTCCTCGCCCAAGACGAAGAACAAGGCCAAGAGGCTGTCAAAGAGGATGTCCATGCCCGTACTACACGAGCATCTACAGTCAGGATCCAAGATCAAGGAACTGCCCGCGCACATGGACGCCATCACCGCCATGGACTTTGACGCTCCGTGGGGCATGATGGTGACCGCATCGCTAGACGACACAGTACGAGTCTGGGATCTGAGCGCCGGACGGTGCATCGGAATGCTCGAGGGTCATCTCTCCTCCGTGCGCTGCTTACAGGTCGAAGAAAACATCGTCGCAACCGGCTCAATGGACGCTTCGATAAAACTCTGGGACCTGAGCAAGGCCGAATACGCACCCATGGATAACCGGATAAACAAGCCCGATGAAGAGAGCGATGATGGTCTGGCATTCGAGAACTCGGAAGACGCACCTCCTGCGCCGCCGTCGACCAGCATGCAAGACTGCCCTCTCTTCTCTCTCGAATCACACGTCGACGAAGTCACTGCGCTACATTTCCGTGGCGACACTCTAGTTTCCGGTTCTGCAGATAAGACACTACGGCAATGGGATCTGGTCAAGGGACGATGCGTGCAGACGCTCGATGTCCTCTGGGCTGCCGCCCAAGCCACAGCTACGAACACCTCCAATAGCACATGGCGACAGACCGGACGCTCTGCCGACTCCTCTGCCGATTTCGTAGGCGCTATACAGTGCTTCGATGCCGCACTTGCTTGTGGTACCGCTGATGGTATGGTACGTCTATGGGATCTCCGTAGCGGGCAAGTTCACCGAAGTCTTGTCGGCCATACAGGTCCTGTAACAGCCCTGCAATTCGATGACGTACACCTCGTGACCGGTAGTGCCGACAGGAGTATACGCGTAAGTCAACTATCTTTCCTGCGACTATTCCCTAACTAACATGCACAGATCTGGGATCTCCGAACCGGCGCCATTGCCGACGCCTACGCTTACGACCACGCCATTAGCAGCATGATGTTCGACTCACGTCGGATTGTGTCTGCAGCTGGTGCAGACGTAGTCAAGGTCTATGACAAGACAGACGGAAGGCACTGGGACTGCGGACCCGGAGCTGACGAGAACGACAAGACGACACACTCTATCATCGAACACGTCAGAATAAAAGATGGCTATCTGGTTGAAGGACGCAGAGATGGTACCGTTGGTGTCTGGTCGTGTTAGTAGAAACATAGAAGTAGAAGCGATGGGAATTGTATATAAGAACAGGCTGCGCATATGCCAGTCATGTAAATGGCAAAGTGTTGTACTGTTGCAAAATACTCATTACGATATCACTATCAATCAGTTTTATGCCACTGCAAGAACCAAGATTTCCTCCACCCAACGTCAGTCGTGACGCATGTGGGCCGCTTCCAGTCGGTATCTCGATACAGATATTATCCACAATGCCGTGCTAAACTCAATCAAACACGAAGTCTGCCCGGGCGGGATGCATGCTTGGTGAAGACCAACTTCAGTACACTGGTAGACATGAAGGGCTCACAGTGAGGTTTAAAGATGTATACGCGTTGTTTGCAGGCTATGTTACATTTCCCATCATTGCAGTAGACATGGAAACACAGTTCTGACAGGTACAGCGGACGTTACAAGCACGCGGCAGACGGGGCCAGTGGAAGCTTGGTTGGTGGTGGAGCCATGCAAGGATGGCCCGCGAAGCTCCGATCTGCCATGGTGACGTAACGCAGAACCCCGATTGACATTTCCGCGCTCTGAGACGCCTATCCCTGCTCCCACGCCGCCGTGGCATTTGCATACTACATTCGCTTGTTCTGTCTACCTATGCCTTCTCATCTCTAATTTTGCAATTGAACCGTCAATTGCTGGCATCCCTCGCGTAGGCGCCTACCTCCATTTCATCTCATCGCCGGCTTCCTCTCCCGGTTCCACGTGCTCCGTGCGAGCTCCAAATTCCCGCCATGCTCCCACGACAGGCCGCGTCGCTGTCGCGCGGGTACAATGCCACGTCCAGGGCCTCAATTCTCTGCAGACGGTTACCGCGAGCGACCAACACACAATTCCGCACATCCTTCAGCAATGGAAGCCCAGCATCCGCTGCGAGACGCGCCGTCCTACAGACCTCACAATTAAGCAGGCAAACCCCCACCACGACCGCGATACGAACCGTCTCGACGAAACCTCTCCAAGCTCCGCGATCACGTCTTGCCCGCTATGCGTACCGAACAGCAGCCATGCTCGGCTCTTTCGTCGCCGTTAGCGGTGTCTTGGTCATCGCCTTCTTCGTCTACGACGCCTACACATACAACGAGGACCCTATCGCGACCGATATCCCCGTGTCCGAACTCGCGCTCAGTCCGAGGAGAGGAGGGCCAAAGAACCTGCCTATCGCCGACCACTTCGTTGACGACGATGAAACGCCCGAGAATAAGAAGCTCAAGCACAAGCCAAAATTGGTCATACTGGGTACTGGCTGGGGCAGCGTGGCCCTCCTGAAGCAGCTGAACCAGGATGACTACCACGTTGTCGTTATTTCGCCGTCCAACACCTTCCTTTTCACGCCGATGCTGCCTTCCGCTACCGTCGGAACGCTGGAGCTCCGGTCCCTCGTCGAACCAGTGCGAAAGATTGTTAGGAGAGTACGCGGGCACTTTCTCAAAGCAAAGGCTGAGGACGTGGAATTCTCTGAGAAGCTCATCGAATGTTCAGCTGTAGATGCCAAGGGCCAGGAGCAACGGTTTTATGTCCCCTACGATAAGCTCGTCGTCGGAGTCGGATCCGTTACAAACTCGCATGGTGTCAAAGGTCTCGAACACTGCCATTTCCTCAAGGATATCAGCGATGCCAGGATCATCCGTAACCAGGTCGTCAAGAACCTCGAGTTCGCGTGCCTACCGACAACGTCTGACGAAGAGAGGCGAAGACTTCTGTCGTTCGTGGTTTGCGGTGGTGGACCTACTGGCGTAGAGTTCGCGGCCGAGCTCTTCGACATGCTGAATGAGGATCTCTGCAAGCTCTACCCCAAGCTTCTACGCAACGAAATCTCCGTCCACGTTATTCAGTCCCGGAGCCACATCCTGAACACCTACGAAGAGGCTCTATCTCAGTACGCTGAGCAACGTTTCGCCCACGACTCGGTCGACATCCTCACAAACTCGCGCGTCAAAGAAGTCCAATCGGACAAGATCCTCTTCTCGCAAAAGGACGAAAACGGCAAAGTGGTTACCAAGGAGATCCCCATGGGTTTCTGTCTATGGTCAACTGGTGTTGCGCAGACCGATCTTTGCAAGCGTCTCGCCGCCAAACTCGACGGACAGAACAACAAGCACGCTCTGGAAACCGACACACATCTTCGTTTGAACGGATCACCTCTCGGTGATGTTTACGCTATCGGTGACTGCGCAACCGTCCAAAACAACGTCTCTGATCACATCGTCAACTTTCTACGCACGACTGCCTGGGAGAAGGGCAAGGACCCCGAGAAGCTACAGATCTCGTACTCGGACTGGCGCGGCATCGCCAAACGCGTCAAGCAGCGCTTCCCACAAGCAGCGAACCATCTTCGCCGCCTAGACAAGCTGTTCGAACAGTACGACAAAGACAAGTCTGGCACTCTGGACTTTGGCGAGCTTAGAGAGCTGCTCTTCCAGATCGACTCGAAGCTCACATCCCTACCCGCCACAGCCCAGCGCGCTAACCAGCAGGGTGAATACCTCGGTCGCAAGTTCAACAAGATCGCTCAAGCAGCCCCCGGTATGGCACTCAATAACGTTGACTACGGTGACCTGGACGATGCGGTGTACAAGGCTTTCGAGTACAAGCATCTGGGTAGTTTGGCATACATTGGTAACGCAGCCATCTTCGACTACAATGGCTACGGCTTGAGCGGTGGTCTGCTGGCCGTTTACTTGTGGAGAGGCGTCTACTTTGCGCAGAGTGTTAGCCTCAGAACAAGGTGTTTACTCGCTATGGACTGGACCAAGAGGGCGTTGTTTGGACGTGGTATGTCATTCCTTTCTTAGTGGTGTAATACTGTGACTTCAGCTAACATGCAATAGATTTGATGAACTTCTAAGCGATACATGGCTTGCTTTTGCGAAGCGTAGATCGATAGACCGATGACCGTTTTTCGGGTACCTCATCTTCCTGTGTAGATTATTCCTTTGTTTGATCTATTGAGGGCGGCTTGATGCTGTCACTTTTACCAATATATTTTATCTTGTTCAATGACACAAGCGGAAGTACCTTCGCTGACATGCTTTCTTCGTTTTCATGTGTATAGCTGAGTTCGTGCAGCGGCGGAGCTGGTGTTACTCGACACACCGCTATCTTCCCATGATCATGTGCACATTAACCCGGATTCAATATCGTTGTTCAATTTATGCCGAGTTGGTTAGACGGTCCAAATCCGATGATGATGAAGTACGGGCACAGAAAGTAAGCCGGGTCACGCCATGGAAATAATGTGTATACAAAGTAAGCCGGATCACGCCATAGAGATGCCCGCGTCTCCCCAACTTCTCAATTGAATTTTGTCTTTGTGATAGTTGAGCTGAGGTCTTTGTGCTTTCAGCGCAATCGATGGACTTGGAAATACACCGAGTATTTGTGCAACGCTGTCGGATGCTGTTGGTTTGGAGAGAATGATCTCACGCCATTTCTTACACTTCTCAGCGTAACGTTTAGTGTACACGAAAGAAGTCATCTTTGTCACAGAATGCGCGTGAGGCATGGCATCGATGAGGATGTATAAGTATTGCCTATTTCTACCCATCTCTAGAAGCTAAACAGACAGCATCTTCAACGACCGAACTTCCAAGATCAACATTCATCGCTTTAATCAGAAGTCCATCGAGATCTTACGCCTCAAGCAAATATGCCTGCCACCACCTCATCCATGCTTTCCACTCTCCTATTAGCCATCCCTCTGCTCTTCCCCTACGTTACCACTGCCGCAGCAGTCGTCAAGAAAGACGTATCATCCGCAGTCGTAGTAGCTTCCGAAGCAGCCCTCGTAGACGCAGCCGTCACCTTCACCTTGTTCTCTAGCGATGCCCAATGCCGGGCCAACCAGGGCACCCGGTACGCCAATCCTGACGGAGGCTGTTACTCATTGCCCCAGAACTCGATGGATGTCAATGCTATAGCTGATAGCTGCCGTGGTATGTATTTCGATTTCACCATGAGCTAGGTACAAGGCGACGAAAGCTGACACGACGTGTTTAATGCAGTCTTCATTTACGAATCCGGGAGCTGCGACGGTCGCGAACAGCAGGTTTACGCCGGAAACGTCTGTGTGGATATTGCCAGCTTCAGAACCATCAAGGCGTTCTGCGGTTGAGCGGATAATAGCCTTAGAAGAGTCGTTGAGGCTGTCTTTTCAGAATCTCTCAAGGAGATTCAAAGTGGAAGTGAGGATCGGTTCTGTGCTGTCGTTTTCTTGATCATCGCATTCAACATGCGACTCTGATATTTGTACTGAGAAAAGACCAGTGTAGGTAGCTAGGCCAATGAAACTGCGTCGCGCTGATGAACGTACTCTGAACAACTTATGTACCCGTGAACATGCAGCGTAGTCGAAGCGTGCATACATCAGCTGTCCCGCAATCCTGCCTTCAAGGCTCTTGCTCATCCATCGCTTCGAGCCGCGTGCGGACCATGTTAGGATTCGAGTGTCCTTGTTCGTCGGTCCAGCATTTCAACACTTCTTCGCGCATAATCCTGCGCGGAGCTCTCTTGCCCGTGAAAAGTTCGAATTGAGCGAAACCTTGTTCAGGCAACAGATCAAGGCCATCCAAGCAGATCCATGATGCTGACGCTTCTTCGCGAACTTGTCTTGTCAGTGGCGTATTGAGCGTTCGGTAAGCTAGTTCTATCACTACACCTCCAGAAGGAGACTGCATCCATTGAGTGGGCAGCGTAAAATCAGGCGATGGTTCATCCCCTACAGGATGCGTAGGTATACATGATACAATGACTGTCGGTGCGCGGAGATCTTTTGGCCAGGGGTCGTCCCTCGACTCGAGTATGCGAAAAGTGGGTTGAGAACCCTGGACGAACGATGGAAAGAGCTTGGCTGCGGATGGGCTTGCAGCCAGTGCAGAGAAGTAGCTGACTAGCTTCTGTGCGTTCTTGATTGTTCGGTTGAAGATTACGATGTTCTTGATGCCAAGCTGTAGCATGGCATAGATCGCCGCCCTAGCCATACCTCCTGACCCGATGACCAGGCTAGAGGTGGTCGTTGGCCGAACAGCGTTGGCAGGAGACAGACCTCGTCGTATACAAGACCGAATGCCTATCCAATCTGTATTGTCGCCAAAGAGTGCTTTGACAGGCCCGGACTGGTTGCGTTCCTGGTAAAGCTCAACCCCGTCCGCATCGGGAATGCTGCCGTCCTCGTTGAGATGGCGAATTGGCAGAAGCGTGTTGACTGCTCCAATCGCTCGCGCGTGGCGACTTAGCGCGTGAGAGAGAGCAACCGCATCCACTTTAAATGGCTGGCTGACTGCAGTGCCGCCAAAGTTTGGCCGTCGTATCAACTCCCGTATGTTTTCGTCCAGTGTCGCAGTTTGGAGGCGGTCAAAGTGGTGAGGCATACCACACGCTCGATATGCCGCATTGTGCATAGCAGGGCTAAGACTGTATCCCGCGGCGGCACCGATGATGTAAAACTCCATAGGGTCATATGTAAACGAAGCATATAGAATATGCGTAGCTTCTGTCACAGTAAGCCATGACGTTTCTGGGTTTCTTTGTGCTCTGGTCTCAAAATCTGCGCTCTTTCGTAGCTTTTCTGGTATCACAGGGGTCAGAACCTGGTTGAAGCAAGCAGAACGCCGGCCAGCGCGTCCGGTGTTATAACATATTATGGGTATTCTCGGTGACTTGGCGTATATAGTGTTGCGGAATGATTGAATGGCGGCGTTATCGTCCATGAAGTTCGCTGGCCGGGTAAAGCGTACCAGGCTGCAGCCCAATCGCATTGCTGTATCGTATTTCTCGAGCCAGAATACATCGTACCAGTCCATGGCTGCGTGAAGGTGGCCGATTATCTTGGTCGAGCCCCTCGACGCAACGATTGCGCGGATCAGCTCCTCGTCCATGGTAAGATCCACAGTGGCGAACTCAGGTGCCATTCGCAGACCGTACCACAAATTTGCCAGGTAGGACGTTGTGGAACGGCCTGAATGTGCTGAAAGAGGCATCGTGTGAAACATTATCGGGGTCACGGTACTCCTTCGCACTCTGAATATACTCTTGCTTATGTTCTCCGCGTGATCCGCTGTAAGCTGTGCGGGTTCAACGACTATCTCGAATGCGTCACAGCCAAATTCCAGCTCTTCAATGTCGACTTCTTCAGGCGTAAGATCTGATAGTTCAACCTGAACGGCGCATGTGTAATTCCTAAGCTCCAAATCGACATACGATAATGGGAAGTGACCAGGGTCGAGCGTGGGCGCGTCACTCTTGATCTTTCTGCGGGTATTCGTGGGAGATAGGATAAGTGCCAAAAACTTGAAGAAAGTTCTTTCCGCTCGTTTTAGCGTCAGGAATGCTGGCACGGACGGCTGGTGTGCAGGTGCAACCGAGAGGTGAGCTGCGTTCGTTTCGGATATGTTGTAGAACTCGTAGTTGGAGCATCGCCGGAAAACCGGAGTACTGAGAGCAAGCAACTCTCGAACTTTGGATTCGTCCGTGTCTAAGTATTCGCGTACATCGCGCACGTCTCGTGTAATGTGTATTACTGGGTGCGATGCCGAAAATTCATGCAGTAGAGCTTGGCTACTGCTATCCAGCGGAAATCCTCCGTTGCAGACGATAATGGCGCCTCTGCTGTGGTTCTGTAATGTGTCGCGTAGAATCTCCTCCTGCCGGAGACTACGATTCGAAGATCCAAACTGTTTACGATACGCAGCGGTCGAGAAGCCTGTTGCAGTGTGGAAGACACTCTCCATGTCGATGACCCTGCGCTGACAGGCTACTGAAGCCATCATTGCCAATGTTGCTTTTCCTGTGCCATGCATGCCAATGAGCACGATAGACGCCCGGGAGTCAAACATTCTTCGGCATTCGTACTGAGTGGGTGCTGGTGTTGACCTTGCCGAATTCGGTAGACTTCGCTGTTTGGATGCCGGCGGAGATGGTGTTGGCAGCGAAGCTCGCCCGTCCATCGTTCCGGTTTCCGTGTTCATTGCAGCAAATGAACGCTTCGCACCAACCGTCATGGACGCCATTGTTTACGGGACTTGAAATATGAAAAATGTAGTTCCCAGATGTCAACAACATGAAGCAGAACATGGTGCCGCAGTTGGCAGCGACGAGTGCCTTAGCGAAACACGTGATAGCGATGCGCCCCGCTTTTCCACGGGGATAAAACTTTATCCTGGTGTGCAGACGCTTCCCCGGCTTTCTCCAGTGCCTCACTAGGTAAGCTCGATGGCTTCTTTAGCAAGATGCTCGACCACCCCATATCTGGGTGATCACCAATCTGCTCTTTCGGTAAGGCTCTATGAGGCGTTGTCGTGTTCTTTGTGCGACGGCGAACGATCGCTGCCGAACGAATGTCTTTGCAAACCCAGGAGAAACGCCGCCAGGCCACACAAGACATACCGGTAAAACGGTTTCGGGTATCAAGAGCTTGCGATCAGTGTCGCAATGCTCGCGAGAAATGTGACGCGAACCAGCCCAGCTGCTCTCCCTGTCTGGATGCCAAGCGCACGTGTACATACACGTCAAACCCGAAGAAGCGAGGGCTCCAGCCCGGCTACATACGCAGTCTTGAAATGACACTGGCCTTCATTTTCCAACAGCACGCTGAGATTGAGACTTCAGTACACGAGCAACTGGCCCAGGAGAATACGGTCTTGCTAGCGAGGGGTACTAAAGACTCGAATCGTTTACACAAGAGCTGGACCAAGAGCAGGTTTTGTCGAGATGTCACCAAAGCATTGTCTGGAGAGCAGATAGGAGCAAGCGAAGACAGGCCGCCAAGTTCAGACGAAGACAGTGAGGTGGACACTGAAGATGCCACGCTTCTCCAGATGACACCAAAAGCTCAGTCTCAGCATTCGGTACTAGCCCTATGTGACTATCTTGATGAGTGCTGACTTATGCAGATATCATGGCAAAGTGACACGAACTACATGCCGCAGACTATGCGCCCACCTCCATTACCGGACCTTCATTCTCCGCGTCTGCAGCAATCTGCAGGCTCTTCTACCCTTACCCCCCTGCCTACAGACTGCTGGAGGTTGATCGAGATATACTGCACGTATACACAATGCTGGTTGCCCATCGCGGACAAGCTTGAGATCCTCAAACTCTCGTACTCTTATGCGGAACAAGGTTTGGCTCTGTCAAGCGATATGTCCAACTCGGGAAGTTACGCAGAGATGTGGAGTGTATTTGCAGTCGGCTCTACGCATGATGACGCGAGTCTCGCAGGAGAAAGCTATCATCCATGGCCGTCCGGAAGACTTTACGACATCGCGAGGCAACTTATCCCCAATGAGCTAGGCAAATTCGAACTCGGGCATGTCAAGGCCCTTCTCAACCTAGCATTGTTCAACATTCATGGGAAATTATTCGATGCTGCTTGGCATCTTGTCGGCGGTGCTTTACGACTAGCCCTCATGCTTGCAGAATCGCCAGATGCTGTTACACTTCGGCTCAAGCATGTTATCTCGAGTTGCTTTGTGCTCGACAGTCTTTTGGCCTTACATCTTAAACGGCGCCCGTACCTCGACAGGGCCGATATTTCGTGGATGGGCAAGATAGAGGAAGATGGCATGGAAGAATGGCAGCCATGGGGTGGCCATCTCAATCTTGGTCCATCACGTCTGTCAAACTCTCCGACACTCGCTTTGAGCACTTTCAACGCTCTCATGGAACTGGTTGACATTCTACGATGTACGTCTATGGAGCGGACAGCGCCAAACTTTCTACATGAGATGATTGGCCGACTTGAGATGTGGAAGTCAGCGTTACCACCAAAACTCGATTACATTCGGAAAGATCCACCTTCTACGCCACCGACCCCACCTGCATTGCTTCTCCGATTCACTTATCTCGTCACTGCGTTCACTCTCGTTCCATCTCAGGCGTGGCTTCAGCAGATCTTGGATATGTTAAACATCCTACAACAGCAGCTTGGGGTCACAAGAATGCCAGCTGTCATCACCTGCTTATTACAAAGTATCAAGAGAAGCACTAATAGTCTGACTCTGGATCAACCGACACATACTCGAATTCACGAGTTATTTGCTGCTCTTGGCCATTCATCACAAGCGACCTCGGAGAGAGCATCATCGGGTTTGCGATCGATATCGGTCACTTTAAGAGACGCGTCTTCGGAAGATTCTGGAACCGTTCAGACCTCTCCGCAGTCTCTCGTCTCACAAAATAGCGGTCCGTTCACCGATCGGTACCAGCAACCGCCCAACCAGTCTACTATGGTCCATCCAAATATGAACGTTAGCCATGCAGGTCACAGTCTGCAACCATTCGAACCCAATCTATTCGATTTTGGAATGAACGGCCCGATATTCGACCCCCATGATCCTTATAATGCTTTAGTCTCGGGTGATTTGGGAAGTTTCCTGGACGACTTCGCTTCAAAGCATGGTGCCAAGAAATTACAAAACCAACCGCAGTTTATGGAGAACCTCGGATTTTCATCGGAAGTAAGCATGGCCGATCTATTGGCGGCTGATACTGGCCGTTTCATGCCTACTGCATCGAACCTAGGCGTAGATAACAGCGAAGAGTCTCCTCAATTCCCGCTCAACACTTTCTACGATGCTGGTTGAGCCCGACTGCAGGCTGTTGAGCTCAAAAAGCAGGCAATACCTCGCTACCCAAGAAGTCCAGAATAGCAGAGTCAAGACGTTTGCCTTCATCATTCTGGGCGTCGCATTAAGGAACGATGCTTGATTGTTGGGTATCTTCTACATATAGACTGTCAAACGATAAGAAGCACAGGAAAGCACTGGAAATTGAATAAAACAACCACATCAGCATCCACCTCATAGCCGCGCATACTCGGCTTGTCCCACATTGCTTATTTCGTTTCGCGGTCTCTCCATAGACGCCAATGTATCATACACCGCACCCGTACCAAGCTGCAAATCATGGCACATGGCATGCCACGCGGCCGCAGCGCGCTGTGCCAGTTCTTCAACGACCCCCTTGTCCTCTCTGTTCATGACTCGATTGAATAACTCCATGCTGACCCAGCCCTCAAATCCGATGTCCTTTATGATGGCACGTGTGACATCTTTCACGGGCAAGTATGCTCCACGACTAGTCTCGCCATAGAACAGCCTGCAGTTCCTGCTCCAAGACATGCGAGCTGGCTGTTCGGCGTTGTAGAAGGGATGACCGGGAAGCAACGGTCGTGCGAGACGCTCGGCGTCGACAATCTGGATGAAGAATATCTTCTCTTTGTGGGGTTTGATCTGGGCAACCAGTCGTTGTATCGAGTCGCGAACTGCCTGATCAGCTCCTACGACCTTTCCAGATTCGGCGGTAGGGTCTGCATATATTCTGCCCAGGATGTTGAAGCTGTCCAGGCAGATGCCAAAGTTCGATCGATCAACACGTTGTACGATATCCCAGCACACTTCCCATTTGTCAACGTGTGTTCCCCAGCTTAGGCTTTCGTATGCGAATCGGATGATTGGTGTCTGTTGCAGCCCAAGGTCTGCAATCTCTCGAAGGTCACTGACGATGAGGTCTGTATCGGAGGATGTCTGGTTGGGGGGTAGAAACGACGAAGGGACTTGGACTATGTCTGTTCGGAGGACATGCGCTAGCTGCATCCAAAGCTTCATCTCTTCGACCCGCTCAGCGTGTCGCTTCCTGTCCAAGAGACCCTCATAGTGCATGAAAGGCTGCAGACATATGATCTCCAGGCCCAGGGAAGAGCAAAGATCGTAGACTGAGGCAGCGCCAGCCAGTAGGTCGGATGGCTTGTCGGACCCGGCGTGATCGACTAGGTCCTCGTAGAAGAGCTCGATGCCCTCTAGTCCGTGTTTCGCCGCCATGGAGAGTTTGTGTTCGAGGCTGTGGCCAGCGTAGCATCGGCCTAGCGACATGGAGGAGATACCTGGGCGGCACGGCATAATGCTGATAGAAGATAGGAGATAGAATATGGAGGATAGAAGATAGAAATGGAGGCGGATGTAATATGCAGTATGGTATTGTGAAGGTGGAACTACAGTATGAATACTAAGAGGCTAGCAGTCATACCTGTGAAGCTGATAAGACATCTATAAGCAGCTGGCGTACATTCAAGGCCGTTCATAACCCACCGATATCCTAATCAACGCATCCTGCACGACCGTTTCCTACCATGCACATACGCATTGAACCTTCCTCGTCCAATCACGCGCGACGAGCACTTGTCGCTCGCCATCCCGGAGTAATGTTGGAAAATGAAACACACTCCTTACGCAACCGTGATGTGCCGTGGCAAGCAGTAGGCAAGCCCAGCCTGGTGACATCTTGGTGGTGCAGATGGGGGTTCGGCGCTAGCCGGGCGGAAAAGAGCTCACACCCGTGCCCAGGTGCACCGCGCCACTTCGGTCATCGGCTCCCGATCGAAAAATGGGCCGAATCACTCTTGCATCCCCAAGCCAAGGCGCGCTATAGGAAAGCATCTGAGAAGTACTCTTTGACAGTTTCTAAACGTTCTAGTGAACCACACGCTGTAATAATACACAAGTTTGTGTACACCAGCTAGATGTCAATGCTGCATGAGTCTGCAGCACAGCGGGCAGTTTTGGACGCCGGTGGTTTTTGGCAAATATGTGATCGGCTGGTTGACGTATGTACAACCACTCTTTCGACAAGAAAGATCCGACGCCTTCAGTGACCCGGGCGTGCGAAACTGTCCGGCTGTACAACCTTGGAATTTAAGCAACTGCAATAATACATCATCAACGACCAGCGCGAAAGCAGAGTCCGCACCGACCTGACAGCTAAGCTAAAAGCGCTTGCTCTTCTACGCGACCACGTGCTCGGGGTCAAATGCCCGTGGAGAAAGCGTTCATCCTGCCGGTAATGATTAGCGGTTTCGAGCCGACGTAGCCGACACGTGTGAAGGCGTTGTCTCTCACGTCGCGGAAGGCCAAACCGCCCTCTATGCTGTAGGGGCTATGACGTCATTGGAATCGCTTGTTGGACTCGCCGTTCGTGAGCATACCTAGGTACCTATCGCCCTGAGCGGTCTCCAAAAGTATTATGATGGCCTGACTGATTAGTCTACCTCAGCTGTACTAGAAACTTGCTAATCCACTCAGGCCCTGATTCAGTGTTGAAACGCAAGTGCCCATGCAGCATTCAGAGATCGCTATTGTAACCGTCTTCGATTCCTGCAACGTTCTGGACAGTGCACACCACAACCAATCCAGTCATTAAGGCAAATATTCGAAGCACTCACAGGTAATGCTCATTGATCATGATATAGTTTCATTTGCACGCGACTACGAGTATCAGGTGTATGACTACAAACACTTAAGCCATCTCAGTATGCTCATCTGCCCTTGCCTTCTCATCCCTGATCGTCAAGTTTACTTCCTCATTCTCCTTCATCCTGTCCACAAGGATACCATGTGCCTTGAAAGCGGGCTTGATTGTGAAGAGCTCGTCCATGCGCTCAAGTGGGACTCCCTTTGTCTCGGGTATCAGGAAGAAGACAAAAGGTATAGAGAGCAACATGAGGCATGCGAAGAACATGTATACTCCGTAGCCCATGGAGGCAAACATCTGGGGGGTGAAACGAGAGATGATGAAGTTCCAGAACCAGTTGTTTGCCGCGGCGAATGCCTGACCCAAGGAACGCGTCTGTTGGCTGTACATCTCGGAGTTGATGACCCATGGGGTACCGTTCCACGAAGGAGTGTAAAAGGCGGTCCAGAGGTAGAAGAAGAAGACTGCGCTGATACCGCCGGAGGAGAGTTCGCCCGAGGCGTTCTTGTTGTTCGTTGGGTCGGCGATCTTGATGTAGGCAGCGATGTACCACATGCACAAAGATCCACCTGGTTAAGTAGTCAGTAAATGTTTCGTATCCTGTTGGTGGATTGAAGACTTACCCAGAGCGCCGAACATGAGAAGCTTAGTGCGGCCGAGACGATCGATGAGCCAGATGAGCCAGACAAAGGTCAGAACGCACTTGACAACACCAAAGATACCAGTGGTAAGGAAGCCTTCCGTGACGCCGAGACTCTTGAAGACAGTTGGAGAGTAGTAGTTGATTGCGTTGATACCGGATCCGTTCTGCCAAAGGAACAGCATGCCACCAAGGAAGATACGGTATTGTACCTTGCGTTGTTTGAGCGCAAGGAACGGCTTCCAGAATCCAGGTCCGACCGTGATTCTGTCATGTTCGACCTGAGCATCTATGGCATCGAGCTCCTCCATGATATATGTGTGGTCTTGGGGAAGGTTACGGATCCAGCATAGATCCTTCAGTGCTTGTTCGCGCTTTCCCTTGGTCAGGCACCATCGAGGTGATTCCGGCATCCAGAAGGCGCCAAGCAAGAGGCAGCCGGCAGGAATGAGTTGCACAGCGAACGGAATGATCCATTGCTTGTGGGAAGGCTCCATCGTCTCCTGAAGACCGTAGTTGATCCAGCTATGAGTGTGTTAGTACGCGTTACTCCTGAACGGAATCCAGGTTGCATGACTTACAATCCAACGAGACCTCCCATTTGCCAGCCGAGCTCGTAGATGCCGACCAGACGTCCGCGCACAGCTGGTGGTGATAGTTCGGAAATGTAGATAGGAACCATGTTGCTGCATCCACCAACTCCCAGACCTGCTAGTACACGACCACCAATGATCAAACCGAGGCCTCGGTCGCCATTGGCACCCAGCATCATGCCAGCACCCAAAATGAACTGGGTATGTCAGTATTTGTCTCAGTATACCTGTAAAGTACTCGGGTGACTCACAATGAGTACCCAGAGAATGAGCGACTTCCTCCTGCCAATGTAGTGACTGGACGCATACGCTCCAAAAGCTCCGAAGAATGCACCAGCTTGGTACACCGAGACGATGTTGGCCTTGGTCAGATTCAACTCGGCGGGGTCCATTTCCGCGAAACGGAATTCCTCAACGAAGGATGGCAGGGCCAAAGTCGTGCCAATGAAGGCACTGTCGTAGCCGATCATGCATGCTGCCCATGATGCAATACATGCTGCTGTGTAGACTCTCCAGTTGTAAACCGCCTTTGGTGTTGGTCGATCTTCGACGATGGTAAGGAGACCCATGTTGGTGTAGTGATCCGAAGTGCCTTAGAAAATCCAAAGTGATGGACTCAGATGGCACCGATGAAGGTTGCTAGCCAGACAGGTAGGCGTAGCTGGGGCGAGATGAGGAGTACTTCAATGGACGAAGATCGGCCTACACCTATATATCCCGACCGAGAGGAACCCGGCAACGTGCTGTTTTGCGGAGTATGTGGAGAAAACGCCACAAACCCCATGGAGATGAGCTATGAAGGTGTCAAGCAGTTGCGCATGTGCTCATTGGCCGTCCAGTTCGCAGAAAGGTTGATGCTGAGCTTGGCCCGGAAGAATCGCTAAGCACCCCCAGGAAGAATTGAACATTGTGCGATTGCGGAGAGGAACCATGCTCTCGCCGACCCCAGACCGTTCCTAGGGACCTGGATTTTCGCGCCGGTCATGCCTAGTTGGGAAGTGAAGGAATTACCCACAGGGTTGGTGATGGTGCAGGGCCCGGAAACGCATTTACACGCGAGGTTTAGTGGCCGGGGCATCTTCGCTGATTGGAACAAGGACGCAGCTGTCAGTCGCACACCGGACCGTCGCATAGCCTGCACGCGCTTGACTCGCGTCTCCTCCACGCGCGACATGACTTTTTCCGGTCCCCAACGCGCTGAATCTGGGGTACTGGCGCATGCGTTGGACGTAATCATGGAGCGCTCGACTTCTACCCCGAATACCCGCTTTCCGAGGATTCAATATCTGGAAGAGCATCAGGCGTCACCAGAACGGCAAACCTCCCCAAACTTCATCCTCGTCTCCTAAGCACACGACATTCACATCCACCATGTCTACCGAAACCAGTATACCCGAAGTCTCGCAAACCGAGCGCCATGGCTACCTCTTTGGTCACCCGATCGCCCACTCAATGTCGCCTTTACTACACAAGACCGTGTACGACAACCTTGGATTGAACTGGGCTCAATACCCTCTTGAGTCAAGAGACATGAGTCTGTTCCTGCAATTGATCAAGCATCCTCAATTCTACGGTATGCGCAATACATCAAGCAACCATATTGGTAAACATGACTAACAAACGTGCAGGCGCTTCAGTCACAATGCCTCACAAGGTCGCCATACTAAAACACCTGGACGGCCTTACGGAAGAGGGCAGGGATGTCGGCGCAGTCAACACACTCTTCATCCAACAAGACACTTCAGGGAACCGGTTATACATGGGTACCAACACCGACGTCATAGGAATAAGAGATGCATTTGCATACAACGTGGATCCAGCGAAGTTTGAGAACAGACCTGCGTTAGTGATCGGTGGAGGCGGCGCAGCCAGAAGCGCCGTGTATGCGCTGAGGAAGTGGATGAAGGCCAGTGCCATATATCTTGTGAGTGACCAGACAAACGCATTGCTGAAAGGTGGAAGTTGGTGCTGACAATACCACTCCAGATCAACAGAGATCCCACAGAAGTCGCAGCCGTAATCGAAGAATGCACAGCCCGCGGCTACGGCGACTCCCTCGTCCACGTCTCCTCCGTCTCACAAGCCAAGAGCCTCGAAGGTGTCGGTGCGATCGTAGCCTGCGTACCGAACTTCACGCCCGTCACACCTGCCGAAATCGAGGCGCGGCAAGTTCTCGAATGCTTCCTTGCGAAGTCGCATAAGGGAGCTTTGTTGGAGATGTGCTACCACCCTACGACATGGACGGAGATTGCGGAGGTAGGAAAGCAGAATGATTGGCAGATTGTGCTAGGGACAGAGGCATTGATATATCAGGGTCTGGAACAAGACCGGTATTGGACAGGGAAAGCCGTAGCGGATCTGCCGGTGGTGCAGGTGCAGGAGGCGATCGCCAGAAAGTTGAACGAAGCAAGGCTGTAGATGTTAATGGAATTGGACATACACACATGACATGCGAGGCGCGAGTGAATATGCAAGTCGTGAGTCAACTTGGAAAAGGTAGAATTGCAAGTCGCTAAGCTCCGGGCCGCGAGTAGTCTAGGTTGCGTACCCGCCGCCATACCTCGCGGACTGTCCTCTCTTGACTCTGTCGACCTGTCTCCGTGGGTGATGGTCCCGCAGGTCTGTAACGAAACATTAGCATACGCCTCGCTCTGGTTTACTGCAATACCGACTTACCTGATAGCCAAATATAACCGGCTTCCCAACCTCACTTCCTCTATAGGCGCGCCAGCCCAGTCGTCTGGTGGATTTGCTGTAGTCACTAAACCTCCAGCTTCTTGTAATATAGCAATGCCAGCCGCGACATCCCACTCCCAACAGCCTCCCTCCCACCAGATATCAAACGAGCCCATAGCAACATATGCCAGATCGAGTGTCGCACTCCCTAAACTTCTCACTCCATGTACCATACCTCCTCTTCCCTGCCTTCCCCCAATCTCGGCTGCCATGTTGACAAAACTCTCAATCTTGCGATGCATATTGCCATCAGGCGTATCCCTCCTATCTTTACCCCATTCACATGAAAAGACACACCCGCTAGGCGCTTTCTCTGGCATAGGTGGTATGGGGTTGCGGACGAGTGGGAGGCGTTGGGTTTCGTTGAAGAAGGCGCCGCGACCAGCGCAGGAAGAGAAAAATTGGTTCGTGAACGGCGCGTATATGACGCCAATGAGTGGTTTGGACTTGTAGATGAAGGCGATGCTGACGCAGAACATGGGGAAGAGGTGGATGTAGTTTACGGTTCCGTCGAGCGGGTCGACACACCATGTTGGAGCGTTGTCGATTAGGTAGTCGCGTGATGAGCCTTTGCTGTAGGATTCTTCGCCGACGAATCTACTGCATGTTAACGTGTGTAGCTATGAAGGTGCAGTCAGGGACATACTTGTGGTGAGGGTACTTGTCAGCTATCGCCTTCTTGATGAACGCTTCAACATCCTCATCCGTCTCGGTAACCAGATCAACAGCATTCTCCTTCTGAACATGTTCATCCTGTCCTGTCGCATTCCCACCCTGTATCCGCAGTTGCGCAGCATCCATGAGCATCTTGCCCGCCTGCCGTCCCAGCTGCACAGCAAACGCATAAATCTCATCCAGCTCTTTTCTCGATATTTCCATCATGTTGATCGCGGGTATTGTGTACATGTTAGGTAGATGTTTGGCTAAGAAGAAACGCCATGGCGACCGACACGCGCCGGAACGAATCGCGTCCCAAAACCTCCGTCTGGAACCGTACCGGCTAGAAGCGGAAAGCGACCTGATAGCTGTATGTAGGGAAGTGGGACGTCATGCTCGCAACTGAGGGCAAGAAGGCCGATCGTTAGGGGTGGGGGTAAGGACTTTTCCCCTTCCCTACGTTCCGATAGTCGTCGGAACCTCGGAATGAAACATGTCAAGGTGGGCCCACCCACGCAACGCGACAGACACACTACCTTAGGCATCTCGTCGCGGCCATATACTCCTGATATCACCACGTTCCCACAAACTCCGTGACCAGGCTCATCAACCCTCCTCGCCAGTAATACACGTTCGTAGGGCATATCACCTACTCAGCAACTCAAAATGACCAAATCCATCCTCCTAATAAACGGCCCAAACCTCAACCTCCTCGGCACGCGCGAACCCACAATCTACGGCTCCACATCCCTCTCCGACGTAATCGCCTCCGCACACAAACAATGCACCGCGCAATCCACAAACTTCGCTCACATCCAATCGAACCACGAAGGCGTCCTTGTCGATCGCATACACGAGGCACGCGGCAACGTCGACTTCATTGTCATAAATCCGGGCGCTTTCACACACACGAGCGTGGCGTTGCGAGATGCGTTGGCTGGTGTCGAAATACCGTTTGTTGAGATACATATCAGTAATGTGCATAGGAGGGAGGCGTTTAGACATCATAGCTATCTGAGTGACAAGGCCGAGGCGGTTATCTGTGGATTGGGGGTGTTTGGGTATGAGGCTGCTATTGAGTTTGCGGTGAGGTTTCTTCGGGAGAAGGATGAAAAGGCAGCAAAACTGTAGATAATTGCATATGGAAGACTGATGCGGTGCAATAATGGTTGATTATTAATGTTAAGTAATCTCCGATCAAGTGTCTCGCCTACCAGCTCAATCGTGCGTTCTAGTAAAGCCCTTCTTGATATCCTGTCGCGCCTCGAGGTACGTTTGCAAAGCTGTGATAGCTGGCAACAAAAGCATGACCACGCTCAAAGTCTGGCCAAAGCCCCAGACATTCTCTTCGTCATCTTGCAGTCCGCAAGACTTATCCGGATCCTCTGGCCTTGCAAACTTCTGCGTGAGCACCAAGATGGCGGACAGTATGGCGAGTAGAATCTGGACTACGAACGTGATTGCTGGGTTGAGGAAGAGATAATATATGAGTTGTAGGCCAAGCCGCGCTGGGGAAAGCGCTCGAAGCGTGAAGCCCTTCTGCTTTTGTGTCGGGTCTGTAAATCGACGTACAAGGGCCTGTAATGACCTCTCCGAAGACGACGATGACGGTGATTCGAGTCCTCTGCCTTCTGGGTCATACAGGATGCACACCAATGCTGTTGAGAAGCCGACAAGAATGAGGAATAGAGGGACCAGGAATGAAAGCCTCTGTACACGACTTCGTACCATAGATGTGCCATCATCGCCTTCGACGAGGATCGGCGGCATGGCAATCGCAGCAATCATCGAAGTGAGTAGGAAAACAGCGAAGAATACGACGAGTGTGAGGCGGATCTTCGCAATGAGCTTGTACTTGCGGAAGTATTTGCGGAGCGTGATCAGGGCTGCGAGGTGAGAGGAGGATGATAGCGCGCACACGTAGAGGATAAGAACGAAGTGGGAACCTTGCACTCGGAAAGAGCCTTGAGCCACCTGATTGTGTTCTGTCAGCATGGGTCATCTCGATGGGAAACCGAGCGTACTTTGATCCATCCGCTCAGAAGTACAGCATAGCCCGTGATGAGTTGTTGATCACCGAACCCGATGATGAGTGGGTCAAGAAATGGACGCCACGCGTAGTGCCTCTTCCACTCGTTCTCCAAGAAGCGCTCACGAATGTATGTGAGCGGCGCTCGAGGCGTGAAGTGACCTTTCGTATCGAAGGCTTGATCGAGAAGCATGGCGAGGATGGACGCGAACGTGGTCATGAAGCTTGCAATGACAAAAGACAAGACGACCTGCAGTGTTGTCAGGTTGAGCCTAGACAGGATGATTTGGAGTACCTACACCGACGCCAGCAATGTCTGGCTCTGCTCCATTGGCACAATCTCCATCCCAGGTCGCAATACTATCGAATGTGACCCATGGAGGTGCCATACACTGACCGGAAGTTTACAGCTGGACTTGCAGTGATCTAAGAGCCGCGACCGCAATGGTATAAGGTTATGCAAATTGCCCAAACAGGGCATTGCGAGACGCTTTGAAAAATAGTAGTGATAGATGTATGCGAAGATGGAGGGCGTTAGGTAGGTGAGGAGAAGGCGGTGAGAGTGTGAGGGAGGGATCGATCTGCCTGAGGTGAACTGGAAGTACTAGTTCCCAAGGTTGCCGGCATTGCACGTGTCATCCCGAGGCAAGCGTAGGGGAGGAAGGAGCTATCACCGAAGCTCGCGTCGAACGCAACCTGAGACACCCTGGGACAACAAAAATCCATGTATCGAGCGCAGATCCTGCGTAGGATGGCTAATATAAGCCGTTCGCTGGGTATCACATTCTGTCTATAGAACCTACTTCACTTTTGTTTGCTCTTCGCCTTTACACGAGCAGCCAGCTTCTTGATGTCGTCTTCGCCGTCTGCAGCATCCTGCTTAGATTTCTTCGTCTCTCGTTGATGATCTGGCTCGTCTTCGTCCTTGCCTTGCTTTCGCTTCTTGCGGCCCTCTTCTAGCAGCGCCTTCATAGCAGACGTCTCCTTGAACCTTGGGTTTGTGGGATCGATGGCAAACTCATGGCTCTGGTATAGCTTGGCGAAACGGGGATCGGTGGTGTCGATCTGGAAGTTGTCCTCTACGATGGGAGCGTTCTTCTTCGCTTTCTTGCCCTTCTTCTTAGCCTTCTCCGACTTGACGATCTCGTTCATGTCGAAGTGACGCAGCTTTGAATCGTCTTCATCTGCCATAAGTAGTTCCAGGTTCGCTCGCTCAGCTGCCGCAGCCTGATCCTTTTCCTCTTGCTCCGCCTTCTTCTTGGCCTTCTCAGACTTCTTCGACTTCGGCTTGGAGGCTTTGGCAGCTTCTTCGGGATCAGAAGCAAAGAAAGGATCGTTGAACGGATCGTCATCGTCCGCAGCCGCTGGCGCATCGGCCTCCTGCTCGACTGGTGCGTCGGGATCGCGTCCAGCCTTCTTGGCTTCCCACCTCTCTTTACGTTTCGCCTTCCTTTCTTTCTCCTTTCGAACGTATCTCTCCATTGTAGTCTCTTGTAGTGGGATGTCATTCTCGAACACGTCACCGTTGCCAGCTCCGCTAGAAAGGCCTCCCGTGAAAGTGATCTGCATCTCGCTATCCGGCTTTGGGAAGTCGCGATCCCGTTTCGCAGATGCCTTTTTCTTCGTTTTCGAAGATTTGCCGGGTGCCTCCAGTCCCAGAGCCGCCCTGAGACTTGCGGCTTTGTCCATCTTAGCTGCTTCTTCTTCATCCTCGGACGACGACTGGTCTGAGCCCAAGTATGCTTGCAGCTCGTTCTCGTCAATCTCCTTGCGTGAGAAAGCACGCTTTTGTACCTCCTTCCGTGTCGCATCATCGGCATCCCAGGTCAGCTTGACCTTTGAGTGTGTGAGCGCATCCGTGGAGAACTCATTAGGTTTGTAACCGTCCGGCAGCTTTGCGCATTCGTCGTGGGGATCTTGATCGAAGGTTGTGCCGTCGGGGACGAATCGCAGGTCGAAGAAGTTGGCGCTCGTCAGGTACTCGCGGCCATCAAGGTTGTCGTAGATGGACTTTGCGACGTTCGCGGAAGAGCATGTGATAACGGCATAGTAGTAGCGTAACCGGTCAAGCTGGTAGGCTCGCAACTTGGTGGAGTCGAACTCTTCGCCTGTCTCATCTCCTTGTAGTTCTTCCCCGTTTTGTTCCTCGTCGTCCACCTCAGAAGCGTCGGAGTCGTCGTCGAGCGCGCTAATGTTGTTCTTGTCCTTGTTGGAGGTTGAAGCGAAGATCTCACGAGGCGGTCCTTCGATTTCTTCCCGTTGTAGGCGCTCCATACCAAATTCGCTAGGGTATATGACGACGTTGAGAATGCGTCCATCAGCCGGGACGAAGGAGTTTGCTACGGCCATGATATCGGTGGCCCGTATGTTGTCCCAGTCCATGTTCACGGCAGCCAGACGTGCCGAGATGTCGCCCGTCGGGACTTCGTTGTCGTCACCGGCAAGTTCGGTCTGCTCCTCCAGCTCAGCCTCATCCTCTTCGTCGCTCGAGCTTTCGTCGGATGAAGACTCTAGTCCACCGTCTCGGATAGGGTCAAAGCCTTGCTGCTCCACCCTCTGCATCTCCTTCTTGACCGCCTTGTCCCGCTTCTTGTCGGCCGGACGTGCTAGCTCGGGCTCATCGTCGGCTTCATCTTCGTCTTCGTCGTCTTTGTCGTCGCTATCGGCGTCGTATAACCGGTCGATGGCCTTTTTGCCAGCCTTCTTGTCCACCTTGCGGCCATATTTGTCGACCGTGGCCTTGTTATAGAAGTCGGGGTCGCTTTTTAATCGCGAGAATCGCGGGTCAAGCTTGGTCTTGGTGTGCTTCTTCGAGGGGAGTCTGAATTTTGGGTCGGTTTCGAAATTTGCGAATCGCGAATCGTCTATCGATAATTAGCGCAGTGCTCGGCTGTCGCGCGAATCGCAACTTGCCCTTAGGCGCGCTGGCCTTTGCGCCCTTTACGGGTATCGTCTGTCGCTTGGGGAGAGGCATGGTGGGATGCGCGTGTTGGTGTAAGCGGTGGGCAGGCGCGCGGCGCGGAATTGCAGCTGCGGAACTCGAACTTTTTCTGCCGGGCGGTGGCAGATCGGCGGCGAAAAGCGTGCATTGGTTACCGCCGCGGAGGTCATCGCACGCACGGGCAGGGATTCGGCAGCCCGATCTGGGGAAGCTTTGGCTGCGTCACCCTCGAGAGGGGAAATTCATCACACGACTGTTCCGGAAGCCTCTCCGCCGTCTCAACCACTTCTCCGCCGTCTGGGGAAAGCTGACATTGTACACCCATTTCAACATTCACGTCTAACTGAACACATCCCAGATACAACATCATGTCTCAACTCTCCAGACTTCTCACGTAAGTTGACCGCTGATTGAGCGCTGTCTAGCTTCAGCTTGTACCTAGCGAGCTAGCTGATGCTGACTCTGGATTGCAGTCCTCGCAATATGACTTTGTTCACTCTGGCTTCGCTCGGCAGCGGCTACTTTGTTGTCAAGTCAAAGACACTTGCCGACAGGCAGAGAGCCCGAGTTGATGGAGACTACACCGTCACGGTCGACAGGTCAGGTACGATTTGTCAATTGCATTGAAATCTGGCCCGGAAACCCACGATTAGAAATGTACATTGCGCTGACTGTAGACTATAGGTGGCGGCATCTGATTGCGTCAGGAATGACCATCCAAAGAAGCGATGCAGTTTCTTCCCTTGCACGAACGGCGTTCACTACATTTGCAGCGTTTCAAGCTCGGCGTCCTTCTTTATCACGTCAAATACCAACAAAGAACATAATGCGCATAGAAACGACACTCATACCAATGCTTGTGGATTATCGAGAAAGCGAAAATAACAGAATTGTCCACTATTCTCTGTTCCACAAGGTGTATGCTATCGCGGTGCTTCCACGATGTCCCCGCCTTTTATACGACTACTGCTATGCTTTTTCCGAGTGCGCGACTCTAACAATGGCATGCGATACGAAGAACAGGCTTGAAATGCTCCGAAATAAAATCCTATGCGCCGAACATTAGTTTCAAGTTCTCTCGTACCCGTCGGGCGACCCGCATCCGTTGGTAATTACGATTGGCCCACCTGCCCGATGCTAAATATAACCCACTCAGCCTCAATCGAGAATACCCTAAACACGACAACAGAGATGAAAATAGTATGACGTCCTTTCGTACCTTCGGAGCGTCAAAGATCCGCCACTGAGCATATCCACCTTCAATCTGTCAAATGCTAACCGCTCCCTTGTTGGGCCCACTGCTGGCTCAGCCTTTGCCGAAGTTGTTGTCAGCCGTCTTTCAAATCCAGCCAATGAGACCACACTCCATCAGCATCGGTCATGGGAATTCTCAAATACGGGATCAGCAGAGCCGTCCAGGCTTGTGTCACCGCTGTTGCTTATAGAAAGACTTTCCATCCGTGCGCTGAAATGGTGGAGCTGCGAATAGATATCGTCGACCCTTCCACCTGACAAAAGTCTTACTCAACCACTCCATAGTTCTCTTTGTGCAGCTTCGTACACCTGCTGACGGCCATCCGCTCTCACAACTACTCGTGCGACCACATATCGATGTCCTGTTGTTACTTTCACCGCTCTTGATTCGAACGCGCAACACAACTATCAACATGGGTTATCATGATGTTGCTGGGCATGGAAGACGAAAGCCCAGGCAAAAGAACGAGATGCAAGCACCATGTCAATCAAATGTGTTGGCGGCAGCAAGTCATGTCCGTCGACTATTTGAAAGCAAGAAGTTCACTTATGCTGTCATGGGTGAGCTTGCTTTACTTTGCTTAGGACATAGGTGTGAGGTATGGAATATCTTCATTGCGTACGACGACAAAGACTGCAATCGGATAAAGAAGAAACTAGAAGGCGATCGGCGGTAGGTGATACTTACCTCCCTCAAAGATGACGGGCTGACAGCAACAGTATACAACTGCCAGAGGGCCTGAGCCCTTTGTCTCCCTCCAAGATACTAGTACAAACCGGCCCTAGCTTCTTAGATACCGGATGTACAAATCCAGCGATAATAGAAGTGACTCTAGTACCATCTGGTCAGTCAAACCTGAGCCCGTTGTGGCATCCTGCTAATCGTGCGCAGGCTCATGTGAGACACCGCCCAGCGGGAACCTTGCGAATAACCTCGTACTATTGAGTCTCCGAGCCGATGGGGTATTGAAAACATTTTACGCGTTGAACATGCTATATCTCGTCAGAACACTGCTCCACTTCTGTCAGATTCGCAGTCTAGCCTGGGAACCACGGGAGGGTGTTTTGTTCCTATGCCAACTCTACCGGAGCCAAGTAGAGGCAATCCGCTGTCACTTGCAACCGAAAATCGTTGAAGAGAACTTCTTGCGTACAGCTTTCCTCAGCAAGCTTCCCGTTCAAGAGCAACGCAAATGCTACCAAACATTGCTGGCGCAGGAGCCTCCATCACTCAAGACGTTAGCCCCTTCGCAACCGGACGCAACCCACACTCGATCGCAGTCCGCCTCTGGGGTTACAAGGTCTCAGGGAATTGCGCGCGCCTCATTACCAGACTTTCTATGTCCACCGCAGTCACAGAACGTCAAGTCAACACACATGCATACGGCACAGACGACCCCAAAGCTTGTGCAACCTACGCAGACATCTCCGCAAACAACGTTTCCGTCGAAAGAGTCCGCGTCCAGATACCGGGTAGTCAGTGCTCCAAATATCAGACGCACCGTTCCCACAGACCCTCGGGATGCAGCCAACCCACGGGCCCAGGCATCCAGTAATAAGCAGCTCAAGCTACATATACCTACATCTTTTCAGCACCAACGCGCGTTTTCTCATTCGGTTACAAACATAGATCCAGTTGCTGTCCATGGATTAGGACAGCAGTGTTTGAAATCGCGATCTGTCTCTACAGGTACCCGCATAGCCCAGCCTCCAGCGAAACATACGCCCATGGTCACAAATCCGCCGATGCCCGGTGCTAGTTCCAGACATCAAATTCCTCGGAAGGCTCATCCAGAGAACTCGAGTGCACCCTTGCCAGAGCAACGGTCGAGCAGACTTCACGTGGTGAATCCCGATGGCGAAGCACCATTATGCGACAAGTCGCAAGGAGAGACGCAAAACCTGCATCTTGTGGGATCCGAAGGGGTATATCAATCACCGCCTACTTCACGCAGGGCATCAACAATTATCAACAAAACTCATGCGGCATCGAATACTTCACTTCCAGCCTTCGAAGTCAACGGAACATCCCCACCCAACGACATCCTCGCGGAGCTCTCTGCAAATATCGACGCTGCGCTTCAAGTCAGCAACCACCCATGCACCTCTCCTCCACCGGCGACGATACAACTACAGGAGATGAACAGGCCCTTGGTACCACGTGCACACTCTGCCCCATTCACTACATTACCACCAAGTCTTTCAATCGGCAACCCATCTCATCGCCACTCCACCACACCACAGACTTCTGTCCCAGCAGGTTCCATAACGCGTACGAATGCATTGAGATACTCACAACAACAACCTTCAGCACCCAGTCTTGCGTCAATCATCAGCGACGGACTTGCATCGCCGACCCTCACACCAGCACCGCTTTCATTCTACAAAGCATATCAGCCATCCTCTGCGCCTGCATCACCACCGAATTTGGACATGTCACCGCTGGATAGCGCGTGTGCTGAGTACAATTCTCAGTTTGCGAACTTCGGGCAGGTAAAGGATGTGGATGGCATGGGACATTACTTTGCTACGCAAAACCATACTGGCACGCATGCCGTTCGACCTGTGAGCAAGAGTTTCGACTCGAGCCAGCTGGCCATGGAGTACCGGGCGGCATTGCCGGAATTTGAGGACGGGTATGGAGGCAGGTAGAGTAACGACCAATGGCATCGTTGTAACATCCAGAGATATTTCCCGGAACGACACTGCTCAGTGATACCATAGAGGGGGGTAAATGTCATATTAAACAACATTTACGATCACATCCCTCCGCCTCTATGCATGTAACGAGAACCGTATTTACAATGGTACATCCTCCATCATCTGCATAGCGCCTTCCCTTCCAACGGTGATAATGACATCACCCAGCGTCTTCGTCGAGAAGCCCGCTTCCGAGTAACGGAAGTAGTAATCCCATTTCCTCTTGAAAATCTCCGCACCTTCATTGTCCATTCCTTCCTTAGCCTTCTCCTTGATGAGCTGCGGCTTGATCTTGCTCTCCCAATTGTCCAAGAATTCTTCTCGCCATAACCGCAGCGCCTTCGCGTAGTGGGGGCCGATGTTCTCTATGCTGTCGACGACGAGCGAGCCGCCTGAAGCGGTTTGTATGCTGGCGACAAGTTCGGAAACGGCGGGCAGATGGCCGCCGGGGAAGATGTATCGGCGGATGAAGTCGTCGGATTTGGCGTAGGCTTCGTAGCGCGCATCGGGCATCGTTATGCATTGGAAGCATGCCACACCGCCCTCCTTCTTGAGAAGCTTGTCTATGCACTTGAAGTAAGTGACCAGATATTCCTTGCCCACAGCTTCCAGCATCTCAATTGAGACGGCCTTGTCGAATGGTCCTGTTTCCGGCACCTCCAGACTTCGGTAATCGCATAGAAGCACTGTGATCTTGTCTGACATGCCGGCTTCTCGTATCCGATCCTCTGCAAGCTCTTTTTGCTCAATGGAGAGGGTGAGAGATGTGACCCTGCAGCCTGTCCGTTGTACAGCACGCATGGCGAAGCTGCCCCACCCTGTGCCGATCTCCAAAACGTGATCTGTCCCCTTGATGTGTGTGTTATCGATGAAGCGATCGAGCTTTCGCATTTGCGCGTCGTAGAGGCTTTCGCTTGTAGATTTCGGGTTCGATTTCGGTAGCCATATCGGGCACGAGTAGGTCATGTCTTGGGAGAGGAATGCGGCGAACATTTCGTTGGAGATGTCATAGTGTGCGGAGATGTTGAGGCGCGCGTTTTTGAGGTTGTTGCTGCCTCGTACCAAGCCGGCGAGGCCAGAGGAAATTGCGGAGGTGAAAGTTGAGCCATTGGAGAGGTAATTACGGTTCAGTATGAAGAGCTATAAATGTAAGCTGAATGCGTCTCACCGAGCTCAGTCTATCCAGCAGCTTACCTCGAAGAATTTGGTCAGGTCTGGAGTTGTGAATTCTCCCAGCATATAGCTTTCTGCGAAACCCTGGCACCTATCAGCGCGAGCTCTTTCGGATGGTTATGGGTGTTTTGGGGCGCACCATGTCTGCAAACAGTGCCAATCGCACCCAGAACTTCTCGTCGAGCACGTTGAGGAAAGCGATTGGGAGTCCTTCTTTATCAGATCCAAACGCCGCAGTAGCCTTGCTCGAGCCGCCCTCAAACAACACCAGCTTGCCATGCTTTAGGTTCTGAAATTGCGAAAGAGTGCCATTTTTGCATAGATTCACCAGTGGTCCCCAGGCTTGCGATGTGACTGGACTAAGTAGTGAAGACACAGCTCCCGTCACAGAGCTTATAATCGCCATAATTCAAGATGTGTGCGATTCGCGCAAGCCTTGAAGGTTCAATTGGAGGGTCCTTGAGCGCAAAGTAGGGGTACTGGACAATTCCTAGTCGAGAGAAGCGTGGGCTTCAACGCAATTCGCAGGATGAGGGTGTCTCAAACGGACTGAGCTTGGTCACAAGATAGGAAGCTGCAGGGTGGGCTGGCGGTGGAGGGAAATTAGTGCGTCAATGGTCCAAAAGCAATGCGACAATGGTATCGTGAACGCGCCTGGAAGCAAAACTGAGAAGAAAGTCGAGTAACGGTAGCTGTTCGGCTAGTACATGGCGCCAGAGTGCATTTGAGAGTCCAGGTAGCTCGCCGTCATATCGCCGGAACGGCCGAAAGCCGACATGGTGCGTCCGGTTGCGCCGTTTCGAAGCCATGCGTGTTGCATTCTGTCTGAGGTGCAGTATCGGGCGAGGAAACCTTGCCAATTCGAGTGATCTATGACGCCGTCGATCCGCCTAAAAATCGCGAACGGCGTAAGATCAATGTAATCCTTACATGCTCGCGGAGTTCGAGGCCATCGAATGGCGGCCGGTGCAATACGCCGTCGTATTCATATCCGTTCCTGGCATCTGGCTGCTAGTTCGTGTGCTCAGGTAATGGTGGAATAGAACGTTGGTGGGTGAAGCCGCGGTGCAGGGTCCATAGAAATGTTCCGCCGAGATGCGTGAGAGGGGCAAGTTATGCAGGGGCACAACTCATCACGCGTCTCAGCCTTGCAATCGTAGGTCTACTTCGAGTCAAGGCGGCCAGCGATAAGATGTAGTATCTTCTGGAGTTCTCCATGAGCGCTGCAGGCCTTAGAAGTCTGTATGGTAGGCAGCATCTGACCGATCGGTGAATCTACAGCCACGGCGGCCGCGGGCTCCGAGCTGCACTAGAGGGGACCTGGAAGGCGTGAACTTGGCGACAGGCAACTGTGGTGATGACCAGAATTGAGCAAAGGAGGGAGGATGGATGGGGAGCTCATTATATCAAGCCAAGACCGTGTGCTTCTGCGGTTCCGTCGTCATTGTGAGCTCGTGAGCACCCCGTCTGAAGATGGTCCGTGCTCCGCGGAGACACGCTACGGCGCGTCGACGCGTGCTCCGTAAACCACCCTTCACATGCTGCGCTCCGGCATACTTCCATACAATCAAATCAGGACATCGCTGAACATTTGAGAGATTGCTTTCTGGCTCATCATACACACAATCGCCGACATCAACAAGCCATCAACATGCTGTCTATTCAACCCTCCAAACCTCAAAAATGCACACCAAATCTGCTCCCCGCGCGGATAAACCACAATGGACCCATCAACGACGCAGAACGATACTGGAAGCCTGAAACAGACGACAAAGGTAATCCTCAAAGCTCGCATTGGCATGGATACCAGACCTGACGTCCATCTAGGAAAGCGACACGCATACTTCCGCGGTCGACACCTCCACGGCACGACGCTTCCTCTTCCTCAGAACTACACCGGCGCTATCCTACATGTCACCGATAAGCAGTTACCGCAAACCCGAACACAGCCACAACAGCCTGCAGATGAGGACGACGAAGACGCTGAGGTGGAAGAGAGCATGCCCGTCGAAGTCAAGATAGCGGAACAAGTAGGAGAGTTCGACGAGGTCATAATATGGGGTCATGGCGGCGAGGTGGATGGAAGTGGAGATGCCTTCGTTAGGGGAATGAAAGAATGGGTCGGGTTTGCAGAAAGCATGCATGTTGACGAGGAAGAGGAAGATGGGGATACGAAACCGGAGAAAAAGAGCGCCTAGGACAATGTCTTGGAGTTGTAAAGGTCATAATGGATTGGGAAGATAGCATGGTAGGATGGCGTTGGATAAAGATACCCACAATGCCAGAAGGTTTAGGCTGTTTATGCTCACACGTTGGCCTCAGGTCCCCATGAAATCCGAAGCAGTCTTCCCAGCCTACGCGCCTGGACGATCCCCATATCCGGCTCCCCAATTTGCCCAACGAAGTTCTGCATCGCCTCGCATCCAATCCTAGCCCTGTCTTGGACCGCAACCGCATCATTCACGTATCTTGTCCACAGATACATGCACAGCAACATCCCACATGACAAAGACATCATGCAGCGACCTGATGTCCCGCAACGTCGCCGGCGCATTCACGTCAGCCGCATTCGCAATCTCCTCACGCCGCCTGTCCGATATCCAGAAACGAAGCCGGCCCATGTGGGGCCTTGCGTATTTGTTCCACATCTTGTTGATCCCCTCGGCCAGCACATTGAGCCTTTGCTTCTCTTCGATCGGGTTGGTATTGGCGCTGGGTTGCAAATGTACATTGATGTAGTTGGTCCAGACGCGCTGGTATCCGAGCGTCATGTACTGCGTGTCTGAGTCGGTGTGGCCACCCCCGGTAGCCTTCTAGGCGAGATGGAAGGTTACTAAGACCAGGAATGGGGTCGTGCCGAAGAGGCGTGCGTGGAGGGCCGTGAGTGCATGGGAAAGCTCTCGCTTTTGGTATGTGCTGAGGAAGTGAACGTGGTGGATTTCGTAGTGTGGCATCGCGGAGTCTGGTTCGCGTCGATACGTGCAGGCAATCGTCGCAACGGTCGAGAGATAGGTAACAAGGCGGCACGTGGTTGTTTTAGTAAAGTAAAGATGGCAAGAAGTTCGAGGGTACGACGCCTGGGTGAGTGCAATTCCGCGCGTTTGGGACGATGATGGGGTTAGGGACCCATAGGTGAGAGTCTGATGTCCACTGTATTGGTAACGGAAATCTGATGGATGAAGTTTTGCTCAGATCTCCATAGCAGACTCGGTTCCTGCTGTTCGGTGCCACCATTGCAGTCACCATGGTGTTGTACCGTCACTGCCCATGCTGCTCACCATGCCTTCCAACCTTTAGCCCCGTCCCAACCTGTACACCACCAGATCAACCCATATTCATCTTACCAACAATTGCCACAAGATTCGAGTCTTTAATTTGCCTGAAGTCCGAATGGGTCCTCTTATCCTTTTTGTCAGGTCAGGGTTCTTGTCGGTTCGGCTCAATGCGCCCCGCTCCCCAGCGATTAACCGCGCGGCGGACTCACATCTGGGTTCAAAACATCCCACGTGCTCGCCACAACGTTGCGCAAACCCAACGATGGGCCGACAGAACGACTGTGGGTCAGGTACAGGCCGGCACATCATTTTTCGGTACTTGACGGGCGGGAACGGTCGATCGTAGATCTATAGCAAGGGAGGGGTGAAGTAGAGCCGAGTGCATGGGGCTCTCATTTTACACATGGTAGCTGTTATGGTAAACTTCTACTGGATTACAGCCCTTCGCATGGGTAGGCAACGCAATGTAAGTTTGCACATATGCATCCTCAGTACAACGTGCCGCAACCTCATAATTTCGACTCCCCGTCACCTTTCATGCCAGTGTCCGAGAAGTCCACGAAGCTCTCCTCGCCGCTGAAATGCCTGTCCTCATCGCTGGTTAGCCACTTGCCGTGACGTAAGGTTACGGGGTCATCGGGAGGTGCTCGTCAATTGGGGTGTGTGGGAGCTGAATGTTGAGAAGCGTCGACGCGATGCCCCAACCGTGTGTTGTAGGTTCTGACCTTGGCCAGTCTTTCCTGTGGTAGGGAAAGAACCTGGATGTTATAAGGATGCAGCACGAGATAGAACGGCAAAGAAACAGCATTGCACTTACCAGCCTCTCTCCGCACCACCCGAGAGGAAGGATGTTTCGGAGTTTAGTTCGCAAGTCCAGTTTCCCGCGACGCCCTTCTCTGGATCGGCTGATCTTCTTACGTACTTTGACAGACCAGCAGTGAAGCATTGGAAATCATCTTCATCAGGGTTTTCTGGCATCTGTCCGGTAAGTACCCGACCGGCTGCTATCATAGTCGCGGCATGAGTGCACAGCAAGACAGTCTTTGGCTGTTCGGGGTCGTTGTCTAGAGTTGTGACAATGTGATCAAGTGCGTTCCTGACACGCTCATGGAGCTCAACGATCATCTCGCCGTTGGACCCTGGCATATGTACAGATGCATACTCATCGTCAAGGTTCTGGAAGTGAGGTGTCAGGAGCTCGAGGTGCGGCGGAGTAGGATGTTCGAAATGTGCGCGTCCAAAGAACTCGCTATTACGCACTCGTCAGCACAGTACCTACCTCTGTGTCACTCAGTATGCACGAACCCAATACCGCGATCGATCCGTATCCTTCCTTTTGCCTTGCCCTCCTTGAATAGCTTGTCACTAAACGGCTTGAGCGTCTGCAGACACCTGTAGAAGGGGCTAGAATAGATTCTGTCCACTGGCGGTTCGATCTTGCTCAGGTACTCGGCTAACTCCTTACTCTGCTCCACCCCTTTGGACGTAAGAGGCGGATCAGTGGGGATTCCGGTCGGGGTCGCCATGGATGCGGTGTAGATACCCGTTTGGGGATCTACGGACCAGTTGGCGCGAAACTAGATACCCCGGAGGACACGTTAGAAGAGTGCCATGCTAGGGGACAGATCTGCATGAGCGAGTGTGAAGGGTGGCGTTTCATGTGATACACGCGAAGGTGTAGGGAAGCGAGATGTTTGCGGAGGTAATGCAAGGACGGAGATGGCTCAGAAGTAGCTGCCTGGAACGGAAGACTCCCCTTGACTACAGTGTAAAAGCATCGGAAGGCGTGAAGTGCGGTGACGGAGGTTAGCTTGATACGTACCGCGTGCCGGACGATGTAGATGACCTCTATCATGGTTCCGTTGTCTTGTCGCTCCGAGAGAGTTTGTGTACCGTAGAAGTTTATTTGATCGTGCGCTGTGCTTGCCGTTGGGAGTACGAGATGGTTCTGGGATGAAGGGGGTGCTCGGAAGTTACCTCGGTAACTTTACCTTTTCGGGACGCTTTTCGAGATCTCAACGTTGGTGATTAGAAACTTGTTACGCTGTGTCGAGTGCAAATCGAGAGACTTTACAGATGCTGTTGGAATTTGACTGAATCTAGCGGCTACAGTCTGGGCTTTGTAGTGATACTGCACGTTTGACAGTCGCATGGAGATTCACAATACTGCTTCCGCGCAACAAACCTCAAGTGCTCGTCATTACCAGGTAAACAAGTATCCGTCAACCGAGACAGTCACCCAGCACGTGCCGCAACTCTCGCAAACTCAGCAAAGGCCATTGATATTGAGATTTCCGGCGTCCGACAATGAGCCACTCACGCAGCATTCCTATCATCGGTCAGGCCCCCACGCTCGAGCCGTGCCTAAGCGCTTCCAGCATTGACATGCGCTTACTTCGTACGCGAACTTCACATGCGCATGCACATGCGACAGAACTGCAGGACCTCGTACTTCTGCAGTCGTAGCTCAGGAACGAGCCGGCATCCAAACAATGCGCACCCTATGTCGCTACTCCTTACGGTATGCGCAAGCGCAGCGCAGGGGCACTTTGCATGTGCGCGTCGCTCGTTGGCGGTATGCTGATGCGCAAGCCACGTCAATGCAACATTGGAACGGTTGTAAGGTGTCTTGGCCGGGGTGTTTGGAATAGACTGGAATCCTGCAGGAATACGAAGGACCTGGCGGACGGAACACCGCTATAGTGAACGATAGTAGTGACGGGTTGGACCTTATCCTTGCTGTTCATCTGCGCTTCCGAGTATCTCCACAGTACAGCGGGCTTCCGCGTTCACATGCTGTTTATACCCGCGACTAGCGGAATGTTTCCTGGGGCCAGAAGCGCTGTCACGATAGCGGCAGAGAAAGCGATGATTGTAGTACATGGACTAAAGTCCTTCCCAGGTGACCAGGTTACGCCTGGGCGGGGTTACAGGTGTCTGGGTATCATGTAGCCTGCTTGTAGAGGGTGTGCGAGGTGGATGCACCATCGCAAAGCTGCATCGAAATGAAACCGGAAAGATTCTCGCACTTGTGTAGTCGAGCTGTGGCAGTCGGTCGCATCCGGTCGTGATGATCCAGTTCTTCGGCCGCTATCAGCGACAGCATCCGATCGATCGCCTACCTGTGTTTGCCTGAGCAAGCAAGCACCTGCCTTCTTGAATCTCATTCGAAACCCTAGAGGGCTTGATCCTGGCGACGATGCTGCAAGCCATCGGTGATCACCAGACGGATACAATGATTTATTACCGCAGTGCCATCCGAGGCCTTGAAACGTCCATGGGTATTAACGATGTAGCGCTGGCTTGACTCTCGGGGCAAATACGCTGAGAGCCTGGGGATAATCAGCGTAAAGTTCGACTACTGGACAAAACTAGCGGCAATCCGTCTCCATCAGGTTGGATTCCAGGGTTCATTTGGTAAGAACGCGTCTGTGCGAGCAGCTGGTACGCCTCCAAGCTTCTGCCAGAAGGATAGAACTCCGGCCAGTCCCGACGTGCCGTAAAGACACCGCTTGTCGGGACCGGGACGGGATCCTTGAAACTTACATGTATTGAATGTTCATGCGTACTGTCCAAGAAACATATGGGAATGAACTCCACAGTCATGGAATGGTATTGCAGCATGCACTTAGGTTTCTAAGGGTGCTGAAACTGGATCCCACAGCTGCCTAAGTAACCAGTGACGTACTGTCGTAGTCAAGATCAAAGCCCCGGACTCCACCATGAGACAGCTGGGATTCGAGATGACTTCCTCCACATTTCATGAAGTGATCGCGTCACTGCTGCCCAAGAGTCTGACAGCCGCCGGCCCAAGCGTTGCAATCGCATAGTACTGACGGCGCAACGAAGACGGGATGGCAGTGAAGTACCAGACCGAATTGAGCAAGACCGGGCCAGACGCCATCATAACTAAGTGATTAGTACATGGCACATGCTCTCAGTTTTCTCGGCGTGCATCAGTAGGAGGGGTGCTACATGTCAGGGGTCATGTTGGTATCGTGTAAAGAGTGAAAGATGCCGTAGACCGATGTAACGCAGCAGTTGTTCGTGACCGGGCGGCCCCGAAGAATAGGTGCGCAGACTTTCCAGCAGATGCGCACGCACTGTTGAGTGTAGGATTTTTCTTGCGCGGCCAATCAACACCAAGCCTGCGCGAATTAATGAACGGCTCAGCGCTAAGCCCTGCAGCTGCAGGCAGACGAAGCTAAAGCGCTTCTAGAAGCTCGTGCTGGCATCATGTAGCGTTTCCGTTACTGACAGAATCAAGGTCCATGGAGGTGGTGATTGATGTCATTCAATGCCTATGCGCCATCATGGCGCTGCATGTCAGTGTTCCTTCGTTTGCTTTCACGTGTTACCATTGATTGGGTAGCCGATTCTCACGTGTGTAGTCCATTGGCTATCGCTTCGTCACATGCGCGTCCTTCTAGTCTGAAGGGCGGCTGTGACAGTGCGCATGGAAGACGCATGGATGGCTGATCTCGAGTTGCAGCATGATCGACGCCCGGATGCATGTATGTGGGGGCGTCTCTCATACCTTAACAGCCTCTTGAACCCACTACGGCCAATTGACCCACATCTAGTAAACACGAGGCTATGATGAACACAGATCCAAAGCGGAGTGGCAGCTTCGACATGTCGCCACAAAAGCAAACATCCCGCACGGGTAGCTAGGGGATTGACGTGGGATGAACTGGGCGATTTAATGCACTTCGCGAAGTGTTCGCCGATCATCCTCATAGACCCCATGCCGTTGATGCCGATGGTTTCGTCGCAGCTTACTATCGGAGACAGCCAGGTTCCGATAATAGGCATCATGGCAGCCGCTACACAGTATTTGCAGAACAAGGAAGAAGCAAATAGACAGCCGCGCAGGAGTCGCCTTGTGAGGTGGGCATCTGACTGGTGCGCCACACCAAATCATGCCAATTCAGTGATCACCATGGTGGAATAGTAGCCGATAGCAACGGGGATGAGAGTGGTCGATGGCGGTTGACAGCAGATGAATGAGTGACGTAACAGAGGAATTAAAGACTAGATTATATGGCGTATTAAAAGCGAGCGGTCTGAGGGCGCAATTGTAATAACAGTCGACCATTGGGGATTCCAACGTCGACGAGAATACGCGCGCTATTTTTGTATGGTGCTGTGTAAAGGATATTCATCAGCGCCCGCCGCGTATTGACGCGTTGAAGTCTTCCCAGTCTTCCCTAGCTTTTTCTCAGTGACAAAGACGCGCAACACGATGAGATACCTGACAATCAAGAAGATAATAATCGCGGCGACCAGAATACCCACTATGTACGCTCCGACTAGCCCAGAAGAATTCTTCTGAAGGTCAAGGAAGGGGTATACATAAAAGCCTTGGGTCGCATGCGTGAGGTAGGCCAGGCCAAGATAAAGAGCCAACAGGAGGATAATTGGAATCAGGTCGAGCCAGGGCAGTCGCTCAGTTCGGGGGATAACTATCTCGAAAAGGGCGTACGCCGAGTTGAGAGCATGCTGTGACGTGTTTGACCAGAGAGCGAAAGTGGTGGGGAATTGACCCGCAAGAAGTGTCCAGTAAACAACTGTTGTGTGTTAGTTCAGCGTGCTCAGACAATAAATGCTGCCAGTTCTCCAAAAATGATGTTGCAGGGAACACGAGATTGCCTCGAGGTACTCCGGCGCGACTTTGGCAAAACGTTTTATGTAAGTTGACTTACTGGTCACTATCCACGGATAGACTACAATGGTAGAGTAAAACATGCTGTGCGCCACCTGTAGCGCTTTGGGCCATCGTGCCAAAAACGAAGTTCCAGTAAACCAGTAACTGCCGGTATGCACAGCGGCAAAGGCATAGTAAAAGGCGAGACCCCAATACGTCAGAACCGTGAAGAAAGAGAAGGATTGCTGCGAAGCGTCGGACCTGCCGTGGGTACCATTCCAGCCAAAGATGAAAAAGAGCGTGGTAAATGCGTAAATGGCCAATAGCGCGCGAATGGCGAAGAGGGCGGCTGGTGGGAGAATCCACGAGGTTACAAACCGCGTGGGATCAAAAAGGCCGGCGTACGGTGCCGTTATTCGTTGACCAATAGCCATGCTGGGGTTGTTGATTGGGATCCTTGTCGAGTGCCACCAGACTGGTTGTCGTGTCCTCGGAACGTTTCCGACGCGGTGGAATCTGGGTCGTGGGTAGTGCGCGATAGATGACGCGAGATAATTCGCGATGGAGATGATGCGACGTGGTGTTGTGAGACGGCTGCAAAACTCGTTCACCCCCAATTTCCGAGGCTGAAGCTGAAAAGGGCAGTCACCGAGCTGAGGGAAGCGCGCTAGCAATCGGCGCTATGTCACGTTCGGACTAGCACCGGTCGCCGAAAGAACTGACAGGATCGGCCGCGTCTTCGTAACATTACCGCTCTATCCCGGTCTACCATCACGTCTGTGGGCCCGTCCGCTTCAGACTCCCACGCTTGTAACCCCGGCAGCAGAGGCGAGGCACACTCCCACTTACACCCTTACGCTCCCTACGCAGGGCGGCCAGGATGAGGCCTGCAGCGCGCTTGGGCACAGGTGGCTTGCTCGTCCTTCTGCCACTGCCTTCTTCTTTAAGACTACGGGATGCCATCTGTTTGGAATGATACTACTCAGGATGATCACCCAACTGAAAAGCCATCTTCCCAACCCGTTCAGTATCCATCACTATTCGCCCGCTTTGCTTCGTATCAAACATCACCATGAGTGACAACAGCAGAATATCTGTACGTCTGCATCTATCACCTCCTAAGCACTCCGCTAACGGCTCATAACAGAAGGCACAGAATCTCGCTAGGATCAGGGACAACCAACGTGAGTGGATTCCTTGGACGACGACGACCTATCGTCAGCTGTCAGCTGTCAGCTGTCCAACCATGAAGAGTGGCGATAGCTTGCAGCCTGCAAACCATCCAGACGTCTCTGTGTGAGCATTCGATTTACCGAGGATGTTCGCTAACGGTACTCGTTTCAGGCCGATCACGCGCCCGCCGGAAGGAGTATCTGCATGAGCTCGAGGCCAAACTGCGCAGCTATGAACAGATAGGCATCGAGGCCTCTTCGGAAATCCAGTATGCTGCCAGGAAAGTACTAGAAGAGAACCGAAAACTCAGGTCGCTTCTTCATGGGAGAGGAGTCTCTGAAGCGGAGATTGTCGCTGCCCTTGAATCGACGTCCGATCGACACTACAAGCACACCTCTGCCGCCACCAGACTGCAGGCCATGCTTGAGTCAAGGGTCAACACCAACACAGCCTCTTCGACCAGTTCGCCTATACCTTCATATACCAGAGCCGATTCGTTATCTCAACACGTCCCATCAGTGCCGCATGCTACTATCCCATCTGCACGGCCGACAGCACTCAGTTGCAACGATTCGCCCAGTCCAAGATCCGTGGTATCAAGTATGGGCACACCACCACCAGCCTCATATCCAGCGATGCATTATACTACTCCAATGACTCCATCAGCTGTTCAGATCAAGTCAGAGCATGTTCAGTACGACTACCCTTACGAGCAGACATATAGTAGCGCTTGGGCCTACTCGAGCGACTGCAACTACACTGCAGAACCGACGTCATATTACAACAACACCTCGTCTTGTGTTGACGCTGCCAACATCATCCGCACAATGCGATCTGGTGTTGGCCCTGAGCTGGAAGTCGATCTCGGATGCCACACATCAGACCGTCATTGTTATGTCGACAATGCTACAGTATTCAACATGATGGATCGATATTCTCAAAATCATGCGACTATATAAGACAAGACGGTGGTCAGTCTGCGGATACAAGTGGGAGGTGCCCCGTCATCATCAACCTGGCCTATAGCGAGCGGAGCTATCGGAGACCAGCGGCGGCGCTTGTTGTGTACGACCCTACGGTGGCCAAGTCCATGTTGGCGGCTGGATAGGCACCTGTTGTACTCATCAATAGCCTCTTCAGTACTATGTTGAGTCGAGACAATCTCTAGGAGGGTCTAAACAATGCATTGTGGCGAGGAAACGTTTCGCAGACCCCTATCGAGACCCTACCACCGATACGTGTCGGTCCTCTTCACTGCTTCGCCCGCCATTACGAACGCCATGAAAGAAATCAACCGCTAGCATGAAAGCGAAGCCGAAACTTGAACTCTTTTCTTTGTCGACAGCCGTCGCATGACCTCCCGCCTTGCTCAGTCTATGTTCGTATGATACACTTTGGACACTCCAGTCGACGCCAGCACGCCAGCACCAAGCCTAGAGGACTTGGACATGATCAACTTAAGTTTGTAAATAACGTGTACAAATTACTCTTGTAGCCTCTATCGGCGAATATGATGATTTCATCATCATCGATTCCCTCCATATTCGGCACTGATGAAACTAGTCTCATATCTTTGATTCCTCCAGATAGGCCGTGTGCACCCTGTCGTCTTCTCATGTTGGCACGGCTTTCTCTAATTACTGTCCTGCTGGTGGAAGACGGCTAGGTATCTCCCTTTGTTCAGATAACTAACACAGCATGGGTGATGTTGGCAAACCCGGCATGTTCTTCTTGTCCTCTGTAGACAAAGGGCCATTCTTCAAAGAACACATACCCAGCATATATCCGACGCGACATCTGTATGGGTCAAAGTTCCAATCTCATGTCCATGAATTCTATTCTTGTCTGACACTTCACATCCATTGGTATCGAGGTTCTATCAAGATGTCTCCAAAACGGAAGAAGACAGGACAGGGTGACGACCCAAACAAGGCGAAGAAGACCAGATCAGAGGATACTCCTGAAGACGAAACAGCCACGACCAATGTCAACTGGTTCATACCAAAAGAAAAGGGCAAGAACATCTACAAAGAGAAATGCGCAACCGAGTATGCCCAGATCCTCTATGAGAAAGCGCGAGAAGAGATAAGCCCGCAACAAGCACCTTTGTTAGATCCGCAATTCCGGACGCCAGTATTCCAAAAGCAAGGCAAAGATCTGCGAGCGGGAGACAAGTACAGGCCCAGCGCATCTTTGCGTAACCTTTTCAACGATATCAAGAGTAGAAGTATTGCTAAGGAGGAGGGCCATAGCCTCACTCATTTCCAGCAGCAGTTTGGCGACGACGCAAACATTGCAATAGTGCTCTCAAGAGCGGAGAACAACGCTACTTTTATTCTAAATGAGGACCAACGTTTGGAAGTGTAAGTGCAGATACGCGGCTCGTTGTCGCCAAGCTGATTGGATTTAGGACTGTGAACGATGTAACTGCACATGTAGATTTTATCCGACGGAACTCATCAGAGGGTGGCAGCCCTATCGGCTACTTCATTCATCTCCCTCTCAATACGTCAGTCACAGTAAATGGAACTACATACACCAACAGCGACGACTCATCGTCCATGCCTTTTTACATTGGGCCGCTCGAAGGGTATGCGATCATTGAACTACTGTCGCAACCAGCGTTTTTCTTCAGAACTGCAGCAAGCTTGAAAGAAACTTCGTCACACAGGGCGGTACCTCAAGAAGAGCTCGATCGTCGCGATGGAAATGGGGATGTTGCTTTGGGAAATACGAGGGTGCGATGGGGGCCTGTTGGAGCTCCACTACCGCCAGTTGGATCGGGAAACCCGGACGTCCAAGAAGAGGTAGAAGAAGAGTCGGAGGACAACTTCATCGACACATTCACCGATGAAGGAGAGCCGATCAAAGATCTTGATGCGTATATGCGAGCTCAGCTGTTGTCTCATCAACAAAGTCGATATCGCGAGCTCATTCCCAGAGTTCTTGCTTCGGTGAACTATCGACAGAAAGAAGCTACCGGATTCAGTTACCAGCATGAAGGACAGACTTTCAGGCCCGGGAGGACGCTGTTGCAACCAATCGAGGTGGAAGGGAACAATGTGTTGCTCGCTGCTCAAATCCATGCCGACAAGCACATCACACTCGAAGTCTTAGACCCTATGACGTGGCGATCAACGCTGTCTAGTCGGAAAGCTATCGATGAACTCATTAGGGAGACTTTGCGAAGCTCCACATGGTGGCGGCACGTCTTTGACTCGTTAGATCAAATGGAAGAAAACCTGCCCGAGGCTACTATGTGGGTACCGGCTGCTCAGGTCACGACAGGCGATGGAAGCTTTACTTACACCGTTTTGAACGCGTGGGCCCTAGCGATGGGCCTCGCACCAAGCCCATCGTTCACATCCAGCGCTCATGGTCACGAATCGTTCTTCATCCGAGCCCAACAAATCTTCGACCTGGCCCTTCAAGACAAGCTGAACTGGAGGGTATTACTCGCCTTTTTCCGCTGCACTGGATTTGTTAAGCCCAGCGAGGGCAGCGAGGATGATGAAGAGGCAAATCTCCCGCATCTATCAAGGCGATTTGATCTTTGTAACCGCTCGTTCCAGAAGTTAACCGCTCGCCAAACGGCAGCAGATGCCGCCGCCGAAGGCAAGAAGATCGATATGGAGCTGGTCACTTTGGGCCTCGAAGATGGGATGCGCCATGATCAAGCCTTCGCTGCAGATTCGCTAAGCGAGCTCGAACGGACCAACCTCACTTCCATCGTCCGTGATGCCCAATGGAACTTCGCTGATACAGAAGAGAAGCTGAAAAAGCGTCTGGATGAACGCAAGGAGCAAAAAATGTCGGATATGTCTTTGACAAAAACAACGCCACCACCACCGCCACCGCCACATGAATTGACTCCAGATACCGAGGAGATTCCGGTCGACTTTGATCCTTGTAAGCATCTTCACGAGCAGATTAAATTGCTCGAAGAGCAGGGGAAGATTGAACCAAAAGTCGGAAGTGAAATCGACGAAGCATTGCCATCCAGGTGGAGTCAAGCTGTCTTTGGATATATCGAGCCCGTTGTGCGAGCTATCAACGATTTGCTCTCGCCTGAGCGGCCTCAGCGGGGCTTCACACTGGCAGATCTGAATGGTAATAGCAGATACGCAGATGATTCTGGCGTCTTGGACACAGTGGTTATGATGGTCTGCCAACTGCGAGAACATGTCATACTAGTAGTCTTGCAGCATGAGGACGCATCCAAAGAAGCTCCTGATGTATCACGCGTTATGGACTCCGCACCATGGATTGCGACGGCGAAGGAGCGCATCCAAATCCACAACCTACTGATTGAAGCGGGGATGTTGGCAGTTGATCCTACTGCAGACAAAGTTAAAAGTTTCGTCGGGCCAGTACTACAATGGATGCCGGGTCCTCAACAAGCACAAGTAATAGAAACTGGGTATATCGCAATCATGAGTGCATGGGCTGTACTACTCGGTCTACCCATCAATCCCGAATTCCGCATAGGCGCAGATTTCTACGACAGCGCACTTCCTCTGCTCCAGGCAGTGATGAAAGCACATGCAGACTGGAAGCTGATCTGGGCGTTCTTGCGTTGTGTGGGTTATACTCAGTCCGAGCGGCCGCCTCCGATGCAGCGTCGATTCAAAGCGACAAGGCCTGCTCGTGGCCCTCGTATCACCAAAGGCAACAGAAAGACAAAGCGCTCGATTGAGACTCAGGCTTGCCGTGACCTCAACTATCCGCATTTTCCAGTGAACGCGGGTGTAGCGCATACTGAAGCCTTCCGATGGGATGATTACGATGGACCTGACAGAAGAGCACGCATACCCGAGCTGATCAGATCTGGAAAGTACACCAGACAGTTGCAAACTCCGCCTGCAGACCCCCCTACAATTCCTGCACCGCTATCCAACTCGCTAAAAGACCCGAAAACAGGAGCCCTAATCACCACAGGCGGGCATGTTGTAGCAGGTGTGGTGGATCCACCTGCGGACGACAATCCCATCCCGGAGGACCTGAGTCTCTTTGATACCGTCGCTCGCATCCCAGAACTCCAACGTCTCGGCACTTTTGACGAGAGGCTTTCCCGTGAAGAGATACGGAAGCGCTACGACGCATCAGCCAAAGACTTCCAACCATGCGAACATCTTCGTCGCACATTGCAGAACTTGCTGGCAAACGACAAAGTCAAGGAAGAGGTGAAAACCTTTAGAAGTGGCGAAAGAGTAACGACCGAGTTTGGGAAATGGCTATCTGACGAGGAGGTGGCCATGCACGCCGCTGCGGTCACTTTGGCTATCAACGACACGCAGAGTATCGAAGAGGGTTACAGCGTTGTGTCGCCGGCAACTGTTGAGTTATGTAAAGGTGTTGGCGCCAGCGTGACTCCCGCACTTCGACCCGGCCGTCCTCTACTCATGCCATTGTACTCAGAAAGTCATTTCGTCCTGGTAATTGTGCAGCTGAACGAAAAGGGCTTACCCGAAATATCGGTTCTCGACTCGTTGTTCTACCATTACAACGCTTTTCAACGTAACCACATCTTCGAGATAGCCTGGAGGGTAGTATGTCGTACGGCTTGGTACAGGCGACATTTCCCAGATGAAGCTACTTTCAAGAACGCCAAGCCTTCTCATGCAACTTGGGTCAAAACCGCTCTTCAACCGAGTACGAATGAATGTGGCTATTTCGTAATGCTCAACGCCTGGGGATTGGCGCTAGGCTTGGAGCTCAATCCTGCGGTGCGACTTAAATGGACAAAACCGTTCTTCGATGAGTTGTATGATGTTATCAGTCTTGCGCGTTTGGGTCACGCAGACTGGAAACTCATTTTTGCTCTTCTACGATGCCATGATATCGTACGGAATGGCTCTGTACCCGAGAACAGGCGTTTTACCCAAACTCATGCCATACAAAACGAAGACAGAATGGTAGAAGATTTGGGAAGTCTTGGTGCTATAGAGCTGATATACTGGCAAGAGCGGCAGCAGCCCACGCCTGAAGAAAATGCGAGAATGCGACGCTGTAATCGCGTTCCAGGCCTCAATGGTTCATCACACAGCCAGGCTGGCGGCTTCCCTTCCGACGAATGGACGGGTTCAAGCAAATCGAAGTTTGTACCTCGCCTTCAGCAGCTGGGCATCCTGAATGTCAACCATGACAGCTCCCAATTGGAAGAAGCTCATGATGGCTCGTGGGGGATAGCCTGCGAAAGATTTCTCAACTCCGTCCCAGGGTCTATCGCCGAAATGACACGAGATACATTGATACAAAGTTTACGAGTTCACCTCGAAAACCACTTTGCTGAGGTGGGAAAACATTATAAGGACACATTTGCAGCAAGGGTAAGAGATGTCTATCAGACTTATGTCCTCCTCATGCAAAAACATGACGTACGGCAATGTTTCGGGGATATCGGCGTTGGGGTTACAAAGTCGGCCAAGCATGACTGGAAACAACCCCTACACGATTCTGAAGTGAATTTGGCCATCGTGTCGGTTCTGGAGGCCATCGATAATCTCCAATCTGATGCCCATGGGCGTACAAACTCTTCGAGCCTCTTCGCTGGAGGCTTTACGTTGGCAACGTCCGCCAGTCTGGCATTCGCCCTCTGTTCCAATGATTCCGACAAGAATTCCTTCGACAATCTGGTGCTTTCGCGCCCTCGAAGGGCTTGGTTGATGCCTTTGGTAGTCAGTAGCGGTGGCCTGTTGGATGAGTTGAAGAACTGGGCGAAGGGAAAGGGTATGAAATGGAAGCCCCCTACTAACAGCCAAGCTGAAGGCCATACGCTCCTCGTCTTGATCCAAGAATCGTTCAACGACGAGACCGACGATTATCCAGGCGAAACGCATTTCGAGATAGTATTCATCGACAGCTGTCAGAGAATCTTCAAAGACGTGCAAGGATTCTTTTTGGAGCGTATCAGCAAGGCTCATAAACGCCTCAAGTGGTCAGACCATCGCCGTGTTTGGGATGTTGTTCCACCCAGGGAGATTCCTTCTGATATACAAGTGCCTCAGCAGCAAAACGGCGGCTGGCAATGCGGACATCACACGGTGATCAACGCTTGGATAATCGCCTTGGGCCTTCATCCCAAAGGAGACGCAATTTACAAAGAGAACGGATATAATCTGATCTACAGACTCGCTCAAATGGCCACCGCTGGCTTACTAGACTGGCGTACGCTTGCCGAATTCCTTATCAGCAAAAGGCTTACGATAGAGACGAGTGCAGACGACGTACCAGAGTCTCGCCGGTTCAAGTTCACTTGTGCTCAAACCAATGAGAGTGCGCTGGATGTGAGGATCAGAGAATATGCACTTGTAGACACTGCTCTTGGTACATTACCGCCGACAGACACACCTTATGACCACGATACCAACTTTGTTCCTATCCAAGAGGAAGAAGAAGAGGAAGGGTTAGCGCGAGAGTTCGAGGATATGAAATCAGACTTCCCTGAAAATCGGAGGAATGCTAAAAGAAAACTGCGCGACGATGGTAGCGACGGTCTCGCTCTGTGGGATGATGTAGCCGCTGGGCGGGATGGAAGACATGTTACTGCGGCCGACGCGCCGCGTCGAAGCAAGAGACAAAGGCTGTCGAACGGCCTCTCTTTTCTCGACGCGTACTAACACGAGCCCAGTATTACAGCCCGAATGTTTCTTTTGTCGCTGTGATTTGTAGTAGATGTATAACGTATTCGAGATAGCTGGCATTATGGCTGCGTGTATTTGGATCCGATCGATCGTATCATGATTGAGCAAGAAGGTGCCTAGACGCTAGGAGAATGTACAACATGTATTCGCAAATGAGAGATGAATGGATGATACGTAACACAGCTGTGGAGATGTAAGGGCGTGAACAAACGTGAAGACGCGATGAGATGTGGACCCAAGCTCCCGGCAACCGATGACGTAGCCCCAAAACCTTCACGCGTCGCGATCCGCGAACCCCAAACCTCCACCATCCCATCTACGACCCCCAACACAACCCCACAAACCGCCAAAATGCTACGACCAACCCTTCTCTCCACCATCCGCCTCAATGCCTTCCCAAGCCCCTCCAAACGCGCCTTCTCTCTCCTAAACCCCTCGTCGCGCTCGCACACCAACCGCATCTTCGACCCCATCCGCCAACCCAACGACCTCCATACACTCACACTCCTCAACGCATCCGACAACCGATCTCTAATAACCTTCTGGACTGCGACCTGGTGTCAAACTTGCCAAGCCATCAAGCCGCTCATCCGCCAACTCATCGAAGAAGAAAAGATCGGGGAGCGGGAAGGCGGACTGGGCTTTGTGGAAGTGTTGATGGACAGCACGTTGATTGAGGATTTGCCTATAAAATACCGCATCAGTAGTATGCCGACGCTATTGGCGTTTTCAAGACAGGAGGCGCAATTTGATACGAGGTTGACGCGGCCCGAAGAGATGCGGAATAAGGACTTTTTGAGGGAGTGGTTGGTTAGGGAGGCGCAGAGGGGAGGGAGGATGGGCGGTGGTGGGGGCAGTATGTTCGGTTAGTTTTCCGCGTCCTTGTGTTGTGCTTGGATGGAGTACTGGGCCTGACGGTGTTAAAGGTGCGAAGGAAGATGGCGAGCAGGGCAAAGTGGGTGAGGACAAGTGACACGGGATAGCCAAACATGGGGCGGAGGTATGCTGTAGGCGCAACAAGGTGGCAGTGCGGTCAGGAGCTGCGGAGTAACGAATGATCTGCGCTCGTGTGACACTGTGAGTGAAGTAAAGCTCGGTCGAGCAAACACTGTTATTTGACTCTCAAGTGGGGGAGTGATTCCATAACCCTATTCTCTTCTCTCACCTTTCTCTTGGGACATTCCCTTCCTTCATCCACAAATAGGTCCCTACGATGACAAAATTGACGATAGATCAAGACTACGAGGCCGCCGTCGTGAAGGGTACTAGGCTGCTCCAGATCCTGGCCGCGAAGGATAAGACACAAGTTCAAAGCGCATATGAGGAGGTACAAGAACTAGCCCAACATGGCTATCTTCTAAAGCCTCAAGACAAATTCTTTGAAATCGACTGTATTGCCGACGCGCTCTACGATCTGGGTGTCAGCGACAAAATGGTGTATGATGGCGGAGAGAACATCAGAACACACCATGTGCATGACCGCGACGGAGCAGAAGCGACAGAAGACGATACAGTACGTTTCGCGGTAGCTTTGAAGTAAGCATGTTCTAACGAGCTATTAGACAACACATGGCTACTTTTCTCAAGTCAGCAACCCACACTCTGGTGTCTTGATCGCAGACAGTAATCTTAGTCCCGCGCATGCAGCCAAATTCGATGACGGAGGAGATGATGAAGCTACAGAACTACCGTTACTGCGACACTGGTCAGACGTGGCGTTTCTACAACACCTTTCTTCTTTCCCCGAACCACTTGTACGGCCGATTCCGCTCAACTACGTCTTCCGCGTCCAGATTCAGAACGCCGAGACTTCTCTGGTGCTTAATAGGATTATTAGCAAGCACGTCACGTTTACATATGAGATGTGGCCTGGTATCACGTTCGGGATGGACACTGAAGAAGGGAAGGCGATCTTAGGGACGCCGAATGGAGCCGGTGTTGCGTGGATGCTTGTTCAACATAAGAAAGCGTTTGGAGAGAAGCATATTGAGAAAGTCACTTTGTTTCATGCGGCGAAGAAGGATGATTTGTTTAGATGGCCGACTTTGCTGTTTTGGATTGTGTAGAGTGGGGGTCAGGTGGGAGTATTGTATGTGCATTCACTTTACATGGAGGGGGCTAGACAAAGGGTGGAACAGATTAGGCTACATGTCAGCTGCTTCGCGTCATACCGTATGTTGACGATGCGCGTGATGCTCAACGTCTCACACTTAAGGAACTCATAAATGCATCTGAATGGCAACATACTTAGCACTACCACGACCCGCATGCGACACTTCTATAACTAGCGCCCTCTCCAATGACAACCTCAGTCAGTCCGGCAACGCGTTACGAGGCGGCTTGCAAGAAAGGTGAATTGATGTTACAGATGCTGGAAGCTAGCTTTGATGAGCTTGGTAATTTACTCAAATACTCAAATACGCCAGCTGAAAGCGAATACCTCAACTACAAAGAACTCTCGGAGAACAATTGGGTTGAGCGGTCCTCCGGGGACGATTCCAAAATTCTGGCGCGACTTTTAGAGGACCTTGGAATCGACACTTCACGCAATATTCCTGTTTCTCATCATCACTGCGGCCTTGAATCGATAGAAGGATCGCTACAAGAAGAACTTGAGATGAAGATACGCTTCGACTCGGTAATCAACACTTCCGGTGGTATGATTGCAGCCATGAACACGTACAGTCCCATGGAAGATTGGAGAAGAGCGGAAGCGGATGCCGAAAACGTTCAACTTAAGCAAGCCGGTCACAAGTCTATGGAGAAGAACAACGTTGGCGATGACGTCCCTAGTCTCAAGTACTGGTCAGATGTCGCATACCTGCAATGGGCCTGCCGTAACACGGACTCATCCGTCCTACGTTATGTGATGCGAATGAGCATCACAAACGAAAAGACAAAAGCAGTCATCCAGCATATCAAACAAAAAGCCCATCCGAAAGCTTCAGGCTCATACTCATTCGACGTTGACGACCGGGATGAAGTAGCCGCTTTTCTAGGGACACCGAATGGAGCCGGAGTCGCTTGGTTGCTCATACAGCATAAGCAGCAATTGGGCCACAAGACAGTTTACAAGATAACGGTGGACTGTCGAGAAATCTGGCATAATAGCAAGACGATAGTTCCAAGTTTGGTGTTCCACCTTCGCGACGTCGTCATCACGAAGCCAGGCAGCGAGGAAGGTGATTAAAGGAAGTCGCTATGAGGGCAGAATGAGCGTTGCTCTAGCAATGTGTCAGGCCACGCGGACAATGAGATGGCAGACAGTAGAACACTCATGAAACTAGCCCGTGCTTGATCCACTGGAGATTCGTGGAAGGTAGAAGACATTGTTTCACCAGCCTCATATATGAAGAACACTCGCTTCCTCTCTTTCCCCATAACATTTTACAGTAAGCCATGCCCACGACGATGAATTCACAAATCAGTAATCTGCACTACAACACTGCCGTGGAGAAAGGCAAGAAGATGCTCAAAATAATGCATAGCGGATCTGCTGTCACGCAAAGCCCATACTTCACGCCCGGGGAAGTAGGAGCAATGGGATACAAGAGAACAACAAGGCCTCGATCTGTCTCTGGCCTGTCAAAAAAGCTGGACAGTCTCGATATTCAAGGTTCTAACTCTCACTTCATCAATGTTACAGACGATTACACAAAAGACGTCATCACTGGCGAAACAATTGTAGCCGCAAGCGAAGTGAGGTTCATGTCCGAAATCAACTTCGAAGCTGGAATTCTCGTAGCGAACTACAGCTACAGCCCGACATACAAGGCCAAGGAGTTGAAATCGCTGGCGGCCGCTCTGTTACCCTCGTTGAAGCACTGGTCCGATATAGCTTTCCACCAATGGGTCCATTCTCAACTCGACCAGGAAGAAGTACGTGATCTCAAGTTCATCATGAGAGAAAACATCTCGAACGAAGATACTTTAGCTATCATTAGTAATATTCTCGACGCACCACCTCGCCAGTCACAGGCTTGTACGCGGTCGGGACTATACCTAGACATGACCAGTGACCATGCTATCGCTCTGCTGGGCACAGCCCACGGTGCAGGTGTAGCTTGGTTACTTGCTCAGCATCGAGACCAACTTGGACGTAAGGTAATTGCTGGGATAAGGATATTCTACAGCGGCGAGCCGCCAGACCCCAACAGAGCCCCCAACTTGCTCTTCTACCTTCGTGACGCGAGTGCGAATGAGAGACCCATCGAGAAGTTGTGAGGAACGATGGCAAGAGCGCGGCGGACGATCCTTTGGGTAGGCGCAGGCGTCTAGGGGCGGTAGTTCGTAGTAATGACAATCTTGCCGAATCGGATCAAAACTGAGCAGTTCCTGATGGTGGTTGAGATTGTTATCGACGTAGAGGCCTAGTATGCATGGAAGATAGGCGTTCCCGGTAGCGATGATGGATGGGCAGGCAGTCGCGAGGCTTAGTGGCTGGGACTGGGAGCCGGGGGTGGCCGGAAGCGAGACGCACCCCGCAATGACCTGCGCGTCCCGCGCCTTCATCACGATCTTCACATCTCTTTTCTCCCACGGTTTGCTTCTTCTTGTGATTTTTTCTGATGAGTTCAATGTTTGACCTTCTGATCTTCCCCAGCAGGTCGCTATATGCAGCCGTTGAACGACAACAAGCGAAATGCACGCGTCTTTAGCGCCAGCTGCAGTATTTACTCAATAGCAACCGCATACACGGGATGGCCATGACGCTCTTATGCTTTTTAGTTGCGGAGATGGCTCCTAAGCCTCGGCTTCGCGCACTAAGAAGTGATTTTGTTTGGATAGAAACCTTACAGCGCGATGCACGCCAAGCTGGACGTGGCTTGCGACGAAAGTGTTGACCTCGGTTTCGCGTCAATGAAAAGAACGAGGCTTGTATAAAGAGATCAAGATACTGCTTGACGCCAGTGCACGGGTAGTAGTACCACAGTGCCGCCGACATGTTCTCGTCTTCTACATTGGGCTCCGTTGGTCTTCTGCTCTTGACCAGCAGCGTGACGACAACCTGCGCAGACTATGCGTCCGGACACGATGTACCAACCGCAACAGTCGACGCGGGTGTCATAGTTGGGAAGACCACCTCACTTCCCCATGCACTTGGACCAGTGCATCAGTTTCTAGGTGTGCCCTTTGCATCACCACCCGAGAGATTCTCTCCACCGCGAGCTGCAGAACCTTTCCGACGGCAAGTCAATGCCACTGAGTTCAAGCCAGCATGTATCCAACAATTTCGATGTACGCGAACCATGCAAGCGATCTGATATATGCTAATTGGGGTAGACCCGTTGTCAAGTTCACAGTTCACGCAGGCTGTCTTCAATAACCCGCCACCTGAAGAGTCGGAGGATTGCTTATACCTCAATGTCTATGCACCATCGACTCCCGCGGGCGGCAATGGCAGGGCTGTAATGTTCTGGATCTACGGTGGCTCACTACAGTTCGGTAACGCTGGTCAAGAGCAATATGACGGAAGCAGTTTCGCAGCATACGAAGATGTCATTGTTGTGACGACGAACTACAGAACGAACGGTATGTGACTATCGACACTCCAAATCACATGTTTCACACCTAACGGCTCGCAGTATTCGGCTTCCCTGCTTCACCAGAGCTACCATTAGCGGAACGCAATCTTGGCTTCCTTGACCAGCGCTTTGCCCTCGAGTGGGTACAGCAAAACATCCACGCTTTCGGCGGCGATGCGTCTAAAGTCACCATCTTCGGCGAGAGCGCGGGTGCTTTCTCAATCGATGCGCTCTTGACCAGCTTCCCCAAGGACAGCTCACCACCATTTCGGGCCGCCATCCTACAAAGTGGGCAGTACAGCTATCGCGCAGCTCCTGCAACATCAAGCATACCCGCTTGGAACAACCTTACAGCGGCGCTCGGGTGTCCAGGAACACATGAGAGCAACTTGACTTGCGTAAGAGCGGCAAATGCATCGACTGTACAGAACATCATCAACCAGAACTCACTCGTGTTCAATCCAGTCGCTGATAACACCACTTTGGTATCGAACCCGGCGGCACAACGCCTAAGCGGCGATATCGCGCATATACCAGTACTAGGAGGTACAAACTCCCAAGAAGGCCGCGTCTTCTCAGTCGGCCAAACAAACATCACTGCCTACCTGCAAGCGACCTTCGGCGCCGCACCAGCACTCATTCCCGCGATCGAAGCTGCATACCCAATTGGTAGCAACGGTCTGACCAACGGCTACGACGTCATTTCACAGATTGTCACTGAGGTCACATTTCAGTGTCCGCAAGCACTATGGGCCAATGCAACAGCATCCATCGGTATCCCCACCTGGCGTTACTACTTCAACGCCTCTTTCGCCAATACACAAGCTTATCCCCAGCTCGGAGCATACCACGCTTCTGAAATCCCTCTCGTGTTCCGCACATACCCCCTTGCTAATACGACGACGCAAGAGTACGCCTTGGCACATTTTATGCAGAGTACATGGGCCAAGTTCGCGAAGAACCCTTATGCTGGACCTGGATGGAATGCTGTTGGTACGGGTGCTGAGGGTAATGTCTTGGTTGGTGCCTATGACTTTGTGGCAGGTGGAGTGTATCAGGACCAGAATGCTACTGCCGTAGAAGGAGATTGGAATTTGGGTGTTCTCGGCGATGTTGGAGGTGTGAGGGGAAGTGGTGTTACTGTGCTGCCGCAGTCTGATCTTGATTACAGATGTAGTCTCTTTAGGCCTATCTTTGAGGCTAATGTGGGTCCGCAAGGTATACCTCCATCCTGAGGCGGAGGCCTATGCCCCTAAATTAGGGTGATTTCCAGCGTAGTCAAATTCAAAGCCAAAGTCATGATAATAGATTCTGATTTAATCGAAGCGTTTTGTGATGCTGTTACTGTACCACCAAGTCCTTCAACCTATCGTCCGCCAGTAATCTGTCCAATATCCACTCCACTCCGATCCGACTCACCACCCTCATGCATGCTCCTCTCTACACTGTCGATCAAACTCTCGCTTCCGGTTTTGGTACCGACACTGCTACTTCCCTCGTACTCTTGCTTGGTGTTTTGTGTTATGTCTTCTCCGCGGCGCTGCTCCGAAGTGTCTGAGGCGTTTTGTTGGCTGGGTGCAGCCTATAACTGTAAGTATCTTCCTGGGTGATACAACCTTTCTATTATGATGCATGGTAGGTATCAGGTGGTATGTCAGGCGAGGAGCTTACCTTGTCCACGGACGCGCTCAAACCAACAGGGTCAGTCGACTGGCCGGTCTTGAATGGAACGCTCGGGTCGCCCTTGAATGTGCCGGCTGTGTCTTCGCCGGGGTTGACGGGGTGCTTGGGTTGGGTGTTTGAAGATTCTTGGCCTGTCAGGGAAGACATGGCGTGTATGCTTCGGTGGAACTAAGTGTGAGAGGTCTCGTTATTTAGCTTTTCGTGTGGTGAGCAATCTGTCTCTGATCAATGCTTTGACACACGGCCGTGAAGTAGTTTTGTAGGATGGCGTAAGCTGGAGTCGATGGTGCAGGTTCGACGTCATAGTGACTCAAGATGGAGACGTGGGTATCTGCAGTGGCGAAGTGGTCGTCCGCTTGAACGCGAGAGATGCGCGTTTGCTTATGCCTTTGACGAAGCAACCCTCTCGATTGAGAAGCGTTCCCATTTCTTCACGATCTCACAATCAATTGAACAGATCTCATGGTATCAAAATGCTATTCCATGCAGAACGCTCCCTGTGCCAACCGAGTAATGCTACACAAATTATCCATATTCATAGCTTGCTCTTGCCAATACCCCAGACCTCAGCCTGAGGGTTATTCGACTTCTTGTTTATGGACGCGCCGTCAGCGACAGGCTTCTCGCCCTCCTCGACGAACAGCGATTGCGACTGCTTCATGGTCTCGACGGCTTCGCGCTCGATGCGGTCAAGGAGCTCTCGATTGGTGGGGATGTCGTGGATGAGGCCAATTACTTGGCCAGCAGTCCATACCTAGGTTTGTCAGTCAACCGCACTCGAAAAGGGACATGTAAACTTACACCGAAGTCTGGGTCTCCGTTCAAGAAGACTTGCCGACCTCGCTTTCCGCTGACGAACTCAGCGACTTCCTCGAACTTGCCAGTTGGGCTTGTCTTCTCGACCTCAACAGCCTGCAGCGCAACCTTGTTGGCGAAGAGTCGCGATGTGTTCTTCCATCGGCGGAGCACGAGTGCGGTGTCTGTCTCTTGCGCGTCGACAATGGCTTGCTTGATGTTGTGGTGGATGGGCGCTTCGATGGTGCACATGAAGCGCGTTCCCATGTTGATACCACAGGCTCCGAGAGAAAGCGCAGCGGCCAGACCTTGGCCGTCGGCGAAACCTCCAGAGGCGATAAAAGGCACACCACCTAATGATTGCCTAGCTCTGCTGAGCAGAATGAAGTTGGTAATGTCCGTCTCGCCAACGTGTCCGGCGCACTCGAAGCCATCAATGGACAGGAAGTCAACGCCAAGCTTCACCGCAGACTGTGCGTGCCTGATAGTAGTGCACTTGTGCAGGATGATGGTGCCAACCTCCTTCAGCTGCTTAATCACCGGCCCTGGGCTGTTTCCCGCTGTCTCGACAATGTTGACTTTCTCCTCGATGATGACGCGGGCGTATGCGGCATAGTCCGGGGGGACCATGGCGGGGAGGAGCGTCAGGTTGACGCCGAAAGGCTTGTTGGTCATCGTTCGGCATCGGCGAATTTCTTTGCGAAGGTCTTCGGGGGTGGGTTGGGTAAGGGCGGTCAACTATGCCATCGTGAGAATATGTTTGATGCGTGATGGGCGCCCGACATACTATTCCCAGACCTCCTGCGTTGCTAACAGCGGAAGCGAGTTCGGCGTATCCGACCCATTGCATACCACCTTGAACGACGGGCACTACATCTGTCAGCTACCGTCTCGTTTGCTGTGCTGGTGAAGTTACCTCTAATGCCGAGCGCCCTCGTCAGCTCCGTGTTGAAAGGCATCCTGATTGTAGATGGCCCGAAGAAAAGATTTAGAGTTTGTTGTATGAGAGGGAACTGCACAGGAGCCTTGAGCCGAGCAGATATCTGACACTCGGACGCGCGACGTTACGGCCGTCGCGCCGGCTGAAGCGCATGTCATTCGTGTGGGGAAGCCATGTGCCTCGGTAACTCCACAGCCGCGACACCAAACGCAGGTGCACGACCGTCGGGTGATTAGTTTGCGCTGACTCTATCGCCGAATGATTCGCTGTCACCGAGTCGCTCGTGATGTCTTTGCTGGAATGGCAGCTGTGCCCGAGTGGTGTTCCGGACGCGTCGCAAAAGGGCAAAGCTGAGCCGCAGGGCTGATGCCGTCATCTCCCTGGCATGTTCACATGTGTCTTGGCAATGAACCATCACTCCAACACCACCCCTACGCATCTGAGCGATCAATTTTTAATCATCTCCTAGGACTCATAAAGGCTGGAATCAGTCGCATCGCGAAAGCAAATCTCGCAGTTTCTCGGAAGCTATCCTTAGTCCAGGTGGACTCCGCGTTGGAGCAAAGAACCTAGGAAACAATACTCTGGATTTCAGCTGCCTGGCTGCACTCATAGCACTTTATCAAGGGTCCTTCTCATGGTCTCTGACTTCCCTATCGCGTTATCTATGTCTGCCCAAACCTGGACTTCTGCATGAAGCCACGTTGTTTGACTTGCGAAATGGGCAAACACAACAATGTTGCGCTGGATTCTGGACCTCCGCAAAACCCGACTAGAGTGGAAAGACAATCGCTACTCCATGGCATGACCCATTGTGGAATATCTCATCCGTTTTGGGTCAGCATCAACCCGCATCAACGATCAATCATCGAGATTGCACGCTCGTAAGACTGGTTCAGAATAACGGCAGCCCGACGATCCGTTTGTTGCTTACCGACCGTTGTAAAGCCAACGAGATTGCCAAGAGCTTAGTATGCTTCCAGGCCACGTGGGATCTGATCCAGACTGTGGAGTGTCTTTCGATACCGCGTCTGTCTAGCCTACTGAAACTTCGAACTGCAATCCCTTCCCAGCATAGCCTTACTGTCTACTCTGGCTGGTGTCGTAAGCTTCTTGAGATCGAGCAACCTTTCACGCTCGACATGGCTGGCGATCCTGAAAAGATGAAATTCACGATGCGCAAGAAACGTGATGGATCACTCACCAACGGACTTCATATTCCTGATTTATAAATCATCTTTGTCGAGCCTTTGAGGGAGTTTTGTCTCGAACATGCGGAGTGAGGTAAGAGATCTGCATCTAGGCCGACTGTCCAAGACGATACTTAGAAAGCTCATATCGTAGGATCCATAGGTACCATGGAATGTCGCATTGTAGTCGCATTGGAAGAGCGCTATTTAATCGATGTATGGTTGAAACAGCGTCACGTATCCATGCGCGTTGACGGGAAGCTCCAACAGGTTGTAGTATATACCTAACCCATCGTGATCGTTGTCAAAACCACGCTTGAAATCGAAGTTCTATGACGGGAAGGTACATGCTTAGGCACGCAGGTCCATGCTTGGCAGTGACGTAACGAACCAATGACATAATTCAACCCCAGCAAACGACAGTCGTTGCGGGGATTTTGGGAGGCCTACTTTGTTGGGGTCTCCACACACACGTCCGGTATATAGACCGAGATGCCAGGCTCGGCGCGTCCAAGAGGAATCCCGCACCCTGATCCCCATGACCCATCATGTCGTGGTCTCTTCTTCTCACCGTCCTGACCCAGGTCGTCCGTGTTACATGCGCACCAGAGACATATGACTATGTTATAGTTGGAGGAGGCCCCGCAGGTCTTCTAGTCGCGAACCGACTGTCTGCCGATCCCGAAGTCACTGTTGCCATCATCGAAGCCGGAGATTCTGGCTACGATAACCCCAATGTCTCATATGTACCGAGGTCTATCTTGGAGTACGGCCTCTTCATCGGCACGTCGATTGACTGGAAGTACATGACGGCACCTCAGAAGTATGCTGGGAACCGGAGCGTGAACTACTGGGCAGGCAAGGCTTTGGGAGGCAGTACTACGGTCAATGGAATGACGTACATCCGCGCGGAGAAAGAGCAAATTGATGGGTGGGAAGGGCTTGGGAACGAGGGTTGGAACTGGAAGAGCCTGCTCGAATACTACCTAATGCAAGAAGGGTTTACAGAGCCGAGCGAGGAGCTTTCGAAGGAGGGCGCGACCTTCAGGGACGGGGTACATGGAACGGAGGGAGAGCTTGCTGTTGGCTTCACCCCATACTTGGTCCGTCAAGGCTTCGCCAAATTGTTCGCGGAGACCTCCCAGGCGATGGGTATTCCTTACAATAAGGAACCGAACAACGGTAGTATGCGCGGTTTCGACGTGTGGCCTATGACACAGAATGTGAGTGGGCCTACGAGGGCAGATGGAGCAAGGTCCTTCTACTTCCCTGTTGCGTCACGCCCGAACCTCCAGGTCTTCTTCAATACTACTGCTGCACGCATCACCTGGAACGACGAATCATCCGAGACGTCAGAAGTGGTGGCCTCGGGAGTTGAGGTGATCGATGCGGGAAATGTAACGAAAACTATCGGTGCCAACAAGGAGGTCATTGTCGCAGCCGGCGCCATTCGATCACCGGCATTCCTTGAGCACTCAGGTGTAGGTAATCCCGCCATACTTGAACCTCTCGGTATCAAGACTGTCAACCCACTCCACTCGGTCGGCTCCAACCTGCCAGATCAACCGCAGCATGGGATGGTCTTCAACTCGTCCACGAATTGGACGGGCTATCCTACCTTCGTTACATTCTTGACAGCTTCTGATCTCTTTGGTGAAGAACTTCCCGCTCTTGTGGAAGAGCTCCAAGCCAATGTGAGCGCTTATGCTGCAGCGATTGTCGCAGACTACGCGCCCGATACCATCTCCGTCGAGACGCAAGAACGGCTTCTGCAACATCAAGTAGACCTAGTCTTCACTGCTGAGAGCGATGTTCCTTTAATAGAGATCCTCTGGGCCCCAACAGGAAAACAGATCATTGCGCAGCTCTGGGATCTAATACCGCTTTCTCGAGGCTCAATACATATCGAATCCGCCGATGCAACCATACCACCACGTATCGACCCAAACTTCTTCCAGATGCCCATCGACATGTATGTCCAAGCAGCTGCTGCAATCCGTATCCGCGAGTATTTCGCCACTTCGCCGCTTGCGGAGGACGCTACAGGCGAGGTCTCTCCCGGTTACGAAGCGGTACCGCAAGGTGCTCATTGGAGGGATCAAGTCTGGGACGACTGGATCACAGGCGCCATGAACGGCAACTCGCATCCCGTGAGTACTTGCGCAATGATGAGTAGGGAGCTGGGCGGTGTGGTAGATACGGAGGGCAAGGTTTACGGGACGCAAAACGTCCGGGTTGTGGATGCGAGTGTGTTCCCGACTCAGATCTCGGGCCATCTTAGCGCCAGTGTATATGCCATTGCTGGAAAGATTGCGGACGCGATGAAGCAGAAGGGGTCGGATGAGAAGAAGTTTTGACAAGACTTTTCCTTTGTAGCGCTTCTGATGTTGGCGGCGTATTGCTATCACACTGTAAAAGTCCCGGATTGGATGGGTCTTCGCCTGCTCCAGATTAATCGAGAGCTGCGTCGGTGAAAATTATACATGGGTAGCGCAAGATAAGTACAGATTTCAATTTGATTGAGAAGCGTGTACTGTTCTTTGTTGAAGGTGATGCTCCCTCCTGACAGGCGATCGGAAAAGGGATGGTGATGCACTGCCCCACTTTTCATTCCAGGGCAGCCGCCCCGCGTCATCGACCTTTAGGCAAGAGCCGTGCGCTTGGGTATGACGAGCCCACCACAAACTCCCAGCCTTCGCTATCCAATATCCAGCTGTGGTCCTCAAAGCCGACGCGAAAGCATAATGCCATCGTTCATGGGCCTTCCGCGTGAACTACGTGATCAGATATGCGAATACGTCATACTTTCGCCAGCCCGGCAGCCACGAGCGCTCAACCAGACAACCGAAGAGATTCTCGAAGGATACACGACTTATGAGTTTCCGACGCCGTTCGTGCGACCGGGTCCATCGTATCAGCCCCAGGCAATCGTCTCGAATTCGACGAGATTACTGCTAGTCAATCAACAGCTGAGAACGGAGACAACGGAGATGCTACAACGAATGCGAAGCATCGTGTACGACCTCGATCTTGTAATGACCGACAATGGGATATTGGCAGCGACGTGGATCAATGTTCCAGTTTTGTCGACCAGAATTGAGCAGCTGAATGTCACACTTCGTCTCTGTGTGACAAACGATAGCGAACGACTGAAGTCTGAAATTGAAGACATGTTAGGGGCGCCGGCAAATCCAGGACCTGAAGATCTCTTTGGGATACTACCTAAGCAGTGTAAGGAAAGCCTTCCCTCTATTGGTATTAGTACTACATACTAACCACTCACCTCACTGTTCTAGTGGTATGGGGCTTCTATGGCATATTCAACCGATTTACCCATGTTGGGCCTCTGGGCGAAAGGAAGAGCGACAATGAACACCGGCAAATATCCATCAGAACGATCAGCATCAACGTCGAGACACCATCTCCCGATCTTGCGCAGCTCGGTCTGATTCATATGTCCGCTGAGGCCGACGCTGCAATGTCGGTTACTTCCCGGTATTTCTTGGTGTGTCTGAATTGGACTATACAACAACAGCTGGAAGGGAATTGGGAGTATATCCGAAACATCACTCTGCTTGAGTACGTAGATCATGTTCTGATCTATCACGACGGCAATGAGATACATCGCTGGGATGTAGCCGCGTGCCTTGCAGAGTATCCTGAAGATGAAATGATCAAGTGGAGACCAACTGGCAAGAAAGAGGCCTGGCGCAGAAGGAAGCACAGAGGACTGAAGGTGCCCGAAGACTTTAAGGATCCGGCCGGATGGTGATACCAGACTGCAAACACGAGGAAGCTGTTGAGGTACGAGATGGTCTTACGAGGTTCTCCAGGAACGGCACAAGACCACAGGCAAAGGAGAACCGCTTTCACGCGACCGCTTCACGTGACGGGTCGTGGCTTAGCAAGGCTAACGTGCAGACCGCTGTCGATCATTCTAATACACGATCAACAGTCACTTACCAAACGTCCGCCTTCTCTTGCGATAAAACTAAATTCACTATTCGTACTTCAGCTCACTCTTTCTACTGCTGATCGACCAATCTCGACAAATGAGCCCGAAGCGGTAATCCGAAACAATGACGCTTGTTGCGCTAGACAACATGCGGTTAGTGACCTCGAGGAATCAACCATATTGGGATAGCGATCTACGAGGCCTGGGGCTTGACTGTGCTTGATGTTGTTTGGCATCTATCTACTGGCAAGGCTGAGTCTCGAGAAATACGCCCGTTTTGGAGATAACTGGGGGCCTGGAACAATATGCGCGGTTTATCAAAGCAGCTCCGTATTGCGTTGAGCGTGACGCTCGAGATACTTATATCTAGTGCCAGACCACTCATCGCAAAGCAACATAAGCTCGATACCATACTATCATGATGCCATTAGAACCTCTTCCATACCAGAGCCACTCTTGCGACCGGCCGCATCGAGCACTTGGTTCATACAGCGCTGCACCGTTACCCCCGACTAGCTTGTCTCCACCGGATGATGAGTTGTCACATCACGCGATAGATTGGTCGCCCTGCATTCCAGATCCAGTTCAGCCACCACAATCTCTTCAAGTGAGCCACTCTTCAAACATTGCCAGTAAACCTTGCTGACCTGTCTAGAAACCCGTCGTGATACCAAGACTCGATGCAAGCGGTCTACTTGGAACACCATTTCCATTTATACGAGCATACAGCCCCGATCTGCGCCGCTTCAATATCCACGAGAAAGACTTTGTAGCATTCATTGATGATCTCAGTGTCGCTCAAGCTCCGCCAGTTCCGCTTCAGGCACTTGATGCAGCGGGTCATGTGGTTGGCATCGTGTGAGTTGACTCCTTGGTTTGGCTCTTACCGGTTTTTCATAGAAGTACTAGGCCACATCATTGGACCATGATTGCCGGCGCCAGCATGAACGTGGCCGCCGGAGTTGGAACGGCTGCTACGACCACTATGCGGACGAGGCGCTTCTTGGAGGCTGTGAACCGAGAATACTTCGCGCCTCGTGGTCTGAAAGCTTCGATTTGCAAGAACAGACAGTTGGAAGAGAAGCTTGGCTGCAATGTGCACATGCCATCGTCGGCGTAAGTTTAGCCCTGCCGTAAGGATTCCCTGTTTCTGACTTCGCAAAGAGCCCTAGGAAGTAGCTCTCGGCCTCAAACAGCTGGATACCGCCGTTTGCAATCACTCATGCCGTATATCGCACCGCTTTCATTCAACGTTCCGCCGCCGATAGAGCAGCGAAGTGCTCTCGATAGAATGGCTGCGAAGCAGATCGAACGGCGGATCAAGAAGAAAGAAGAAAAGGGCTACAGGTCAGACTCAAGCTCTGGTTCTTTGTCCAGAACCAGCTCCAGTGGAGAGTCCACCCGGAGATCTCATGATGAGGTCAACGGCAAACAAAAGAGAAGAGCGGATAAAGCGGAGCGCAAACGAGCAAAGAAAGAAGAGAAGAAGGCGCGAAAGGAAGAGAGGAGATCTAGGAAGCGGGACCGGAAAGGGGCCAAAGCTCATGTTAAGGAGGGTAAGAAGTTGGAGAAAGAACAGAAGATGGTCGAGAAAATGGAGTATATCATCATTGAGTCGCTAAATGAGGGGATGTAGTGATAAAGAGACTTCGTTGACTTGTCACGAATGCCCATGTTTATGCGACAAAAGGGTTCTTCTACCTTTTTACTTTACTACAACCTCACTTGCGAACATCTAGGATGCTTTTCGCGGATCTCCAGGGCCCTCGTCTACCAGCCGACATGTCTTGCATGACGGATGTGATCCATGATGCTATTGTCGGCTCCTTCTCGCGGATCCCATCGTATGCCATGCGCAGAGGAAAGAGCAGTTCAAAAGAGCCCTGTTCGCCCCAGTCCTCTAGCTGATGGTACTCGACGCTACGACATATAGTGAGCGCCGCCGTCGATATCTGCTCCTGTCGGGTATGGTACGCTGAAGATGACATCATCTCAGCATCGATGCTGTCGGCGAACCGGAGGGCCATGATGGTAGCGGCGTTATAGACTGTGATAGCGTTCGCGTGATAGAGTGATCGGTATCTGAAGGCAGTAGACCAGGCTGGATGCAACGCACCATACTCGTCTTCTATGAGCGGTATCGGTTGACATGCGGGTGTCTCGTAAGAAGTGTGAAACGGATCAGACGCAAAAGTCTCCCTCCAGTTTTTCAGTTTGGCGATGACCTCATGACATTGCAAAGAGAGACATTGCGTCTCAGCAGTCCTTGTGTCTTCATCCGCAACTGACAAAAGCTCATCACGCAGAATGAAGAGCTGAGGGTAGTCGGCAATAATGTCGAACAAGAGCTTGAGCGAGTCGATGTGCTCAGGGTGTAAGCTCCAGGGGATATATTTCCATTTATTCTCCGACATTATCGTTGGCTTGTGCAAGACAATAGCTGCAAAGATAAGAGACGGGCGAATCCTATCCAAGATCCCAAGACACTGAGGTGATGCCATAGCTTCAGGTCCGCGCAACTCGAAGAGCCTTTCTAGCCCACGTGCATGGTTTATCCAACCATCGACACGATCCGAGATGAGGAACTAGTAGCGGTTAGAAAATGTGTGCACTGCAGAACGTTTGATGTACCTCGATGAGCCCCATAAGCATGACCGCCTCAATCAGATCAAAGGAAGGCGGAGACACCGAAGCCTCAAGAGCCGAATGCACGGCTCTAAGTGCGTCACTGTACCTCTTGAAGCCGTACTGCGTGATAGCTCTATCCTGGTGCTTGATGCCGAAGTAAGAAGTCGCAAGCGCAGAAAGTGACTTGATGGTAATAACCCCAGGATTGAACACCAACAGGCTCTGCACCGGCAACAAGTTTGAGAGAGTGAACGCAGTGAAGACATCATCGCGAGAAGGCGACAATGCTCGATGAATTTCCTGGTGAAGTCGAATAGCAGTGCCAGGCGTTCTGGTGCCGACTTCCACAGCTAAGCACCCGGCGACATCGCGATCGCTAGGCTGGGCAGACTGGCCGTGGCCATCGAATTGTACGAATGTGATGCCGCGGGTGCCACCACATTGTAGTCGTGCTGTGACGCACCTTCCGCATTGTGGCTTTCGTAGATCTCGTGACGTCAACACACGCGTCGGAATAGCGCAGGGGTAAACAGGGCAAACCTACCACATTTGACGCGTCGACTTTTGCAGTTATCGCACGCTCTGGACCGCCCGCCAACTCCGACCATGTGAAAGATGCATGCTAAGATGGATGAGATGAGGAAGATACAAGACTGCGGGAGATGACGAGTCACCGTCAGCATGGCGCGTGCGCGGCGCTATATTCGGCCCTCATCTCACAAGGATGCGCCTGTGAAGACGCACATAAATTCAACGATCGATCAAGGGGTAGCTTTAAACCTTATATCCTCCATGATGTTAACTTCAGTCTTTGTTCGTACTACGTACATCGAGACGTGAGCAGATGCCACTTCCGCACAGGCAAGACCTCAAGCTTTCAGATCTTCAGGTCGTGGTGAACATGATCAACCCTGAGAGCCCTAAAGTATACCTTCGCGCCGCAGCAAACCTTGCCGAACTTCTTGTTTCCACTGCAGCCCCTTAATTGTTTCCAAGCCTTCTACAAAGTCATATCCAATTGTCCATAAGTCGCCGTTACGCCTGTCATCAAGTTTTTGTATCCAAATCGCTTTGAGAGCCCTCTGGCCATGGATTGCGAATGCAATGTCCCAAGTACACCATTCAAGTTTTTCAGTGGAACCTCGAAAATTGAGGGTGAGGCGATCACATCGTTGAATCCAGGTGAGTTCCGCCGGGTCGTAATTGTCCCTAAAGAAAAGCTCCAGGCACATTACGCGGGTACTTTGAAGGTGGTCCAGCGGACAATCCACATGGGTAGAGAGGTTGATTGTCGACCATGGTAGGTGCAATACCGGCTGGAGAGCTGCTACGCATCGTTTCAATGAAGCCCGGTTAAGGCCACCCTGGAGCCATGATCCTGAAATCGGCATGCTAATGTTGCCTTCGCCAGCTCCTCCTGCCAAAATCGAGGCTGGTGATGACTCTATCTTCAAACAACGGCCGTATGGATGCTCATCTTGCCACTTTCGAGTAGCAAGGATTAGAGGTTTAACTTTGGCTATGTCGTCCTCCATTTCGTTGTACGTAGTACGGCAACTAAAGAAAAGGCCGGACATATCCTGTGGACGTCCAGGAGTGATGCTTCCGACGATAAGGTGCCTATAGACCTCGATTCGAAGCTCTGTTGGAAGAGTGAGAATCATATTCTGTGTAATGCGTGGGTTGTTTAGATACCAAGGTGAGGGGAAGTGATCGTTACAGGTAATGCTTCCTGCTCTTTTATATAGGAGCATCGAATGCAAAGAATCAACTTAGTTTCGGAGCACGGATTTATCTCTTGCTGATCCAATGACGTTGTGAGGCGATTCATTGTGTAGGAAGTGAGAACAAACGGGTTGGATGATGATTTGTGCAAATTTTCGTTGATTAGAACGGAACAGATTATACAAGGTTGAACGCATGAGCTTTGCGACCTTACTTTGCATCAGTACGCCACCATGACCATGTAACAATATAGCAATGAACACACCGAAAGGTCGGTGCGCAATCCTCATCTAATCCCGCAAACTCAGTCGACATAAACCCCTCAAATAGCACTACCCCTGATAAACCAATCTATACGCTCATGCCTCCACCCCGGCAGCTTCAATCCGCCCCTAAAATCCACTCCCCACAGCCTCTTCGTCGACCCCTCAGTAAGAAAGCACCACGGACCATAAAAAGCTCCAGACGCAGGGAGATACACGCCCCCATACTGCTTCCCGTGCACAATCTTCACAATGAATCTATCCTCCACGTGGGAATCTTTCTGAAAGGTTAACCGATCAATGTATCTCTTCAGCCTAGCCTTCTCCAGAAACTCCTTTCCCCACATCTGGTAGAAGGCGCGGAAGAAGAAATCGCTAGACGCGAGGAGTTGTTTATTGGTATATCGACGTTCCACTCCGAAACCGAAAGGGCAGAGTAGGAGACGAAGGCCAAAAACCGCCAAGTCTTCCGTGCGACGCAGCATGTCGTGCTTAGCCTGTCTAACAAGATTTCTGCGTTTGCGATCGCGCGGTGCGGTGATGGCGAACTCAGTGAGCGGGTTGATGTACGTGTGTGTATGTGGTATTTGGAAGCACAGTCGTCCTCTGACTTCGCCTCTGAGCCGTCTAGAATGATCCCAGGCGCGCTTCAGGTCGAGGGCTACTTGTACTGTTGAGACGAGTGGCTTCATTTCCGAATAGGTTGTGCGGGACGCTAGGTATAGAGCACCGACATCGGAGGTGCGTCCATTTTCCAGGGTTTCGGTGAGAAGATTGCTGTAGATCTGAAGTCGTAGTTCTGCTGGTAGCGCGAGTAACGCGGAAGGCTTGTCTTTGGCCATGGCGCTGACTGTTGGTCTGTGATGAGTTGAATGGTTGCTATCGGAGGATTTGGCGACTTGCTGAAGATGAAAGCAGAAAAGAGTTTGCGTCGTTTTGATATTCAGCGAGCAAACACATCGTGGAGCCAGTGAAAAGCAAACTCACCATGCAACGGTGAAATGCCAACTTGCGGAATTGATGGAAGAGTGGTAACAATGCTGCATCATCAAGCATCAGGGTTGTCCTTGTCCCACTCATCTAAAGCGTGTGGGCCCAACGTCCAGCGTCGCCCAAGTGCATTCACTGGCGGCTTCAACCCTTGTTTGAGATCTAAGCAAAGCGTCCACCTAGGGTTTGGGGCAATTCCACCAATGCCAAGCCACCATGTCACCCTTTTGGAGAAGCAATAGCAGAGTTTGAAAATCTGGTACATGTCGTCTTTCCCGAAATCGCCTATCGAAAGGGGAGGCTCTCCAAGAGTGCCCAAGTCTATCATCAGACGATCAACACCTCGCAGGTAGGAGTGTTCTGTTTTAAGAATTATGGGTATCCGATATAATATGTGGCTGGCTATAACGATACTGGCGTGCCACGGTACATCTTGATCTGCACCGGATTGGTAGAACTTCAGAGTAAACGTCGACAACTGGAGGCGAGATAGGTAGGAAAGTATACTTTCTAGATCATCGAGATGTATCGGAGGTTTTCCACAGTAGATTTCATTGCTTACTGGGATCTGTAGCGTTAGGTCTGTTACCGGCGTGGTGAATTCGTAGGTGGAGGGAAGATACACATGTAACGGACGGACCGATGGAGAGTTTCGCAGCCAGTGATTTTGCAATTTGATGATTGGCAAAACCTTCTTGACACACTCATCCATCTCATCATGGATCTTGATGCAGGAGCTGTACAGATCTCTGGCGCAGCATGGATGTCCTCCGGAAATGCTTGAAGCCAAGAGCCGCCCGTATACTCCCAAGCGCAATTCAGCTGGGAGAGTGAAGAAGCCTTGGTACTTCGTGGTTGTCATCTGGTAATTATCGAAGTATGAGTGCGATGAGCGGCCGTAAACCGTATATAACGGCTTGTGTATAGACTTTCGTGTGTAGAGCGCCGTGTATGAACTGTCTCTTATCAAGCGTCGTGCGTCGTGCGTAGAGCCTTGTTTTGGCGATGGAAGGTGATGCGGCGGTAGGTAGCAATAATTCGTTCTGATCGTGAAGCAAAGGCTAAGAGGGGAATATGCTAGGTCTCGTCTTATACCAATTCTGTTGACTCATAAGCCAAAATTCGGTTGCGGAAAGTGATTTTCGTTACCATGATTCTGCGGCAGGCTACCAAATCACATGTCACCACCTCAGCAGTACCATGGGCTGCAGGCGCCAGTCGCCACATATCATGCGCAACAACAAAATCACATCCAAAGACCATTAAAACACACCTTGAACAGTAATCCTTATACATTTCAAAAAAAGATGCCATCTATATCTAACCACGCCTCTCAGGCGATTCAGAAAGATCTATGAACAAGCTAACGATGAGTGTCAAAACCACTGATGCCGTAAATAGTCTGCCAAGAGCGCCAAAATATATGTCCAGCAAATGCTTGTATCCCCTAAGATAACAACAAAGGTGCCCAGCAGACATCTTCAGGTCTGGTAACGAAACGAAACGAAGAGGGAGAAAGAGGAAACAGGTATCAGTTGAGAAGGTCAAAGGAAAGAAAGGTACAAACAAAGCATGACTTATGCTCCGCCCATGCTTTTGGTAGAGAAGGCGAAAGTGGCAAATAGGATGGCGCTCAATCCCTTCCTGTTATACACACAGATAAATACTGGTGTTCAGATAATATTCGTGTCAACACGGCGCTGCGGTGGTCGTTGGTCGTATGAGACCTGGTATTGCGTTCCGTTCCATTCCGTTCATCTCGTTCAAGGCTTTTCCTTGTACTTGGCCATCCTCTTTACGGGATGGAGTAGCATACCCGGTATGCACATCCTCTTCTGCTCCAGCTCGCCGTCAGAGCCTGGTCCACCATCGATCTTCTCTGACTCTCCCCAGTTTTGTTGGACAATGGGCCAGTTGAGCCATCGTCGGTATAGGTTACGTGGGAAGCGTGATGCGTAGTACCAGCTCCAGCCTTGGAAGTTGAACTCGCGGTCGTGGTTGTAGGGCGAGTCGGCTTCTTCGGTCCAGGCGCCTTGACGGCTTTCCAATGCTTCACCTGTCTCTTCATCGACGGTCGATGCGGTATCAAAGATGGCTTCGGTATATGCGGCGGGCCAGTGACGGTCGTTGAAGATCGGGTGAGGAGCGTATACGGCTTTCAAACCGTGTTGAAGTGCAACTGTCGAGGGCCACATCTCGGCCTGCATACTGCGTCCAACCAAGTTCTCCTCATGCATAGCTTGCAGCATCTTCTTGCTGAATCGTACGACTGTGTTGATGAAAGTCCGGCGATCAATCTGTTCGAAGATAGGATGAGTGAACCAATCGGCCTGGCCATCCTCTGGCGTGAAGATTGGTCGGATGTGAGGCAGGTAGTTCCAGATCTTATCCTTGTAAGACCAAGTCGTGTTCCTGGGGTCCCACATTGGAAGAAGAGTGATGAAGTCCGCAGGCTCACCAACACCCCACTCGAAGTTGTCTTCCTCCATAGTCGTAGGTGGTGTAGGGCCTAGTGGCTTCTGGGGAGGGATGGCAAGTCTCCATGGCCGTGGTCCCCATACGGGTGGTGGGATGAGCGAGTTTGCAGATGCGTTCAAGACGTCTTTGTGTGTGTTTTCGACGTATGATTGGTAGTCTCCATGTACGCTCGGAAGATAGTATCGCTTGTTGCGCTCCCACAACAGCTTCCTCGGTTGTTTGTCGGCGAACTCGCTGATCTTCTCGAAGAAGTGATAGTGGTGTCCAGTGTATCTAGCGTCTGTTTCCCAGTTCCAGACGTAATCAAATTCGGGGTGCGTAAGACTGAACCATTGTAGACACATGAATTGCTGCCAATAGACCTGCCAGTCCATAACCTTGGGATACCATTTCGGGAAGATGGATTCTGACCATAGGATAGCAATGTCGCGCAGTTCCTCAGGTACGTTTTCTTTTAGAATGCGATCGTATTCATACTGGCTGTCGAAGATGGGTGCATCTCTGTCCTTGACGTGGACGTAGAGGTAAACTTGGTATTCACCGCCCGACTGGAGGGAGAGCTCGGAGACCATGGCGCGAATGGCGGTGATGTCGTTCTCTTCGTAGTTGTATCCGGTCCAGGCACGGATCAGAATGGCTGTACGGTGGTGGTACTTCTTCTCGCTGTCATCGCGATTCTCCAAGTTGCTTCGGCTCGTGTCTGTGGGGATCGCAAACGCCGACGACGCCGCCGCGGGCTCAGGTAGGACAGTGCTGGGAATCTTCACGATTGGCGACCTGGCCTTGGGCCGGTAGCGCCCCTTGTTCCGCTCAAGACAATCGTCTTGCAGCGCACCCCAGTTCACCTGAGGCCACTCGGGGACAGTAGCGGGCGCCTTCCAGTTCTTAACCTCCTCTGGGAACTCATCATCACCATATCCGTACGGGCCGTATCGTGAGTATCGGTCGAAGCAGACATCGTCGTCGAGTCCGATGACATCATAGCCACCAGCGTATACCGGGGGAAAGTCCTCGGGTATGCCGCGGTAGACCTGGACCTCGTCGTCGGTGCTCTCGTTGAGGGGTTTGCCGCGCGGACCCAGACAAGCCACGTATTCACCGTGCCACTTCTGCTTCCACTTTGGGGTGTTGTACTTGGGGAACGGCTTGTATGCGATCGGATCAGAGGCAATCGTGTCGTTCAGCTTATCATGGCTAGACTCGTAGATGCGATAATCCCTGCATAATATTAGAACCACCACTGTCGCGCGCGAAGTATGTACACTTACAGATCGAATTGTTCCCACCGGTTCGGGTCGTACTTCTTGTCGACGTAGTCACCGAATGGCGGCCAGTGACCACTCCAGCTCGGTCGCGGCCAGTCCAGCATCTTCGCCATGTACTGCTTCCAGTTGGATGGTGTCGGGTAGGGAGGGATGAAAGAGCCTGTCCTCGACGGTGCGGTCACCCATGGCGGGTAAGGCTTGGTGGGCTTCGACGCGTCGACTTCAGGCTCGCGCGAGGTCTCCATTGGCGGCAGCATAACCTCTGCTGCCTCTGTTGGTGATTGCGCATCCCCAGGGACGGGCATCGCGCCGGGAATGGGCACGGCATTATGCCATGCATCCTCGAGGTGCGCCTGCGCCTCGCCTGGACTTTCGTTCAGGAGTTCCTGTACCGGCGGTCTATTCCCCGAATTGAAGAGCGGCATGCGCTCGTACACCTTCTCGTTCGCCCATGGGCTCTGCTGTAGGACGGCGAAGATGAAAACCAATGCTATAAAGGAAACTATCGCAAATCTGCGGGGTGATCGGACAAACATGATGTCGATGTTGTTCGTATTCGTATCGTTTAGTGGTGCACACTAACCTTATGCCGGTATGGTACCTAGTGTACTGGGGTAGTCGTAGGATTTACCGATAATGTAAAAGCTGCATCGCTTGAGGTTGCGGAGGTGTAGCGCGAAAGAAGGACTAGCGACTGATGGCGAAGAGGTGTGGTGAAGTGGTGCAGGTGGTAAGGACCGTGGGTGTTAAAGATGGCGGCGAAGCTCTGGTGAAGGCGCTGCCGAGCGATGCTAGCTTGGATGCAAAGGAAAGGAAGGCGGGGCCGACTACAGTGAAGAGGGCAAGAAGGATGGTCAATCCGTCTATCTGTGTCGGTCGTTCCTGCCGCACGTGAACTCGGGAAAGGGCCGGTGGAATGCGAGAAAGAGCGAACGGGATCGATCGAGGAATGCAAGCCTCAAGAGAAAAAACCGCAGACGATGATTAGACGGAAATGACGATACCAAGAGCGCGGGACAAGACTACTCGACAGGGTACGAAATTGCACGAGCAGAAGAAGCGTCGAACACTCTCAAACGGCAGTACGCGGCCAGAGCCTCGTCGATCTGGGAATCCCCATCGGTTTTGCACCAAGACGCCTTAACCCCCAACTCCCGCGCCGCCTCCCGCCCCGTGCTGCAAGGTACTCCAGGGGGAGTGCTGACGCGTTGCACACTGTTGATCGCCTAACGACGAGCAGAGGGTGCGTCTGAGTGGTGCCATGTCGTCCTGGAAGTCGGTGCTTGCGCGTTTCGCAAAATCTTCCGAGCGGCAGAGCCGTCGCACCATGGCCGCTGCTCATCTATCCGCAGGAAGGATTCACTAGGACTCAGCTAGCAGCCACGACTGATATGCCAACCAGCCCAGCACGCCACCCCCCACTGCTGATGCTATCTGGGGGCGCACGCAAATAACATTTGGCACTCGACGGGCGACATTCTCAGCCAGCTCGGCGGTATAATTAGAGATAAGAGAAGGAGCGAAAGCGTCTATTACCCAAGCGAAATGCAGCGACTCTGTGGTCGTCATCTTATTCAGCCGATCCAACGGACATGGCGATACAGTCCCACAGTGAACCCTGCAGCAGCGACCTGAATCGAAAGATAATGTTGGAGGCTGGAGAAACGTTCTTCGGCCCTTCTGTCCAGACAAATTAACGATGTGCAAACACAATGCTAAACGTCCCGCCAATCGTGAGGCTACTGCTAAACTCACGACTGCGGTGCGACGCGCCGCGCACACGTCAAGCTTCATGCAGTGCAATGCACCATGCCAGATAACAACGGGTACCACATTTGGCAGGTTGTGCAACTTGTGCACCCTGCAGCATCGATATTGTCATGAATGCTATCCAGCTACCGTTCCCAAATCTATTCTGCATTTTGCCATAACGCCTTTGCAGATGATATTGCCATGATCAGCATACGCTTTCTACGTTTGCGTCCTCCATTGCCCGCACCCGCACTATAAACGGCTATCCGGACTCGAGTGCATCCACGTACAGTGCGTCTTCACTTCCACTTCTGTACCACTACACCACCACGTTTGAACTCTGGAATGTCACCCAGCACTTGGGCCTTGTCCGTCAGCTCGTTGCTGGGGAACGTGGTCATGAGCGCCCACTCGCGATCCTGACTGGCCGGGCTAGCCCTGCCGACAAAGTCGTAGACGTCGCCAATAGTGTGTGTAGTGTTGAACCGCGAGGTCAGCCGTGTACCGTCACCAAGGCGTAGCTGGAGCGTGAGGGTAGGCGCCGATGAGTCGACGTCGACGGTAGGTTGCGCAGAGGCCGCTGGAGTCGAGGCTGGCGTGCTACTTGAAGCTGCCGGTGCCATGGGAGCAGCCGCTGAGCTTGCACCAGGGGTGGGGCTGCCCAGACGGTTTCCGCTACCCGAGAAGGGAACGTACTTCTTCTTTGGCTTCTTGTAGTCCTCGTCCTTGTGCGCGTGCACTTCGACATCCACCTCCTGGCCGTGTTCTACATTGAGAATATGCAATGGAGCGTGGCCCGTGTTGATCATCTCCAGTGTACGTGCGTTGGCCGGGTCATCGTACCGGAACAGGTCGCCGTCGTCGACTGAGAAGCCATCGCGCCAGAGGTGAAGCTCGCGATGGGCGCGCGGGGGCGGTGCGGGGATGTTGGCCGTGGGGTCTGGAATGGTTCGGGAGGGAGCATCATCGCCTCCCAGGGTAGTACCTGCGCCACGGAAATGAGAGGAACTGGCGGGCTGCTCCTCGTCACCACCTGGTCGGGGAGCGTTCCTGCGCTTGTTAGCTGGAGTGGCCCAAACGCTGCTTGGTCGGCTTACTGTCGTGCGCGCTTCAGGATGTTGTTGATCTGATCGCGCGGATTTGACTGGTTTGGGTTCTGAACGGCAAGACCTGACTTCTCACCACCGGCGAAGAAGTCCTGGTTCTCATCATCAGGGTTCTCGTCGTCATCGTCGTCATCATGGGCGTGTCCGTGTCCGCCACCTGATGACTGGAGGTCCCTAAGCGTCCGCGCACCTGCTACGCCCCTCTGGGCAGGCTGTCCACGAGCAGCAGCAGGCTGCGACGATGATCGAGATGCTTCGGGCGCAGGGGAAGGTACATATGCGCCCCCGAGAGTGCGCCCTCCACCAGCTCCTTGGGGCACACTGGGAGCGTCTGTGTTTGACTCGTCACCAGCCATGTCGACGTCTGGTTCGGAAGCGTCGTCTTGTTGTTCGGCCGATTCGTCGAAGAAGAGAGATGCAGCGAGGGTGAGGTCGCCGTTGGAGGCGTTCAAGTAGCGTTCTGCCTGTTCTTTGTGTGAGTGAACAGCTCCAATAGCTTCGATGAGCTTCCATCAACATACGGTTGCGGGATCGAGGCCAGTCAGACTAGCAAGCTGAGCAATGAGAGCGTCTTGGTCGGGGGCAGCTTCAGACATAACAGCGTAGTGATGCTGCTGTTGAAGATGAGGGTAGTGGCGTGGTTGGTGGCTTGGACGCGTTGGTTGACTGCGGTGGGGTCTATGTAAACTCAGGGCGGGCTTTTAGGTACCTACCGCAGGCGGTAGCTGGTGACGTCGCTTGCTCTTCACCTTCACGCGAATCACAAACAAATTCGTGACCAAGGTCTGGCTCGACTGAAGCCAGATCTATGGATTCGTATTAGACTATACATGAAGCTTTGCTCTATTCCAGTGCACGCCTGCCACAGTGAGTCGTTTAAACACGAAGACCTGCAGCACCTTCAGACGTGCATCAAAGTTCCGAGATAGTGCCAAGGCCGGAATTAATGTGAGCCTCATCAACACCTCGAGCAGCAACCTCGGAACTGTCGCGCACTACGAACCACGCGCGTCAGTGGACTATTCCTTGCCCAGTCGGCAACACACCACGTCAATCGACAATATCTGACTGTCAACATACCCCCGCCCGACCAAATCAACCTCGCGTCGTCCTCCGCATCACCTCCGCGTGGGGCTCTAGCACCCATCTAGCATCAGTGTCCAGCATCTCCACCACCAACCTAGCACCCAACCCTCAACCGTCCACCCACCCATAACCCACCACGTCCAACTCCCCCTCCTACCCACAATGGCCGACGCCACCAACCTCACCGAATCCGGCATAACCATCCCCTCGGACAGCGAAAACTACGACGCAAACAACGAGCTCACCTCTTCCTCCCCCGAATCCGCATCCTCAAGTTCCACACCCCTGATCCTCTATAAACCACCCACAATATGGGGACTGCTCCGTGGCGCAGCGATAAACCTCTTCTTGCCGTTTGTCAACGGGCTCATGTTGGGTTTCGGTGAGCTGGTCGCGAATGAGGCGGCATATCGGTTGGGGTGGAGTGGTACTAAGGTATGTCAATGTCTGAAGAAAGCTAAGGAAAGGACTTCTAGCGGAAGTCTGGAATTTGAGAGCAATGCTGATTAATACGTGCTACCAGATATTCCCGACTCATCGCTCCGGAGCCGATTCCAGACGCGTGGGACCAGGCGTGGAGATGCGAGCGGATCCTGTGGAGCGGAGGAGGAGGAATGGCCAGGAGCTGGATATGTACACGTCGCTGGAGTAGATGGGCAGTGCAAGGGGAGGTGGAGAGCCTGGAGACGCATCTGTATATACGAGTGCAATCAACGGCATTGCGTTCAAAGGCATCACGTTTCATCTTGGAATCGATTAAATCAAATCCGAGCTCTCTTCGTTTTAAGCATGGTTTACGAACGAGAGTTGGAATCGCAAACGAGCTTTCGATGCATACAAAACCGTAAACACTCATACGTTCAACATGTGATCGGGAGCATATGCGTCTCTTAGTATTTATACAAAATCTCTCGCTATGCGTATCAAACAACTCCCAGTCCTTTTGGAGATGCACGTACTACTAACACAAGGTCCAACACGCGTATATCATACATGGCCGTCCACATCTCCGACACGTCTCTATTGCCTATTTTGGAACCTGCGTCTCCTCTCAATCTCGTAATCATTAGCCCTCTTCTTCCTCCTGTACTCCTCGGGTGACATCTTCTTGTCTCCAAAGCCCATAGACCTCATAAAGCGATCCATGCCGTTGCCCGTCCGCCTCCAGATGTAGGCAAGGCGGTAGTTTCTGCGGTAGTAGTCCAGCTTCTCACTGATTGGCTTGCCTTTGGCACCTTCCTCGAAATCGATGTCCCGATCAGGATATTCCGTGTCGATTGTCTTGGGTACCTCCGTCTTGAGATGCGCAGGTATGGCAACTCCGGATTTGATGTTGATGCCGGACAACTGGCGACGGTTCATCGGGGCTGCTTTGCGGGTGGGTGGCTGGTAACGAGCCCTGCCATCGGCTCCCTTGACTTGACTCAACTTCGCCTCTCCCTTGACGACTTTGCTGTAAAGCTCGTTGCTCTCTTTGCTGGGTAGCGGTCGAATACCAATGAATTTTCTAAAACCATTCTGGCGAAGCAACCAACCAGTTAAACCGCCCATAATACCGGACATCAGGAAGTAGAGTTGGAGAGCAGAGGCCTGGAAAGCGGTGGCAACACCGAGGAAGACGGATAAACCAGTGAAAATCTTCTGACGTGTAACTGCCTGGGCTGTATCGGGCTGCACACCAGTTTCACCTCCGGTCTATTCAGTGTGTCAGTAAGATGAGAGCATCGTTCAAGAGTATAGACTTGCCTTGAAAACAGTATACATGATGGCTGAAGTTGCAGCCGGTAAGATGAAGTAAGGGTCGCGGTTGCTCAGATCGGTGAACCACAGAAAGCCATCATGCGCCATGCCGGGGACGGGCAGGTCAGCCATAGCCCTTAGGAATCTGAAGGCGGCAAATCCAATCCAGGCTTGCGCGATCATGAAACCTCCAGTGGCAAGCATACCTCCTACGTAGGGCTTCATGATTGCGGCCTGCTGCATCTTGTATAGATCGGCCTGTTGCTTGTCACCTCGAGCAAGGGCAGCCTCCATCTTCTCTTGTATAGGCTTGGTAACGGGTGCCAGTGAAGACATAACTGCCATCTTGTCTGAGCTCGCTGCCTGGAGCACGAAGGTCGTGCAACGGACAACGACACCGGCAGCAATGATGGAGCCAGCCCAGCCCATGCCTGACTGTAGGTAGATGGTTTCGATGCACTTCTCGAACAGAGTCGTCATACCCCAGCCGTAGTCAAGACCCAATTCCTGCAATTGTCCAGAATGATCGATGAGACGAGTGGGATCAATCTCGGCTGTGGGGAGAGTGTCCTTGACTGGCTCAGCATCGAAGAGAGTGTCGAGTGTCTTGGGTTCCGTCAATGTTGACGCGCCGTCTACTACCGCCTCGGCAGGCGCGACTGCTCCATCCACGACGGCGGGCTTGTCGATAGCTGCAGGAGCGAGCTCGGGCGTAGACGTGGTGACGACAGGCTCTGCGTGTTGTTGCGCAAACTCGGAGACGGGACGGTGCGAGAATTCGGCGATGGGGACGCGGTCGGCCGGTGTGAGAGAGCTGGCATCGACGGGACCACTAGACTTCCCCCAGCTCCAAGGAGCATACCATGAGGCGTTTCGAACAGACGACGCACTCGTCATGACATTATGAGTTCGGTTCGCGCCAGACTTCCACAGCGCTGACTGGAGCGGGCTCGTTCGACATGGTGGGCCAGTGAGATTCGCAGTTCGGGGAAGGGACGAAAACTACTACAATTAGCAATTACAACAAGTCGGCTCTGATGTGGCTGTTATGCAGAAGGAGGATCCTAGACAAGGTACTGGGCGAGTTGTATGCGAGAACGCGTGTGTGAATTGAACGAAGCGGGCAGTGGAATTCGCAGATGCGCACCTTCCTTGTAGCATTGGTCCGTAAGACTGTCGACTGTCGTGAGGCCAAAGGCGCAAGCTGGACCGGCCGCAGCCCTCTACTTGGAAGCATTGCGATGTGTCGTCCGCCGTCGTCGATGACCAGCATCGGCTTAGAAAAGTCGAGTGCACGGACGCCCCAGTAGCGCATTCCAAGCAAACCTCCGAGATCCCCGCATCATCATGCCCACAACCCACGGACAGCCATCATCACATCACACATCAGCAAATTGTCAATGGTCAGATTGTTGCATTATGAGTTCATTATCGAACATGGATTTAGCACCCGAGTCTCTCTACGCCTGTTCTGGGTATGTCGGCCAGTAGCCCTGTCTGCTCCCTAACACCCCTCTGATGCAATAAGCAGTCCATCATCGGACATGATAAAGTAAAAGACAATGCTAAAAACAACAGTCGTAGAACCCCGACTCAAACAATGATGAACCGTATTGTACAACGATCCTTGCCGTACGCCCCTAGGATGCTATTGAGAAATGATGCACCATAATTCTGGCGTCCGTGGCGTGTAGCCGTCAGACTTCTAGTCCATGTAGTTGTTGCCTTCGGTGACAGCCAGTGCCTCTTCTGCCTGACCGCCACCCATTTCCATCGCTTCGCCAAACATCTCATGTCCACTATTTGAGCTCTTGAAGGGGTCTTGCATGGGACTAGTTGGAGCTGCGGGCCCTGAACTCTCAAAAAGACCTGGGTCTAGAGGCGCAATCGATGAAGAGCCGCTGAAATTCAGTGGAGCACTCGTAGCAAATGTGGGCGAGTTGTTGAATGTAGACGTCGTGGTAGTGTTGAAGTACTCGCTGCTTTCACCCTCAGGTTGACCTTGACGAGGCTCACCGGGTGGAGTATGCGACTGTTCAGCGGCGCCCGACGGGTTGCTCGGTGGCTTCTCTCCATCCTTGCGCTTGAACTGATGGGTTTTGGTTTTGAGGTGCTGTGGGAGGTCGTCTGGATTGGTAATGCCCAACTGACTCATGAGCTTTTGCTGCTTCGTCGGTCGCGGCTTACGTGTAGACAAAGACACTTGCAGAATAGGCGGTGGTGTCGGGGCTACCGGTGCCCATTTGTGCAACTCCTGGCGGAAGAAGTTGATCTCGTTCGAGAGAAGAATTTCGGCACCCTCAAGCTTCCGAAGGTAGAATCGTTGGGTAGTAAGTTCATCAGGGCTTGACATCAATGGGTTGATGTATCGCGCGACGTACTCCCGGAACCTGGTACCGTGCTCGATCAGCGAGTCCAGTGTTTCCTCTTCCTCAGGTTGGAATGGCAAACCGGGGACTTCGTCCTGCCAAAGCTGGAGATCCTCAAGCTTTGGGCGAGTCGCATCGCGAGGAATCTTGACACGATAATCGCAGATAGGGCATGTGTACTTGTCGTCCTCTTTGACTTTTCCACGAGCGATCTTCAGGCACTTGCCGTGATACCTATCATTGTTAGTGCTTAGATTCTTGATGTAGAATAAGTGATCTTACCATTCGTGACACAATTCACACTCAATCATCATACCAGCTTCTGGTTTCCGACAGATACAGAAAACGTCTCGACTGGACAAGGGGCCGTCCTCCTCTTCTCCGTCGGCCGGGCTCTGTTCACGGGACGCGGGCTCTACGGGCATTCGAGGCTGGTCTCCCAAATCGAAGCAGGATCGATTACGCTCATCGACTTGTTTCATGTGCGCGTGTAGGATATGCAAGGGCGCGTTGGCTTTGCCAAAGAGCTTCTTTCCTCGCCTCATCCAATCTTCATGTCGCTTCTGCTCCTTCTCAAGGTCGTTCGTGCCATTGGGCTTTCCATTCAGCGCATTCAAAGACTCCATGGCGTTGCGGACCTCCATGTATTTTGGCCGTTGTGAGAAGTCGGTGTTCTTGCTTCGCTCGTACAGAGACATGATCAGCTCTTGTGCATCTCGTTGCTTCTTCAATATGGCGTCCATCGCGGCTCGGGTCTCTGGTGTTACCGGCAGATTGGTCGCTTGCTTGGAGAAGGCGTCGAGTTGCTGATAATGCACGTTCTCCACTTCCATGAGCTCCTTCGCCTTCTTCTCCCAGAACTCACCTTGATCTTTCTTCTCTTGCAAGAAGCGAAGGTCAGGATGATGCTCTGGCATGCCCACTTCAATGCCGTTCTTGATGAGTTCGCCAACTTCTTGGAGCGTCGGCGCAGGCTTTACCTTGAAGTCCTGTGCCTCTTGGAGCCACTTCAACTGCTGGACGACCTTTTCGAGAGATTCAAGCTCAGGTAGATCGACGTTGAAACCCTTGCCTTCTTCCAGGAGCTCGTCTAGCCGTGCAATGCTTTGCTCGGAAGTGCGCTCGCGTAAAGCGGTGCGTGCTCTGGTCTGGAATTCGACAATGCTTTCAGCGCGTTCTCGGAGCGTAGTTATTTCCGGGCTATCGAACCCTAGATCTTTTGCCTGATTGAGAAGCTTTTGTATGTTCTCCACATTGCGATATTCGCGATCTTTCTCGTCTGCCTCAGCAACAGCCGACTTGCTTGGCCGTCCTCTTCCAGGACGCTCTGCTTTGCGACGGGCTTGTTGCTTCCGAGTGGTGTAAGAGGTAGCTTCATCAGCAACTTCCTGGCATTTCTCGACGAAATCTTTCAGATCCTGGAGACCGCTCAAGTCCCAGTCGATCTTCTCGCCTTCGTGCAGGAGCGCACGTAGGGACTTCAACTGAGGTCGAGGACCCTCGGAAAGCAAAGCCTCCATCTTTGCCTCCCAAACTTCGGGTGTGCTTGCTTTGTCGACAATCTTTTGTACCAGCGCATCAAGATCGTCCTCCTGCATGCGGTATACGAGCTTGTGTTGGAGCTTGGCTCCGGAGTAACGCTCAGCTTCTGGGGAGTCTTGACAACATTCAAACCATCCAGCGTGCTGTAGACACAAAACCTTCTTGGTCTTCTTGCAGTAGAAGCGAGATAGATAGCCATATGATTTGCAGAAGGCACAAATCAATTCATCCTCATGCATGTCGGCATCATCGATGATAAAGTCGAGTTCGCAGGAGTCCCCGGCATTGCCAGTACCGTCAACTTTGCAAGTATGCGCTTTCGCAGCTTTGTGTTTGTCCAGGAATTCATCGCGTATCCGTGACTCTCTGGCAAGCATTCGCTCCATCGCAGGGGCAAGCCACTTGGCAGTCTTGATGGTTGTGTCCTTGCGTGATGCTGCTGCCAGCAGTAGTTCGTCGTGAGAGAAGCATGGTTGACGGCGGTAATCCTGAAGGCGTTGAACTCCGTGCTCTCCAAACGGCTCCCAGTCGCTCGGCGCGAAGTTTACAGCTTCGTTCAAATTGAAGCCATGATTGAACCCGGCATGATAGGCTTCTGGGAAGGTTATTACAAACTCTCCAGCACGTTGGTCGATCGCATAGACTCTAACACCAGCCTTCAAGAGTTGCTCGGGAGTCAACAGCGTCACGAGCTGGAACAAGAGATCTGGCTGGCTCTCAAACAGTTCTGGTACAGCTTCACGCATGGCTTGCTCGAACTTTTCGGTGTCCTCGGCTGGTACGCCGTACCATGTCTTGGTAGCGCCAAAATGTTGATAATTTGCTGAATACGTGTAGTGATCCTCCGCATGCCAGCAAAAGGTCGAGAATACCATGCCCACGTATAACCAGGGTACGGTCATACCTGAGATGTCTGACTTGATATGGCGGAAAAGCGAATCTGGTGCATAGGGCAGTACAGTCAAGTTCCATGGATCGGTCGAGTAGGGGTCGCGTGGGTTCTTCTCTATAGTTGGGAAGCCACTTCCGTGTGTCGTGGAATGTATGTCTGCTCCATACTCTACTTCGACTGTCTCCGTGACGTTTGCAACAGAATGCCAGAACTCACGTTCTACATCATCTTCAGTAACTGGTTTTGGCAAATTGGTGACCGGATCAAAGGCCGTCTTGCCGACGAAGTGATTCTGCTTGAATAGCTGGGCTCGTTCCTGGAACTGCTTGAGCGAGTAAATGCCCCCTTCTTCAAATCCAAACTCGCCTGTGCCTACGAGACATCTAGGGCAGTGCCAGTCGTATGCAGGGATAGCCTTGATGGGTGGGTCCAAGCAAGAACCATGGTAACCAGCGTCGCAGCTGTCGCAAAGTAGGATATTCTGAGGGTCATTGTCGGTACCGCAAGTCTCGCATCGGTCGCCAGGTCTGTCGTCGGCTGATCGAACGCGTGGGAAAGTTCGACTGGGGGTCGACTGGCGAGGCTGAGTCATGTGTGAACCCGCTACGGTAGGAGGAGCATCCTTTTTGAGTCGCTTGCTACGCCGCCCGTTTGCCTCATCCACATCGTCGTTTGCACTACTCTCCGGATCCTGAGAGAAGGTTCGCTTCAGTTGGTTGAAATGCTGCCCATTGGCTAGCGGGGTCAAGCCGGCTCCAGGCGGTCTGAAGTCCGGGGTGTTGTCAGCTGAGAGCATGGGACTGCCAGCATTGCGCAAAGGTGTTGACGTGCGCGATTCCAGCACATCTCGATGTAAAGCGCTCGGTGGGTTGGCCGCAGTAAAAGCACTAGGTGTAGAGGGTTGCGTAGACGGCTTTTGTGCTGAGTTCGCATTGACCGCTGTGAAGCCTCCCGAGTTCACCGGCGTGAAGCCCCCCTGCATGGCAGGTCGTGAGAGCTCTGGTGGTGGAGTTGGCACAGAGTCACCCTGCAGTGTCGCGTTCAGCGCTGCTGAGGCTCGCATAGCCGGTGACTCGGTAGCGTTGGCGACAGGCGTGCCCTGCAGCGATTTCTTTATCGGCGAATGGGCTGGTGACGGTGTGAAGGGTCCGCCATGCTCGTACTCCAGCATCTGCTGCACACCAGGTTTGACGAGTCGCAGATACTCCTCGTATGGGTGTAGCCATTTCTGATACGAGTTTTTGAGCGATGTCGACAGTGAAGACATTATCTTGCCGCTGTAGCCAAGGTCGCGTCCGATTTCAGCCCATTTCTTCTGCTTGCAAACACGTTCGAATCCACCTCTCTTCTCAACGGCCTTCTTGAGCTTGTAGAGATCCAGGGGGCGTTTGTCCACGCTCGGAAATCGAGTGAGACTATGGCCATGTTGCTTGTGGAATTTGGCGAGCTGATCGAGATAGTTCAAGTTGGCACGCGTGCCACCTTCAACCGAGTTGAGTTCCTGTCGCCGCGTGCGGAAGTGGAAGCGCTCAGTATCGATAGCGAATGGTGGCTTCCAGCTGTCTGGTGGGACAATCTTGACGATGCCGTACTTTTGCCCTTCTTCGCGAATGCTTTGGATGTATGCCACCGGGTCCTTGAACTGCTCGGCTGTCGGTCGATATGTCGGAGATTCGCGCAGGCCAAAAAGACGGTTCTGTTTGGGTGGCAGGTGGTTTGGCGCTCCATGTCCTCTGCGCTCCACGGTAGCGAGATCCAGCGGCGCTGCCTTGCGCGCGCTCAGAGGAATCGTGCTGGCCGCACTCGGCTGCGCACCATTCGTTGCAGGCACCGCAGCACCACCCATTCTAGATTTTGATGCGCCAGCTGCTGCGTCAGGCGTTCCACTGTCCGTGGCAACTCGAAAGGTAGTCATAGTGGCGCCCGTTGGGGGCCCGCCGGGGGGCATGAAATCGACCATAGTCTTCGTGCTCATGCATCAAGCGCTGTCGCTGCGTGCAGCCCTAATTGCAGCCTCGTAACGAGATACGAGATGGTATGGAAGGTATAGCGATTGTCGTCGGGCGTGATTCGGTCGGTGGTGGGCGCTATCGAAGAGATATAGGCGTAGGCATGGGGCCTCTACAGCGGCAGGCGACCGCTTTCGGCCGCTTGGACTGTGCAATTCACTCGAAACAGAGGCAAATGCCAGTGCGGCTAGAGAGTTGTCTGTTAGCGACCGTCGTGGTTGTGGCAGCACGTGCACAGCGAGGTTGGCGAGGCGAGGTGGAGGAGATATGGAGAGGATGGATGGGTCCGCTGAAGGGTGCGAGATTCCCGCTAACGGCGGATGCATATCACGCCCGCCCAACCTGGTACCGAACCCAGAACGTCGAAAGCTTGGTGCAGCAGGGACGGCTAATATTATGCACGACGCTTCGACTCTGTGCGTCACATCGATGGAGACATACAGAGCATTTCAAGTCAATACATTCGTCGCATTGATGCGGCATCGAGATGCCACCTTGGACTGCAGTCGTGTGGTGAAGTCTGAGAGCTACGTCGTGCCGATCTGGCGACTGCACGCAAGGCTGCCGACCTCACCTCCTCGGCCTTTCTTTTGCGCCGCATTCTACCATGATGACGACCAGCGAACTACATTGGCTCCCAGAACAAGCACATATTGATCTGACTCAGATGCTCTCCATTGCGACTTACTTCTTCTTACTTTCCACTGTGAACACATGCACGGCCATCTTCGCCACTTGTTTGCATCACCATACCGGATCTCGAAACAACAAGCGTAACAGTAGCAGCATCGCGCATTCCTATCATATACTGTCGCGGTCTTTCTATCTCTGAGTTAAATTCACCTCGACGCCTGAACTGCTGCAGGTGAGGTCGGTAGCAAGGTTGTCTCGTCGGGAAGCACCCCAGCCCACCAATCACAACACACTCCATCTGCACCATCCCGTCAGCCCTAACTGGCGGCTGCACGCTTTTGGATGCGATCAACAATAACATCACGACTTCATCTTTGTCATGAACTCAATCATGGCCGACTCTGTCAAAATCGAAAGCCGGCCCATCCCAGCCTTCTACTGCTGTTACCTGCTCCGCTCCAAAAACCGAAAAGCCTTCTACATCGGCAGCACCCCCAATCCGGCGCGTCGTCTAGGCCAGCACAATGGCTCAAGCAAGGGCGGCGCGAAGCGTACATCAATGCAGGGGAAGCGGCCGTGGGAGATGACGTGCATCGTTACTGGCTTCCCCTCCAGAGCCGCCGCGTTGCAGTTCGAATGGGCGTGGCAAAACACGCACGCCACCCGACACATAGAGCGTGAGGTGCGCGACGCGAGGCTGGAGGAGCTTCAAAAAGGCAGAAAGAACCCATCACCAGTCAAAAGACCGCGACCACCAATGTCACTGGAAGCGCGGCTGAAGAATCTGCATCATCTGTTAGGTGTCGGGAGTTTCAGCCGATGGCCGCTGAACATCCGTTTCTTTGCCCAGGACGTGTTCGCGCAATGGGAGAAACATATCTCTAAAATGAAGACGAAGCTACGAAAGGACGTTACCATCAGAGTGACGCCGGCTGAGCTGCCCAAACTTGCACCGGATGTACAGAGCGAGATGCGAACGCACTTCATTCCAGAAATAATACGAGCGATCCCTGTTGCATACGAGGATTGCAAGGCACATGTCGAGAAGTCGAAGAACATTCTGGGAGATGGCCAACAACGAACCTGTGGTGTTTGCAGATTAGGCATGAGTGCTGAGGACTCGCTTGTGCTAGTCTGCCCGGTAGAAACGTGTCGCGCAGTATCACATATGGCCTGCATGTCACGGAAATTCCTCGCAGAGGAGAGCAATGCAGATGCACTCATTCCAATCCAAGGGACATGTCCAAGCTGCCATACTTCGCTAAGATGGTCAGACCTGATGAAAGAGCTCAGTCTACGCATGTATGGCGAAGAAGATCTGAAAGTAATGTTAAAAACAAAGCGGAAGAAGAAGTCGGATGGAACAGTCGAAGAGGATGCGGATGAGTTTCCAGACATTGATGAACTCGAGGTTGACATGGACGAAGATCTCGATGAGACATGGGGGGAGAATTTGAACGACGACGAGGACAAGTGATTTTGCTTCATTCCTGGACGAGAACATCTACCACCCTTCCACCGTCCCTAGAGGCAACTGACTCTTCGCAACCCGCTCAATACACCTATCAACCTCCTGTCTAATCTTTGCCGCTACATCCGTCATACTCTCGCCCGCATCGATGCGCACAAAGTCCTCGCCCTCTTTCTTCTGCATCATCGTCTCGAACAGCTCGCGCACTCGATCCTGCATATCCTTCCTCTCATACTTCTCAGTACCATAGCCGCCTCGTTTCGCAGCGTCGTCAGCGGAGATGTCGAGGAAGAGACACAAGTCAGGACGTGGAAGCCCGACTTCGGGTTTCCGGCACCACTCGAGGCTCATGCTGGGGTTTTGCTTGGCAGCGGAATATACGCAGCCGCTGTAGTAGTAGCGGTCTACGATGATGGTCGTTCCGGCTTCGAGGTCGGCTTGGATGGAGGGTCTGGAGTATACGTTGAGATATTTGTGTTGCGATGTAGATGGACGTGTTTGGCTTACACTGCTTCCCACCGGTTCGCAGAGAACAGGAGATGTATGACATGGTCGTCTTGTTCGCTCTGACCACTCAAGTAGCTGTTGATCATTTGACCAATCGGTGTCGTTCTATCTAAGCCATTTGTTAGTCTCCAACTCAGTTTGATTCAACGTGCATCCACGCGCCAGCGAATGGCTCACTATTTACGCGCACGTACCAGGGAACCGCATATGCCGCACCTTAATCCCGTCATTTTGCAGGTCATCAACGAGCATTTGACATTGCGTTGATTTGCCTGCTCGATCCAGGCCTTCGAAGACTATTAGTTTGCCTCGCGCCATGTTGTGGGGTTTGTGATACAAGAGGTCGTTGCTACCCTGCAGCGGTTGTTGCGCGACTGACGCGAGGCGTTGGTGGGGCCGTCGCCACTCCGGCGCTATCTATGGATGGGCCGACCTTGACCACCTTACCATCGCGCTTCCACCATCATTCTTCGTCGATTATAATCTGTCAAGATTTCAGGGTCTCCATTGGCTATAAATGCACTGACCGGTTTTTGAACTGTCTCGGCAGACGCATGTCAGCATACGAGCATGCATAGCCAACTAGCCAAAGATGGCCAGTCGCGAAGCACCTCTCGGTACTGTAACGAGGGAAGGGTATGTTGTGTCACTCTACCTCGCATTAAAGGCGTATTCCATAGGCAGGATGACACGCACGTCAGCGCATGCATATGGCTGCACTGGTAAAGGGCGGCCTCAGATGAGGGGAAAGGCACGAGGCTGAGCTGAACTTCTACTTCTTCCCATCTTTCTTCATCTCTTCTCCAGGAACGATAGAAGATAGGACTCCTAATATCACGGAACATTCCACACTACTCTACGCATCAATGACCGAGACAGAAGTAGAGATCGTTACCGCGAACTTGACAAGGCTTTATGTAGAGCCCCCAACCGATAAGATACCCGGTTCTGCATTGGACAAGCAGCCTGCAAGCATACCCGCAGGCAACAGTTCTCTCGATGAATCCATCAAGGATGATCGCGCATGCGATTTCGCCAGTATCACCCCCTCCAAGGTTCCTCAGCTTTCACAAGTTGATTCCCACGAGGAAGGGGCAGACAGTATTACCCTTGTCAAGTCACAACTTGCCCAGGCACAGGAAGAACTGCGAAATATCGGACATGAACGAATGAAACGTCTTGAAAAAGGACGCGTACTCAGGGAGAGACTCAGAAAATGTGAGGATGAATTAAAGCAGACACAGCTCGAGAAGCTACAGCTCGAGCAGCGCGATAGCGAGTTGCAAGAGTTGGACGGAAGATGCTCTACGATCCCTGACGACATACACTTCGAAAGGAATCCTCAGGGCGATTTGACAGTGCAGGTTGTCTTTTCTAGGACGTTCACCTTCACGCCAAAATACATCTCTCGAACCGTCACAAGTTGGGACAGAGCCGCTATTGGCTGCTTGAGACTGGATGGACGCCTGTACAACGCTAAATCTGGGAAGACGCGAGAGGATTTTGGCGACTTCATTAATAGTGACCATTGGACCTCCAAAGCTCAAGACCTTGCCGAGATGGTCAACATCAAAACGAAGAAAGGATTTGCTACTCATGTAGAGCCACAGTTGATGGCCTTTTACATCACCCGCACTCTTTCGGAGTCGGGATACAGCCTAGAAGACTTCGTCAACACGCCAATAGTTCCTATCGAGGAGAGTTGCACAGAACTCAAGAATATCATCATCAATGTTAGCGAGCCGATATGCGAAAAATGCACAGAGTTCGCAGTTGCCGTAAACAAAGTCGCGAAAAATCATGGATACCATTTCACGCTAGAAAATAAAAGAAAGTATGCTACCAACGGAAATAAACAGGGTGTTTCGGATCCACAGCCTGTTCGTTTTGCGGACCGGTGAACTCGCTCAGGCTACGATGCTGCATGTGTTACGGATCAAGAGTTGTTTGGGCGATCTACTACGGACCGCCTCAAGCGGTTGTCGCAGGGAGTTGTCTTGGACGTGCAGGTCTCTCGTATCGATTCTTCTTCTTCCCCATGCAGAATCTCAAAGCAGACTCAAGTAATCGTAGATTCAATGACAAAAGTGCTGGTAATCTACTAGGCGCACCAAATGCAAAGAGGTCATGAGCGACCATTTGTACACCACTCATCCGCGCGGTTAAGTGAGCTCAGATCGACACGAAGTGTGCTTTCTGGGCTAGACAGTACAACAGCGAATGCAATCATGAAAATACTCAAGTCGAACCCATCCACGATAGCAAATGAGTTCTGGGTGGTAGTAAACACGTACACTAGCTCTGCGAGATCCAGATTGTTCAGAAATGACAATGGCACACACCACACTTCACCTGAATCATAGCGACACTGAGTGCAAACTGTCAGCAAACAAACGCGCTCGTCGCCATATAATCAAGCCTATTCTTGGTCTTGGTAATGTGTGTTATTATCTTCACAGCGATGTCTACAGCAGTTATCGCAACGTGCCCTACTCCGCTCGAGGAGTTGAAGAGACCATGGTCCGCGACTGCATTGACAGAGACTCAAGAACAGCGTCGATCAGACGTAGCCAGTGCGAAGATACTGTGGTCCCAAGTTTTGGTGGAGTTTCGGCAAAAGCAAGGAATGACCGTCAAGAATTACAATCTCAGAAGGAAGAGGCAGCCGTTCTTCCAGTTCTTAGATCTACCCGGTGAGCTTCGCAACATGATATACGACATCTGCCTGGACAACGAGAAGACGACAAGAAACCCTGATATGACGAAGAGAACGCGGGTTAATCGGGGATCAATGGGAAGCAAGACTTTCTTGGACCACAACATACGGCAAAAGCGCGTAAAGGATATCCGCGCGCGAAAGCCCACTAGAGAACATAGAGTGCGAGATGCCACCCGAAAAGTTGCGCTCGAAAAGATTGTAGAGAGACGAGTCAAGCTCGCAACTCGTTCGAGGGACGGACTTACAGCTGGCGCCCACGAAGCCTTCTACTTGTACAAACTGGAGCACGACATGTATACTTTGCCATCAAAGAGGGTGACAGATGGCCAAAACAACCACGACCAAGGCATATTCAGGTCGGGCAACAGGACAACGAAGAAAGGTGTCCTGGAGATCGATGTCAGAGGCAACCTAGTCGACGACCTTCCGATGCTTTCCTATGTCGATCGTGCGATCTTCTCCGAAACCCTGTTCCTCTACTACTCCACGGTGAGAGAAGGGTTGTGGATCAAATGGACAGTCCGGAACCTGGACTTCTTCCCGTTCCTGCGATTCTATCAGGCATTCACCAAGGGTGAAAACGCGGTTGAAATTCCACCTTCAAGACTACACATTGAATTCGACAAGGAGAAGGAGGAGACTGATGACGGCCTACATGCGAAGAAGTTTGTCCATGTAAAGAGACTGGTTGAACTGCACTGGCTGGACGGCTTTTCGCTCTGGGGCTGCTTAACCGGGTTATCTGATCGTCAAGATTGCAAGGGACCGTTCGGAGACTACATGTACTCTGTCCGTCAGGTCGTGGCGTTGTACCGTATCGACCACGAAGCTTGGAAGTCGCTCTCTGTTGAATACCTTCGCCGTTGTGAGGAAATGGGTGATGACGACGCTTTGGAGAGTAACTTCGCAACACTCTCCGACGCCGAGCTTGTTGAAGCAGTCATCGATATGCTATGCAGAGCGATTGAGTACAACCTCGGGTACACAGGCAGCTATGGACGCATTGGTCGCGATCAGACTGAGTGGGATCAAGACATCTTCGAAACTTTCAGGTATAAGGGATCGCATGTCAAGACGGCTTATGAGAAGGAGCATGCGATTGTTCGTGTTGTCAGCCTGTATCGGAAGAAGGTCGACAGGACACTGCGGGATCGGCTGGGAGAGGTGTACGAGGATTGGGAGAGTGTTCCAGATGACGCGCTCATTCCTGAAGGGGTGGTGTTGTGATAGTACAGATAGATCGTAATATCTCTGCTTATGGCACATTGTGCGCGCCTTCTTGTTTGAGATCGTCGCGCAAAAGCCGATGCCTGTTCAACTTCATCGAGCAAACGGGACACGGAATGTCGGGGTTAACAAAGACCGGTTCCTCATATGTCTAGAACTGTAGTGCTGACATCGCGATACATCCGAAAAGTCCCCTTTGGTGTGTGATGAATCTCTCCGAGTTTGTGCCTGGCGAATCAGCGTTGGTGCTCCGGAGATCGGCCGAGCAACACGTGACTGAGATTTTGTCAGCACACCGTCGACCTACAACTTTGGTGGATCCAGGGCGTAAATCTCGACAACCCAAATTGCGGATGCCTAAATTCCGATCCGACATAAATCGCGACGTTTGCGAAGCGCAATGGAGTTCACAATCCACAGCCTCCACTATCTGAGCTGCAAGTCGCCGAATCAGAGTCAGCGGAGCTTGCTACTCTTACTACCTAGGTCCTCGCCGGATACGTCGATCACCGAGTGACCGAAGATATTCGGAATATAAGAGCAGTTGAAGACCTCCGATTCCTTCATACGAGCCTTCATTACACCTTCCAACACAAAATGTCATCACCGAAACTTATCGTTCACCACCTCCAAATCGGCCAAGGGGAGCGCATCCCATGGCTCCTCGAGGAGCTCAACATTCCTTACGAGTTGAAGCTGTACAAACGCTCGCCACTTCTGTCACCACCTGAGCTTCAGGCGGTCTACCCTATGGGTGCTTCACCCGTCCTTGAAGACCTTACCGATCCGTCCAACCCCGTTAAGATTGCCGAATCTGGCGCCATCACCGATTACATCATCCACAAGTATGGCAACGGACGGTTGGCCCTAAAGCCACAAGACAAGAACTTCGCAGACTACCTCTACTGGCTTCATTTCGCGAATGGCTCGTTGCAGTCTGGACTGTTCAGAAGGGGCATGTCGCGCGGCATGGTTGGCGAAGACGACCCTCGTTACAAGGGCCAAGTCGCACGTTGTGATAAGATGCTGAGCCATATCGAAAACCGTCTTCAAAACAACAAATGGCTTGCAGGCGAGGAGTTCACCGCTGCCGAGACCATGACGGGGTGGTGCTTCACAACGATGCGCAAGTTTGAGCCAATGGACTTGACCGACTACCCGGGCATTTTGGCATGGCTGGGTCGCATTGGTGAGCGCGAAGCTTACAGACGCGCGATGGGTAAAGCCGATCCTGATCTCGACATTGAGCAAGGGATCAGCGCAAAGGGTCCTCCGATGATGGAGGCATTCGTGAAGGCTATGGCGATGAAGCCGTGAGTCCCTACTATGGTTGGGGAATGCGCGGCTGATCACCATAGGGGTCGCCAAAAGCTGTAAATAATGATGGAAAAAAAATGAATACTAGCTCCGCTCAAGAAAGGGAAACTCTCTTCTCATCGATTGTCTGGTTCAATGCATCTTCTGTTGATGATGGTGATGCTTGACATGTCGCTGCGTGCGTGTGCGACGAAGATAGCCCGGGATGGTCGGCCGCGTCCTTCCGGGTCCACTTTGACGCGAGTAGTCAGGTACAACAACACGCCATGCCTCCGACCTCATCATGGCCACCTGATCCATCACACCACTCTGCCGCTGCAGGTACGCGTCGCATCATCACTGGGATGATTTCGAAGGTACCAGAAATTGGTACCGTAGCATGAGCGTGACCTGAGAAGATCGTGGTCATGGCGAGCGGGGTTTCCTGCCAACCAGAGCGGTGGTACAATGAGATCACATAAAGCTTGCTGACCCCTCACGAGGGCATCTCCGCATCTGGGTACAGCTACATAGCTTGCTTCGAAGACACTTTCCAGCTAATCATACTGCTCAATTGCCCTCTACTTACTCTCAAATTACCGCCACAGCTTCAGCTACAGCTCCTCACGATGGCAGCAAAATACTCTCGCCGACCCAGCTACCTTGACGGCCCACTGTCTCCTTCCATCATCCCCGAGCTCGCGATTCTACCTCAGCCTCTCCCTGCCGACAAGGTTCCCTGCGGCCAGCTCGTCTCCAAGACGTCAAAGTACACATCCAAAGCCCTCGAAGACCGCGACTACGACGACATTGGCACACGATGGTATGTCAGAGTCTATGTACACGACTCATGTATTATATACTGACTTCCTCAGGTATAAAGACGTCATCTTCTTCAACGCCGAGAACGGAAACTTCGTCGAGAGCTTCGGCGGCACGCACCTACTCCAGAAGCCGCTTGACAAGGGCACAGAGGCTGGAACAATCGAGGCGGACGAGCAGAGTGTGAGACTACTCAAGGATGCCGATGCCGCACTCCAGAAAGTCTGGCAAGATGAGGAGGCCAGAAAGTGGATCATGGAACAAGACCAGGCCGGCTTCGTGGTCGCCCATCGCCAGGTCTCCAACGCAAGCTACAAACGCGCCAGGCTTGTCGACATTGGCAATAAAAATTGGGAAGTCGTGCGCGAGGTTGGCAATGAAGATGCTACTGGTAAGCGCAGGGACTCTGGTTTGCCTGTTGAGACGAACAGCAAATGGGACGTGGTAGGGGTCGTGGTTAAGAAGATCATCGTCGAGGGCGATCGTGTGAAGCTCGGTGATGAGCTCGGAGCTCAGTACTGGCAGTAGCAGTATAGCTGAACAATCTCATAGCATATGTATATTTCTTACAATTTTAGCAACTTGTCGAGGATGCATCTGTCTTCCGTGTGATTGTACATAAACGAAATATCATTTCGGTATATTCTGCGATATTTGCTCGCGGGTCTCTGATTGGCCACTATGAAGACATGTCTCCGTTAGGCCTTCCATAACGACACAGGGGTGCGGGTATGTTGCTGACATATAGCATTGTTCTTGCTGTGAAAGCGACGTATGATAAGCGCATATTGTTCAGCACAGGAATCATGATACGACGTGCACATCTTGAATGAGCGTCAATCGTAGGAGAAAGTGAATCTACAATGGGTTGCGATGCGTTCATATTATGTACATGGGAAGTATATAAGCCTGTCCATCTACCTGTCTATGCATTCACAAGCAAATGGCATCATATACCATAACCAAGACTTATCTTGTACTTGGCTTCCAAAACTAACACTAACATGACGCCGTCATCGAGCGACCCAACTGTCCTTAACAACACATTTCACTTCGAATCCTCAACACATACCTTCAATATCAAATGGACGTCGCTGGGCGCTACAACATCACAACCACTCATCTTTATACATGGCACTCCTTGGTCTTCCCGCGTCTGGGCACCCTTCGCACGCGCTCTATCACGCAAATACCGCGTCTACCTCTTCGATAACCCTGGCTTCGGAGAGTCACCCATCGAACAACTTCTTCCTGATGTCGACTTCAACCCCAAGAACGAAGTGGAGAGACTAGACAGCGATCTCGCTCGCCAAACCTCAGCCTTCGCCGCCCTCTTCAAACAATGGGAAAAGACCGAGTCGTGGAAGACAGCTCCACAAGTCGTCGCTCACGACCACGGCGGCTTAATGAGCCTGCGTGCCAACTTACTATACGACTGCCGCTACTCCAGTCTCTGCCTGATCGACGTCGTCGCCATCGGCCCCTTCGGCCAACCCCTCTTCAAAAGCGTGGCAGAGAACCCCAAGGCATTCGAAAATCTACCTGACATGGCTTTTGAAGGTATCCTCGAATCATATATCCGCAACGCTGCACACACTCCATTGGACGCTGAGACGCTGAGCACGCTCAAGGCGCCGTGGCTCGCAGAAGGCGGGAAAAAAGGCTTCGTCCGCCAGTTGTGTCAGGCTGCGCATCGGAGTACGGAGGAGGTTGAGGGGCGGTATGCAGAGGTGGGGCGAAGTTTTCCTGTGAAGATCATCTGGGGAAAGCAAGATAATTGGATTCCTGTAGAGGATGCGCATAGGCTGGGGGAGGCGCTAGGTGCCAAAGAAGTGGTGGAGATTGAGGCGGCGGGCCATCTGGTCATGTATGATCAGCCGGGTCAGTTGGGTGTTGAGCTGGGCATTTGGTTAGCCTCCTTGGGCGTGTAATTACTATTTACAACATGACGAATCCGAAACCCTCTATTGATACAGCAACGTCTCAGTATCATGTTTGCGGGAATCCGTCGCGTATTACTATGTACTCTTCGCGACTCCTATGAGGTAGCCTGAGGTGTCCATGCACTCTTCCTACGACGCACTTCAATCTCTACTGGCAGAGGGACCTTGTATCTGATGACCCACATCTTCTTGGGCTTCTCCGCAAGTGGCTTAAAGTCATAGTTTAGTAGCAAGTTGGCGAAGATAATCTTGAGTTCATGCGAGACAAAGAAGCGTCCAGGGCTGCATCATTGTTAGTACAAATCTTAACGTGAAATTAGAGAGTACCCACCAAGCATGTCTTCCGTGGCCGAAAGGAAGATGATTAACACCCGTAGTGACAAGGCCCGTTTGCTTCAGCTTCAGCGCATCAATATTTTGTTTCTCTTCCGCGCTCATCACCTCATACTCCTCTCTCGGCCGCGAGTATCGGAATGCGTCAAACTCTTCTGGGTTCTCGGTCATGTCTGTATCGAGGGCCATCGCTCCCCATGGACATGAAAAAAGCGTTCCGTACTTCAGATGCACACCCTCAGGTGTTGTGACACCGTCCTTTGCTACAACCTTGCGGTGCACGAATGTAAGGCCGATAGGTGAGGCACGCTGTGATTCGCGAATGGCAGAATCGATGCGGTACATACGGCTAAGAGCATTTTTCGTCCAACTTCCCTCCTCTTGGAAGATGCGATGCGCTTCTTCGCGCAACTGTTCGACAACTTCTGGTTCACAGCCTAGTATGCAGACAATGGTTTCGAACGCGGTAATCGACGTCGTGTGTATGCTGGCGAAGTTAAGGGGCAAGACGCGCTTAGCGATGCGGTCGGGTTGCATCTCCTCGGGTCGTCCCTCGGCCTGCGCAACTCGGTAGCTCCATGTGATGAAGTCATTCGGCTCTTTCCAACTCTTGTACTCAGGATCTCCGGCATCTTTCTTCTCAAAATCCGAGATACGTTGCTTGATCATGGGTATTGTGAACTTCGAAGACAGCCAGTAGTGGTACTTGACAGGCAGACTTAACACCGTTCCGACGATGGGGTGCAGCGCTTTGGGGACAAGAAACATGAGAGCCTGATTGCGGATGACGTCCTTCGTGTAGCTCAGTACCGCTTCTAGGAATTTCGGCTCGTGACACAGTGACTCTCCAAGAAGCATGCGGTTGGTCAATACTGGAATCATCTCCATGAATGACTCCAGGACGTCCAACTTTTTCCAGTTCTCTGTATCTGTTCCATAAACGTCGGCAATCGTTCGTGGCACCTCTTCTTCAAGACCCGGTATGATCGCAGTGAGGTTTCGAAAAAGGCTCTTGTGAAGGACATGTTCATGGTAAGCATCTTTCAAGATGTATGGGTTGATGAACGAATAATCGCCCTGCAGGGAATCGTAATGCGCTTGATGCGCACTCAGTACAGAATCTGGTTGATCAAACATCCAGCGCATTTGACTTTGAGGCATGACAATCTCAGCCTGCATGCCAAGCGTCGCGGGTAACACAAAGATCTTGCCGTCGCGGCTGTATTTGTTGTAACCAGCCAACAGCCATTCTTTGCTCTTCGTCAATGCAGTAAAATTGCGAAAGTCGGCGATCCAGCCTTTGCCGTAGCCCATCCATGGTATGGTCGATGGTGGTGATGGTGCTGTGAGGAAGTGGTAAGCACTTGCGACGATCAGGTAGGTGATTGCTGCAGCGGCGAAATGTGAAAAGGTAAAAAGGCCGTGAGGCTCAGCCTCTTGGCCTGAGTCTGCCATGGTAGGTATGATCGAAGCAGAAGCAAGGGGCGATGGACGGCATCCCATGTCAACACAGGGGCCGTCATATACTATTTATGATGATCGACCCGGGAAAGCACCGTCGCTTGGAGGAGATGCCCCGCTTCCGTGCGCGCGGCGATTCGCGCACGCTACGTCGCACGACACGACTTGCATGCCCACATCCGTCGACTTTACTACCGACCTGCCATACCTGGCTGCTTATCACGATGTGCACCTTGCTTACTGTGTCAGTTGCAGCTGGAGATATTGCCGGGTAAATTAAGGTTCATTCGCTCCAGAGCTCTGACAATTACAGATCCGCGGCGCTACCGTCGGGTACGCTGCTCCCGAGCTCATGAGCGGAGCAGTCATAGACGGTCATGGCTTTCATCAAACAACGGTTTCGGCAAGACTGATTTTCACATGTCATTCAAGCCAAAAGCTCTCGACCACTATCTCGGCTACATGCCTCTGTTTGTTGCATGCATTTCAGTATAGTATGCTTCATGGGCCTTCGCTACCAACGTTCAAGTCAGGCGATTTCACTAGTGAGGTTTTCCTGTGGCGGTTGTCTGGAAGCACGAGAGGCTTAACAGCTCGGTGATGTTAATGAGGTTCCCAGCAGACTGTGTCGTACCTTTCGTAGCAGGTGAGCTATCCTTCATAGCTGACTCACTGCCGAGGGGTCGAGTATGACCCGCTATGTCCAGCTTCTCGGTGGGTCGATCAACTGCAAGCACGGAGCGACTGCTACCGCCAGGCTCGCTTGGGTCTTCCGCGTCCATAGTGTTCTTGACCACTTAGTCTATTAATGCTCGTAGCGTGATGCTGTAAGTATGCTTTGGAGGTCAAGTCGGATAAGAGCAGAAGCTGATTCATACCGCGATGTTGTATTCCATGCACTCAAAGTTCTTTGCTCTATGCCCAACGTCTACCAAGAACACAGCGCGTATTCGAAATCTGAATGGCTGCAATGAAGCTAGTAGTATTGACAATACTGTGGTGTTTCATGTTGTTTGCTTACGATGTTTCCGTTTGGCTCTAGACAGGAAAGTACTCCCCGAGACACTAGCTTCTGATGTCTTATATCTGCTAGTCAGATGTAGCATGTACTGGTGCTAAACATCGAGTCCGTGCGTAGACCGCTGATAACATATAGAACTGCGAACACAGCCAAGTCCCTCTTGCGATACTGGATAGTACGTTTAAGGCTGCTTCCTTTTCCAGAAAAAACCAAAGATGCCACGAGAACTTGTCGATTTCCTTAGGTACCAAAGCTCATAGGCTCCCATATATCCAAGACCCTTGACCCTCTCAGAGTAAGAAGTACTCGTGACTGACTTCAGCTGATCTTCCCAGATGAATCTGATTTCATCGACATTGCTGCCGGGAGCGTGGGGTGACTCGGTGTCGTTGTCGAGGCAGAGCTTCATGTCTCTCGTCACCATCTCTGATAAATGATCTTCAAATCGAAAAGAATTGAGGACGCGTTCTCTATGAGCAGACGGAGTGATATCCACCCAGCCGTCTTTATCGTCATAGAATATGAACGTAAGACTAGCGATATACAAGCAAGGCAAGAGCGCAAAAGCGGCTGGAAACCTGGCAAATATATCCGGTTTATCCAGAATTGACGTCGGGATTCCGATCTCGACATGTGTGATCTGATCGACCTGAATAGGGATATTGATGCGGAGCGGTGCGCCATAGGTCTTGTTCCAGGTACTCATTACGTCTCTGAGGAAGTGTTGCATGTTTCGGACAATCTCGATTTCGGCTTCAGCCTTGAGCTTTTTGCAAGAGAGGAAAAGAGATTGATAGTCTGCGATATGGCCGTTGAGCGGAGGCGACATCTCGGCGTACATTTTGAGGCGTAGCTCGGCTGGTAGGCCTAGCAATGAAGCGGCCTTTACGTCGTTCGTGTTGGTGTGAGGCACATTGCGACCGTGAAAAGGGGGATCCGTAATAGCCACTGAGGACACACTATGGGTTGACATTATGTGGTGGAAAAGTAAGATTATCTTCGCTGTTGCACCGATTTTCTCTTTAAGGAAATCCGTGGTAGTATTTATGGCTAGCTAGCTGTGTAGCAGCCTAGGGCAGGACCCAGGCACCACGCACTCCGCCGAATTTCACTGGTTTCGCATTGAACAACAGGCGAGAAACGACCTCGTCCCTAGGTAGCGAAGGCAAAAGAGTATTTACATTAGCAGAAGGCGGATTGGGTCAGCAGTGGGGCAATACGTGCGATCAGCAATTATGTTCTGCTTCTGCTGTATTGACTTGACTTGTTGGCATTTGCACTACCGATAATGCATGGGCTGTGGGGTCTCGCGATCGCCGACACTACCGCATCTTGGTAGTCCTCGAGTATGAGGCCATTTGCTGTCGGTCGTAATTTGCAAAATCTTTGAGGTTGAATGAGGATGGAAATTCGTTCGACATACCCGGAGTGAGCGGATGCCCCAGCTGTTGGCGGGCGCGTGTTCTCGATGAACTAGACCTCGGGAATTGTGACGTCACATCCTGGCACGTGCCAGCAACACTATCCTCCAGCGTGCCTCCCCAACTGACGGTTCTTCACATCATCACTTCACAACCAAAACACCACCAGATGAAGTCTGCCGTGGTATGAAGCTCAGCTGGTAGCCACCTAATCGCATGTCGACATCCGCGGGGACCGGGGTTGGGCAACAAGGGATTGCCTATTGTAGCCTAGCATGCATTCAGCACTGCGGCACAGCAATCGTATCCAACATGTCTCTCCAGTCATAAGACGGCCTTGTCCACGATGTTTGCGATCACTCTCTACGAGTTTTGATCCCTACATTCTCCCATATTTGAGCTTACGTTTGAGACCCGCACGCGCAGCTCAGCACACCTGAAACATTCATTAAATATATATACCACTTCGCGATCACGATGCAAGCCAGCTCATCTACGAACGTACCATCGGGCACCGGGAGACTCGAGGCTTTTAACGCTTCACTATCGGCACTCATCCAAGCTAATCGGGCACGTCTCGCCAGCGCGGGTGGTATTCCTACTACTACGTCTGTTTCAGCTCAAACCGCCGAATTGTCTAGCAAAGGCAACGGCAAACGCAAAAGACGCGATTCTCATAGCAAGACACCAAAGATGCGAAAGACGCGCACACTGAAAGACCTTGTGAGGGTATGCAAAGAGCTCGGAGACACGAGTGACAAATCGCAATTGCTTGATCGGTGGAAGACGGTGCGCAAGTGTGCTCATCATGACAGATTGCGATACATTACACACGATCTCGTGCTTGAGCTGGAGCAACTCTGTACAGATCTCAAGACCCAAGGAGGAGCCTCCGGCCAAGTCCGGGATCTTGCCAGAGAGCGGTATTGGGAGGCCGATTCGCCTCTAACAAGCAAAGGTATTTTGAAAAGCTTTCACCTACTAAGATATTGGATATGTGCTTATTGCTATGATCAGAAAACCCACTAGAAGAAGATGCGCCGGTGTCTCACTGGACCCCACTCCAACTCAAAAGCTGGGCTCTTTACTTGGAATGTCAACTCCTGTTCGCCAGTTTCGGTGTAAGAATCAGCCTTGTTCAATACGAACATCTCTCAAACAAAGGCGAAGATAAGATGGCTGCGTCGTTTTGGATCGCTGTCATGAAAAGACTCGATACCCCTGGACGTCATAAATACCTGGGCTCTGCTGTGGATGTTATCGATACCTATTTTGGCGATGACTGGGACTTAGCATCAGAAGTCAGTGATTCAGACGATTTGGACTCTAATTTTGACGACGACGACTACGCATGGTTCGCAGGTTACAGACTCAGCCCAAACGTCGACATCCCCATAGCGCGTTTTACATCACGCGTTTGTCTCGAGTTGAAGCGAATGGCCCAGGTACCGCGCGGCAATGTCAGAGCCTTTCCACTTGCTCTCATATTGCGCATGGACGTTTTGGGAAGAGCGCGACTGAACTTGTTCAAGCGATTCGTGCCGGTCGATGAGATAGACGCATTCCTCCAAATTCTACTGAGCCAGGAGCCCAGAGCCGAGCCGTATCCAGAACGCCCGCTGGACTGTGCCCATGCGTTTCTCTATCTAAACTATTTCATCACGGGTGAAACATTCGGTAAGATATCAACTTAAACATGTAATCACATCAACTAATTTGATATGTCCTTGTCAGGTATGAATGCCCTCCATTTCCAGGGACCTCTCATCAATGCCTTGTTACCACTCGTGTGGCGCGATTTGCGGCGAGAGTATCGACGGAATCTCAACCTGGCTTTTGGTCGACGACTACCAGCTGAACTGTACGAGGAGATACTAGATCGCATCGAAAATGCGCATGATCTTCCCAAGGACCAAGCAGACTGGAAAGAAAAGTTGAAACTGATGCAAATCCACTGGGATCCTTTGTCGATTAATGGTCAACCATTCGAGTTCTGAATGGTGACATTAATGCATGTTTCTATCGTTTCAGGTTTTGCTGAATACCAAGGCCCATAATTTGGGCAGATGGCTATAGAGATGGAAAGAACCTTTACATTACTGTACACCTGTCTTCAGTATTCTTATTCACTCTCATACGAAAAATGCACAGGAAAAGGGAATCTGGAATAAAGACTAATGATGTGATATTGCTATGATACAGGATTGAACCACATCCACCAGGCAAGCAGAAAGTTGAAGGGGTGTTCTACTAGAGAACCCGTGCCCAAGAAAACAGAGGCTCACTAATGCAACGCCTCGCTTATAGACACAAAGAATGGGAAGTATACACAAATCTCCGAGTAAATCTAGCACACGAGCTAGCTTCTTAGACACACTGGGAGTACCAGTCGTTGGCAGCCTTGCAGCTACCCTTGGCGCAGCACTTAGCACCGGTGAAGCCCTTGCCACCGCACTGTCCGTACATGGAAGCGCAGCCAGCAGCGGGGGCAGCCTCCTTGGTAGGAGCAGCAGGAGCAGGAGCGACGACAGTGGCCATGGTGGACTTAGCAGGGGCGGCGGGGGCGGCAGGGGCAGGGGAGACCTCCTCCTTGGCGGGAGCAGAGGAAGAGCCACCAGCGGCAGCACCGCCCTTCCAGACAGCAGGGCCGGGCATGGGGAAGGCCTTGCGGCCGTTGTAGATGCTGAAGTTGGCGTAGGGGTCGGTGGCCTTGTAAGCACCGGGGAATTTGACCATGGGGCCAGGCTTGCCGCTACCACCGCCGGTAACCTTGACCTGCATGCAGGAGACGTAGTGCTCGGGCTGGTTGACGTGGGAGCGGTGAACACCAATGTGCTCGAAGCGGACGAGGTACTCGCCGTCGGGGGTGTCCTTGGGGATGGTGGCAGTGACAGTGTCCTTGTTGTAGGTGCACCAGGAGTTGCTGGTGAAGTCACCGCTGCCGCAGTCACCCTCATCGAAGATCTTGAACCAGTCGCCAGATCCGTCGTAAGACTGGACGCTGCCGGGAGCAGCGGACATGTAGACCAGGGCAGGGCCCGGGTGCTGGAACTTGGCACCAACACCAAGCTTGGCGGTAACGTCGTCGCCGGCCTTGACGGTCAGGACCTGGACCTTGCCGCCAGTCTTAGCGGCACCCTGGTTGCAGACGATATCGGGACCGTCGGCGGTGGAGCCATCACGGATGTCGGCGGCCGGGTTGGAGGAGAACTTGATGGGGTTGTACGCGACCTTGCGAGTGGAAGGGCGGACGTATTTGAATTGCGGCTGGGCAACACCACCAATGAGGTTGGTGTCAAAGAAGTAGTGGGCGGTGGCCACTTGGGCGACGGCGCTGAAGACGATGGCGGAGGCGGAGAACTTCATTCTGGCTAGCAGTAATGAAACTTGTGTAGTAATTGGTAAAAAGAAGTGAAGGAACGAATGTAAAGTGCTGAAAAGCGAGTGTAGAAAGCGATTGAAACGAATGTATTGCTTGCTGGTGAGTTGTAGATGTTGGACGGTCGTCCTGATTCTTATATCAAAAGTCCTCCACGCATTGTACCAAACATCTTCATGCAAGCCAGGCGCCTAGACACCGGTGACCTGGTTCCAAACGGACGACAATTTCCCGTTGTAGCAATACCAGGAGATGGGATGCAGGTTTCATCGACAACTACAGTCTTCCTTCCGTGATTGTGGGTGTTCTGGATCGCTTGGGAAGTGGACATGACCGTGATCCTTAGGCCGTTCTAAGCATAGCAGCGCTTGTGAAAACATGCGACTCATTGAAAGGAGGCACGGAAGCTGCTGGTTCGGAAAGTAAAGTCAATGCAGATGTGATTTCTACGGGTCCTGCCAAGGTCGTTTACTGACACTTCACTGCAGTCCGCGATGTGGCGAAACACTGGTCTCCTGTGTGGAATGCTTGACAGGCGTAGCGCCGTTTCGTTTAGAAACACTTGACGCCCATTTCGTCCAGAAAAGTGTTAGATACAGGAATTCCATGGCTGTGATTCGGTGGTTGCGTGCACGGACCAGGAGTTGAGTGCCGGTGGTTATACTTCGTAACGTACGGGCCGCTGTCTGTCAACACCAGCTCCACCCGATGCCGATGCCTAGCATGCCGTGTGGAAAGTTTGCGCGACCGCCGTCGTTGCCACCATGTCGGACCCGCTAGTGGAGCGAAATATGGTCGTCGGGAGTTGCGCGCAAACGATATCAGATCGTTCAGAGAGTGACCGCAATAGACCCGCTGCCAGGTGCCAAGGTATGTGAGATTCTGTGAGATTCTGTGAGAACTGTTGGAGTCTCTCGTGGCGTGACAAGCCGGAAATTTGATTGCAACGTCCGGATAGCGATGTCTTGTGTTGCCCAGGTATGGTACACAATCTGCGGTGCATGAGCATTCGATACGTTAGATACGCGATAAGGCAGAAAATTTCACTGCAAAGCGTTTCATCTAGCAAGAGAAGGCAACGGAGTGGGGCTGTTCAAGGAACAGCTAGTCGTAACATGTAGTCCAGTTCATGTCATTTCACAAGGAAACACTCCGTGTGGCTGGGTCTCTTTGCCTTGGGTTCCGACCAGCATGCTCGGGTAGTGAGCCGAACGCGAGCGCCTCGCTTTCGTTACATCCGATATTCTCATTGATGGAACTCCTGGAATCCATGCCGTTCAGCGCGTGGCCACTGCGCCCCCTGATCCTTCTGCCGTTGGGCGGAACCGCACCTCGCTCAAGTATGCTCTCTCGGTCTGGGTACCCGCCTTATCCTCGGTGATGTGCATGCTGTACAACATTGCTGTGCCTGGTATAATGAGATTTCCGAGGCGCGTTGTCTTGTCACTTCCATCATCCTCCTTCTGTAGACCAGGAAGGCTGAACCTCATCTTTTTGCAGTTCATTTTCCCTTCCACCACATAATTCAGAAAACGGCGATTTGACCATGACTTCAAGTCTCCATAGACAAGCTATTTGCCGTAGTCACCTACATAGTTGCGAGGAACTCGCCTCACATTGAGTTCGTTCAGATAGAGAGAGAAGAGCCCAGCGACTGAGTTATAGCAACAGCGTAATCTTGTATCCTTGCGCGGTACTCGTACAAATAGTGTCACATGTCGTAAGATGTGGAATTGAGGCGCGGATGGTACCACATGGACAATCATGCTTCGTTCGTGGCGACAGGGTTCTGCGTGTTCGTTGACGTAGTTGTCGAGATCGAAGGCAGGTCTAAGTTCGTCCAACATATCTTTCTGCAGCTGTCTGCAGCTGTAGAATGCTCCAAGAAAGTCGACGCCAAGCTCTGGCGAGATATGCATGTGATGGCATATCAATAGGCGTAATTCTGAAGGCAGTGAGAGTAAGCGACTTGCTGATTGAAAACTCATGGGGCGAATCCGTGGATTCCTTTCCAAAAGACTCATCTCTGTGATAGCGGCGCGCTGTGCAGTTCTGACTGTATCGCTACTCAAATGAAGCTCTGAGGCCATAGTTGAGAGTTCCTCAATGTCGGCCGAATGGATTGAAAGTGCATAGGGGTGTGACGTTATGGTGGGTTTTCCCAGGCGTGGATGTATGATGGGGGTCTACGTGTCGAAATTTCCTCTGGCTTCGATATCTGTAGTGAACCAAAGTTCACGAGCCAACCGAAGCTGACACTCACAATCAACACGTGGTGGTGGCTGATAAGAAGTGAGGTGGTACGGTACTTCCATGTAGGGGAACCGCTAGACCCCTTTAGGCTAGACCAGTCAAGACAAGCAAAACCATTGATCGGGGCATCTGGGACACTCCTCTATGTGCTGAGCTTTACTACTACGCAATGATAGCATGTTTATTTAAGAAGATATTCAACAGCTTTGTATTGCGTTTGTGACATTTACGTGGTACAATCGACCCGCTTTTATGAGTTGGCATGCCGTGCGCTGTCGGACTTTCCACTTCCAGATACCGTTGTTAGTTTTTAGAAAATTAAAAACCAGCATACCACTCTATCTGGTTGGGCTACACAGCCATGGCATGGCGGGGATCTATCGAATCAGATGATATGATGCAAGAATTTAAAAATGTTTGAAACAACAAGTTGGGTGAACGGAAAATGTTCGTTCAACATCAGCTAAGAGTGGTGTATATAGCATCGCCCAACAAGCGCATACGAACATCATGACAAAACAACATAATCTACCAAGTAAAATCATCGCTCAAGGGCCTAGTGCTTAACTTGCAATATCACACTCTAGAACTCACCGCCGCCACCTCCAAGCGCAGCAGCACCCCAGATCCCCACCAGCCCCCAAACACCCACTCTCCATCCACGCCACAACCCATGCATACCCTGACCCTTCCTTGTACGCGGCGGCCTAGAGAAACCCATCGCCTTTGCACTCGCCGCCTTAGCAGCATTCGGTGTAGAAACACTGATGCCTTCTTCACGTGCGATAAACCACATAGTACCCAGCACACCCCTGTACTGACCCGGCTCCACGATAGTCTTGAAGCTCTGGTCAGAGGAGCTTGGTTTGTCCAGACCATACGCTGGGCTCTTAGCACGGCTGGGTGGGGCCTGGTACTCAGATGCGAGGCGCTGGTTTTCGTGATCCTGGAGTGCGGCGACCTGGCCGCGGCGAAGGACGGTTTCGAGAGGGAGGCGGATGAAGAGCTCGGATATGGATGAGAGGAAAGTGCTGAAGGAGTAGGTGGTCGGTGTAAGGATAGGGTCGATGCTGAGCGTTGAACGGAGGAAGAGCGGCGTTGAGGAGGAAATGAGAGTGGGGACGCAGGCGTGCATTATGGTAGCTGGGAGGAGGCTGGGGGCGACGGAGAAAGAGGGCAGAAGGGAAAGGCATGGGTATATAGATCGTGGAGAGGATGAGATGGGGGTGATGATGAGGCGTGTGCGCACCATGTCGAGGGGTGCGAGGAGAGTGGCTGCGATGGCTGTAGCAGCGACAGCAACACCGAGGGACGTCAGCGGGCTTGGGCTGTCTAGGATATCCAGTCCCCCAATTCCGCTTCCTGCTGAGCCTACAAGACCTGGGTCGGGTATGTTCAGCAGAGCTGATATCAGACTCCTGAACCAGCCCTCAGTCGTCTTGAGCAGGAAATTGTAGATGAAAGTGCAGTTGGTGCCCTTCCATACACCCCACGCAGACTCCTTCTGCCATAATTGTCCTATCACTTCGAGGAGTGAGTCTGGACGCTTGAGATCTAGTTTCCGTACGGCGGATGGTGGGGGGCGAGTGGGTGTTCGTGACCGGGATCGGCTATCGAGGCGTCGCTGGCGTCGTCGTGGAGACCTCGATTCTGAGACGCCCGATCGTGAGACAGACGGCGAATATGGCGACGGCGACGTGGGGTTCATGCGCGGGGCAGTAGATGTGAAGTATCCTGGCGAGTCCTCGTCAGACTCCTCATCAGAGGGCGGGTACTGTATCGATTAGCCCACATTCACATGTCAAATGCCCCTCCGGTGCCCAATACATACATCCTCAAATTTTCCACTTGCGAAGCTCTGGGGTCTGCTCTTGTGACCAAACTCCTCCCCCGTCAAGCCTGCCAATTGTCCCTTTGCCTCGTGTATCTGCAAGATCGTCTTCGCGACCTCGAATGGTTGGGCGAGCAGGACGCTCGTGTAATTCCACAGAGCATGATCGAGCAGTTTCTTTGCATGCCCAGCTACGGTAGGCGAGGCCTCTGGAAAGTACGAGTCATAGTCTAGGTCGGAGAGAATGTCGCGTGCCTGACTGCCCAGACTCGATTTGCTACTGTTGCTGGGCTTGAAAGCGGGCGGTAATGACGAGGACGTCTGGTTCTGCGGGACGTCGGGCGGCGGGCCAATAGATGGCGGGATGTAGTAGGGTCGTAGGGGGTTCGGGGCATCGCGAGAGGTCGCCATGCTATCTGTCGTTTTTGGGGTAAAGATTACGTGAGGCTGGCGATGTTTATCGTTTTCTTACCCGCGGTGGTGGATGCGCTGGGTAGATCGACCGGGGTCGTGCATGGCCTGTGCGTCAACATTTCTGACGTCTCACAGCATTCGGAATTATCGGCGCATTCACTCGTTGTGACACGGCAAACACTGCAACCCCTTCGCTTCCGTGTCTCCTTCTCCTATTAGACTCCAATCTCGGCCGGCTAGCGAGCATCAATTCGGCGTCATGGCTGCTAGAAGAGCTTGTGTGAACGCCTTGGAGGGGAGGATAGCGGGCGCAAGAGGCGCATCGTCGAGTCCGAGGAGGTTCGCCAGCAATTGGACGGCAGCGACATGTCGGAGATCGATTCAGACACAGACAGCGGTAGTGTCTATCTTATCAACTTCGACTGTTCTTAAAGCCACAAGCCCCTCATGGCTTCAGAGTCGCCGCCAATTCTCCTCATCGCCCGCATCCCGCCACGGTCACCTGGACCCACCCCGACCGGGTGAAGAGTGCGTCAAAACATGTCCCAACTGTAGCAAACTCAACCACTGACGCCTTCTAGACGCAAAGTCACATTTGTAGACAAAGATGGCCATGCCTCCACATTCGAAGTAGCCGACGGCGACAACCTCCTCGACATTGCACAAGCCAACGACATAGAAATGGAGGGCGCATGCGGTGGATCTTGCGCCTGCTCAACATGTCACGTCATAGTCGAAGACGAAGCCTACTACGACAAGATGGAGGAGCCGGATGATGACGAGAACGACATGTTAGATCTGGCATTTGGACTTACCGAAACGAGTCGCCTAGGGTGTCAGGTCAAGATGAGCAAGGAGCTCGATGGACTGGTCGTGCGACTGCCGAGCATGACGAGGAATCTGCAGGCTAGCGATTTCGACAGCAAATGAGATGAAACAGGAAAATAGGCGTGAAATCTTGGGGGTGATATTGCGGGACATCTGTTGGAAGGCATTATGGGTCATATCGCATACAGCATTTGAGACGACATGTATTATACGAATACTCCGCTTGCAGATGAACTGGCGTTGAGTACGACTCTGAACTTATGTATAGTATATGGTATCATGAACATATTCAAACTATGTCTCTTTTGTCCCAAACGCCGAGTTGTGCATATAGAATCGTCCTCAGGCCTCCACGCTACCCTCCTTCTTCTGTCCTCCTGTAATCATGTCGAGGAAACCCTGCTTGCTCATCTCCTTGACCTTCTCCTCCCTCTTGTCCATACCGACGACCATGCCCGCCTTGCTCTCCCTCTCGGCCTGTTCACCCTTGACCTGCGCCGCTCGTACGGCGTTGAAAAGCTTGATGACACCCTTCTGTGCCGTCCGCCTGAGCTCCTTCTCCTTCGCTGATGTGGCAGCGGTGCTGACGTTGGGGTCGTTCAGGCCCAGGACGTCCTTCACGCGGCCCTTTTCTTGCGCCGCCTTCCGCTCAGCAACGATCTGTCGTCGCGCCTTCTCGCTGAGTTTTGAGTCGGCGAGCTCGCGGTTGGCGGTGGCGGCGTCTTTGCTGCGGGAAAGAATTGGCTCGGAGCGTTTCGATGTCGTCAGCTTCGAACCAAGAATCTTGGAGATGGAGTTCGCGAAGGCTTCGGGGTCGTTCCGTTTCCGTACTTTGCGCGCGGCCGTGGTTGAGGTCTCGGAGGCATCTGATTCGGAGTCGGCAATAGAAAACTCATCCGCCTCAGGTTCAGAGTCGTCCAGCTCTTCCACATCGTCTTCGGCGTCGCTGGGCAATGGCGCTTCGTGGTCGACGGGCGCAGTCTTCTTGAGTGCCGACTTTGCCGGGACCTGTGCAGGTATGCTGGCCTTGAACTTGGGCTCGGGTTTCTGCGCGGGCGCCGCTTCGACTTCCTCTTCGTCGTCGCTGGCTGAAGACTCCTCTGCCGCTGCCGCTTGCTGTGCCGCCTTCTTGGCCTCGAACTTTGCCTGTTTCCTCAGCTGTTGCTTCGAGAGCTCTTGCTTTCCGGGTAGCGTCGCATTGACTCCGGACGGCTGGAATGGCTCCTCGGGCTCCTGGCTGCTTCCGCGCAATGGAGCATCGCGCGCGCCGCCTTCCTCTTCGCTCGAACTGTGGTAGTTCTTCTGCTTCTTGACCTTTCTCTTCTCCTTCTTGGGCACCTTGCCACGCAGCTGCTCCTCGGTCCGTCTCCGTTTCAGCGATGTGTTGACCATTGTGGCTGTGAAAGTCGGGTTATGTGAATGTTGCAGGTAAATCGCGTCGCAGAAAAAAGTTCCAGGCGATCGGCGTTAGTAGCCCAAATGGCCGACGGCAAGCGCGCCCCGCCATAGTGGATTCCCCACAGAACACCACGAGAGGCACACCACCGAACACCCACAACCCTACCCCTACCATCATCTCTCTCTACCAACCGCCGCTATGGTGCTTCAAGATCTCGGGCGGCGCATCAATGCCGCCGTCACCGACCTCACGAGGTCGCCCAACCTCGACGAGAAGGTGCGCGCCCCGAGCAGGCGACTGAGGATAGGTGGCTAACATGCGCAGGCCTTCGAAGCCATGGTCAAGGAGATCTCCAACGCCCTCGTCGAAGCCGATGTCAACGTCAAACTCGTCATGAACCTGCGCCAGTCGATAAAGAAGGCCGTCGACTTCAAGCACCTCGCGCCGGGCGTCAACAAGAAGCGCCTTATCCAGAAAGCCGTTTTCGATGAACTCGTCAAGATGGTCGATCCCCATGCCGAGCCCTTCAAGCCCAAGAAGGGCAAGTCCAACGTCATCATGTTTGTCGGTCTCCAGGGTGCGGGTAAAACGACGACGTGTACAAAGCTGGCAAGATGGTACCAGGCAAGAGGCTTCAAGGCCTGCTTGGTGTGCGCCGACACTTTCCGTGCCGGTGCCTTCGACCAATTGAAGCAGAACGCGACCAAAGCCAAGATCCCATACTACGGTAGCCATACACAGACCGACCCTGTAGTGGTGGCAGGCGAGGGTGTAGAGAAGTTCAAGAAGGAGCGCTTCGAGATCATCATCGTGGATACCTCGGGACGACACAGGCAAGAGAAGGACCTCTTCGACGAGATGGTGCAAATTCAGAACGCCGTGACACCCGACCAGACCATCATGGTCCTGGACGGAACAATCGGACAGGCTGCGGAGTCGCAAGCACGCGCTTTCAAGGAGGCCGCAGATTTCGGAGCCATTGTCATCACCAAGACGGACGGTGCGGCAGCAGGAGGTGGTGCCATTTCCGCCGTCGCAGCAACACATACACCTATCGTCTTCCTCGGTAACGGAGAACACATGCTGGACCTCGAGCGTTTCGCGCCACAGGCTTTCGTCTCAAAGCTGCTCGGCATGGGAGACGTCCAAGGGCTCGTCGAACACGTACAATCTCTCAAGCTCGACCAGAAGGACACAATGAAGCACATCACCCAGGGTATCTTCACAATCAAGGACCTGCGGGATCAGCTCTCCAACATCATGAAGATGGGACCCTTGTCGAAGATGGCAGGCATGATTCCCGGACTTAGCAGCATGATGGGCGGCATGGATGACGAAGAAGGCGGCACAAAGCTGAAGCGCATGATCTACATTTGTGATAGTATGACCGAGAAAGAGCTGGAGTCGGACGGAAAGATGTTCGTCGATCAACCCACGCGTATGACACGTATCGCCCGCGGCTCTGGTACCTCGGTCCGCGAAGTCGAAGAACTGCTTACCCAACACCGCATGATGGCCGGTATGGCGAAGAAGATGAAGGGTGGAATGGCAAATATGCAAAAAGCACAGGGTGCGATGGGCGGAGGCAACAAGCAACAACAACTCGCGGCTATGCAGAAGCGCATGCAAAGTATGGGTGGCGGCGCAGGTGGTGCAGGCGGCGGCATGCCAGATATTGGCGCTATGATGAAGATGATGGGTGGAGGAGGCGGTGGTGGCGGCGGCATGCCCGATCTATCCGCGCTCGGTGGTATGGGAGGGGGAGGTATGCCTGACATGGGCGCCTTGATGAAGATGATGGGTGGCATGGGCGGCATGCCAGGTATGGGTGGAGGTGGTGGAGGTGGGCAAGGCAAGGGACGGAGGTAGTGTCACAGCTAAGAGGATATCAGTTTGCGCTTTTTGATGCATAGCCGCGGCGTTCGGGTTTGATATCATATTTGGAGGGGTCTTTGTGTTGAGGTACACATGTTATGTCACTACTTCCACCTGCTTCATTCTCTGACCTTCTGCCTGAGTAGCAATTGCCTTGCTTATGTTTGGTACGACGATTTGGCGGATACTTTGAGCTTCCCGTGGACATGTTCTGAGAGAAAACGCTGGGTAATGTAGGCCCCTAGAGGTCATTTCATTGTTGACGGGACATCACCATAGCACTGTTTAGATATGCTGATCGTAAACTTCACACTACAACATGCCCATTCACCCGCGTCCGTAAGCCTACTTAACCGTGACTCTTTCTTCTAATAAACTTCCCGACTGACCCGCACCTCCACCCCCAAGCCATCAGTGCCAACCCACCCAAATTCACCAAACATGTCCGACCCACGCGAGCAGACACAAGAGAATTCCGAAGTTTCGGATCCATCAACGCATCAAGACGATCTCTCGGATCTGCTAGCTGAATACCCATTCGGTCACATAAAGCGCGGAGCCCACGAAGTCCACGAACTACAGGGCGTATCAATGAACCGCAAAGACGTCGTAGATCTACTAGACGCTTACGCAGCCCTAGACATCTGGTTCTACGTCCCCAACCCCCACTCCGACCTAAAACAACTAGAAGTCAACTTCTACCTAACCGACACCAACATCTCCGCCACCAACACGCGCCATGCACTCGTCCTCGTCCGCCACTTTCTCCTATGCGTAGCCACATTGCCCCACTTGCATACTCTCGTTATTAATACAGACGTTCCAGAGTCAGCGACCCAGTCGCCGGAGACTGAGCTGCTCCAAACGCGGTTTATCAAGGAGATTATGCGGGAGGTTTTTGCGTGGTTTATAGGTGGTGGGGAGAAGTTTCGAGTTATTTTGTGTACCATGGGGGAGATGGATGTTGGGGGTGGTTTTAGGCATGTTTTAAGAGAGGCTGACGGGGAGAAAGCGGGGATGAGCGTGAGCCCTTGGGAGCAAAAGTTTGGAGGAATGAAGAGGAGCGGGATTGTTTGGCGGAGGGTGGCATCTTCTGCGACCTCGATGCCGAGAAGAGCTTCCGTGTAAGCGGGTTGGTTGCCTGGGAAGCGGGGAGAAGACAAGATGTAACTGATGGAATGTGGATGTGTGGTAGAGCCTGTATAGGCTTTTTGAATGATACGAGACGTTGAAATTGCCGATAGCTACTGTATTGTTTATTATATTAGCTCCTCGCCTTTCTTGTCCATGTCTTTCTGCTGTGCCTGTTCTTTCTGATACTCTTCAAAGTCAAAGCCTAGCTCCTTCACATCTCTAATTTCCCTCCTCTTCTCCCCCATCTTTCCAAATGCTTGCCGTATCTTTGGAAAATTCTCACGACACCAGTACTCCCACTCACCCCAGATCGGCGGAGTCTTTCCTTTGCCTCCGTTGTCCAACCCTTCCTTGCTCTCAGCGCTCAATGCCCACATACTCATTGCGTTGATGTAGTTGGCATCCTTGGGGAAGGGCAAGAGATGGAAGTTTCGTCCTGCGCCCATTTCCTCCTCGATGGTTTGCTCCCAGTCACGCATTTCTGAGTGTGAGGGGAGCGAGAGACGGCCGGAATATACGCGTGCAAGGACGGCAGATTGCGCTTCTGCTACTGGGAAAGGGATAACGCGTTGATTGAGGGCGAGGAAGCTTAGGGTCGGCCGAGGGGCGTAAAAGACATGCTGGTATGTATGGTTTACTCTTTCGCCGGTGGTAATGAGTTTAGGCTCTACGTCTTGCAGGAAGGGTAGACTGTAGAAGTATCCGGTAGCAAAAACTATGGCATCGATATCGTGTTCTTCTGTTCCGTCTTCAAACATTACGCCTCTATTGCTGGGAATAAACTGCTTGATGGGCGGAACTTCTCGCCTCTTCTGGTCTTCCCCTGCTGTTCCGTGGGTTGCGCTGAACATGGACTGCGATCTTGTGGACCATAAGAGCGGCTTTTGACAAAACTCTGCAATCTGAGCGCTGACGTCTGCGCCAGACGCTGAGTTTCCCACCACTATTGTCTTCTTTCCGGTAAAGTCCTCAGGCTTCCGGTAATACTTCGAATGGCTAATGTGACCGGGGTGCTGTGCAGCCCACTCTTTGATACCGGCCATGGGTGGTATGTAGGGAACTATGAAGTGGCCATTCGCTATAATAACCGCATCGTAGACTTCAGACACGTCTTCGTCGTTTAGGAGATTACGCGTAGTCACTTTCCATGGGCTGCTAGCGACATCGGGGTCTACTGGACTGACATTGATGACTTGTGTACAGTAACGAACAAGGTCTTGTACATCCGCGGAGTAATCGTCGATATACGTTAGTACTGTTTCATGAGTAGGAAAGAGTTGACTATCCGCGGGCCAATCCAGGTCTTGGAAGCCCATTAGTCCTCTCGGTATATTCGTTTCGAGCTTTTCGTACATTGGCGACAAAAAGGAGGGAATTTTCGAAGTTCCGTTGGTGCCATTCGTACCAATGTTCCCATTCATTACTGCATCTTTGGATTGACACTCTGGTTTTTGAACGTCTTTATTGGGGTTGGTCTGAGGTATATCGAAGAGGTTCTCGTCCCGCTGTTCGCCCGTATATATCCAGATCCCCCCTGATCGACTTCGCTGTTCAAATAGCACGATCTTATCAAATGCTTTCTCAGCTCGGAGGTATTTTGCCGCCGCCACACCCGATGGTCCAGCGCCTACAATGGCTATCGTCCTAGCTCTTATTGATGTTCTACCGCTATCGAAAGACATCGTAGCAAATTTGGAGAGGTCGATAGGACAGGAATGACGGAATGAGAGCCAAGTACGCGAGGACGCAACAGAAACTCTAGGAAGGGAGTATCTCGAAAACAGCAAGAAAACCATAGGAAGAAGTTGGTGATAAGGAATGACGCCGACATATCGAGGTGGAACGCGAGGATCGGAGCTGGTCGGAATGGCCTTCCGAGCGGAACTAGGCGAGGCAGACGCGCATCATCGACCTCGGGCAGCTTCATGTGACATGAGCTTGCGCATACAACCACTGGTGGTCAACTGATGATTCGGCCCTAACCAAACTTTATTAAATCACACACCTTGACCGACATACCCCTCATTGTCGTAGTCGTGCCCTCTTCTCCAATTCCTACACAGCAATGCTACGCACACTGCGACTTGCACGCGTTTCACCAACCCCACGACCCGTCCGAAGCTTCTCAACCAAGATTACAGCCATGGCACCACTGCGCATTGGCTTCGTGCCAGGTAGGCGCGTCATCAATACTCTTGCATCGCCCGCTGACGGAAATAGAACACTTCTCCACACCGCTCGAGTTCGCGAAGAAGCACTACGGCCTGGACGCGAAGCTCCTCCCGTTCCCCAGTGGCACAGGGCACATGGTCACGGCCCTGCAAGCCGACGAGATCGATATCGGAGTTGGTCTTACCGAAGGCTGGATAGCGGCACTGGGAAAAGCACAGGCGGCTAAGCAGGACGCTGGCTTCAGCGTGGTGGGGACATACGTCGAGACTCCGCTGTGCTGGGCCATATCCACAGGCGCCAAGAGGGATGAGCTCAACGGAATACCAGACCTCAAAGGAAAGAAAGTCGGCGTGTCCAGGATAGGAAGTGGCAGCTACGTGATGAGCTTCGTGCTTGCCGACCAGCAAGGGTGGCTCGACACTTCGTCCAACAGTCCACCATTCCCCGTCGAGGTGCTGAACACGTTTGCGAACCTCCGCGATGGAGTCAACGACAGCACGGCCGACTTCTTTATGTGGGAGCACTTCACGTCGAAGCGCTACTACGACAACGGCGAGATCAAGCGCATCGGCGAGATCTACACACCCTGGTCCTCGTGGAAGATCGTCGCCGCAAACCATCTATTGAACCCGAAGAACTGGAGTTCGGCACCCAACGCCAGCAAGCCAGTGCTTACTGGGGAACTCGAGGACGTCATGGACAAGATCAACAAGGGAGTCAAACACTTTGAGGTGAACCAGGAAGAGGCCGTCCAGTACATCAGCACCAAGCTCGATTACTCGGAAGAGGACGCGCGAGAGTGGTTGAAGACTGTTCGCTTCGCCAAAGATGTGAAGGGCGTGGACAAGGAGGTTGTGAACAAGACTGTTGGCATACTGCAGAAGGCTGGTGTGTTGGGCGGGCAGGTTGATCAGTCCGCTATGATCGGGCTCGAGCGACATGCGGCATGAAGCTAATCTGTGCCAACCGCTGAATATCATGCCACGCGACTCGGGCAACGGTTCGCGCACCGTGCCCAATAGCTCTAGTGTCGGCAAGCACACCGTGCAATAGGATCGCCAGTGCATGGTCGGAACGATGTCAAAGCTCGGAGATTTGGGTTCCATGCTTTTTGTTTGTTATGTACTGCATATCAGTCAGAGCATCCGTCTGCAACTGCCAACGCACGAGATGCCTTCACCAGTACCATCACATCGAAGAGCCAATACAACGCACAAGGCAATGCATTCACCTGTTTCACCTCTACAGAGTGCGACTTCACAGCACCGCGAAGCATTTATACTCGCCGGCAGGTTCTCATGGAGTGCCCTTGGAGATTCTCGCACAGCTACCTGCGCCTCGACCACCGACATTCCACTACAACGGACCCTAAAAGCCTTCGCCTCCGAGTCCAGCCCAACACGAAGAAAGCCTACTTTCGTCAACTTTTCCAGACCACTACCCCCGCAATGCCAACCGGCACTACAAAAGAGCTAGAGTTATCTCACCTCGATCAGCAGCCCCACATCCGCGTGTATGGCCGCTACTACATCATATTTCCCTTTCCGGACATCAGTCGCGCCCATGAAGCAAAAGAGGCGCTGCACAATGGCTTCAAAGAAGTTCTGAGACAGTTTCCATATCTCGCTGGCACTGTGGACTTAGACTCCTCTACCGACCTTCTCCGTGTGCAGTACCCCGACCCCATCGATCTCGAAGCCGAGGCACGCCGTATATTCACAGTCAGTTACGACGATGCACAGCATGACTACGATTCGCTTGCGAAGGACGCCTTCCTCCCAGACGAGTTGCCCGCTACTATCTTCTGCCCAAACGAACTGAAACACCACGCTGGATTGGGCGAAGATGCGTATGCCGAAAGGATGACAAGCTTTTCGAAAGGACCTTTGCCAACCTTCGCGGCCCAGGCTACATTCATCCCCGGAGGTCTGATACTGAGCGCCTGGTGGTATCATGCCGTTGTCGATGGCACTGGCAACGGAAGGATCCAAAAGATATGGTCCGATGCGGTACGAGCTCTCAGCATCAAAAGGAACAAACTACCGCCAGTTCGTCCGCCTGCTAGATACTATCGCGTACCAAGCTACAAGGATCAGCTCCAACCATTGAAGGATATCGTCAAGGAATGGAACGTGGTACCAGACCCGTCATCAGCGCGTCAAGCGCTCGCAACGCTGGTCCAAGAAGCCGATGCAGCAGGCCAGTCTACTAATACACCTGAGAAGCCATTTGCGAAGCGCTTTGAGCTCCGCAAAGGACCGGATGAAGGACCCAATAAAGTCGTTGCCGAGATGTTTCGCTTCTCATCACAAGCTATCGAAGAGCTCCGCAACGAGCTATCTGTTAAGATCGGGAAGCGTGTATCCAACTTTACCGTACTATCAGCTATCGTCTGGGCAAATGTCATACGCGCTCGCTCAAAGTCGATCACAGCTTCGGGTAACACGCAGTCGACCCTTGCCGTCGTTGTAGATCTTAGAAAGTTCCTTCCACTGCCCTTCTCATCCCCGGATTATCTTGGCAACCTGGTGTTGTCCGCTACGCCTACCTTGGATCTTGATGGCGCTGCGGCCTCTCTTGAGGACATCGCAGCCAAGATTACAGATGCTCTGCACGCCATCAACGCGAAATGGGCAGTCACCCAGATCAACAGCGTCCTTACCAACCCTGCCGAAGCGCAGCAATCCCTTTTGAAGTTTCCCAAAGGCCCAGACCTATACATCACTAGTTGGCAAAGGATGGGAGCTGACAGGGAGTGGTGCATCCCAGGCACGAGCAAGTCAAATGCGACTGCTATTCGGCGAGCGGCGTGGGTCAGCGAAGGTGGCGTCGTGGTCTTGCCCAGAGAAGAAGACAAAGAAGGACAAGAAGGAGAGCCGTACGAGATCATGATCAGTCTCACAAAGGCCGACATGGAACGATTCAGGGCCGGATTAGAAGATGCTAGATGGTTGGTCGACTCGTCATATAAGCCGGGCAAGGTCGTCACCTGGCGTGACATATTCTCTCGTCGTCTTACCGGATTCGGACTGGCCTACGGTGGTGCGCTCTGCCTCTTGACCGTGGTGATATGTGTGTGCACTCTCTCACAGTCTGCGCGGATAGCTGGTGTTGCACAGGGTCCTGCTCAGGAAGAACTCAGGTAGATAGGCTTTGTTCAGAGTGTCGGATCTCTTATAGGTGGTCTGGCATGGGATAGGGAGTTACCCTCGTTACGACGAAGGAAGTGAAGAGAACAAGGCGAAGGCGCCTGCGATGTGGCCAGAGTGGCTACAAGTGCCGAATGTAACCTAAATAACCATCTCAGGACATCTTCAATTGAACTCCTCATGCATACTGCATAACCATCATTTGATGTCTCCATTATTCCTGATTCGTGTTGTTTGCTCCCGGCTTCGCAGCAAACGCGATCGTTCCTCGCTTGCGCGATTACCTTCACCGCTCGGACCTGTACCTGCAGTTTCATGACTAAAAGTGACGATCCTCCGCGGCATGCTACCCGCTAGCGCCCCATCAAGCATCGACCCTGAGAAAATCCAGTTGCTACATGGCACGGCCAGCTTACACACCATCGCCCAATTATTAGGCACTATCATCACTATCGAAATACCCTACAGATTCCCATACCAAAACCATGGATCCCGAAAGAGAGAGCTTGCTCTCATACCACGAGACGCAGCGGGAAAGAACACAACAGCTGCTCTCGCACGAGATCACAGCGAGTGCGCAAGCTAATGAAGATTACCCTGTTGATCATGGCAAAGTGGCGTGGATGCAGGTTCTTGGTGGATTCATTCTGTTCGCGAACAGTTGGGGCTTACCCAATGCCTTTGGCGTCTTTCAAACATACTACGTTGACACCTTGATGCCGGAGCAGGATGCGTCGCGTATTGCCTGGATCGGATCGATTCAGCTTTTCTTCACTACGATTGGCTGCTTACCTGGTGGCATTCTGCTTGATCGGGGATACCTCAAAAGTATCATCGCTGTTGGCACGGGCCTTGAGGTACTGGGTTTGATCCTGACTTCTTTCTTCAAGAGCTATTGGGCGATCTTCTTCGCTCAGGGAGTATGCATGGGTGTCGGCAGCGGTTTGATGGCGATAGTGCCCGTCGCTGTGCTAGCCATGTTCTTCGAGAAGAAACGCATGCTGGCTACTGGTCTTGCATCGACTGGTGCTAGTGTTGCTGGTATCGCATACACTCTGTCCTTACGCTCGCTCTTCCTCAGCGTCGGGTTCGCGTGGGCTGTTCGCATCTTTGCGCTCATAATATTGGTGACCAACGCCGTCGCTTTTGTGGTGATGCGCTTGCAGCTTCAGTACGGATCCAAGGGCTCCAGCTTCGGCTTTCACCACTTCAAGGATCTGCCATACACGATCTTTGTCGTCGCATTCACGCTGTTCGTCGCCTCCTCGTTTGTGCCTTTCTTCTTCATCCAGGAGTACGCTATCAAGCTCGGTGTGTCGAAGGATATGGCGTTCAACTTGTTGTCGATCATGAACGCGGCCAATATCTTTGGGCGTTTTGTTCCAAACTTCATCGCCGACAGGTATGTTCTCATCATCCAATCTTCTTACTAGCCTAGTACTGACAACTTTAGGTACGGCGGTGTCAACACCCTGCTTCCTCTCACCGTCGCCTGCATCATCACCCTCTGTATGCTACCCCTCGCTCAGGATTTGAACGGTCTCATCGCTATCAGCATCGTGTACGGCTTCCTTTCTGGCGGCGTGATCATCATCCCTGGGCCCGTAGTCACCAACCTTTCTCCCAATAAAGCCTCCATCGGCGTACGTCTTGGGTTGGCGTATCTAGTCGCTGCTTTCGGCGGGCTGCTCGGTAATCCTGCCATGGGCGCACTCAAGGGCGAGGGAAATGGTGCGGTAGAGAACTTCAAGGGTGTTTGGTTCTGCGCGGCAGGCGTAATGGGTGTGGGTGCCGTAGCTCTTATCGCCACACGATGGCTCAAGTTGGGTAGCATGTTGGCTGCAGGCAGAGTATGAACACGCCAACCTAGGAAAAAGCTGAACAGCCTAGAGCCTACATTAGCGCTAGGTTACTGTCTTAGCAAGGTTTTAGCTTAATGTAGCCTGCAGACTTGTTTAGTTTTTTTCTTGTATGAGGTGTGAAGTTCGATGGGAAACCTCCAACTCTGAACTTCCCAAAAGGCAGGTGGTGGTAGAAGAATGTCAGCTTACCGAGGCTTATCTAATCACGCCCAACCATACAGGCTGCATTGGTGTTGTCTACGCAGCCAATCATATACTGCCCCCGATTCGATCTTCAGCGGTAGTCGCGCATGAGGCAGTATTCTGAAGATCTGGATCACTTGATAGCTGCCATGTAGCACTGCATCCCGAAGAGGAAATTTTCCAAGTTCAGCCGACACAGTATGGAACGAAGACGATATATAAGATGAGATACCGTCAGCATACTCTGGAATATCACTAGTATTCTAGTCACAGATTCAGTGCCTGCCTGCAAGCGAAAATGCTACTCTTCGCCTGCACCACTCTCTTCCTCTCAATTCTCTCCACTCTCCCTATCACAAACGCCGCGTTCTACTACCCCACACCCATACGCTCCTTCCTCGAACATATCCTAGTCGACAACTGGGGCGCCTATGCTTCGAATTTCTCTTCAGCAATCACCCCTTGCACGAACTATGTCTCGCAGACCGGCACCACAGGGCTCAATAGTGGTCGCACCACTGCTGCCCAGTGGATGCGCGTCATGTTCCACGACTTTATCACTGCGAATGTGAGTGCGGGCATGGGAGGTATTGATGCTAGTATTGGGTTTGAGACGGCAAGGGAAGAGAATAAGGGAAGTGCGTTTAACGATAGTTTTTCGTTTTGGAGGCCGTTTGTTGCGGAGGGGATTTCTAGTGAGTGCATCGCTTCGAATGGGTGATTGGTGGTGGAAGTGGTGCTGACGAAGCGGTAGTGGCCGATCTTGTTGCGCTCGGTACGGTCATGTCGAATAATCTATGCGGAGGCGCGCAGATGCCGTTTCGACCGGGTCGCATCGATGCGACGGAAGCTGGAAAGACGACAGGCGTTCCAGCACCGGAAACCGATCTAGAAGAGACGTTACTTTTCTTCGAGCGCGCAGGGTTCGACAAGGTGGATGCTATTGGGCTCACGGCTTGCGGTCACACTCTGGGCAGCGTACACCACGTAGGTTTCTGGCTGCTATTCGATTGGACGATACTCACTCATCGGTGCAGGGCGGCTTCCCGGAGGCTGTAGACGACAGCTTCGTCACGCCCAGTAACACGAATGGCGGTAGTAACTTCGACACTACACGCGGAGTCTTCGACCCAAACGTCCTCGGCGAATACTTGAACGGAACGGGAAACAAAGGAGGACCGCTAGTCATGTCGTATAACGACACGATGAATTCCGATAAACGGCTTTACGAGAGCGATAAGAATGCGACGATGCATGCTCTATTCGCGCAAAGAGCCGGGTTTCTTAATACTTGTGCCGATCTCATGGGCCGAGCCATCAACACCGTACCTGCTGGTGTTCAGCTCCCCGAGCCAATTGCTGTAATGCCGGTCAAGCCGTTCAACGTAACCTACGACTTCAGCGAGGACGGAAAATTGATGCTTTCGGGCAAGATCAGAATGCTCACACCGGCAGGCAGCTCACCCCCGCAATCACTAACTCTTCGCGTGAGCGACAACGCGACAGAGCTTGAACCAGAAACCGAGACGGGCAGCTCAGTCTTTGGTCGCAGTGGTGGTGAATACGGAACTACGACTTACTTCCCGTTCTCGCTTTCTGGACCCGCCATTCAAAATGCTACGTCTTTCGCCATCCAGGCACCCGAGGCACCGGAACAGACTTTTCGGATCGATAGTCAGACATTCGTCGTTCCAAGCCTGACAGACCTGAGCGGCACAGCACTTAACGCGACGATTGCCCTGTGCACCAGGTTTACGTCATGTGAAGACTTAACCGTTCACATCGCCGCGCCATTAGAACAGCATGGCACACTGGCGCCGAAAATAAATGGAATGAATCTGGTAGTGAGCAAGGCGACAAAGAAAAAGAGAGTATGTACACTTTGCCGGGGGCAGGTTATCCTGCAAGATGTCCCGACTGGGTTGGTCACTGTAGAAGCCTTGTTGGACGGCAAAGTCGTAGACACGCTCTTAGTCAATGGAGGGCAGGCTGGTTGGTAAGGTGAGGGGACCTGGATTAATGTCGCCTCTTGCTGCGTTCACGCCGTTGAACTTTCAAAACTAGATGGCTTTTAATGCAATGTATACTTCCACCCTAAAAGCTTATCTGCTAGATTGCAACTCGTATGACAGTGCCTACAGTGACGATGTTGACAGTGACCACGGCCACTCACCAAGATCCCACTTCTTAGGCTCTTCACCCATATAGAACACCAACTCGCCTCCCTCCGCAATCTCGCTATGTTTCAACCACGCTCGATCGAGCTCCCACCCACGCCTTATCTCCCTGCCCATGGAGGTGTACCAGCAACATGGATCTTGTCGTGGAAATCCTGCCAATCGGTAACGGATCGGGTTGCTTCCCACTTAATGAAGCACTCGAAAGCCCGCTCATATCGCGCCGCATAGGGCTTACATGCAAAGTAGTTACCCATGACCCAACCAGCCAGCTCACGGGATGAGACATTGATACCTCCATATTCAGCTCGCTTCGCTGGATCGTATATGAACTCGCCTATGTATCCTCCACCAGCGTCTGCCCGAGCTTTGGCATGTTTGGCGTATTGGTTGATCCAGGAGCCGAGAGCATCATCACTAATCTTAGTACCGCTGATGATCTTGTAGTGTGTAGCGGCAAGCAACCAAGAAAAGAATTCTGGTGTGCAGGGTGTAACTCGCATATCGACTGTGACCTTGGTAACGTCGATCCTGGAATAGTCAGATAACACCATGAAAGCATAGCTCGTGGGACTTACTTGTTAAACATCCTGCCCCACTGCTTTTGGAAAGCCGTGCCCAATTTAGGCGTCAAATTGAACCAGTGGCACTCCTTGCTCACGTAATTTTGCAATGAACCATCGCCCTTGAAGGGCTGCTTAGGTATACAGCCTAGCAAGAGTGGCTTGTTGCGGCCTTGCCAATGTCCAGTAGACCATCGCGCGTATACCGGAGGTCGATTGTGGGTATTCCATATTCGGTCCCAACCAACACCATCGGCGTTCACCTTAGGGCACACAATGATAAGGCTGCGATACCACATGGCCGCTGTGAAAGAGCACTTCGCCTCGTCCATGAACACAGCTGAGTCTCGGTCATCGGGATGATAAAGAGTGCGGGAAGACAGAGCCTCGTAGACCTCCTTCCGCTCCACCTTGAACTTGTCGTGGAAGTAATGGGTTGCATTCAGACAAGGGTTATACTTCTTCCCGTCTTTGTTCATGGTAAGGTCGCCGTCGAAGATAGCAGCTGCTGTCAATGCTTCGCTCCAAGAGTCGTGGTGGGTCCAGTCGAACATACCGGGGGCATAGTCCAGGGGAGGATGAGCGAAGCCGATATAGTCTTTTCGACCGAAAAGCATCTCTGGTGCAAGGGTCGGACCTTCTGCCAATTCCCCCGGAGACAATGGATTTTTATTCGACATCCCTTTGGCATGGCGGTCGTATTTTTTGTCAAGTGAATGGATAAGAAGGTCCTTGTAGAGTAGAGTAGCGTTGCTATGCCCACTCTTCGCTCGCACAACAGAGTAGTTGGATGGGGGCGGACCGTACTCCAAATAGTCTTGGGTATGCATGGTCACAAACTTTTCCTGTGTCTGGCCATACTGGGGATTGTCACTTGGTATGTACGTAGTCATCGTGGTAGTTGATACGGTATCGGTGTTCTGTAACGACGTATATCAACGCGCAGGGCGATAACCCGGAGGCACTGAGTGTTATGCGACCAGGTTCGTCTGGTGTTTATACTCTGCTGATATAAAGGTAAGTAAATCGGGAAGAAGGTAATATCTTGGCGTTTGACTTACGACAGCGTACAGAGGGAGTGATGACAGGAATCTCCACAAGTACTTGAACTTCGCTTCAGCCGATCAGGATCTTGCCGAACAGCAAGCAAGGTTATTGCAGTATGTTGAGTAGCTATGGATGGGAGGTAGTGGCTAGGTGAAGCTGCAAGTGGTCAAAGAGACAAGAAGGTATCGGAGCACTTTAGATGTCGAATCAAGCTAGGAAGGTAAGCCAAAAGGTGTATGGTATTGCTTGGTGTTGAGTGCGCCGAAGACCGCGCATATGTGTGTGCCCAGGTGTGTGTGTAGAAGACCAGCCTTTGGGCGGCGAAGGAGGAGATTAAATATCTCAAGGACGCACCTACACCTGCACCTGCAATCGCTCCTTCACTTCCGTAGATTTACGCAGCGGGCCCACATGACGTTGTTGACCGCCATCTACAAACGAAGGCTCCACGTTTATCGGTATCCTTCACTCGTCAATCTGTTGTAAAATGACTCATGAGTGTTTGTCTGAACAGGCAATCATGGGTAGAGCAACCCGGAATCGAATGCGCAAACCATTACCGATTTTCACGTGAACTTCTGCAGCTCCGCAATGTATGCCTAACTACTTTGGAGATATACACGCCAAGCAAGAAGCCACCTGGGCAGCCATGCTGCATCTCCAGACTCTTCATTGAACGCGAATCAGACCCGAAGCGGTATTGTGTCGGTAGATTGTAGACTTAAGACGCCTGTGATTGCTCTCATACGGCAATTTGCGAATCTAAACAAGTGAAAGACGCAGGTGCCCGAGATTGCCTAACCGAACAGCGAGGTCACTCACGCGTTCTGCCCACGCTAAGCCGATCACCCGCTCCGATCGCCACCCGAATTTTGACTAAAATTTACTGCTGCAGCCTGGCGATTGCGCAAGCAATCGCGCTAGCTGTAGCAGCCCTGCAAGTCCGTTATATAGAGTGGGCGTATCGGCACTTCTTTCTCCATCACCTCTAGATACCCTTGAACCACTACCCAGTAGTCCGCAATTCACGATATTCGACAACACTGTTACCAACTACAACAGTCTCCCCAAGCGCACTTCGACTCTACCCTGTCCCTGACCAGCATCCAGACGCGTAGCCAGATAGGATCCAACTCCAAGGCTGGTAGCGTTAATTCGGGGTCAAGCTTCTCTATCTGATCAGCCTTCTTCACGACGTATCACCCTTCAACCAACGGTTTTCCAATAAACCCACGCTGATTTACCGATGTATGTTTGACCTTCGCGTCTCATTCCCACGTACCTGGGTAGCATTACACTTGGTTCCAATTTCTCTTGATGCCCAGGTGGTCATAGTTCATCCAATGTTTCTCTTCGCCCTCTGATGTGCCAGTAACTAATGTGATTAGACACTCCCTCATCGTACCGAACACCATCTCGATATGCCGTGGTTCCCACCCGGAACTTCGCACAACATCTTGTCCATGATGGCACCAGAGAGATGGGCGGATGCAATGGATGGCGCGACTCTCCACGGACATGGTCTACACGGCCCACCCGTCGACACCCAAGTGGGCATCATCAACGTGGACTTCTACGTCACCGGTTCGTCTCGGAAGCACGATTTCACGAAGGGCATGTATTGCCAAATCATCCGCAGTCAGAACAATGCCCAGGGGGAGTATCGTTCGTTGATCAACGTTCCCGGTATCACCGAGTATCGCAACACCACCACTAACGAGTGGCACGACAACATATGGGTTCCCGCTTCATACATTGACGTTAAAGGTCGCTGGGAGACAGACATCAACAAGTTCAAGCAGCAACTCGATCTAGTTGCGGGAACCTTCGAACCCAGGAGATGGGAGGAGCTGCCTGCAGATTGGACCTGGGCCGGGAGCGTGCTCGGCAAAACTATTCAACAACTCATCGCGGCCTTGCATACAAACCCAGCGAGTTTCTTAAGCGATAAACTCGATGACCTTGTCAAAACTACTCCTGGAGGCGTTAACGGGCTTACTGACATCATCATCACTGGCATCCGGAAGGCGGGCTTGTACGACGTGCTGAACGAGAACGACTTCACTATCACCGATCTGTACGAAGCAGCAACCGATGTCATCACCGATGACTATCGTAAAGGCCAGGGTGCTGGTATCTATATGCGAATTCATCGTTCGGGTGAAGTGTTACCATACTGGAAGCCAGACACGAGCTATGTCTACGTCGGCAAGACAGTCGACTTCCTTTCTCGGCTAACTAGCCATCGTTACGCAACTTCCAAGTACGGCGATCTTACAAGAAACTCTGCCGAACTGAGTATGTTTGCTCTGTGTATGCTCGAGCCTGCAGCAACGACTGGACTTTTCTTTCTGGCAGAACAGATATTCACATGCTTACTGGAGACCTACCGATCGGATTTGGATATCAGCCACGCTACAACTGTGCAGGTTGGAACCGTTGGTTCATTGCAGCACGCAATCTACTTCAAAGGGCTCTCGAGGCAAGTTTTTGCAATCACGGGTTGGCCCGGGGGGGTCAGTCGATCCAATTTCGGAGTCCAAGAAGGAGCGAACTGGAGTTCTCCGCTACTGGAATGGGACTTGAATAGCGATAAGACGTTGTACATTCGCACAGACAGCAAGATAACGGACAAGAACACCCTTCGTTCGATCGACGTTTCTTCCTTTCGAAGTGCCAACCCAAGTACCGTTCCACCGGGGGGGCACAGGAACTTCCACCTCCTTCCCTCACACAAGCTTACCATTCGGAGCTCTGTGAATGGAATTGGATCTTCCGATCTGCTGGATGGAAGCGACCCAGTGGTTCCTATCCCGCCGAATACCAAATATCACCTGGTCATGGAGGTGTATAAAGATGGTACACCTCACCCTGAAGCTTGGGCACAACTACCTGATATTCGTCGCTTCAAGAACTGGAACCAAGCAAACTCCCTCGCGGTTCGCATCGAGTGGCAAGACCCAACTAATCCAGTACAATTGAGATTTAGGTATATCAAGCGAGCCAAGCTGCATTTGACCGAGGGCGAGCCTGCTTCGATTGGGAGCTACGGCAGTGCTATCGCCCTTCTTCCTTGGCTCTTTGGTTGCTCCGAAGAATCAAGCTACGACTGGGTTCCAAAGACGTATGCTCATGCACGAGTCATACAAGCCACATATGACATGGTTCAACGTACGGTTACCTTTGGTCCCCAGAAAAAAGACTTCACCATGCTGTCAGATCAGAGATTGAGCGATGCGGAAATCAGAGCTCAGATGGAAGCTTCCCCCACGTTGAAGAATATCGGTTTTACCCTCGCTGACTGGAAGTCCTGGAAGCATATCCAAAGCACCAACAATCCTGGGCACAGTGCTCTCTACCGTTCACGCATCCAATGCGACCTTTGCCTGATGACGCGCGGAGCATGCGACACGAGTGATGGATCGAATCAATGTACACATTGTAGAGACGTCGGTTTACCGGTGTGTTCGTTCACACCAGATCTCGCAAGCGGCACCAATTACAACTCACACTTGAACGACGGGCTCTACCATAAGGGTAGTCCCCTCAACGCAAAGAATCTCAGGCTGTTTGTGGAAGTCAGGAAGATTCTCCTTGCGCAACCACGTATCTACCCTCAGGGATCTTTCCATGCGGCTATAGCGCAACTGCAAACATATCAGGCCGACGTGGACGAGGATGATGCAGATCTTGGAATATCAGAGTTCTTCAACGAGGAACCTTCTGTTACTGATCAAGACGACGATCTGTCTGAGTAAGCTTCCACCAGTAGTTCAGTGAAGCTGACCGTAAGTATCCCTCAGTCTGCCCTCTCGCTCATTGTTTTTTTGACACAGCTCTAGGACACATCTGGGCAGAATGGCGAGTATGGGTATGGATTTCTTTGTGGTTCTCTTTTATAGTTATTTATGCGAGCTTCAGGTGTTTAGCTTCAGTCATGAGCTGCTATACGGGCTTCAGTGCCTCACCTTTGATCTGTCGGAAAGACATCGGGGGAAATTTCTCTTCCCGCTCGGAGACTCGTAGTTTACAGTCGTACTTTTTCGCCGATGCCTCGTGCACACTGAAAGACAGTACCCGGCGTATCGGGTTGGGGCAAGGGCAGCCAAAGCGCTTATTCCAATAACCTGTGTGTGTTATTGTTCATTGAGATAGCTGAAATTTGGATCTTTTTCCGCAGACTTCTTCACTCCAATTCCCATTGACGATGTCAAAGATGACGACTGAGAACCGACATGATCAAAAATAATTCCCGCGAACGTCATCACTCCGGTCCGTCCCGTAAAGAAACAAAGAAACGCGCGGCTATTCTCTTATATTTGATAGTTGAGTGAGGTGGCTTGTGATGCGTAGGGTTACAATTCATAGCCAGTTTGCAAAGTGCACGACCCTACCATACTTGGACAGCCTCCAGCATCCAAGAGTAGGTGATGCGAGCACGTTGTTGATAACGCAGACATGTGTTTGGATTCATGTTGTCGCACTGTAGTTGAGCGTCATCTTGTTCGCTGTGGTGCCTTCCCCATCGCGACTTCCTCACTTAGTAGCGTGGCACGTGGATACGGCGGGGCAAGCCTCAACATGCAGTCACTCACCTCATTCTTTTCACTCAACGCCAGCGAAGATGAGGTGAGTGATACTATGTCAGACCATTGTACACGAGACGAAACACTTTACTGACATGATGTATGTAGCTATTCCGTAACAGGTACCAGCTTACTGGCTCGAGCCGTAGAACGGCTAGAACCTGGCCCCGATGACCAAGGGTTTGGTATGTCACATATTGCCCTCTCATACATCTCTCCAATACCCCAGTATGATTGAGCTAGGAAAAGTTTTAAGGATCTTCATGCTCAATCCCAGTACTAGCTCCAAGCACGAAGGGTTTGAGACGTTGTTCTACTGTTGGCACCACGTCCAGTGCTGATCTGTTAAAACATATGATAAGCGTACTAACTCTGGTATAGAATTCGTACTAGGTGCGCTCTTGCGGACTCGAACATGATGCGCTTGCATCCGTACTAATCCACACGTAGGCGCACGCCCAGAAGAAGAGACCGCTGCCGCCGCCGAAGAAGAAGAACAAGAACAAGAACAAGAAGAAGAACAAGAAGAAGAACAAGAAGAAGAGAAAGAACAAGGTATACTCTCTCCCATGCATCACAGCATACTATACCACAGTCAGTCAACCTGAATGGCGTCCTGATACATCTCCACTACGCTCCTGAAGCCTGGGCCCTCAGTTTTACTTCACCCCCTTCAAACACCTACTTCAGGTTTTAGACATCCAAGATTTACCAGTTTCATTATTGGTTACGATTGCAATCTTGTAAGTGTCGAAAGACAACTAACTTATCAAATTAGTTGTACAATCCGTACGCGCGCCTGCGCAACGCCGCAAAGCTCCCGCGGTGAAGAAGGCGGCGAAATGCAAGAAGAAACGGCGTGTGGGCAACAAAAAGCCCCAGGTAATTTTTACTCTTCTGCACATGAGAACAACAGCCTCTTCGATGTTCAATCGCTCGTGAAGACACATATCTAATATGACAAGATACTAACACATGTGAATAGAAACACGTAGAGATCTTCGAGGACGAAGACGACGAAGATGAAGACGAGCAAAGCTGGACCTTTGGTCAAAGTGACAAGGACGATGATTTTAAAGAGAACGTTGTCCCAGGAACGCGTCGCTCTGCGCGGCTGAAGCGATGAGGCACCAACTATTACCATAGCGGTTCTTGAGAAGAACAGGCTGCCCTGTAGATCTGGATTGTATAAGTCTTTCAGCAGCCTAGTGACAACGCCAGACGTAAACGCCATCTTTTCGTGTTGCTTGCGCTTAGCCTTTTGCTGTATTTGTTGGAAGACTTCATTTTGTGTCAAGGGTGACATGGTTGTTGCGATGTGAGAAAATGGTAGCAAGACCTCCGGTTGATCCAGAGTATAACTCCCTCCTGACCAGAACAGACATACTCGAGGTATTTACGTATCGAGGCCATATCGCGATGTATTGTGACATTGTGAAGGGGGATAAATATATCGTGCCAGTGGAGTCGTCTGTTCCATAAAAAGACATGAATCGCACGCTGTGAAATCCCGATTGCGGTCGCAGGGGCGTTTCACAGTGACCATGCTGGAAGAAAGAATGATTGCGCGACGATAAGTAGTCCACTGTATGCTTGGCACGTCCGCGCTCTCGCACAAACTAGAGCGTCGAGCCTATAGCATGTGATCTGGGCATTCCGGCGTCTGCATGGTATCGACATGTCCAAGGCTTGGAATTGACGCTAACGGGTGATAGCTGCGGAGAAATATCGCGGGATAGATGCTGGTTAATATACGTTCTCCTCCGTGTCGTGATAGGGCTAGGCGGATGGTTGGTACGTAGAGCATGCTCAGATGTACGCAGCAGTGCGATCTGCAACGCCATGTACCCGGCGCTGGAGACAGGTACAGAATAGATCGCCGTACTACTTGCTTCTGTGGAACTCCGGTCGAGGATAGCTATAAGAAGCTTCCATGGTGCAGGGACTCCGGAACTAGGTTGGTTAACCTTCATCTCAGTCGACACCATGTTCGCCCTCAACTCCATGTTGCCTGTGCTCTTCGCAGCTGTGGCATCCGCGCAGCTCACCTCCAAGCTCACGGAGATCACCGACTTCGGCCCTAACCCGCGCAACGTCTCGATGTTCATCTACGTGCCGGCCAACCTGCCGCCAAATCCCCCGATCTTGGTGTCTCCCCATTGGTGCCATGGTGGGATTATCCCGTGTACGAACTGTCTACGAGACATTCACTGACTTCTGCACTCATCTTTAGGTACGGCCCAGCAGGTCTTCGATTACCGGCCCTGGGCTTCGCTTGGTGACGAATATGGGTTTATCTCGATCTATCCCAATGCTTCAACGCTGAATACGGATCAATGCTGGGATGTGAGTAGCCAAGAGTCGCTCACCCACAACGGAGGAGGCGACGCGCTAGGCATTGTATCCATGGTGCGCTGGACTTTGGAAAAGTACCATGCAGACAAAGACCGCGTCTTCGTTACCGGAACAAGTTCAGGCGCGATGATGACCAACGGTAAGTCGGGACTGCATGAGATGCATGTAAGACACACGCTGACTTCGTACCTCCCCAGTCCTTATTGGTAGTTATCCAGATGTATTCGCAGCGGGAAGCGCATGGGCCGGTGTACCCTTCGGCTGCTTTGCTGGCGACGGCTTCGACGTCTGGAGTGACGCGTGTGCTAGAGGCCAAATCGTCAAGAACGGACCGCAATGGCAAGCTCTTGTGCGCAACGCATATCCCACGTATCGCGGCTTTCGACCGAAGTTCCAAACTCTCCACGGCACAGCAGACACCGTACTGTATCCACAAAACTTCCGCGAGCAGATCAAACAGTGGACGAGCGTGTTTGATGTGAGCCAGAAACCGACGGAGATTACGGAGGACGTTCCTTTCGAAGGATGGACGAGGTTTCGGTATGGCGACAAGTTCGAAGCGTACGAGGCAGGGAGTGTAACGCATGATATCCCGACGGATGCCGATACGGTGATGGACTTCTTCGACTTGAAGTGCAGCGGGCCGAGCTGCTTCTCGAGGCCCAGATCGGGTAACAGTACATGGTAGTTGATATGGTGTTTTGTTAGCTGTCGCTGTGGAGTTTGCAATACACACGAAGCATAGCGCTCCGATATCAAATAAGAATAGAGTGCGCCGTTAACTCAGACGGCGGCCTGGTCTTGGTTCGGGCTGGCCATTGAGATGGTCTGTCGGCGTAATGCGACGAATCCCAGGTCTTGCGAAACAAACTCAGAATAAATACAGATGACTCATGACAGTGCAGGCATAGCGCAAAGACACCGCAAGAACATTTTTGGGATGCGGATGCTGATAAAATGTGTTAGGCAGTGGAAGGACGCGTTTGGATTCTGCGACCCCCAGCTTGGAAGGCTCGCTAAGTCGGCGTGAAGCGTGCCCGGCGCTAGAACACGTGACGTCATCAGCCGGCAACGCGATTCCATCCTATGTACTTGATAGCTCCCAACTACTAAGGAAGATTACCGCTAGGCTTTACTGTGATCACAAACTCTTTTTCATCGCAAACCGCTCATTCATTACCATGATAGTACCCGAGTTCGACTAGCATCAACTATCCAGCGCAGTGCGGAGAAGACGCGCTAGACACGCGGTCGCGCCCACGCATTTGCTGCTCCCATCGAAGATGCAGCCATCTTACGATGCAGCGTACGCGATCTACGCTACCCTCATTGTTCGGTCGCGGATGGCTTTGACCCGAGCTCAAAGATTCGACAGACATATTGTACCCCGCCCTGGGTTTAGCGACCCCAGACGATCACATTGGTTGCCCCAGCATGCAGTCGAAGGAGGAGCATGCCCCTCCGCTGTATAGCCAAGAGCTGGGGAACTTCGTATCGCTCGCATGAGGATGCTGGAAATTCTGATGCGGCTGGAGATCCTCCGCAGAAAGGATTACTATTACGGGGGAGTTCCCCGCGCAGTCTTCATTACACCGACGTTGTCGATATAATGTCCAGACTGATCCCTCGTAGCTCAAGTGGGAGCATACACACCTTTCCCGTCTTTCAGCGATGCGGGCTGTGAAGATCTTTGCGGCCTTCTGTGCCTGTTCGAAATACACGGCGCATGCTTTGCTCGATGAGAAGTTCGTGGGCTTCGAGCCTGGAGATCAAGCCTTGGATGTTGCTGGCGCTACCGTGATAGCTGACGCAGATGATTTCGTGGGTATCCACATTGCGCTAAACAGCCTGGTGAACGACTTCGAGCAGATCACTGGAACCCGACCCGCGCTCAGTAACGCCACTACTAACTCTACATTTTCGACTTCATCAACGGGCATCGTCGTCGGCTCGGTGGGTTCGAGACTCATCCGTCACCTGTCCTCCGAGAAAGGTCTTGACATATCAGATCTTGAGGGGAAGTGGGAGGTGTTCAAAACGGCTGTGATCGCTGATCCAATAGCCGGAGTGGAACGGGCGCTGGTAATTGTAGGCAGCGATAAGCGCGGTACTATTTTTGGTGTTCACACGCTTGCCGAACAAAGTGGGCAGTCTCCGTAAGTGCTTCTATCGTGCATTTCTGACCGTGAACTGATGGGTTGCGACAGATACCATTGGTGGGCGGATGTGCCGACGAAGAAACACGCCGCCATCTTCGCACTGCCAAAAGTCACTGTTCATGGCCCGCCATCAGTCAAATACAGGGGTCTCTTCATCAACGACGAAGCACCGGCATTAGTAACATGGTGGGCTGCACGACACAACTCCTCTCACTATCCTCTCGACACCGAGTTCTACGCCCACGTGTTCGATTTACTACTCCGGTTGAAAGCAAACTACCTATGGCCTGCCATGTGGGGGTCGACAACACCGGCCCCAGGTCAAATCTTCTTTACAGATGACCCAGGGAATCAGCAGCTCGCAAACGACTACGGTATCGTAATCTCTACCAGCCATCACGAGCCAATGCAAAGAGCCACCAATGAGTGGAACGCAACTGAGACCGGGCCCTGGGATTGGAGGTTGAACAAGGACAACGTCACGCGCTTTATGGAAGAGGGTATTCGCAGAATGGGAAACAACGAGAGTTACGTGACGCTGGGTATGCGCGGCCCAAGTGATAGTGCGATAGTTGGAGACGACGCCTTGGAGATACTTCGAGAAGTGTTTGAAGTCGAGCGTCAGATCTTCAAAGAAGTACTAGGTGATCAGAAAGTGAACCGTAAGAGGAATCATTAAGACAGGGTTTAGGCCACGCTGACAAAGTGTAGAGGCATGGACGATATATAAGGAAGTGGCGACTTATTACGCAGCTGGACTTAACCCTCCCGATGATGTCACTATCATCATGCCCGATGATAACCATGGCCAGATTCTGCGCTTACCCACTGGTAACGAGACTGTCAGGGAAGGCGGCGCTGGCGTTTACTTTCATTTCGAGTATTTTGGTAGACCGCGATCGTACAAGTGGTCAAATACCAACAGCTTGGTCAGTATGCGCAGCTTGCATGATCAATCCTTTCCTAACAGACGCAGTCGAAAGTGTTGAAAGAGCTTTTGCAAGCTTACTGGCGCGACGCGAACCAGGTTTGGGTCATCAATGTCGGTGATATCAAGCCTTTGGAGTTACCCTTTGGATTCGCTATGGACTTAGCTTGGGATATCTCAAAGTTCGACTTCGATACGATACCGGAGTATCTGCGCCTCTACGCCGAGAGGGAGTTCGGCATAGAACATGCAGATGATATTGCGGCTCTGCTGATGGAGTTCAACCATCTTATTGGAATGCGCCGCTTTGAGATGGTTCAACCAGACACGTATTCAGTACTGAACTATCATGAAGCGGAAACGGTCCTGACAAGATGGAACACGCTTGCGCGCCGAACCAGAACACTATACGATCAGATGCCGGACGATCACAAAGCCGCATTCTACGAGCTACTGTTCTATCCCCTAGTATCGGGCGCCACATACTACGCAGTAAACGTTCGCACTGGAATGAACTACCGACATGCTATGGAGCGAAGGAACTCGGCAAACGCCCTCGCTCATCAGATTTTGGCCGACTTCGAATATGACTACGATCTAGTTGAAGGTTTCGACGCTGTCCTGAATGGAAAATGGCGTAATATCATGTCTCAGGCCAAACTCGAAACATTCGACACCACAAAGCCCAAGAATTGGATGAATCCATCCCGCGACATAGTCTCAAATCTTTCCTTCGTTCAACTGCGCCAAAACATGCAGTACTCCATCGGCAACCTTGGTATTTATGCGGAGGGCTCCAATAGTCCTCTCGACCAGGGACGATGGGCTGAGTCAATCGATCCATCGTTGCCTTTCACGAAGTCTCAAGCCAAGGTACCGGAGATGAGTCCCTATGGGCCTCATCAGCGGACCATTGATCTCTTCATGCGAGGTGACTACCGCATTCCGCTCGACTGGCAGCTCGGTGATATCCCGGTGGATTGGTTGTCGATAATACCAAGCTCTGGTCAACTCAACCAGACCGTAGACAAACAACGCCTCAACATCACCATCGACTGGACACGGGTGCCAGAAGGATACAACGACACCGTAGAGGTTGGTATAACATCAACGCCATCATTTTATCCATATTACGACATCATACACGTTCCAGTGAGCAATTTCAAAGTACCCGGCGATTTCCAAGGCTTCCCAGAAACTGCCGGTTACATATCCATTGAGAGCCCGCACTACCAGCGCTCGTCGCTCGGTAACGGCACTGTAAACAACACGGTATCATTTGCTCATATTCCCTACCTGGGCACGCGCACTGAATCTGGCTCTATCGCAATACGGCCTTTCCATGCTGCTCGGGCTTCTCTTGAAGACGCTACCAAGGCATTTGTCGAATATGACATCTATCTCTTCAATCATACCAATGCCCTAAACGCCACGATATACATCAATGCCTGCCTAGATACCGATCCTAATCTTCTCATGGAGTTCTCGCTTTCCCTCGACGACAGCCCTCAAAGCTTCACGCGTGTGTTGGGTGACCCGGAGGACGCGGGCGATGTGCCGCCGGAGTGGACCAGTGAAGTGATGAATCAGGTTTGGACGAGGAAGGTCAGTCTTGGCGAAGCATCGGGAGGAAAACACATGCTTCGATGGAGTGTCAATAGTCCTGAGATTTACTTGGAGAAGCTTGTTCTAGATACTAGGGGCGGGGTTAAAGACAGCTATCTAGGGCCGCCAGAGACGATGATGGTGGGATATACATGAGGTCACATATATCAGGCAGCTCCTCCTAAAAAGGGCTACTTCATGGTTGCTTTGGAGCCCTCGAAATGCTCCATGCGATCGGCGCCTTTCAACCGAAGCTTCACACCATAAATGTAGAGCTGCGTGATAATGTCAGTAAGATTCCACATAACAAGCGAAAGCATCTGCACATACCAGTGATACCAGTGGTAATCCCAAACCCAACACCAAAAAGCCCAGCAATCCCACGCCCCAGTCAAGGCCAAGTGTATCGAACAACTTCTCTCCAAACAACGGAAACGCGCCGGCGAACATGCAGCGAAGGAAAGATATGGCCGCGACTGCAGAAGCGGGAAACTTGAAGGCGTCGATAGCGTACAGCTGCAGCGCGAGTTGGATGTTCATGCCTCCGGCCATCATAAGCATGATGGCTACCAATGGCACCATAAAGTGCGTTCTGGTGGCCGTGAACCCGTACATGAACAGCCCACCAACCAGCAATGTTCCACCAACAAGACAGCTGACGAGTCTCGACTCAGGCTTGTACTTCATTTGGCCGGATGTTGTGTCTCGCTTGAAGATGGCTTCCATAGCGCGAATAGTAGCGAATGTACCGAGGAGCATACCGATGCCAGCGGCCAGGAAGTCGGTGCCCACGATTCCAACGCTGTGTCCATATCCGCGACCAAAGACATCAGCGTAAGTAACGATGATCAGATATACGACACCAAACACCACTGAGTAGAACAGCGAGGCTAACAACAGCGCTGGATCAAGAGCTAGGTATACCAGGGGTCGGACGAACGCATTGACGAGCGCAGTAGGGCCGGTAGAACGGGGCTGAAGATCCAGTACAGTATACAGTTCAGCGCTAGGCCTCGTTTTCCGTTCTCTTCGCAGCTTGTTTTGTAGGACCCTGGGTGCGTAGGACTCATTGAGGAAGAGAATTCCGGCGATCGAAAGCAGGGCGCTGGCAATGGCGGGTATCCAAAGAGTCCATCGCCATGAGACCCGCTCTGACATCCAGCCTCCACATACGGGGCCCAAGACGGGGCCTAGGACGCTGCTTCTTGTAAGCAAGAGTACCGAAAATCGTACAACCGCAAACTTACGGTCCAAGCATCACGAGCCCAGATGCCTTCGGACGGGCAGCGAGATCCCACACGTCAGATACGAATCCACCCACTACCGCGATGGCGGCAGACCCGCCGAGTCCAGCGAAGAACCGGCACGCGGAGAACTGAACAGCGGTCTGAGAGAAGCCACCTCCGAGTGAGAAGGCAACAAAGACCAAATTGCCAAAGTGTATAATCGCTGCTCTGCCGTACCGTTCGCTGAGTGGGGCGAGAACGAGCGCACCAATAGCCAATGCGAAGAGGAAGATGGAGACCTGCAAGGCGCCGACGGTACTGTCTGTGATACCTAGGTCGTTCATGACTAGGTGGATGGACGGGGCGAATATGGTGCTTGCGAATGGGGAGATGAAACAGCATCCTCCCACGATTGCGGTGGCGCGCACTTTCTTGGCAGTTGTCCAGGTCTGAGATATGTGTCAGCTGCAGATGCACTGTATGGATGTTGACACTTACGCGAGGATGCTCTTGTGTATCTTCGTCCAGTACCACAAGGTTGGGATCAAGATGCTGGATCTCGTTGCCCGCCAGGAATATCTTGTCTGGTTGCGAGGCCTGGTCCGTCAGTAGCTCTTGATAAGCTAGAACGACAGCCTGTCTTTGACATGATCCTGAAGACTCGATATCGATGGAGTCGTTCATTTTCGTATTTCCGTCGGTGATAGACATGTTGGCAAGAACTAAGTCGATGCTGATGAAGAGTCGTAGACAGATACTGATAGGTATGCAAAAAAATTGACCGGCGAGTTCATCGCTATCTTATACTTCTATAACATCTTCTGCTCTTCTACACCTTTTTCCATATAACCGATAGTCGCCTATCTGCGTTACGTATAGGTAGAGGCCAAGGCACAGCGGGAGGCAAAGTGGAGAGAAGGGCCGGGTCAAATCGGAGAACCAGTTTGAATCCAATGCGGGTCTTAGGTTCCAGTGTTCGAAGCCATGTCAAGATGTGCTCACGCCGAAGAAGACGAAGAGGACGGATGTCGAACGAGGTGGCCAAGCTGTTGAAGGAGCGATTACATGCTAGAGTAGCTGCTCCTAGGCTAGTGCTAGTCTATATAGTTAGATTCTTCTGTATATTTAATGCATTACTTCTATACTTAAATAGGTTATAAGTCTAGCGCTCTACAATATTGCTATCTACTTTATACCTCTCTATTATATCTCTATATTATCTTATATTATACTTTATTCTAGTTGTTATTATTGCTAAGAAGCTACTAGTTAGTTAAACTAAAATATATTACTACTATAGTATATTCTAGCTTCTACTCTATACTATACTATAGTTTTATATATATAATTCTATATAATTATAACGTAAACCTCTTTACGCGTTATAATTTACTAAAGTAATATTACTACTACTACTAGATATAGCTACTACTTTTAACTTTAAGCTTAACTTTTTATTTCTATCTAAGCTTACCTTATGTAGTAAGAACTATATAAAGTAGCGTAATAGCTAGACTATAGCTTTTAGGTATATATTACTTCTTAATATTATAAGTAGTAAGAAGTTATAACCTACTACTAATATAGAGAGTAAAGCCTAGAACTCTTAGAATAATAAAGCTCTTATTATAATCTTAAGTTCTATCTACTTAGACCTTACTTTTAATATTATATTTTATAATACTATAGTAAAAGCCTAGAAGTTTCTAGCTAGTTACTTTAACTAAGACACTAGTAATATATCTATATAACTCTTCTACCTTTTAATAAACCTACGCTATTATAATAGTAATAACCTTTACTTCTATATTAATATTTTTTATTTACTATAGATAAGAATAGCTAAGTAATATTTAGACTCTAGTTATAAGGTTACTTAGTCTATACTACTAATCTTTACTTCTAATAATATTAAGAGTTTATTCTTCTTAATTACTCTTCTAAATACTATAAATTATATTATTAATAACTTTAGCACGTAAGAGCTTACTTTTTTTACTACTATTAAGCTAAAGCTTCTTAATCTAGCTAAGAAATATATACTTAATATTAACTTAGCTACCTATACTATAATAAGATTATAGTAAAATAATAATAAGTAACTATAAAAGTCTACTACTTTATTTTTTTAGTCTAAGCCTAACTTAAGTTAGCTACTCTCTTAATTAAACGCAAGCTTTTTAAATAAATATACCTAGTACTAAAAGTATAACTATATCTTTATTAGTTATATCTTTATAGACTACTATTATCTAAAAGAATATAAGAAATATAATAAGAAGAAAGCCTCTAATTAAAATATAAAACTAAGTAAGAAGATAAAGAGTAATAAGGCTTCTAAGTCTATTACTATCTCTAATAGAAATAACTTAGATATAGAAATTAACGTCTTTATAGTATTTATTAAAATAATTAATTCTTATAGTAAGTAATTATAAGAGGTTAGTATATATATTAATACTTTCTCTACTAGTAGCTCTCTTTTAAATACTTAGCTCTTTAATTCTAGTACTTCTTACTATATATCTAGAAATATTAATAACTTTATTTCTCTTTAACTAGTAAGAGAGATAATTACTATTACTAGATAATAAAGAATACTAATTAATAAATAAAGCACTATTTAACTAACCTACGTTCTCTCTAATAGTTTAACTTAGATTTTAGAACTAATAAACGTTCTTTTTAGTAAGAAACTTAGATCTACTTACCTCTTTAGCTAGCTCTATATCTAGAATACATTAGAAAAAATTTCTCGAGTTTTAGTTCTAGTAATTACCTAAGTTCTGCCTAGCAAAACTACTGTTATTCTACCTCTTCTATACTATTCTATATTAACTATAAGGTTCTAGCCTACTCTAAATTATAAGCCTTTACTCTAGCTTATCTATTACGTGCTTATATTAGTTCTACTAGTTCTTACTTAAATACGCAAATTACTAATATTCTATCTAGCAAAACTAGCGCTATTCTAACTGTTCTAAACCTCTTATATTAACTATAAGGTTCTAGCCTACTCTAAATTATAAGCCTTTACTCTAGCTTACCTATTACGCGCCTACGTTAGTTCTAGTAGCACCTAACTAAACTTATAAATTACCTACATTTTATCTAGTAAAACTATTATAGTTCTAGGTGTTCTACTACTAAGTATAATATTACTTCTACCTTTTTAAAAATATATATATTATTTTCTCTTTAATATATTATAAGACTTATAAAGTTATATTTATATTTTAGTATAGTTGCACTTTTTTATCTATGTAATTACGCTATAGCTTTACGTAAGTATAACTTAACTATATAGCTCTATGTACGCCTTTCTATATATATTAGTAAGGCCTCTGCTACCTTTTATGTTAGTAAGTAGCTAGTTTTAGAATTTAGCTTCTACTATAAGTTCTTTACTAAAGCTAGTACTCTGCGTTATTTTTGCAGCTCTAAAACTAATAGTATTCTTATTATATTTATTTATAAATAGATTAATTACTACGTTATTATTAATATCTATATAGATTTTATTATAGTCTATTAACTTGCAGCGTAGCCTTATAAGTAGTAGGTAACTAATCTAGTAGCTGTTGCTATTGCGCATAATAGAGTATATTCTTACATTTAAACTCTACTCTAGAAAGTAAACGTTCTCTACTATAACTTATCTATTATTCTTTAAGTTAATATTAGTAAGTAGTTAGCTAGTAAAAGAAAGATCTGTTACGTTGCTATAGGTAGTCTTTATATATATAGCTAATATTATACTATTTATAAGTACTAAAAGAGCTAGAGTTAGTATTACCTTAGATAGAGTAGAGAGATTACGTGTACGTCTAGTATAATAGAGAATAAGTATTATATTTAGGTTATATAGGTAGAAATAGTTAGTCTTAAAAGTAGTTAGTATTATATTAAGTAAAATATAAAGGTTTATACCTAAATTAATACCTAGCGTAAGCGTATTATATAGTAATATATACTTAACTTAAGCTATTAATAGTAGCTACTCTAGAGAGGTAGTTTTATAGCGTAGTTAATTATTAGTAAGTATTAGTAATACTAGCATAATAATACTAGAGTAGAGGCAGCGTATAATAAGTAAGGTAAATTTTAGCTAGAATAAGATCTAGTAACGTTAGGCTAGTAGTATTACGTTGTTTACGTTTGCGTTTATTATTAGATTATATTTAGTTATCTAGTAACGTTAGTATTAAGGTAGCTTCTCTCTCTCTTACTAGAACAAGACACCTTTTCTCTATCTTACTCTATTATAAGAGTATCTATTACTTACTCTATAGTATATAACACTTTTAGTAAGGCCTTAGGTTTTGCGCTAGTTAGCGCTTACTTACTAATTCTATAGGCTAGGTTTTAGTAGTATCTACTTTACCTTTACGCTCTTATTAATAATCTAATAAATCTATCTTACTTATACGCTTATTGCGTAATAACTATTAGATATTATAGTTATAGAGCTTTCTAAGAGAGATATATAAGCCTAGTAAGAGACTACCTTCTATAGCTTCTATATAAGTTTGCTACCTAGTGTTATTACTCTAATTACTAATTTCTTTTACAGTAAACTACTACGCTCTTACTATGTAGGCAGTCTTTTCTAACTAGTTCTAGGCTAATCTTATTACTCTTATTAAGTATAGTTATAGCTAGAGCGTCTACCTACTAATAGGCCTTTGTAAGTTCTACGTTATAAATAAACCTAGTACCTACTTCTTATAGAATTAATAGCGCTAGAACGTAGGTAAGATTTAGCTATAGTAATCTAACTATCTACTTTACTACTTCTTCTCTAATCTATATTATAAATAGGTAAATCTTAGATAGAAAATAAGTAAGAAGCTAAAGTTTAGCACTATATTATAGAGCTATAAAGGTTAATAGTCTATTTTTAAGTATTTTCTTAAGAGCACTATGTAGCTTAACTTAGTAATAGGTTAGAGTTACTCTCTCTATATTAAGCACGCTTAGCAAAGTAATAATAAAAACTCTAACTACTTTATCTACTACTCTATTAAGGCGTAAGACTAGTGCTATAGCTACTATACTTATAGCACTAGTTATAATAGTTTTCTAAGACCTAGTAAGTTAAAGAATAGGTTACGTTTAAGAGCAAATCTAAATAATTTAGCGCTAGGCTCTCTGCCTTTCTTAACTTACGCGACTTTGTATTGTCTATTAGCTAGCGTTACTTTATCTTTTGCGTCTTTAGCGTTCTCTTCTTCTTAGCTCTAGTAGTAGTTATTATTCTTATTATTTCTATTTTCTCTATTTAGATATAGTAGAGCTAGTACAACTCTTAGAAGTTTATCTTTATTATTATTACTATTCTAAGTTCTACGTCTATCTTTCTCTATATTACTAGAGTGCTACTACACGTATTAGCCTACTATATTTAACTTTAAGGTAAGTAATATAGAGAGGTTAATATTAAGAGGTATAAGAGCTATAATTTTAATACTTTCTGTGTTATTAAATTACGTATTTAGTAGTAAAAAAGACTTAACTATTTAGCGCCTCTATAAGTATAAAGAAGAGAGCTTAAGAGAGATGTTTAGAATCTAGTAAATAGGTTCTTATCTTATAGACTTTACTAAAGTTAGGTCTTAAATATAGCTATAGCTTAGATAGTAGAAGAGAAGAAGCTTACTATAGCGCTAGGCTAGTACATTGCCTATAGTAGTATTCTACCTTATCTAATAAGATTTTCTAGTTAATTTTACTTCTATATAAGAAGAAATAGCTGTTCTAGATCTCTAGAGTAGGTAGGTAGCTTATAGTCTATTATAAGAGCTTGCCTTTATTCTCTATAAAGTATCTATATATACTAATGTTATTACCTCTACGTAAGGCTTCTCTATTTCTCTAATAGATAAAGTAGGTTTAGACTTCTATAGAAGTAACTATAATAGTGTTAATAAGTTCTATATAGAGAATAGCGTAAGCTCTTCTTTGCTACATAGGTATTCTACTCTTTCTACTAACTATAAGTATTATCTACCTCTAGTACTATACTAATATTATAGAGATTTTAGGCGTAGCGCTATATATAATAATTAAGCGCGTAATAAGGCCTACTTTATGTCTACTAGTTTGCTCTCTCTTCTCTCTCTGCGCTAGTATAATAAACACTTCTACGCTTATACTATAACGCTCTAAAGTACTATAAACCTAGAAATACGCTCTACTACTAATTAGAGTTAGAAAGTAGAGATACTAATTTAAAGTAGCTCTTGCTTACTATATTATTGTCTATTAACTACTACTTTATTCTACTACTATAATAAGAAGAAATAAAACACTAATATTATATATCTAGACTTAGATAAAGAGCTTAATATCTAGTTAGATCTCTAGTTTAAGTACTCTAGAACGCTAAGTTTAATGTTATAATCTCTATATTTCTTATTAACTAGCTAGTTTTATACGTCTAATTATATACTTTCTTATAAGTCTACCTCTTATGCGTTAGTATAGTCTTCTTAGCGTAATCTAATAGTTTTATATAAGTTAAGCCTTTATGCGTCTATTATTCTAAGAACAGCGTACTAGCTAGATAAGCAAAGTAGTAAGAAGAACTTTAGTGCTATATAGCGTAACTAGAGGCGCACTTAGGTAATAGTAGCTTTATAGTAGGCGTAGCTAATAATAAAATAATATTAGTAAGCTTATAGATCTATATGTAAAGGTGTTAGTAGTAGTATATTTCTATCTAAAAGTTCTGTAGTAGTCTACTTAAGTCTTCTAGTAGTGTACCTTTTTCTTTCTACTTATAGCTAGCATTTATAGTTTACTAGTATAAAAGTATAGATATATTGCCTACTGCTTAGCTAATATAAAGTATACTAGACTTATCTTTACCTATATATAAGACCTTTGTAGTAGTAAACTAAATAAAATTAACCTTATTTTATAAGTTAGAAAAAGACTTTAGACTCTAGTTATAGTAGTAATTAGAGTATCTTAAGAGAGGCTAAAGTGTGTATACCTTACTACCTACTTAGCGTGCGCTACGCTACTAAACAACTTTATAGTATTAGCTTTAATAGCTATAGATAAGTAGTATGTATTTATCTATTTCTTTTATCTATAAGCTAGTGTTGCGCGTATACGTGCTAGAAATAGAAGGTAGCTTTTACTTTAGATCTTTGTTCTCTATATATCTCTATAATTAAGTCTATTATTTTAGTCTAAGTTCTTCTAATTAATTTTATTACTACTTTCTATTAGCTTATTACTTTTATACTTTAATATTTCTATTACTTACCTTAAGCAAAGGCCTAATAGGTTTAACTATGCGCTCTAGTAACTATAGTCTAGTCTTTTTACGTAGTTAATCTAGTCTAATACTTATATACTATAGAAGAGGTAGGTAGCTAATATAGCTTAAGAGTAAGTTACGCGTAATATTAGATGTCTATTTATGCTTAGTAGTATCTGCGCTTCTAATACTAATATAGTAGGCCTAGAGAGCCTTAAGTTATTACTACGCGCGTAGTTTATTAGCTATAGTTATAATATATATAAAGTTTAGTTAGTTATTAGAAGATATATAAATAAGGTAGTGTTAGGCTTAGTAAGTAAAAGTTAGGCAAGTTGCAACTATAGTAGTAGGTATATTAACGTTAGCTAGTGTATATTTAGCTGCCTACGCCTAGGCACTTAGCTAGTCTCTAGCAGCGCGACTTGCGCTAATAATATAATTAGTAACTATTAGGCTAGCTTTACTATAGTAGACTACTATATTCTAGTCTACTTTAACTTTACTATACTTATAGTTATATATATCTTTATATAAAGTTATATTTTATACTATAAGTATAAACTTTAGTATTTAGATTAGCTTTTTCTTCTTACTTGTCTATATATTATATCTCTATATTCTTAGGCGCTATCTAGAACATATATAATATGTCTACTTATTATAATTTATATAGAATGTTTATAAGGTTACTTTTAGAGACGTTAATAAAATACTTATTCTAGACGCCTATACAGTTAATATTAAAGCGCCTAATTACCCTCTTTCTATTATTCTAGTTAGCTAGGCGCTTACTATTAGTAGCGCGTAAGTAGACATAGTAGATAAAGTTCTTATTTAATGTTAAGGCTGTAGTAACTATATATTATAGTTTTGTAGTTATGTTCTTATTACACTTTTTTACACTGCTAATAACTACGCATGCATTAGAGCGCTCTATAGTAGTATAGTATTACTTTACTTTATTTACTAGTTAGTGTAACTCTATAGTATATAGGTAAGTTAATAAGGCAAAGGCTAACGCTAGTATCTATTAGTAACTACACTTGCTAGAGTAGAATAGAGTAGACTTTAGCTTAGAAGTATTATTATCTTTGTTGTTAGATAGTAAAATAGGCTAGTTAGTAGTTCTATTCTCTATTAGTGTAGATATCGCTAGAGTGCTTACTAGCGCTAGAGCTAGCTTAGATAGAGTTAGAGGTATACTACGCTAGAATAACTCTAACCTTTTTAGAGATAGGTTATACTTATTACTAGTAGATAGGCTACTCTAGTATAAGTAGCTAGTATAAGGTACTAGTTATAACTTTTTGTTATTATTCTAGTAGCTACTCTCTAACGCGCTTATAGAGTTAGTAGTTATTAGAAGTATAAAACGTTATAGCGTAGATAGAGCTTATATAGTAGATATTAGTGTAGTTAAGAGCGCTACTATAGTCTATAGTACTACTAGTAGTATCTATATTCTAATCTAGTTGCTAATACGCTAGGTAGAGTTCTAACTAGTCTTACCTCTTTAATTAATTTTAGTAATAGTATTACTTAAGGTTTAAAGTTATAATTCTTTAAGTTTAGAGATAAGAAAGTTTAATTTATTAAGAGTAGTTTGTAGTAAGAGTAGTATTACTTATATATCTACTATAAGTCTATTAGAGTATAGGCTAAGAGTAGTAGTTTAAACTATATAGTAAAGGTAGTTAAAGTTAGTAATAGTAATGTTATAGAGGTTAACTCTAAGATTATTAAAGATGTCTAGATTCTTAACGTCTTTAATATAACTTACGCTAAGTTCTACTATACTAGTTAATTACCTACGTTGTAGAGCTATTATTTTGTAGAGAGTAGAGTAGTTAAGACTAGAATTTTAAGGGTAGGCAAGTTAGGTAGCTTATCTACTATCTTGCTTATTCTTACTATAAGACCTAATTTATTCTACTTATCTTTACTATAAGTTTAAATTTCTAATAGTAAGTTATCTTTACTATAGAATTAACGTACTTGCGGTGCTATTTATATAGGCTAAGGTCTACTTACGCGCTTTACTTAACGTTACTATAAATCTTACTAACTGCGTAGGCATTTACTACTCTTATTATAATAAAGTAGAGAGTGTTAGACCTAGAAATTACGTTATAGAGTAATATTACTAAAGTAAGAGTGTAAGAGCAAATAGTTTACGTTAGTAGAAAGAAATTTAGCTTATTGTTTAATTTATGTAATTAGCACTAGTATAAGAAAGTAGTTAGATTACTTAGTAGTCTCTTGTTAGTAGCAGCTTAGTTAGTCTAGTTATTTTCTATATTAGCTATTAATCTAGTTTTTAGTATCTAGCGCTACTGCAAAAAACTTAATTCTCTCTAGCAGCTTTATAGTGTCTATAGCAAGTTAATTAGTCTATAGCGTTAGCACTATCTATCTTACGTTTATACTAGGTTTAGAGAGAATCTCTAGTTTATAGTATTATTGCGCCGCTAGAAAGTAGATAATGTTACTAGTTTTTACCTTTATACTATACTCTGTCTTAGGTAGAAGTAGGTATCTAGATGTTTTAAGAACAATAATAATAGAGTAATAGTAGGCTATTATAGTTAGTATATATATTTTAGTACAGTAGCGTACGCTTACTATAGTTACCTAGATTATAGTAGAAGCTAGTTCTACTATTTATTACTACTAACACTATAAGTATACTTTCTAGGCTATCTATATAGTATGTTAAGGTTTACGTATAGTTAGAGTTAGCTGCGTACTATACCTTATACTTATCTATACTCTTTAATTTATTAACCTAAGACTATATAGTCTTAGCTATATTATAATATTCTACGTGCATCTTGTTATATACCTTCTTATCTAATAATCTAAGTTATCTAGTAGCCTTACTTAGTACTATATTAAGGTAGTTAAGAAGCTTATAGGTTGTAGTAATAATAATAGGTTTCTTATTTTAGAGAGCAGCAGAGGCAAAGGTAGTAGATAAGTACTTTTACTATATTCTTAACTAGATCTACTTAAAGAATAGCCTATAGGCGCTTATAGTATTAATTTATATCTCTAACTATATATGTTAGCTTACTAGATAGTTATATTATAATAGTAGTTTACTTTTTCTAGCGCAGTAGCTTAGTTTATTAGCTCTACTTACTCTTTACTTAATAGGTAGCTAGTTAGACGTAGAGCTATAAACTTAGAGGTAGACAAGTTTAGTGTGTAGTTAGAATTAGAGATACTAGTAACTATAATAGAGCTAGTGTGTAGTATATTAACTAGCGCTCTGCTTTATAGCTCTAATAGCTTATTCTTCTATATTACTTACTTTATAGTCTTACTAGAGTAGTAACTAGAGTAGAGGCGTATATAAAAGGTGTTTAGTAAGAAGAATAGTAGCTCTTATTAAATCTGCTTCTGTTTACTTGCTTATAGTAACTTTACTATCTTTCTCTAATCTTGTTTATTCTAGGCTCTTTTCTATCTATTAGATTAGTTTATAGTTTAGTTAGAATTGCGTATAGCTATTAACGCTCTTACTAGAAAAGTATAAATAGTAGTTTAGGTAGGTTAGGTAGTAGAAAATAGCTACTTTAAGTTATAGGCTCTTATTAGTAAGTAAGAGAATAGCAGCTTACTATGTTGCCTAAGAGCTAGGCCTAGAAGGTGCAAAGCAAGAGGTAGTAATATAGAAATAAGCGCGTAGTTATAGTTAGCGCTTTCTAAGAACACTAATATTAAAGTATACGTATAGTAAGTAGGTAAGAGAATAGTAGCTTACTACGTTATCTAAGAGCTAGGCCTAAAAGGCGTAAGGTAAGAGGTAGTAATATAGTAGTAAGCGCGTAGTTATAATTAGTGCTTTCTAATAGCTTTATAGTTAAAGTGTACGTATATTATGTAAGTTACGTTGTCTAATAGCTAGGTCTTTTAGGCGTAGAGCAAGAGGTAGTAATATAGTAATATAGATAGTAGTATTACGCAATATAAAGTAGATAAGCGTAGCGTAAGGTAAGTAAAGAGAATAGAAGCTAGTAAGAAGTAGGTAGGCGTTGTTAAAGGCGTAGCTAAGTATAATTAAGTAGTAATATTATTATATAGAAATATTATAAGAGAATATTATAGGTAATAAGTAGGTAGGCTGTAGAGTAGGTAAAATTACTAGCTTAGATTATATTATATATTATAACGTTATCTTATAATAATAGTATATGCGCGTAGCGCGCGCGTAATATATACGTAGAGTAATATTATAGAGAAAGAATACATAATAGAAGTTATAGCTTATAGTGTAATACTATGTTATATTATATATTACTACTAACGCCTTATAGCCTATTCTTAGGTGTTATACACTTCTTAATAAGCTGTTATTACTAGCCTAATTCTCTATATACTAAATAGACTCTAGTCTCTATCTAAGAAAACCTATAGGCTATTTCTCTTTACTATAATATAGATCTCTTAGAAACCTCTTAAATACTACGCGTGTTATACTAGTAAATAGAGAGAACTAGTAGCTATAGAGTTAGATATCTTCGCAATAGATAGTAGAAAATAATTTACCTATCTTCTATAGTTCTAGCCTAGCGCTATTAATACTAACTAAAAGTACTTCTAGAATTAAGTTAGAGCTATAAACGTAGGTAGTAATAAGGTACTCTAGGTGCGCTTACTAGTCTTAATATAGTTGCCTAATAACATCTACGTAGACTATAGTATTCTTATTAACAGAGACTCTCTTAGAAGCGTATACCTACCTAGTAATTATAATCTTCTTATTATTAGATAACTTATATATAAATAGAGTCTAGTTTCTAGAGTTTATATAGTGTAGCTATTTATCTTTCTATGCTAGTAGAGTAAGTAGGTTGCTTGCCTTTTTCTTAATATCTATAGACTACTTACTATAGTATATATATAAAAATGTATTATAGTTATAGTTAGTATTATTAATAGTAGCACTACTATTACTTTTTTATCTATAAGTATTTTGTTCTTTCTAACTATTGTAAGTATTCTTATTACTACTTACCTTAATAGGCTTATCTACACTTAGGCTACTTCTTACTAATAGGTAACTCTTAGCATAGGCCTATAGGTTTGTTAGTAGGCACTTCTTAGTTAATAATAATAAAGCCTTATTACTACTAGGCAGTAAGAGCGTAGTTATAGCGTAGGCGTAGAGCATAACAAAGAGCAACCTATATAGTTAGTGTATTCTTTCTAGTATTATAGTTTAAGAAGATAGAACTATTTAGAAGAGAGTAGAAGTTAGACGTAGTCTAGAGTAGTTATTATACGTAGAATAGCTTACCTAAGTTATAGGTAAGTTAACGCAAGTATATAGGTAGTAGGTAGGTATTACGCGTAAAGATAAGTTGTTAGTTAGTTTTTAGCAATAGCTACTACTACTTTACTACCTATTTTAATAATACTATTCTATATTTTCTTATTTACCTTAGAATTACCTAACTACTCTAGATATCTCTATAATTCTTACGCGCGTATACGCCTCTATAGATATAAGTATATAGTCTAGAATAATTACTTCTAAAATAGGTAGATAACGTAACTAGTTTATAGAATTATAAGATACGCTTTAGATTATATATAAGAGTAAGGTATATTATATAAGTTTATATAATAATCTAATATAAATGTATTAGTAGAAGAATATTTATCTAACTTCTAACTAAAATAGCTGTAACTAAAATAACTGTAATTAAAATAGCTGTAGCTACTTAAGTAGAAAGTACTTAGTAATTATATACCTGCGCTCTTAGTAAACATAATATCGCGCGTATATTCTATACTAAGATTATCTTTTTATTCTACTAGGTACTTACTATATACCTACGTTGCTAGCTATTAATATATTACTATATTCTTTACTAAACTTCTTAGTGTCTATATTAATAAATGCGCCTTTGTTCTCTACTATATTATACTCTAGAGGTAAGGCGCCTAGCTATTTCTTAATAATATATACAGCGTAGTTAACGTTAAACGTATATAAATTCTTATTATATACCTCTAACTATAATATACCTATTATATCTTTAACTACTATATCTAGTAAATCTATAGGCTTATAGTTACACGCCTAAACTATAAAGCTATTACACTTAGGTTCTAAACTTAGTAGTAATATATTAGGTATATTAATATTACTGTAATTAATCTATTAATAGTATATAAGTATAGTGTAGACGCTGCTGTTATTTAATATAAAAGTAAGATAAAATTAAAAGTCTAGTAGACTAGTAAGGTCTATAAATAATATTAGTCTATATATAGTAGCTTATAAGGTATACGTTACATATAGTAAAGTTCTTAGATAGAGACACTTGCGTTACTAGCTTTACTAGTATATAATACAACGTAGCGTTGCTTGTGCTCTAGGTCTAGATATACTACCTACTTAAACTTGCTATCTCTAGTAGTAACGCCTATTAGAGTGTTAGTCTTGTTTATTCTAGTAGTTATATCTAGTATACGTACACTTAATCTTACTAGTAATTAATATACTAGTTAGAATAAGTATACTATAGCTTATAGTAGTTAGGTATAGTAGAGAGAATAAAGATTAGATAGGTATGTGCGTTAATATAATAAGAAGAAGAGGTAAGATAGTAACTTAGATTATTGTAGAAAGAGAGATTAGTATATAGGTTTTATAGTAATATAGAGGTAAATTTAGATATAAATTTAGTGTAAGGTTTAAAGTTAAGATAACTAAGTAATACCTAGGTATTGTAATACTAGTTAAACACACTTGCTTTGCTACCTCTATAACTCTTAGCTAGTACTCTAACTATATTACTACTTTACCTTAATACTCTTATATTATCTACTTATTACCTATTACTTACGCGCTCTTATAACTTATATTTTTACTATATAGCGCGCTTTATCTATTATATATCTTCTCTTTACTTACTACTACGTAAAGCGTTAAAATTACTACTTACTAGCTCTACTTACTATAACTATAAGGCTGTAGCTCTAATTGCGTCTACTCTTCTCTTCTCTATTATAATAGCTTTTTAAGTAATACTTCTATTATAATATACTTTAAATATAGCTAACTCTACTTATATCTTTACTTTTACTTTTGCTTAAAGAGTCTACTCTAGCGCCTTACTATAGCTATGCGTAGTATTAAACTTAACTATTATTAAGATATTAATATCTATAATACGCTTAGTATCTATCTATAGCTAGTCTATATACAGACTATATATAAGTTTAAGGTATAACTAAACGCTGCTGCTCTCTGCATTACGCCTAATAAGCTTCTAGAACGCCTAGCGCTATCTAGCACTAACTACATAGCTATTAGAGAACTATTTAATATTATAAAGAATATAAGTCTATAAGAGTAGGCGTGTTACCTAACTATAATCTATGTAAATGCAATTCTACGTTTATAGAGTACCTAGAACGTTATAAGTATAACTAATGTATAGGCGCTACGTCTAGTTACTATATTTTCTATAAACCTAACTACTATACCTACTACTCTAGTAGCCTCTACTCTATACTATATACTATTAACTTACGCGTTTGCTTCTACCTACCTACTATCTACTACGTCTACTACGTCTATAGTGTCTGCTAACACTAGTTTACGCTATACGTTTAGTTTAGCTAGTAATAATAGAATGTTTATACTACTACTACTACGTTTTAGAACTTACGTAGTACCTAGCTTAGTAGGCAGTGTAGGTAAGTAGCGTAGAGTAACTCTACCTACTAGTAAATAACTACTAATTATTAACCTAACTAATAATCTTAATAATAACTCTAATAATAATAATATTATAGATAGTACCTCTTTACAAAAGCAGCGTGTAGCTATTCTAGGTAACTACTAGTAGCGTAGTAGTTGTGCTAGAGAGTCTACACTAGTTATTAATCTATATAGTAATAATAACAGCGCTAACAACTGCCTAGCTATAACTACAACTAATAGTAGTACTCTCTAATATCTAATCTTATAATATATTCTCTTCGCTAAGTATATAAGTCTAGGTAAACTACGTAAGACGTTTAGATATTGCGTAACTAAGAATAGGCTTCTTACGCTTATAAAGTTAGTACGTAAGATAGAAAGAATAATAATACTAGTAATTAGAGTAGTTAGGTATAAAAGTAATAGAGAGGCGTTGCTAGAATATATTATAACAGCAACGCTGTCTAAGATTAATACTATTAGCTTTAACGTACGTAACTTAAGTATTACTAGTAATAAGCTACTACTATAGTTATTAAGTAGAGAGACTAACTAGATTACGTTTAATATAATTATAGCTATAGAATACTTATTTAAAGGTATTACTAATAACCTAGCTAAGTTAAAGAGATTTCTAGTTACTATAAGAGCTGCTAGTAGCGCTTAGCTAACTAGGCACTAGGCTTCTACTAACGCCTATTTACTCTATATCTAAGATGCCTATATAGTGCTATAGCTACTAATATAATACTACTATAGTTCTTGTAGATTCTACTTATATACGTGTAATATAATTTATATCTAAAGAGTAAGCTAGTTTAAAGTTTAGCGCGTAGTCTAATATATAAATCTATATATTAAGCGTCTATATAAGCACTAGTAGCTAAGAAGCGTATAAAAAACGTTAATCTTTTGTACTTACTTCTATAACGCTGCTTTTACTACGCGTTTGTAAAATAGCTTAATATATATAAAAGTTTACTCTTTTCTTAGAAATAAAAGTCTTTATTTTGCTATAATGTTTTATAGTTACCTACTACTAAATCTCTTTAATACAGCCTTGTTATGTTTTAAACGTAGAGCTAAAAAGTAAGAAAATAAAAAAAAAACTTATAGCTACCTACCTGCCTAGAGGTAGTACTAGTGTTACTTATATATAATATAGTTAAATAGGTACTACTACCTAGTAGGTAGGTAGCTACTGTTTATTAATACTAGTTTTGTAAGCTCTAGTGTTAATAAAGATATTAGTAATATATTAATACGTATATATTAGTAGTAGAAAACTGCTTGTTTTTTTATTCTACTAGTACGTCTAGCTATTCTTACTCTCTTCTATATATAGGCTTTTAGTAAGAGGTAAAAAAGAAGAATAAAATAATAACTTATTAATAAGTAATCTTTAATTTTAAGATAGATAGAGAGGTTTATAGGCTGTGTTGCGCCTTAGAGATATAAATATATAGACTACAATATTATGTAGTTATTTCTATATTTTAATAGCTAGCTTAATCTATAGAATTATAAGCTAGAGGTTTTTAGATAAACTAGAAAAGGTAAATATAATAGAAACTATAGCAAGTTAAACGCTGTTAACGTTTTATATATTATTAGGCTATTAAATTATTACTTTATATAGATCTATATCTACCTACTATATTAGTAGGTAATAGTGTTAGTAGAGTATACTTTTAGAATATAGTATTATATACACGCTTATAATCTTTTAGAGTTAGGTATTTTATTTTAGAAGACTAGTATATAGAGAAGTAGTATAAAGTAGATAGAGTGCTAGAAGAGTTAATTTATACTCTGTTCTAGTGTTAATTAGCGTATAGTTAACCTTGTCTTAGCTTATTATAATATATTATAGTACGCTTTTTAAATATAGTATTATATATATACTTATAATCTTATTACTAAGCTCTTTTACTATACTACGCCTACGCTACTTTTAATAAATTTAGTAGAATAGAATAGTACTTAACTTATACAATACTTTTGCTTTTGTTTTAGTATAGTTTAAATATAAAGTAAACTCTAAGGTAGTAGAATGCGTTTAGTATAGAATATTTATATATTCTTATAGTTTAATAACGCTTGTTTAGAACGTAGTGTTGTATATACGCCTATAATTTTATTGCTAAGCTCTTTTATTACGCCTACGCTACTTTTAATAAATTTAGTAAAATAGAATAGTACTTAACTTATAGAAAGCTTTTACTTTTGTTTTAGTATAGTTTAAAGATAACGTAAACTCTAAGATAGTAGACTACGTCTAGTATAGAAAATATATATACCTCTGTAGTTTAATAACACATCTATTATTTATAATGTAGTATTAAATATACGCTTATAATCTTATTACTAAGATCTTTTACTCTACTACGCTACTAGCTTAAACTATAAATCTTAGTCTAGAAGTTTTTTAATAATTTAGAAGAAGTAGAATATAATAAAAACAAAAGTATATTAAACATAGTTAACGTTTTATATTCTTATTACACGTTTACTTTCTTAAGATAAGGTATAGAGAAGCGCGTAAGTAGAGCTAGTTTGTATATTATCTTAGCGCTCTATTATTTAAAAAGCTTATAGCTAGCTAACACTTCTCTTATATTAGGCTGTTTTGTATATAGCTTTACTACTTTATAATTTTAATACTATTACTATCTAGGTAGCGCTAACGTAATCTTATATCTATAAGCTAATAAGCCTTTAGTTTTTAAAGTCTAGCTACTGCTACACATTTGCGATAGAGTAAAAGGTTTTAGAAATACTTATATAAGCAAAGTATGTAATAATAGAAATAAGTATCTCTATATGTAGTAATATATATAGTTAGCTACTTAGTTTATACGCTACTAAAACTAGTATATACGTAGTATATATATATATAGTTATTATTTTAAGAACAACGTTTTATAGTAAACTATTATATTTATTTTAGAGAAAAGACTACGCCTTATAGTAATAGGCAGCGTGCTATTTTAGAAAAAAGATATATATTTAATATATATAATATCTTTTTAGAACACTTATTAAGCGTTATATAGTTAGAGTAAGTATTATTTATTTTAGTAAAAAGACTACGCTTTATAGTAATAGACTACTTACTATTTTTAAGAAAAGATAAAGCTATATAAAGATCTGTAGTTATTTTTTTTTAGAGAACTAGTGTATATTTAGCTCTTTTAGTTTCTTTTTAGAACGCTTATTAAGTGTTATAGAGTTAGAGTATGTATAGAAGACTACCTAAGTAATGTTTTTGTACTATTCTTAGTTACGTGTCTATAGATACCTGTAGGCGCTTTAACTAGAATAAGAGAACTTTAAATATATATTCTAAAACTAAAAGAAACTACTTAAATAATTATGTGCGTCTAGTTTAACTAGAACTTAGATAGAACTACTTAATGTCTATAAGTACGTTCTATTAGCATAGAAATTAGATAATACTATACTTACTATATAGACTATTAATCTTATAACTAATCTACTTATAGCTTTAACACTATACTGTTTTTAAAACTAGAAATATCTTAATACTATGTAGGTACTTAAACTATTAGCTACGAATATACAATTCTCTAATACTCTTACTTTACTCTTCTACTACTAAAAAATAGCTATTAGACTAGTAATGTTTTAGAATCTAAAAGTAATTATAGAATTCTAAACTACTACTTTAAAAATAATAACTATTATAAATATAATAATCTTATCTACGTAGCGCTATAAAAATAATAGCTACTATAAGTATAAGATATATACGCTAAAAATAACTACTACTACAACTATATATTATAGATTTTACTATACTAAAAATAGTAATAGCTATATATATAAGATTTCTATATTCTTTCTAGTAAATAAATTCTAGTATAGAGTAGTTCTAAACTATATATCTAAACTATTAAATAAATATATTATAGAAATGTAAACGTTTTAGAAAGTTAAGTAATATATTATATACGTTTTAATAATGCGTTATAGTAAGAGAGCGTAGGTTATAGGCCTTACTAACTATAGGTAAAGGTAAACACCTAAGGGCCTTAGCAGCTACGCTTGTTAGTATAGCTCTTCTCTAACGCACCTAGTAATAGTACTACCTTACTTACTCTCTACCTCTATTATATATATTTTATACTAAACTATTAGCTTTATCTCTACTACGTAATTACTAATAAGAGGTTCTACTTTACTATAGTAAAACTACTACTATACCTATAGTTACTTATACTTCTTCTACTTTACTAGGTAAATACATTTTATATTCTATATATATAAGTGCAACGTTTACTAACACTACGTAGTATATAGATTATTACTAGTTATGTATTAGTAGCTACTCTACTAGTGCTCTTACCTACTCTGCTAGTCTCTTTACTTAGAGATGTTCTTAACTATAAAACTAACCTAGGCTCTAACTTACGCGTTAAAGAAGGCTCTTAGAGTAATATACTAGCTAATAGTATAGCTTTTACTAATGCTAGCCTTATACTTAATAAATAGGTAGAGATTAGTACTATCTTTTTTAGAGAATTTAGAGATAATATTAATAGTCTCTTTATTATCTATAACTATTATTAAATCTAGTAGGCCTACTTAGTCTTTACTTAAGTAGTTCTAGATAAGTATAATTCTAACTAGATTACTATTAATAAGAATAGAAACTTTATTATCTATCTCTTTATAGCTGCCTACGCTGCTAAGAACTATAGAGCGTTCTATTATAATAACTATAAGGTTAATATTAATAGCACTCTAATATAAGTTATAAAAGTTCTAATTTATAACTAGTTATTAGTCTATACTACTAGTAGCTTCTCTATCTATAAGATCTAGTAGCGCGTATACATAGTATTATACAGCATACTATAGATATAGATAGTTAGCTTATCTAATAGCGATAATAAGGCTATTATAGACAAATAATAAGACTAGGCTTTATAGGTAGTACTTAAGAATAGATATATAATTAGCGTGTAAGGTAATTAAGTAGGTAAGGTATTAAAAAGAATAAGTAAATATATAACTCTCTATATGCGTTTCTATATACTTGCTATAATTTACGTAGAAATAGGTAGAAGAAGTATAAATATAAACTAGTATAATTAAGTAGGTAATAGCTATATAGTATCTATACACTTAATCTAACACTACCTAGAGATATTTAATTAGCTACTCTACTCTTCTACTTCTAATAACTCGCCGCTATTAGCTCTAAGCTTTTATAGATATATCTTTATTTTATGTATACTTAGACTACTCTAAGCTCTAATAGAGAGAATAAATCTAGTAAGGTTCTACTTACTTATAGCGCTTAAACGCTCTAATCTATCTAGTTTCTACGTTAGCAGCTTCTTCTTTTCTAGATTATAGCTTTTAACTATAAATACTAGGTAATTATTTACGCTAAGTATAGCTATAATAATATATTTATAGAATAGGTTACTCTAGCTACGCGTAAAAGTACATATTATAGTTATTAAGTTAGGCTTTATCTTAAAAAGCACCTCTTTTATTATATACTTATCTCTTATAAGTAGGTATCTAAAAGAGGTATAATTATTAGTATTCTTTATATATTAGTAGTATTGTTAGTGCTAGTAGTAAGGTCGCACTACTTAGTAAGAGTTATACTAGAGTAGGTTATTATTATAGTTAGTAGCGCTTAACGCTAGTTAATAGCGCACTAATAGTCTAGATATACTCTCTTTACTATTACTACTATTAGATACATTAATTATTAGGCCTTTATAATAAGATAGTAATCTACTATCTAAGTAATTGCTCTAAGAGCTTAGTAGGTATAGGTGCAATTAGTTAGGTAGTCTATAGAAACTCTAGCCTACCTCTACGCTACTAGTATTCTATAAAGAGGTTATTATAAATTTTAGTTATAGCTAGGCAGGTAGTAGAAGTAGCAGAAGTAGTGCTTAGAGTAGTAGTGCTTAGAGTAGCAGTGCTTAGAGCAAAAGTACTTAGAGTAGTAGTACTTAGAGTAGTAGTGCCTAGACTCTACTTATAGCATTTGTTGCTAGCGCCTATAGTCTAGTAGAATCTTTAATATTCTAAACTGTGTTATAGTAGCGCTAAGCGTTATAGTATATAAATTAAAACGCTAAGCCTTAGTTATAGAGTAAGAGATTTAAGATTATGTCTATTAGACCTATTAGTTTTTTAAATTAAGTATCTAGTAGTACTACCTAGCTTTTACTTGCTAACTTGTCTAAGTGTAGATGTAGAGTAGCGTTATAGTAAACCTTATAGAAGGTTTTAATATTAGTAAAGGCTTACTTAGTATAGAGGTTAAGGCTAAGAGTATTATAGATATTAATATTGTTGTAATTTAAGAGCGTAAGCCTATAGATATTACGTAAGAAGGTGTTAGCTATATTAAGAGTAAGTAGTAGGTAGTAGAGAAAGGTAGGTAGGTTAGTTAGTAGGCTAGTAGTAGTAATAGAGGATTAACCTAGTAGGTAGACAATAGTAGATTCTAGTAGTAGAGAGCCTACTATAAGTAATAGATAAATATAGAAAATGTTAGTTAATTCTGTATATATGTAGTAGTTACTACTAAGTTAGAGTTAGTTATATTAATAACAACGCAATTAAACTAGCGTTAGTAGGTAAAGTATTATAGCCTTACTTTACGGCTGCCTCTACACTACACTTTAAGTAGCCTTTACCTTAACTATAACTCTAACCTTTACTATAACTATAGCTTTCTATTTAATACTTGCCTTATTACTATAGCCTATACTATTCTCTTACTATAAACCTAAATCTGTATTTGTACTATATAACACTACCTATACCTAATATAATAGGTACTTCTAGCGACTAGGTCTTAATTCTAACTAATACTCTAATTATTAATAGAGTTAAGCGTAAGACTACTACGTTAACTATAGTGTATACTTAGTAGAATTAATAAACTAATAGAGACTTCTAAGAGTAGTAGAATATATAACTAGGCTGTAATAATTAACGTAGAGTCTAGGCTCTGCTAGATTACACTCTACTTAGGCGAAATAGAAACTATAGTTATATTAATTAACGCACTCTTTAGTAAAGCTTTTTTTTCTACTCTATCTTTTATTAGAACTAATTCTAACTCTTACGTAGTTACTGTTAAACTACTCTATAACTACTTCTTTCTTTAGTTTAAATTAAACTATAGTATAATATACACTATTTCTATATACGCTAAACTAATAACTAATAGTAATAAAACTAGTGTAAGTAATATACATATCGCGTATACTAAGAGCCTTAACCTTACTATCTCTAATATATATATACGCGATAAGTAATATCTATACGTATAAGACTCTAATAAGAAGTACTCTATAGACACGTATTAGCTAGAATACACTAATAAGAACTAGTATACGTCTAATATAGTATTATTAGTATATACTATTAAAAAATAGCTTAAAGTAGTTTCTATTAATAATAATCTTATAGATAGTAATAATAATGTTAATAGTATACTAGAGCCTATAATTAGTAAAGACGTAGATAATAATAATAATAGTGTAATAATATACAAGTTCTAAAGCACGTAATAGCGCATATATTATAACTATACACTATAACTAAGAACTATAAAGAAAAGAAAAAGTAGGCGTAGTTTAGTAAAATCTAGTTTACGTTTACTAGTATAGAATATAGTAACGTAGAATATCTAAAGTTAGATTAGATAAATATTAATCTAGTTGCACTAGTGTGTCTTAAGGCTACGTCTATCTATACAATACTTTATTAATTACTATACTAACTATAAACGCAAGAAAACTATTTTACCTAATAACACTACTTATTAAATTTCTAGTATAACTCTCTTCGCCTATATTAATAGAAGTAAGTAAGAAGTATTTATTACTATAAGCGTAATAAAGATTATATATATACTATAAACTCTATAACACTACTAAACTTTATATTACTTACTATAGTAACAAACTACTACTATTAAACGTTGTCTAGAAAACTTAACTTATATTAGATTTTAAATTTATTAGTCTTATGCAGCAACTAAGGTAGCTTATACGTAGAAAATGCAACTATAGCTTAATTTAACCTCTCTAGTAATAACGTAGTAGAACTACTAGAATCTACTATATAACTAGATAGTGCTACGTTAACTAACTATAATATAGCTAGTTCTAATTCTAACTTCTAATTACAGGTGTTAGCGTAATCTAACTACTTACGTAATCTAGACACGTTATTGCAATACTATATAACCTATTAATAGCTTATATAGAGTAGCTATATTACCTTCTTATAACTATACTCTACTCTAATATTAGCTACGCAGAGTAATTACGTATTAGATAGTGCCTCTATATCTAATCTAAGTAACGCACTTAGAGGTATAGCTAAAATAAGAGATAATAGTATATAAAACTATAACGTAGATAGCGTAGGTAGAGTAGGTATATAAATAAAGTAGGCGCGTAATAGAGTACTTAAGGTATATAAGAACTAAGAAACGTAAGGCTATAAGAGTAACAGCGTTAACAGTGTTAAAATACAAAAAGGCCTAATATGTAATAATTTATTAGCGTCTATATAGTAATATTATACTTTAGCCTTTAGAATTAGAAGAAGAGGTTATATTAGACTATAGCGTACTCTTTAGCGTTGCTAGACGCAGAATTAGAAGAAGTAGAAGATAATAAACTAAGGCGACTTACCTTAGAGTTCTCTAAATTAGGTATCTACACTACGTTAGCGTATTCTATACAAAACTAATACTTAAATACTACTTTATCTTACATAGTTATCTGTTAGAACTATTACACCTTTAGTAGATATAGCGTAGAACGTAAGGCGTTAGGTTACTACTATAGTATAGAAGACTAGTACCTATAATAATGTAATAATTACTATAACTAATAAGAGAGTAGTATTAGGTTAACTAGATAGGTAGAGCGCCTACTTTTATTCTATACGCTCTAGTCTAGCTTATATGCTAGGTAACTAAAATAAAATTTAAAGTAGCTCTATATAGAGTTAAGCTAACTTACTCTTCTTACTTTACTAGAGAGTAGTAATAAGACTTTTTAAGGTAGAAAGGTTACACAGGCTCTTAGGTACTTACTACCTAATTATTTTACTCTTATCTAAGAATTTTGCTTCTATCTAAAGTATTAATATAACGCGTTGTATTACACTTTATATGCGCGTAATTATATAAAGTTTTAATATTTCTTACTAAGCTTAGCGTAGTAGGTAAACACAACACTTTGCGTTAAACTACTGCTATAGTATACGCGCAAAACACTAACCTCTATAATAAGATTATTATATATAGCTAATAAGCGCACTACTTTAAATAGCTAATCTAATACTCTACTTCTATTCTATACGTTCTAAGCTAAATAGCCTAATTATACGCTGCTAACACAGCGTTACTTATAGAGTAATAAGTACACTATTAAAACTATAGTAGTAATACACTTATATTAAATAAGTAACTAAAAGTACGTTAGATTTTGCTTTTAATACTTTTATATTCTAGTCTAGTTATCTTTAAACTAATCTTCTCTATATAGAGAGTTATACTCTATAAAATTTACGTAGTTATTTATAAACATTTTGCTATTTTTATCTAATAGCATAATATAGAACGCGTAAAGAAACTAGTCTATAGAGAAGTAATAGAAAGCCTAAAAGTAATTCTTACTATAAGTCTAGCTAGTAATTAACTACATAACTACTATACTATAAATAGAATATAGCTTACTCTAGTCTACTACTATTACTATCTATATATACAGATAGAAGAACTTTTACTATATCTACTCTAGGTCTTAGAGTGTAAAGATTAAATACACTTGCCTAAGCTAAGTACTATGTAAAGCATTATTATTAGATAGGTTAAACTCTTACACCTAGGCCTATAAGCGAAGCTACTTGCTACTACGCTGCTAATTTAGCGTATAATGTAAGTACGCTATATTCTCTCTAGCAGAGTTAGTTTTAAAACGTCTAGTAGGTACCTAGTACTAGATACACAGCCTAACTATTACTAGAAAATAACTAATCTAACTTAGATCTTGCTTAAGTTACTTAGCTTCTTACGTAGATTGTCTACTCTAGCTACTATTCTCTAACTACTGCTCTTTATAAATAAATACAGCTGCTATATTTAGAAACTCTTCTATTCTAGGCTAACTAGCTATATTAAAGATAGTTATAAAGGTCTAAGAGAACTATCTTATAGTAAAGACTTCTTAGACTTTGTTCTTAACACGCTACTAGAGGGTTCTACGCAGGTCTAAAGTAGTACTAAGTTTTATAGTCTAGGCTTTAATAGTATTACTATCTATACTAGAGCTAGAATTATACTAGATAAAAGCTTCTAGCGCCTACTAATAGACAAAGTAGGTATTATAGATAGTAATCTACTCTAAGGTTTACTTCTTATTTATTATAGCAAAGAATACCTTAATAAGATATATATATAGCGCCTCTATAAACGTACTAGAATTATAATAGAGTAGTAGACTAAACTTTTAGATAAAGTATAAGTAATAGGTAATAGTGTAGAACTTTAGTATATTAAAGTGCTGCTTTCTATCTACACCTAGCTTACGCAAGTTCTTTAGCTTCTATTTATACGTATTAATTTACTCTAATACGTCTAGTAGGTATTCTAGTGTTGCCTTGTTATAGCTATAATAATATAATATAGTAATAAAGTTATATAACGTATAGAGGTATTGTATTATATCTAGATATAACTAAAGAAGAGAGGCGTAAATAGTAACTATCTACTATAACATAGCCTTTTAATCTATTCTAGTTAATTAGATAATGTAGCTAATATTTATATAATAAAATACCTTAAGGCTAGAAAACTCTAGAATAATATAATAGCGGTTATCTAACTAGCGTAGCCTATAGTAGGTATCTAATCTCTTAGAACTAAACTCTTTTTCTAGTAAGTCTAAGAGCTAATCTATAGAATGCTTTATAATACTCTTATGTAACTAATATAGAAGATCTAGAACTAATACCTTATATATATTAATATAAGAATAATTCTATGTAAAATTATCTACGTTATAAACGTATTATTTCTCTCTTAACTAAGTTCTCTAAAGCCTCTACTAGTTAATTATCTACTACGTGTTAAGATAGATATAGATAAGCTAATATTTAGTAGTAGTTTTATTCTCTTAATATAGCTATACAAGAATAGTGCGTTTAGAAGGTAGAACTTTACAAATAGTGTAATATTGCCTAGTCTTTACACCTATTATAAGTACTTACTTCTTATAATCTACTATTACGCTATATATAATAGAGAAGTATAAGTAGATATAACTATTAGTATATTAAATATAGACTTCTTCTTTACTAGAGATATAGATAGCTATAAGTATTAAGCTATTAGTAAAGCTTTATAAGAAAGAATAGAGAAAGAGAGAGGTAGAGAAAGTAGTAAGAATATATGTTTCTATATATAGTCTAGCATAATATTTATACTTATATAGTAAGCTTTAGCTCTAACTAAGTAATTATAATACTTTATAGTAGGTAACAGAGTAGCTAGAAGGTTACCTAAAAGTATTCTAGAGCGTTACACGTCTAGAGAAAGGTTACTAATAGATATATATATAGGCTACGTAACTTAATTACTAGAGTAGTTTATTAGATACGTCTTATCTATACTAATAAATACTAGCACTAACGTAGCTCTATCTAGAAGTAACTTTTGCGTATTCTACTACTACGTAGAATTATATAGACTAGTATATACTCTTATATCTATATTATAGACGTTAGTATTACTACTAATACTAGGCTAATAGAGACGCTTAGAACTGTAGTAGAGATAGAGTTTAAATGCTAGAAATAATAATTAAAACTTAACTATATTAAGAACACTCTAATGTAGAACCTAGTAATTTTTAAATATCTAATTCTAGCTAACTTTAGTTAGAATAGCTACACTAATACTAGTGCTATGCTATAATAACTTAGGCATGCTATAAGATATAGTATCTAGAAAATAATACTACTTCTCTATGCTGCTAAACTATAGTAGATTAGTTAGAGGCTTAAGACGTTTGTCTTTAAATAGTAAATCTATATTACTCTTAGTATAGTGTATAGTGTTTAGCTATACTACAAACGCGTAATTTATAGTATTATTAAAAGAGTAAAATATATTTATTAGTTTGCGTAGTGTAAGTATATATAAAAGTGTACTAAAAGACCTACTCTACTAAGACAAATGCTAGTAAAGCTTATCTAGTAAAGGTGCACCTATAGAGTAATCTTATACTTTCTTATAAGTCTTGCGTTAAGAAATATAGGCACTACTAGTTATTATTAAGCTACTATAGGCGCTACCTAATAGGCTACAAGAAATTTATATATTTTTATCTAGAATAGAGGGCTTATTAAATAATAGAGAGTAGTTCTAATTATCTCTACTATTAATATTAGGCGCTAATACAGACTTATTATGTTTACGCAGTATCTTTAGTAATAGACAACTACTATCTTATAAATAGGCGCTAGTTAGGTCTAGTAGTAAAGAGATAGATAAATAATAGTAATAGAGTAGTACTACTACGTCTGCTACTAATATACTTAAAGAACGTTAACAAAGGCTATAGTAGAGTCTAATACTGCCTCTACTACTTGCCTATAGTAATACTATAGCGTAACACTAATAACTATAGCTAGTAAAGGCTGCTTAATTTATAAGAGTACAACTATAGTAATATTAATATATTAAGAAAGTAGGTGCGCGTATTAGAAGGTTTAGGTTAAAAGTGTATAATATAAATTAGAAGTATAATGCGTAATAGCTATAGAGAGTGTAAAGTACTACTAGTGTAATATCTATAGAATAAGCGCCTAGCTATTAATAAGATTAGAATAATAGTATATTTAGCCTAAGGCTCTGCTAAATCTGCGCAGAATTAGCTAGATTCTGCCTTAGAACTAGTAGTATTAGTAGTAGTAACTATTGTCTACTTTAGCCGCGCGCACAACGCTAAGCCTACTTTAGTCTAAGCGTAGTGCTGCAACCTTAGAAATTACAAAATACTTTAATAGCTACTAATATTAACTCTTTTCTAACTACTACGCATCTTACTACTAGCGCGCCTAAAATACTACCTAAGAAGAGAACTAATTCTGTTTAAACAGCGCTAAACCTAGACGCCTCTATGTATAGCCTACTATACTATAAGGTAGAAGCTAGTCTAAAGTAGAATAAACTTCTAGGTAAATCTCTAAAGCTAATAATAAGTAGAGAGATATTAGTATAGATTGTAGTAGCTGTAGCCTATAGATTTCTAGCTATATTCTGTAAGGTCTCTTTAGATAAATAAATTAAATACGTAAAACGTATTATAATCTAATATAACTATAACTATAAAAGAGTCTATAAGTAATAGTAGATATATATTAATAGAGCTGCCTCTATAATATAATTAATAGTAGACTTACTACTAGAAGAGTCTACTATATAATTTAATCTTAGGTTATAGTTAGTGTAACACTATAATATATAAATAATAACGCCTACTCTATTAGAAAGACATTTAACTACTAAGACTATAGATAATAACTACTCTATAGTAAGACTAGAAAGAGTGCATAAAGAAAAGAATAGATTATAAGTAATAATAACATAGTTTTATATACGTAATATTATTTAAGCAATAATAGTAGTATATATAGCTAAGAAGTAAGAAGTTTAGTAAAATACGTATAGCAGAGAAGAAGTGTAGATAAAAGACTATATATAACTAATAGTAATAATAAATAGTAGATACTAATAGAAAAGATATATAATATAACTAATTATAGTTAGCGCCTATAGCCTAAACCTAACCTTCTGCTTATTTTAGTAAAAGGCGTAAACTCTTATCTTTCTATACTATAGATAAATGTACTAGCCTCTACGTGCTTCTACCTATTAAACTATAGCTCTATTTATTATATAGATTAGTTGCCTACTATATACTTACTATCTTAACTATATTAATAAAGTAAATAAAGATAACTATAGTAGTAGCGTCTAGCTAAATTAGTAGCTTCTCTAGAAAGCGCTATCTAAAGTATGTTAAGAATAAACTAAACTATAACTTAAAAGCTTTAATGCTAACTACTAATTAAGTGTGTATATACTATAATATATCTAGAGAGTCTAGCTAGAGCTAATTAAGCTAGAAGCGTAGCTATAGTATAAAGAACGTATACTACTGCTAATAAGTAATATAAGAAAGCAAAGACAAGAATATAAAAATAGGTGTACGTTATAGAGAATATACTAATATTAATATATACTTACTATATATAGGCGCTAACTCTCTTATAAATCTTTTATAAGGTTATAACGCTAGCAAAGAAGTAGAAGGCCTACTATAATAATAACGCTGTCTTTAGAACATAGTTTACTCTAAGAGAATACTCTCTATAGTTAAGTATAACTCTAAATAGTATATACTTAGTTTTAGCTTATAGAATACTACTAATAATAAGTAGTATTATTTAATAGTAGTTAGTTAGTAAATAATTTCTAAAGGTCTACTTATAGAAAGAGCTAAAATAATAAATATAAAGAGAAAAATAGACTACTTATCTACTACGTAACTCTATACCTTATTACAACACTATTATAAGGCGTTAACTCTTTACTAGTTAAAGATAGTAATTTCTTATATTCTAAACGTAACTAAGAGAGAATATAGAATATAATAGATAAGAGTTAGTAAGTTATAATAGAAACTATGCGCAAGTAGTAGTTTATAGTAGACTTTAATAGTATTAGCTCTTAGCTAGATAAGAAGAAAGCTTATTAGGTATACGTCTCTCTACGCACGTTATCTGCGCTAGGCTAATAATAGTAAGATAATTAAGTAGTTATAGAGGTACTAATTACAACTAGTTACGCACGCTAAGAATATTATAAAAGAGATATACTAGCTAAGTACTACTAGCGTAGAAGACAGAATTTAACTACTACTACTTAACTAGAAGTTCTTAAATAAGAGAAATATAAAAGTAAGTTTATTAGTGTATAATTATACTACGTAACGTAGGCTTACTTTTTTATCTAAGATAGACTCTGCTTTCTTAGTAATACGTTAGTAAGAGTTATAGTTGTAAGAATATACAAAGTGTATATTAGTTATACCTTACTAAGTAAAGAAATATACTTAAGACTTATCTATACTAGAATTATAAGAACTATAGTTACCTACTTTAGCGTAGTATTATACCTAGCACTTAAAAGGCTATAAAAGTAGCCTTATTAGAGATAGAATATAAATAGAGAGCAAGTTAAACGTTAGTATTATCTACCTACTCTAGATACTATACACTAATAAGTATAGCTTAGTTCTGTACTATTACGCGTAACTAGAATACTTAATTCTAAAAGTAACGCGTAGCGCTAGCTAAGATAATTTAGAGAGAGATAGATACTTATTAGAGTATAGTTACTTCTATTACTAAACCTAACGCCTTTATAAACTATAATACTAATATAATAGATAACCTCTTTCTATATATAACTATAGATAAATAGTAAGCCTATAAATAATATAGACGTTCTAAGTCTAAAACCTACTACGCTTAGTAGGTATATAATTAAGATAATAATAGTAGTAATAGAAGTAGTAATACAAATATTAGAGAAGATAATACTCTAATACTAACACTAGATAAGCATATTAACCTAACACTAGATTCTAACATTAATCTAACGCTAGAGGAAAGAACTAGCCTATAGAGCTAAAGAAGATATAACATAGAAAGAGAGAGACAAAGAGCACATATATATAAGAACTAGTATACTATAGATAGAAGTAATAAGAATAGTGCTAGCCTTAATGCTAATAACATAATAAAGCTGCTAAAGATAAGTAATACTTTGCTACTTATAACTCTTTCTAATCTATTTATAGAAGTACTTTTAGTAGATTATTCTTAAATATAAGTATAATAGTAGCGTCTATATAAAGACCTATACTATAGCTATCTTAAATCTACTAACGTTATTATAGAGGTTAGTAAAAGTGCTTCTATCTAGAGTAAAGAAGAATAGAAGTTTACTACTAATACTAATAGGCGTAGAGTAGTGCTTAGAATATTACTAGAGGTAGAGAAATTACGTTATACTTATAGTAGATAATAATAAAGAAGAGAATAAGCTAGTTATATAACTACTAGGTAAAATAGTAGAGAGCCTTACTTTGCTGCTGTATAAAATATACTAAAAGAAAGAAAAGTAGAAAGCTAGGCTGTAATAGAATAAAGTAAATTAAATATATTAAGACTTTCTATATCTATACTATATAATAATTATAAAATAGTAATTATGCGTAAACTATAACGCTGCACTAGTTTAAGGTAAATTAGCTTAATTTAGTTAGACGTATACATTGTATTACTTTAATGTAACAGCTAATATATTACTAGATAAGAATAGTTATACTAGATATAATATAGGTACTAGTAGCTCTAGTAGCTCTAGTAGTTATAGAAGCTCTAGTAGCTCTAGTAGTTGCAGAGGCTCTAGTAGCTCTAGTGTTTATAGTAGCTTTAGTAGCTCTAGTAGTTGTAGAAGCTCTAGTAGCTCTAGCGTTTACAATAGCTTTAGTAGCTCTAGTAGTTATAGTAGCTCTAGTAGCTCTAGCGGACGTAGTAGCTCTAGTAGCTCTAGCAGCTATAGAGGCTCTAGTAGCTCTAGTAGCCTTAATAACTCTAGTAGCTCTAGTAGCTATAGTAACTCTAGTAGTGCTAGTAGCTGTAGTAGCTCTAGTACTTCTAGTAGTTCTAGTAGTTCTAGTAGTTCTAGTAGTTCTAGTAGCTCTAGTAGCTCTAGTAGCGCTAGAAGCTCTAGAAGATACAACTTATAAGCTGCCTCGCCTAGTTATTCTAGCTATTCTACTTATTCTAGAACAAAACTAGGTCTCTTAGACTAACTAGTCTAACTATATAAGGCAAAATATTTTCCTAATGTAAGAAATGTAAAATCTAAGCTAAGAGTAATAATCTCTACCTTACTAAGTCTAATAGAAGCTATACTCTCTAGACTATATACTAGTATAGCTTAATAAAGATCTAGACTATTAATTCTAAGCTTTTAAAATTTATACCTTAGTCTGTATAATTATTATTTACTTTATACTAAGAGTTCTACTATACTATTAGTTACTTTTAGATCTATAACTTTAAGAGGCTCTACTAAGATTTTAAATCTATACTAAAGCGCTTAGATAATTTTTACTATAATAACTACTAATCTACTAAGTCTACTTATTAGAAGTCTAAGAAATATATAGCTAAAGCTATTTATTCTTTTAAAAATATCTACTCTAATCTCTCTAGAAAGTTTAGCTATAGAGAAAATTAAGCTAGAAATAATAGATTTAGGTAATTAGAATTATAATTACTACTCTTATAAGATTAAATAAGAGTAGTATAATATATATAGGTAAGCGCGTAAAATACTAGTATAAAAGAGAGAAAGTATATAATTAACCTAATAAGTGCTTAAATACCTATTATAATATACCTCTTAAGTAAGCTATATTATACGTAGATTATCTATTTTTAGCTACGTGCTACTTATATAAGTATTATATAATTAAGTAGAGCTATACGTATCTAAGCGCGTATAATAATAATAAAGCTAGTATCTACTAATATTTTTAGCTTTAATAATTACTAAAATACTAACTATAAGTACTTTCTAGAAGCTTCTATCTTACTCTAAAGCGCCTACTAGTTACTATACAAAGCTCTAGTAGCTTATAAGATTATCTTAAAAGTACTCTAGATACTTATAGTACTAGTTACTACTTCTAGTAAGTAGTCTAACTATAAGCTAATAGCCTATTAGTCTATAAGCTATCTAACCTATTAGTAGACACTTACTATAGCTATTTATATAGATTTTTTAGCTAATAAGTAGTAAAAATAAGTTTAATAGCGCTTAGTAGCTATAGCTACTAGCTAAGCTACTTATACTTACTATAACGCTACTACTACTACTACTACTAAAAAGGCCTTTACTTCTTAAAATAAAGAGAAGTAAGCCTTAGGCGTAGTAGTACGTAAAGAATAAGAGAAGAAGAAAAAGTAGCTTAGACTTTTTATTAGTACTCTTTTCTTATTATATCTACTAAGAGTAATATCTTATATTAGGTATATCTAAAGCGCGCTTACTAGTTATAGTAAAAAGCTTTACTTTAACTAAATAAGTAAGAAAAACGTCTAGTATAAGTAGTATAGTTATAGGTACTTATATAATCTTATATAAGTCTTTAAGCTTCTAGACTACTATTTACTTACGCTAACTATTTATAGGCCTAAAATTATAAAGCTAATAGCTTTTAAGTTTATCTACTCTTTCTAGTTTAGAAGTAAGTAGAAATAGAATAGACTATACGTAGCTATTAAGTTTCTTCTAAATAAAGAAGAAATTTATAAAATTAGCACTTTACTAATATAAGCTAAGTAGTATAGAGTAGCTTATAGTTATATAGAGGCTAAGGCTAAAGTAGATAATATAGCTTTAATAGCCTCTAGTAAAGTTAAGAGCTCTAAGTAAGTATCTTCTCTACTTATACTTCTAGTTTTAACTAGTAAAGCTAAGTAGTTAGAGTATGTAGTAGCTTAATAAGAGCTTCTTTATACTAGCTATATAGAGAGGTAGTAAGCGTTTAGAAAGAAGGTAAAATCTCTTTATCTAGTTATAGAGCGCTTAGAGTAGAGTCTAGTACTACTTTATAAATATATAATTAGACTTACTAATCTTTCTTATACTTATTACTTACTTATAAGCCTTAATTAGTATCTTTATAAGCTATCTATCTAAGATTTAGCTACTTCTTAAAGGCCTTAAACTTCTACTTAGGTAAGTACTTAGTAAGTCTATCTACTAATATATTAATAGTAGGCTTATAGAGTACTTTAAAAGAGCTCTTACTATACTCTTAGTAAAGCTATATATTCTAGATATTAATATAGTAAAGCTTAGTAGAGATTCTTTTACTACTTTCTACTATAAGCCTAATAGTCTATTAATTATTATAGAAGATCTACTAGGCGCTAGTAATAAGTAGCTAAAGCTTAGTAAATAAGTACTTTAAGGCTATAGTCTCTTTAGTAATAGCCTTAAGAGTAAAGAGCTCTACCTTAGTAGTTAAGATTATAACTATTAACTAGTAAGTAGCCTACTATATAATTAGACCTCTAAATAGTATTATAATAAACCTATAAGAAGAGTAGCGCGTTTTAGTATTATCTATAAAGCTTGCGTCTCTATAGATCTAGAGCTTCTTACCTAACCTTACTCTTTTACTATATATAATACTTTTATATTATAAGTAGTATAGATATATAATAAAATACTTTACTACCTTAAAGTAAGCTAAGAAAGAATTAGTTAAGAACTAAAAGAGCTAAGAAACTATATACATAACGTTAGAGCGTATTATAATAGTAGAGTATAATACTAAGCTAATATACTTTTAATAAGCCTTAATCTTCTACTTTAAAGCGTTCTCTTAGTACTTTAGAAGCTTACTAGCTAGTAGAAGTATCTCTAAGAAGTAGCTACTATTTTTAAAACTAAACTTCTTTATAATCTTATTAAAGTAGATATTATAAAGTAGTAAAATAGTATCTATAGAGTAATTACGTATAATGCGCACCTCTAAGAACTAGTTTACTACTTCTCTATTATTAATCTTATAGGTCTTCTTAATTTTACTAAGTAGCTTAGTTACTTCTAAGTAGTATAACTTAGTAAATATAAGTAGAATATTATCTATATAGAAGAGTATAAAGATATATTAAGTAGCGTTATAGTATAAATAAAGCTTCTTCTTACTAGCTTATAGGCTAAGCTTTAAAAGAGTATTTAAGAAGTTATTATACTAAAGAAGAGAGCTCTTATATATACTATAAAGAGCTTTCTTAAGCTTAGTGTAGTAGCTCTTTCTCTAAAAGCTATCTAGAAGCTTATAGTATACTAGCCTATTACTACTAACCTTAGCGTTTAAAAAAGCTACTATAATATTAAGCTACTAGATCTTTATATTAAATTTAGTAGTAATAGCTATTACTAAGTAGAAAAATTACGTAGTAAGCGTAGTAGTATAGATTAAGTAGAGTATATTCTTAGCTTATATATCTCTACGTACTATAAAGCGTGCCTTATACTTTATAAAGTAGCTATTCTTATCTACTTTATATATAAAGACTTACTTAAGTAGTAGAAGGTATTCTTTACTACTTATATACTCTACTTTTTTCTAGGTATTAGCTATAAGTAGTATATTAATCTCTTAACGCGCTACTACTTTAAACTTATTTCTATAGAGATAGTTATAGAAGTGCTTCTAAAGCGTTAGAAGCGCTAGAAAGTTATTCTAATAAACTTAGCCTTTATTAAGCTTATCTATAATTATAGTAGTAATAATATAATATAGTATTATATATACGTAGTCTAATAACTATTTAGAAGTGCTATAGTAGATCTCTAAGTTATTAAGCTACTTAGAGTTAAATAGTAAAGCGTAGATATCTATACTCTTAAGATTATTATAATTATTATAACTATCTAGATAACGCTTACTTCTATATATAGAAGGTCTATAGACCTTTTTTATATACTTACACTTAGTAGGTAAGTTTTATAGATTAGGTAGAAAGCTATTAAGTACTCTTTTATTCTAAGAAATATTTATTACTATAGATAATAGAAGTCTATTACCTTAGAAGTTATCTCTCTGCGTACCTAATAAGCTTACTAATCTAGTTACTATAGACTAGTACTTACTAGAATTAACGCGTCTATTACTAAGCTACTTAGTAATACTTATTATATTAGAAGGCTCTAGTATAGTCTTTAGTAATAGTAGTTCTATAGCGCGTTTAGTAAGCCTTATATATACTCTCTATATCTTTCTAGCCTAGAGATTTACTTATATAAAACCTAACTCTTCTAAATAAGCTTCTAATAGGCTGTTAAGTAGCTTATTTATTTAATTAGGTAGTAGCTTACTATTATCTATATTACTTTACTAAGAGAGTAATAAAAGCTTATTATAAGTCTTTACTATATTCTTTTACTTATTTTTATTAAGAATATTAACTATAATATAAGCGTTCTTCTTAGAAAGCTTCTACTCTCTACTACTATAGAAGAGCTACTTATTAAACGTTATATTACGCGTAGTAAATACTTCTCTTAGTAATAGAACCTATATATAGTATATATTAAAGGCTTAATAGCTTACTAAATAACTAATATATTCTTTAGATAGTGTTTTAAAGCTCTTTAGCTTATATCTAGCTACTCTATTTTTATTTAAGAAATAGGTATAATACCTATAGGTATATACGCTACTCTAATTAAGTTATAAATTAGTAAAAGCTCTTCTTATAAGCTTAGGCTAATACTATCTAAAGTATTTTATAAACTACTACTCTAACTTCTTATTAAAAGAGTATAGAGTATAAGTATATAAGAAGCTTATATTATAGAGCTAAGTAGTAGTAAGCGCTACTTCTATCTAAAGGTACTTAGATAGATTAGCTTTCTCTTTTATCTTAATTTATTTAGTAATAATCTCTTATCTAGCTCTTTTAGCTACTTTATTAGGCTTATAAATATAAGAAGAAGTAGGCTCTAGCGTAATACTATACTCTCTTATCTATACCTTATAGTGTAAGTTACTACGCTATAGATTAGTTAAAGAGTTATTATTAGAGCTAATTCTTATAATAAGTAAGTAATAATAAGTTTAAATAAGCGCTTAAAACTTCTTAAAAGCTTTTATTATCTTTTTTATCTTTTTAGAGAAAAGTAGATAAAAGTAGACTTTACTACTATACTTATTTTTAATAAGTAGAATCTACTTCTTTTCTAAGCACTCTTTAGGTATATTAAAAAAGTCTTATATAATCTTCTAGTAGAGTTAAAGAGCTTACTTTTTTAGCTAATAAGAGATAACTTACTTTATATAAGTTAGAGTATAGAACTTATACTATATACGCGTAAGCTCTTTAATTCTTACTTCTTAAGTATTATATATAAGTGCTTTAAGCGTCTTAGAGCTTAAGTACCTAGCGTAAGTATACTAAAAGTCTTCTAAGTTACTACGTAGCTAAAAGGTAAAGCTAGGTCTAGTTCTAGGTATTATATTTATAATAAAAGTATTATAAATAGTAATTAGCTTATATTCTATAAACGTAAGGTTTAGCTTACGCTATAAAGTAGCTACTATAGTACTTTTTACTAGTAACCTAGTACGTAGAGTATTATTAAGACCTAAGTACTAGATTCTAGATTAGTTAAGGTAAGCTTCTAAGACTATATTAATATAGAAGTGCTTTATAACTATAACACTAGTAAGTATAAAATTAATATATTTACTACTTATAAGCTTAATAAAGCTCTTTAAAACGCGTATACTATAACTAAGAATAGAAAAAGTCTATATATTTACTTTAACTATCTTAAGGCTTTAAGCTAGTTTAAAGTCTAATAATAAAGAGAAGTAGTTAACTAAGTAGATTACTACTCTATTATTAAGAATAGTGCTAGCTAATAGAAAGTAAGCGTTATAGTCTATAGTTAAGTAGACACCTAGTATTAGCTAAAGTATACCTAAGTTAAGAAGCGTAGTAACTATACTTCTAGAGTACTTATTATTATTATATAAGCTTTCTAAAAGGCTTAGAATAAAGTATCTCTTACTAATAAGCTTTACACGCGCCTTTTTAAAGTACTTTATACCTAAGTATTTAATAATTATATTTTTATTCTCTTATAAGAGCTATTAAGAGCGCTTCTACTTAGCTCTAATAGTAGTAAGTACGTTATAGTACTTTTTAATAAGCTAGTAGTAGATCTAAGACTCTAGAGTAGCGCAAGAGTAGGTAGTAGGCTTAGCCTAGTTTAGTAACTTAAACTTAGCGCTAGCCTTATTAGTAGATAGAGCTTCTCTAATAAAGGTAAAAATTCTATATAACTTAGAGTAGGCTGCCTAATACTATATAAGCGCTAAAAAGAAGATTCTAAGCTAAAAAAGTATAAAGATCTTTATACTAAGCGCCTAAGTAGTAATTATATTATACTTTATCTAAATTACCTAGTCTATTACTATTCTAAGTATTAGCGCGTTAAAAAAGTTATAAGTAGTAAGTATACTATCTACTTTAGAAAGCTTATACACCTTTACGCGTATATAGAGCGTATTCTACTTATAGTACTACTACTCTAGGTTAGTCTTTACTAGCTTAGCCTTACTTAAGTAAGTATAGTAGTTTTTTCTAACTTACTTCTTAGTTATATTATTATAAGGCTATAGTTACGTCTTAAGAAACTTTATAATTACGTAAAAAAACTAGTCTTAGCTTTTAGCTAGCTTAATCTACACTAGAAGTAGTAGAAGTAGATTAATAGTTGCGTTAACCTACTTCTTAAGCTTTCTAAGCCTACTTTAGATACTTACTAAAAGAGTAGATTTAAGCTTCTATACTACTAGTTTCTTATTCTAAAGCACCTTCTTATTACGCTTACTAGTTTTCTTCTCTAGGTAGATAAGATAATTAGAAGCTTTAAAAAAGCTATTTCTAAAAGAGAGTATTACTAGATTAATTTTCTTTTATACTTCTAGAGAGCGCGCGTTAAATTTAAGCTATATAAACTACTTAGACTAAGTAGAGTATTCTTTAAGAATTATACTACTTATTAAAATAAGTGTTAAGCTTACTAAAGAGCTATAGTTACTTATAGCTACTTATAGAGAAGGTAGTAAGTAGTGTATATATTACTAATATACTTAGAGTTATTAGAGAGAAGCGCTACTATAGGTGTAGGTAGTTAATATAGAAAGAGCTATAGAAAGCTAGTTATCTTACTTATTATAAGGTAAAGAGTTAAATAAAGATTAGAAAAGCGTCTAAATCTATTATTTACAGCATTATTATTACGTAAGAAGAGTAATACCTATACTTTAAAGCGCTAGACTTATAACTATAGAGAAAATTAAGCTAGAAATAATAGATTTAAGTAATTAAGATTATAATTACTACTCTTATAAGATTAAATAAAAGTAGTGTAATATATATAGGTAAGCGCGTAAAACACTAGTATAAAAGAGAGAAAGTATGTAATTAACCTAATAGGTACTTAAACACCTATTACAATATTAGCTATCTCTTAATATCTAGATTCTAGTACTTTCTAATCTTTATTAATAAGGCTACTTACTACTTTTAGGTCTACTTTATTAAGACTAAGTCTAAGACTACTTAGGTTATTTAGAACTTTATTACTTTTATAAAGCTATAATATAAGACTAATATCTAATAATTTATAACTAACTATAGTAGTAAGTATATATCTAAGAATCTTAAAGCTAAGTTTAATAGTCTTAGTATTATTTACTACTTAACTCTACCTTATAGCTATAAATTAAATAGCCTAGTAAAGTAGTTTAACTAGATAATTATTATATTAGCTTAAGCTATAATATCTAAAAACTAGCTTCTCTTTTTCTAGCCTAAAGTAATAGCTACTACTATCTTTCTAAAGAATATTGCTTTATATAGCGCTTTATCTAATATACTATATTACTAGCTAATAAGAAAGAAGTCTTTAGTTAAATATTTTTATCTATTTAGTTAATTAATATACGTTTACATTTTAGTTAAGACTAGATTACTAAGTACTAAACTCTGCTACTATATAAAGCTAGGTATCTTTATTAGCTATAGTAAATCTATTAAAGTATAATATATCTATATTTTAGACTACTATATTATTTTTAAATCTTAGAATACTAACTTTAGACTCTAAGTTCTACCTTCTACTACGCCTACTTCTACTTAGAAGCTTAATACTTAGATAGCTATATTAGATAATAACTCTCTAAGAGAAGATAAAGTAAACCTAAGTAGACTACTACTAATATAACTAAAGAAGATAATAGCTTAGCCTTAGATATCTATACTTTTATCTCTATTTAGCTTTTTCTAAACTTGTAAGAGTACTTTTAGATAACTATAGTAAGCGCCTAGAACTACTACTTTATTAGCTTTACTTATAAAACGTTATATTATACTTCTTTCTTTCTTTTTACCTATTATAACACGCTTAGATTAGATAGTTAAACTTATAAATAAGATAAAGAATACTTAGAGAAATATAGCTTTAGATATATAGATAATACTATTAAATCTATTAGGCGTCTAGAATACTATTTATGTCTTTAGACTTATAGCTCTAGATATTCTATAGTTATACTCTAAAGCTTAGTAATCTATACACTAGCTATAATAGAAATAAGCTATAGATAATAAGCTTACTACTTATAAAGCTACTAGAACTTAGAAAGATACTAATAAATACATAAATTAAGTTATTAGTATATAGGTATTAGAGAGTATAAAGATATATTACTATAAGAACGTAAAGTAGTTAGTATAGGTAAGAAAGTATATAGACGTTAGTTTAGTAGAAAAGAGTTCTATTATAGAGAGATTCTATTATCTAAAGTATTATATAAGAGTCTAATACTAAAAAGTATAAGTAAAAAATAAGATTATAGATAATAAGATAATTCTAAAGAGCTCTTATTAAAAGACGTTCTCTTTCTAGGTAATTCTTAGGTTATTAAAGATCTAATTTATATAAGAATACTTTATGCACTAGTATAATAGTTCTTTAGAAGTATATAGTAAAACTTATCTATAATAATTCTCTTTAGTAGATACTTAGTTATATATTATAGATAGTATAATATATTTATAAAAGCTAGTTTACTAAAGCACTCTAGCGTAGTAAGAATAATAGAAGCTAATTTATTATAATAGCTATTCTACTAAACTATAGTAGAAATAGAATACTTTTTACACTAGGCTATAATATTCTATTATAATATAGTAAAAGAAATAATAATTACACTTTAGCTATAGTAATACTAATAATAGAGAAGAAGAAATATAAAACTTTTACTAGCACTAGTATTTATAATATAAGTAATAATAGTATTACTATATATAATAGCGTAAATAATAGTCTCTTACCTAGAGTAAAACTTAGTATTAGAGCTAAAGTTTACGTAAAGAAGTAGCTATAACTATAGTATATTATATTCTATATAGTTAGCTAAGAGAGTAAATAAGTCTTTAATAATATTTTCTAATTTATTATTATTAAAGAATCTAAAAGCCTTATACTATTTTATAAATACTTTATACTATTTATAAGCTTTCTTAAACTTTTTATTAAATACTATAATAATACTTTAGAAGTAGATAATAGCCTCTATTCTTACTAAGTGCTTAGTTTATATCTTATAATTTTTAGCCTTTTAGTTATCTACTATTTTATTAATATTCTTATTACTTAACTTAGTAAGATTACTATTTACTTTTCTTCTAAAAGTAATAATAAAATAGTGTATAGTACTAATATTAATTTATATACTTATATATTTCTTTATATAGATAGTAATAATAGTATAAAGGCGCTAGAAGGTAATAGGCTACTTATCTTTAATATTAGACTAAAGTAGACTACTTATAGTCTATTATAAATAAAGATTCTAAATATTATCTAAAGTAAGAGAAAGAATAAGTATATAGAAAGAATAAATAAGCTAAAGGTACTATATAAGTAAATAACTAACTACCTTAGATAAAAATTAATAGATAATTTTAATAGACTTATTATAGTTATACCTTTTATAATATTAAAGAATAATAGTAATAAGACTATTATAGAGAAATACGTTATAAAGTATACTATTAGATAGATTTTTATAGTAAATACTAAGAAGTTTAGTACTTTATACTAGTTATCTACTAGTAAAATAGACTAGACTAAGAAGTAGGTTAAAAAGATATTAAGTAAAGTTATAGTACTACTTAATTTAATAAGAGTTATAAAAGTTTATAATAAGTAGTTTTTAGCTCTATTATATAGTAGCTAAGTACTAGTTTTTAATAAAGTTAGCTTCTACTTAAAGTAGTGTAGACTTATAAAAGAAAAAGCTATAGCTTACTATTTTATTTCTAGAATTCTCTATAAGCTACTTCTAGAGTATAGATAGTAGTTAGTCTAATATTAGTATAGAGGCTAATTAGTATAAAAGAGTAGACGCTTTAATCTCTATATTATAGACTATATTACTAAAGAAATTAAGCGTAGTATAAAACTCTTTTAGTATAACTTTCTTACTATTCTAACTAATAAAAGTATTTAAGTTATTACTATAATAGAAGTTACTTAGAATACACGTAGTATAGATAAGCGCGTTTATTAAAGTATTAAACTCTATTATAAAGTAATTCTATATCTACTACTAGAATAATATAGCTAAGGCGTAATTTATTTCTTTTATATTAGTATAAGATACTTTAGAAAAGGTAGGCTTATTAATAAACTTAAGCACTTTCTTCTCTATTATAGTATTATTAAGTAAGACCTATATTATATTTAAAGTAGACTAGATAAAATATTTATAAAAATATTAAATACTTATAAGTTAAACTATTTTCTTAAAAGCTATAATATTTATAGTAAAGTTATAGACTTTATATAAAGTACACTTCTTTTTAGAAAAAATAAAAAAGCTAGTTATAATAATAAGAAAAGACTTAAATTTATTACTAATATATATTTATATAATAAGAAATAGCTAGAAGTAATAATAAAAGTTCTCTATAGAGTCTAGCGTAGTATATATATAGTTTATATATACTATAGAGTAAACACTACTATAGATATATAATATAGTAATAATACTATTCTAAGTCTTCTACTAATTAAAGTATATAGTAAGTTATAAAAAATAAAGCTAGCTATTAATAAAAGTATAAAAGAAGAATATAAAGATTTTTTATAGTAGTAATATATATAATATAAAAAAGTTCTAGTAGACTTTAAGTAGATAGAGTAGAATATAATAGATATCTTTTTATATTACTTAGATACGTATATACTATAAAACGCGTAGAGTAGTATTCTACTATATATATACTATACTCTTAGTATAATTATAAAGAAAGAAAAGTATAGACTTACTTTTTTTAGTAAAGATAGTAATAGTAGTAAGTTCTTTATTCTAGCTTATAGAAAGTATATTAAGAAACTTAGTGCTACTAAGCTAGAAGCTAGTCTTAATAGTAAACTTATAAAGTATAGTATTTAGCTAGTTTTTCTACTACTATTCTATAAATATATTAGTAGATATAAACTACGTAGTAAGATAATAAGTAGTGTTATTACTATCTAGTAGAGGTTTAATATAGGCTAAGGTAGTAGACGTAATAGATAATCTAGAGTTAGAGGCACTACTAAATTAATATATATTATTATTATATAATAAAGAAAAAAAAAGAACTTTAAAGTAGTATAATAGATTTAGACTATTAATATTACTTAGAATACTTTAAAAGTAATACTAAGTATAAGTATTTTAAATAACTATTTAGAAGTTAGATACTATAGTAGAGTTAATACTAAAGCTTATCTAGTATTAAGAGTGTAGATAATTCTTTATATTATAGTCTTTACTTTTTTTAAAGTAGATATAAATAGAATTAGAATAGATAGTATACACTAGCGCTAGATATATAAAGAAATACTAAATAAAGTTAAGAGAAAAGCTATCTAGCTTTATAAAGAAGAAATCTATATAGTTTTTCTTAAAGCTAAATATATAAATAAAATCTAGTACCTTCTACTATATAATAGCGTAATTCTTAGATTAGATATTCTTAGAATAATACCTTTAGAGGTGTTTCTTAATAGCTTTAGAAAGTATAATACACTAGTGTGTTAGGTAAATAATAAGCCTATTAGTTATATTAATTTAGAAGATATAGTTAAAAAGAAATATACTAATAGATAGATATAGATAAGAATATAGTAGTAGATTAAGATAAAATAGAATAGAGAAAGAAAGAAAGTCTAAAAAGAGTTTTTATTCTTATATATTTCTAAATCTATAAACTAAATAAATATATAAAAGTAGTATTTAGACTAAAGAGATCTACTACTACGTTACACTAAATAAAAATAGCCTATATCTCTATCTTTATCTAAAGCTTCTAGAGTTTAAAATAAAAATAGTAAAAACTATATAATAGTAACTAAAGAACTAGAAATTATATCTAACGCGCTCTAGAAGAATAAAGATATAAGTAAAATAGTATAAGAAATCTACTAATATATAGAACTAGATAACGTAGTCTATTATATTCTTCTAGATATAGTAGAAAGTATATAGTTATTTATTACGTATACACTAGAGAATACTATATAGTAGCTCTATTAGCGTGTTATAAAAAAGCGCTTAGTAAAGTTTATTAACTATATCTATAATAATCTATAGTTAAATAGAGATACTTTATTTAATAAGAAAGAGTTAGATTAGCTATTAAAGTAAATAAAAAAGAAAATAATAATAAAGTAGGTTAATTAATAATTAAAGAAATAGTTAGACTATATACTAGTAGAAACTATTACTAGTATATAAAACTTAGTAGTAGTATAATAGAATAAGATTATATATTTAAACTATAAGATTAAGTACTATAACTTTATAAAATAGTTAGAAAAGATTAGTATAAGTAAAGTAGCTAAATAATAAACTACGTAAAGGTAGTTATAATAGTAGAAAGTTTAAGAGAATAGAGAGTAGTGTTAGAAATATAGAGAAAGGTAGCTAGAAGTAGAAGATAACTATTTATAACTATAAATACTATAGTACTAGCTCTAGTATATAGAGTAGAGCTATAAATAATATAGAGAATAAATATTATTTCTAATTTATAGACTAGTAAGCTTATTCTTTTATAGTAAGAGAGTAGGTATTCTAAGAGAGCGCTATCTACTAGTAAAGTATAGAGTTTTTATATACTACTAGTAACTATATATTATAGTAAAACTATAGAAATTATAAGTAATATATAGCATTAATAGATAATATCTACTCTTTACTTAGAATATAAATAGCTAGAGAATATTCTAAGAAGATAGAGAAAGCTTATAAGTATAAGAGAGTAGAGCGTAGTAATAGTTACTAAAGAATAACTCTTCTATAAAATTAGTAGTAATATAGATAAGAAGTTAATATAAGTTAAGTATATAGCTAAGTATTATAACTAAAACTAGTACTTAGAATATAGAAAGTATTAGTAGATACTAAAGTAAAAGTTTAGTTCTAGTATCTTTATACTACTACTAAAAGTGTCTATTCTAAATTTATTTATAAAGTAGAAGCTAATTCTAAGACTAGAAAACTAGATAGAGATAGTTACCTAATATAATAATAATGTTAGTAGTCTTTATAAAGTAGTAGAACTATTACTTATAAGCTATATATAGAAGAAACTTTTTTCTAAGTAGCTATTTCTTAAGGTAATTTATAAAAGTAATCTAGAAAACTATTTAGTAAAGTTACTAATAAAGCTAGTAGAGAATAGATTATAGTTTTTTTAAATAGTAGAAGTATATAATTTAAATAATTATAGAAGCGTAGATAGTATAAATATAGCTAGTAATAGTAATAAAAGTAAAGAGTAGAGTATAGATAAAAACTAAAGAAAGTAACTATATAATAAAAAGTGCTCTATAATATAATATTATATATAATATACGCTATATAGAGTAGACTTAAAAATATAATATATATAAAGAATAAGAAGTAATAGACTATAATATAGATACTATTATTAGAACTAGTATAGTATAGTTAATAGAGCGCTATATAAGCTAGCGCTATAGAATAGACTATAGAGATTATAAACTAAAGAATATAAGTAGATAATACTAATAAAACTAGTGTTACTAGTAATAATATATTATAGTATACTAGACTATAGAAGTAGAATAGATTTAACTTAAACTCTAAGCTTTTATTTAAGTAGATAGGTTAGGCTATCTAAGTCTAAAGTTATCTAAGACAAAAGATAATAAATATAAAATAGCTATTTTATATATATCTAGAATAGAATAGACTATACGTAATATTATATATCTAGCTTCTTAGGTAGAAAAGAGATTTACTATACTATATAGAAGAAAATCTATATATAATAAGTCTTTTACTAGTACCTTTTTAGGTAGACTATTAAATTATTAGTTACTATTACGTTTTTTATTATATAGCGTAGCTATACCTTAGATACCTTTTACTTAGATATAGTAGCTTTCTAATATAGTTTTTTAATATAGCCTTTTAGTATAGTCTTTTAGTATATTCTATCTATCTTTTACTAGAATATAGAAGTTTTTTACTAAAGCTTTATACTATATAAAATACGTTTAGAGTCTTTTAGTAGCTTATTATAATATTATTATATAGCCTAATACTATAATTTAGAAGCCTTTTACTAGTAGAGTAAAGCTTTTTACTATATACTATACTATTTTAGATCTAGTGTAGAATAAACGCTTTAGCTAGTTTTTACAGCCTTTAGATATAGAAGTTAGAATTCTAATATAGTTAGTTTAGTAATATTAAGCTTCTATACTTTATATTAGTTATCTACTTATATCTAAATCTAGGTAACGTTAACTTCGCGCTAATAGATACTACTAATCTACTACGTAGAATTCTTACTATACTATATATGTTTTTTAATATATTATAAAAATTATTTAGTATAGCTATAGTACTCTATATTATATAAAATAGTAAAGCCTAGTTATAATAGATTCTTACACTAGCTTATACTAATAATAGTATCTATAAAACTAAGTTTATTAAGGTTAGAGAATAGAAGTTAACTACTAACTCTAATAGCTTATTTAACTATAACTACTATAGTATTAAAGCTAATACTAGTAAGAAATATAGATTAATAGTAAATAGTTACTTTCTAGTCTAATAAGATTTCTAGAGTTACTCTATTATAATAATAGCTACTAGAAATAGTAAAATTATATAGATATAGTTATAGTAGATAGTATATAAGATACTAGCTTACTTTTATTAAACTTATTATATATTTATAATTTTACTTAACTATTATAGTATATATAGTAATATAAAGATTATTATCTATATAAAAATAGCTATATAATAATAGATATATAATTAGACTATAAACTATTTTTATAAAATCTATATTAAGATATAAATACTTATAAAGAAATTAGTTATAGTTATATATAAATCTATATATAATATCTTAGAAGATATACGCGTATATATATACTTTATAAGAAGTGCTAGCTATAGCTATAAGAAAACCTCTATATAGATATATAGTATATATATATCTTATAGTAGAAGGTAAAGTTAGTTATAGTTATAGTTAATTCTACTTATTAGTTTTTATTATACTATATTCTATATTATATATATACTCTATATAGTACACTAGTAAATTTAGATTAAATAGCTAATATAATAGGTTTATAATAGTAGAATAAAATAGGTATTTATATTAATTATTCTACTTTATTTTATTTTTAGTTCTATCTAATCTATATTAACTTTTATTCTACTTATATTAGGTATATTAGAATCTTAGTATAGATAGGTATTATAAAATACGCTAGTCTTTACTTATAATATACTATTATATTTACTTAATATCTTCTCTATATTAGAAATCTTAATAAGCTTACTCTTAGTATTATTTTTATAAATATAGAGTCTTTAAGTTTAGCTTAAAAAGAGTAGGTAAATATTAGTATAGCTACTATTATAGTTTTTAATATCTTCTAGTTCTAGGTTAGTAGTATAGAGAAGTTTAAAGTTAAACTCTACTTTAGATTTAGAAATAGAACTAGTATTATAGTTAAGTTTAGCTTATAAAATTAATAAAGACTAGTAATAATATTAGTTTACTTACCTTTAAGAGCGCGCTAAAATACTATTACTATAATTTTATTAAGTGTAAACGCTATTTATTATATAAAAAAAATATTAATAAAGTAGTAAAATTCTTTATTAGAGCTATTATTATAACTTTTATATACTAGAAGTAATAAGTATATATCTAGCTTATATTTTAATAAATATATAAATAACTATAAGATTAGTAGTAACTTTTATAAAGTTTATAGTATATTATAGTTATAAAGATAGTGCTTATTAATAAAAGATAGTTTAGGTATATAATTTATAGTTTAACTAGATTTAGTATTTATTATAAAGATAAATATAAATAATAGTACTATTATAGATCTTAGTATAAATTTCTAGTTATTATAGTAATAGTGTTAATATTAGAAAGTAATAATATTATATCTAATATAAAAATAAAAATATTATTACTAGCGTAGTGTATCTCTAAATATTAATCTAGTAAAAGTATTAATAAGCGTAATTATAATAGTGTATAGCTAAGTATTATTAAAATTAAGTTAAGCGTATATAAAAATAGATTTATTAGATATATAGTAAGATTATAATAGTAGAGTATCTAGTTAGTTACTATAAAAAATTACTAGTAACTTATACTTAGAAGATTAAGTTACTATTATAGATTAGTTACTATAGTTATAGCTATAGTTATAACTATAATGTATAAATATATTAGTTTATAATACTATTATATCTTTAGTTTAGATAGCTATATAAAGAGATTTATAGCTAGGTTCTAATTATATTACTTTTATAATATTACTTTTATAATATTACTTTTCTATTATATATAGGTAGTAGAGTATATATAAATAATATAGAGTATTAAGAGTATATACTCTATTAGTAGGTTATATATATACTTAATAATATTTATATAATATCTATACTTTAAAGTATATTATATTATAAAGCGTAATATAGCTATAGAATAGTAGTAATAAGCTATTACGCGTAATAAGTTATATATAATAAGTTATATAGATAGACTATAATAGATAGTATAGTATAGTTATAAAAGATAGTCTATATAGAGTTTATAGTAGGTATAGTATATAATAAGTATAAATATATTAATATAGTAAATATATTAAGACTATTATATATAATAAATAGATAAAGAAGAAAAGTATAGAAAAGAGGTAAATAGTAAAGAATTATAGGCTAGCCTAAATTCTTTAAGATAATTTATTTATACTAAGCTTCTTTTACGCTATAGATAGAAATAATAGTTAGTCTTAGCGCTATAGATAATAATTATAGTTAGTTAGAGAGCTATAGATAGAAACTTTAGTAAGAAACGTATATATAAAGGCTTATAGTTATAATATATAATAAAGAATTAAAAATAGAGACTATATATAGTAATATTTTAATTCTATATTCTTTTCTACTTTAATTAATAGTAGTTTTATAAAATATATCTAGAGGTTAATAGAGAAAAGAGGTTATAGATAAATAAAACTTTGCTTTAATTTTCTCTATATCGCGTAGTAAACTTAACCTAAATCTAGTAAGTTTTATTCTTTACTAACTATAGTTATAGCTATAGTTATAACTATAATATATAAATATATTAGTTTATAATACTATTATATCTTTAGTTTAGATAGCTATATAAAGAGATTTATAGCTAGATTCTAATTATATTACTTTTATAATATTACCTTTCTATTATATATAGATAGTAGAGCGTATATAAATAATATAAAGTATTAAAAGTAGTATACTCTATTAGTAGATTATATATATACTTAATAATATTTATGTAATATCTACACTTTAAAGTATATTATATTATAAGATATAATATAGCTATAGAATAGTAGTAATAGGCTATTATATATAATAAGTTATATATAATAAGTTACGTAGATAAGCTATAATAGATAGTATATTATAGTTATAAGAGATAGTCTATATAGAGTTTATAGTAGATATAGTATATAATAAGTAGAAATATAGTAATATAGTAAATACGTTAAGACTATTATACGTAATAGATAGATAAAGAAAAAAAGTATAAAAAAGAGGTAAATAGTAGAGAATTATAGGCTAGCCTAAATTCTTTAAGATAATTTATTTACGCTAAGCTTCTTTTATACTATAAATAGAAATAATAGTTAGTTTTAGCACTATAGATAATAATTATAGTTAGTTAGAGAGCTATAGATAGAAACTTTAGTAAGAAATATATATATAAAGGCTTATAGTTATAATATATAATAAAGAATTAAAGATAGAGACTATATATAGTAATATTTTAATTCTATATTCTTTTTTACTTTAATTAATAGTAGTTTTATAAAGTATATCTAGAGGTTTATAGAGAAAAGAGATTATAGATAAATAAAACTTTACTTTAATTTTCTCTATATTACGTAGTAAACTTAATCTAAACCTAGTAAGTTTTATTCTTTACTAATAAGAATATATATTAAAGTATAAATAAAAAGTTTAAAGAATATAGCTATATAATATAAATTACTTTACTATATAATATTTTATATAATATATACTATATAAAGTAGCTTTAAAAATATAGTAATAATAAAAAACTTAAAGTAATAGACTATAGTGTAGATACTATTATTATAACTAGTATAGTATAGTTAGTAAAATATAATATAAGTAAGTAAAGTAGAATAGACTATAATATTAAGAGTTAGAGTATATAAGTAGATAATACTAATAAGATAGATATTTTAAGTAATAAGAAATTCTATTATTTAAGATTATAAATATAGAATAAATTTAATATAAACTTTAAGTTTTTATTAAAGTATATAAGTTAGGCTATCTAAGCCTAAAGTTATCTAAGATAATTAATAATATAAATAAAAAGCTAGTATATATATTTCTAAAGTAGAATAAACTATATATAATATTATATACCTAGCTTTTTAAATAAAGAAAAGATTTATATTATAATATAAAAGAAAAGAGGTATATAATAAGCTTTATACTAGAGACTTTATTAGATAGTTTAGTATATTATCTTTTACTATTATATTCTTAATTTTATATTATAGCTATACTTTAGATACTTTTTACTAGAATATAATAGTCTAGTAAGATAGCTTTTTAAAGTAGTCTTTTACTATAGCTTTTTACTATTATCTATAAACTTAATTCTATCTATCTATTACTAAAATATTATAGTTTTTTACTATAGCCTTTTACTATATTATAAAGCTAGTGCCTATTACTATATATTAGAAGTCTTTTAGTAGTTAATTATAACTTTCTTCTACTACTTTTTACTATACTTTAGAAGCCTTTTACTAGTAAATTAAAGCCTTTTAGTATATACTATACTATTTTAGGTCTAGTATAGAGAAAATACTTTAACTAGTTTTAATAGCTTTTAGGTATAAAAATTAGAATTCTAATAAAGTTAGATTTCTAGAGTTAGCTAAAGCTATAAAACTAGTATAGAAATATCTAAATATATAAACTATATTTTATAAAATTTAATAGTAAAAGTTATAAATCTAATATAGTTAGATACTTATACTTAGATATAAAGTAATATAGAATAGTATAAGAGTTAAGTTAGGTATTAAGTAAAATTATATATATAGAACTATCTAGACTATATATAAGGTTTTAATATTTCTTATTTAGATTATACTAGACCTAATTAGAATAGATTATTAGTTTAATCTATAATACTAAGTATATTCTTTAAGATAAAATAGATCTATTATTTATTTTTTATTACTTTACTTATAGAGCTCTTAAAGTTATAAATAATAAAATAAAAGTATATATATTAATTAGTCTAACTAGAAATATATATAATTAGCTATATAATTATATAATTATAGAGGTTAGTATTTTATAAACTTACTATAGTAGGTAAATATAACACTTATATTAAGTTACTACTATAAGTAGAGTAAGAAATATTAAAACTTAGAATAATACTTACTCTATATAGTAGTAAGCTAATATAATATATTATATTAATCTACTATATATAAGCTTATAGCTAATAAGAGCGCGCGCTAGTGTATAGCGTAGGTAGATATCTTAAGAAAAAATCTAAATACTATCTACTAGTAAAGCTAGAAAGTAGAGTAGCTTAGCTTTGTCTAAAGCTATATAGAATTTTTAGTTCTTATTAGTACTACTAAAAATTACTTAGAGCTAGTAGCTCTAAGTACGTTCTCTAGAGTAGAGTGTACTTCTGTAATACAGGTAATATAGTATTTATAATAGCATTACAACTATAGCTTCTGCGAAGTTCTACTCTACAAACACTACATCTACCTACAGCGAAATCCTCTCGATATCGTTCTTCGCAGCATGGCTCGTAGCGACGTACGGCAACTGCTCCTGCAGCGCCTTGAAGTTCTTCTCCGCCTCCCAATTCCAAATACTGTCGGACGCGAAGAGCAAATCAATCTCCTCGAGCGTGCGCTGGTTCGTCTCGGGGTACAGCGCCCAAACCATGGGGATAGTGATGGCGTTGCATGCGGCGAAAATGTAGAGCGTCTTCTCGCCGAGCGAGTCGAACATGATGGGGCAGAGGAGCGTGAGCCAGCCGTTGCCGATGGACCAGCCGACGACGCCCCAGGCATTGCCCTTTGCGCGCACTTCGAGAGGGAAGATTTCGGCGGGGTAGAGCCACGGGACTGTGAGCCAGGTCGCGCCGAAGATGGCCGTGAAGATGAAGACCATGGAGACTGCTGCGTTTCCGTATGAAGACGCTGCGCTCGTGTCGCCGCGCTTTGTCGCTTCTTGTCCGAGGTACGAGAAGCCTCCGGCAAGGGCCATCGCGATGCCTTGTCCTGCCGAGCCCCAGTAGCAAGTCCAGCGGCGGCCGATGCGGTCGAGTGTGAAGACGCAGATGAGTGTCGCAAACATGTAGAAGATGTTGTTGAGACCTGAGATCCATTGTCGCTTCGCCGGACTCATGCCAGCGATGCCGAAGATCGTGGGCGCGTAGATTGTGACACCAGCGATACCAACCTGCGTTTTCATGTCAGTGATGCCCTTGTGTACACGATAGATCCTGAGCTCACCCATTCCTGCATGATCTGCAACCAAATCACGAGCTGAACGCGGCGCCCAGTGTGCAGCTTGCCAGACCCGATACCGAACAGCATGCGGAAGTAGTCTTGCTTGCGGAAATTGGAGCGCTCCAACTCGCAAGAGGCGACAATCTCCTGGAACTCGACTTCCGCTCTCTCTTTGTCCTCTCCGGTGTCGCCTCGAAGTCGAGCCAGGACGTAGCGTCCCTCTGCCTCGCGACCCACCTTCACGAGCCAACGCGGGGATTCCGGGAAGAACATGACGGCGGCCATGAGGATCATGAGCATGGGAATCTGGAATGCGATGGGGAAGCGCCAGATGAAAGACGAAGTGCCGTCGCCGTAGAAGGAGCATGCGTACTCAAGCCAGTATGCGATGACGACACCGAGGATGTTGAGGGTGAACTCGATTGCGATGAACTGTCCGCGCGATGTGTGCTCCGCAGTCTCCGTGGCCCAGACAGGGATGATCGAGTTGAGAATACCGGTACCCCAGCCGTTGACGAGACGTGCGCAGATCATCCATTCGTGGTTCATTGCCGAGCATTGTAAGCAGGCGCCGACAGTTGCGACAGCAGCGCCGACGAAGATTGTCTTGATGCGCCCGTAGCGATCACCAATCGAGCCACCGACCAAGCATCCCACCAGTGTACCGAGGTAGTATACCGACACGATGCCGCCTTGAAGCAAAGTATCGTCCACAACTGGACCGCCATCTGCGCCTTTGTGTCCGAAGCCCATCAGGGTGTAGTAGTCGTATGCGGTATTGACACCTCCCATCATTCCCTGATCGTAACCGAAGAAGAGGATCGATAAGCCGGCGATGCAATTGATCCTGGTGGAAGAGTTAGCGACGCTTCGATTGTGTTGTAATGGTTACTTACGCGATAAGCAATGCGCGCTTCTCATATCGATGAACGACATTCCACTTCGAGATCTGGTCCATGGTGGGCAATGACTTCGCAACGTCAGACCCTTGATTGGGTGTAGAATCGTGAACGTGTGCGTTTCGATGCTTCGCTGAACGGGAAACCTTGTCGCGAATTTCGAAGCCCGTAGGCGGATCGGGCGTACTTATAGCATGGTGCCGTTGAGCATGGATGGGTTACATCGTGACTTTCGCGCGTGGTCGTCCAACCCTGCGGAGGCCGTTGATTCCCATGGGGCCCCAATTGTCGGCCCCTCTTTTCATGGTTGGGACGCGGAAGCCTCTCCAGTTGCGACCATGGATGTGTGGATCGTAAGCTCTCGATAGCTCGTTAGTCGCGGCCAAGTCGCGCGACAGTGGTCCGAATGCTTCGCGCATTACTAGAGGCGGTAAGCCGCCCTGGCACAGACGCCGGTGCACTTGCCTGAAGCTTGCCGGCACCAAGCCTAGCGCCCAGGCGGCTACCTCTCTCAAAAGCCTTGAGAAGCCTTTGACGCCAGTCTTGCGAAGGCTTTACGTGCAATGAATGAATGCGATGCCCGTCAAGTTGTAGTGATTGAGTGCGGCCATGAGGCGCTGCCCTGGAGCGGATTGGTTGTGTTATTCGGCATCGCGAGTGGTGACGCAACATGAGTCAAGGTTTTCTGGGGAAGGACCTAACTTGACTTGGGCATGCACGATGCATCGGCCTGAACCCCGACCCGCTTCAATTGCCGACGGTTGAATGCGCGGTAATGCAAGGCTGTCCGATGACGATTGGCAAGATTTTCGTGAGAGCAGTCGGCGTTTCTCGAGATCGGGCGCTTCAGTTTCCCAGTTTGACGTTCGCAGTGCGCGACAGCGGTCGCTTCTCGTGCAGAGGCGCGGGCGAAGACGGAGGGTGTGGTGTGAAGCTTGACCGATGAGCGTCAATGGTCCTTAAGCGGCACCGGACCCGATGCCGGGCTTACCAAGTTCACGTTCAAAAGAGAGACGCGGACTCTGCGACGCTCACCATTCATGCACGTCAAGGAGTGTGGAGTGCGCGATAGAGGGATTACTCGCTGGCGTTCGCAGCTCATGTCATGAGAATGGGGGCAGGTGGATCGGAGGGTGGTGTCGCTTCGGACTGTTATGGCGGGCTTTGGGCGTACTTTCGCTCGCCTACTGGATTTTACTCTCCTATCACATGAGCATAGGTGTCTCGTGGATATAAAGCGGAACAGGGTACTTTCAAGCCGCCGCGCCTCCGCTATGTTGCTTCTCACAATACCGCTTCAGATCCTCGCACCAGAGGGCGACCTTGCCCTTCAACGTGTCCTCCATCATCAACTTGACAACCCTTGACAGCATGCCAGTCATGATCTCCCACGTCCTAACCTCGCATTCGTTCTCGCCGGTGACAATGACCTCGTGGAAGCGCTCTAGCTTGGGCGCAAAGCCGTACATGCCGCCGTTGCCCGTCCAACTCACCCTGTATACCTTACTGAGGTCTGCCGTAAACGAGGGGTCTTCGAGGAGGTCGGGCGTGAGATAGGACGTTGGCGCAGATGGCGTGCTGATGTCGACGACCTTCAGCTGTGTCTTTGTGATGTCGTTCGGCTTGTCCGCGTTCATGATGACATGGAACTCCATGGAGCAGCCGATGCTCATACGCTCTTGACTAGTCGAATCGAGATCGTTCCCGGGAGACTGGATCTCCGCGACGGGTACCCACGTGTTCCATGCCTTGTAGTCTTTGGCGCGGAGAAGGGTGTCGAATACGAGCGACGCCGGCGCGTGCACTACCGTCGAGTAGGCGATGGTGAGGATGGCGTCCTTTCGCGGGACGATCTTGGTGGTGAGCCCTTTCGCGGGCGGCCAGGCTGCAGTTTCAGACATGGCGTAGTGAGTCGTGTATGTGTATGTGTATGCGCATCGTAATGGAACGAGGTGCAGATAGTGTTTGCTTATGCTGACGACTGCGCCGCGTTGGCTTATCGAAGGACGCGCCTTATCGATAGGCTAGCCCCAGGGGTGAAGCCGAGGCCGCCCTCTCCCGTCACATCCCACACAGTACACATCGCAACGTCTCACCATGTGGCACCCTTTCGACAACATATCCGAAGAGCTCGTCGATACCATCGTCAGCCTATGCTGCTGCCGACGCACACTACCAAACTTATGCCGCGTGTCCAGGCAACTCAACCGCATCGCTACTCCTCATCTCTACGCGAATATCACGTTGAACGCAGACATAGGCGGAGAGGGAGCTCTAAGACACCTCCGCCCACTTGCGCACCGCTTTTTCGCCGATCCATCGTTTGCTGCGCTCGTAAAGTCCATCACCCTTCCAGAAGGTTGGGGAGGTTGTGAGAGCGCGCCTCGCCTTGACTGTTTCAAGGTGAAGCCATGGCCAAGAATCGAAACTCCCGAAACCGAGCAACTGCTAGAGCGAATATGTCGGGAATACCACGACGATGAAACCAAGGCGTTGAGAATGTACATCAAGTTGTATGCAGCTGATGCGGATGTCATCATCACACTGCTCGTCGCGAATCTCCCAAACCTGGAGAGGTTAGACTTGGAATTCGGAGAGTTTCGTGACCACAAGCTCTTTTGCGAAATGATCAAGGGGTCTGCCGGGCGCCTTGAGGCTAAGAAAGCGGCGTCACTCAATTCGACGGAACCTTCCTCGTCTCCAACCGCCCCATTGCCAAAACCTGTTGATGTGTTCATCAGAGATTCTGATTCTGGCGACGTTGACTATCTGGCATCATTCTTCCACCTGCCGAATCTTCGCTCCATGTACGCATTCAAGTTTGGGGATGACGATGAGAATATCAGTACAATGGAGAGGAATCCATTCGCCGTGCTGGGACTGCGATCCTGTGGCGTGCAATACATCGAGCTCAGAGCCTCCTCGCTGGCAACGCATACGTTGCGACAATTGATCGAAGCGACTATACCGGGGAACTTGAAAGCTTTCCTGTATGAGAGGGCATGTTCTTTGACTTCGCGCTCCGCGGAGCTTCCCTTTCTCATGCGTTGTCTGGAAGATCATCAAGATCACCTAGAGACTCTGGCGCTCGGTTACGAGGAGATCGAAGGCTGCATGGTATTTGAACATACATGGTGGGAGTTCTTTGACAGACGGCCGGTCGCCATGTCATTCACTTCCTTCAAGTCTCTTCGGCGCCTTCGAGTAGCGCCCGAAATGATGTGGGGATACACCCATGACGAATGCACTGTCCAGTACGAGGAGGACATCATGCTGACCATAGACATGTTTTGGAAAGCCATTCCAGCATCCTTGGAAGAGCTCTGGCTTACACGGTCGCAACACCATTGGATACCGGGCTTTATGTCCCATGATCTCGGCATCATCCCCAACATCTTTATACCTGCGCTCGACCGTCTTGTAGAGGAAAGCAGCAAAGCTTGTCCCCATCTCCGGTCGATCTGCATTGAACTCCTACCTAATCATTGGGAAGTCCTGTGGCTGGATGAGCTAGCCGAATTTTGTCACGACGCTGAAAGCAGAGGTATCCACTGCACTGTCATCTTCCTTTGTCCGCGTGAAGTCAACTCCGATTTTAGAAGGAATGAAGCGGTCGAGCGTGGATGGGGCTGGAACGAAGATGTCGAATGGAGCGAGGTTTCTATGAACGCAAACAAGACATGGCGGAAACATGTCATTCATGCAGCAAAGGAGAATGACTTGAGAGGGAAAATGAGGGCGCTTCAAAACAGTAGCTTCGAGTACGTAGACAAGAAGTCGTCGTTATTCGAAGAGACCGACACCGATGACGACTTGTCTTTATCAGGACACAGCGGCACCGACGACGACTTATCTCCATCAGAACAGAGCGACACCGACGCTTGGGAATAACGAACTCCGAAAGGAAGAACAAAGTCAAGAAGTGCAACGGAGTTCAATCGGGAGTTGGTATTGGGTCGACCAAACATGTCGGTGGAGCCATCCGAAGGACACAATCTACGTCAAAGGGGGCGTTTAAGGTAGTGGATCCAATAAAGCAAGGAACATATGTACAAGCACACGGCAATAACTATGAACAAGAAGGGAAAACATCGCGACGAGCACGACATCTAGTGCGCAAACGAAAGATCAAACATCAGACTGTGTGGTCGCACCAATAGCAGCACCGCTCTTCGGCACCAGGAAGTCGCTCTTCGGAACCCTTCCATCAGCACCTCTTGCCTTCTTCAACGTCGCAGGATCGACGCTCACGAAGCTAGCATCCGACCAGCTGCCCGACTGCCACGAGTTGCCCGTAGCCTTGATACCCGACGCCGTGAGGCTGACCTGCGAGCTACCCACATTCGAAACAGCAACATTGTTCTTCATGGTCGAACTCGAGCTGCGGAAATTGAAACCGACGTCGCCATTCTTCCACGCGGTGTTGCGCTCGACCGTCAAGCTACCAGGGTTCCCGTTATCAATAAACCCCTTCTTCGCGTTGGAAAAGGCCATGCAGTTGCGCACGATGTGGTTGGCAGGCGGGTTATCCGTGATACCGAGCTTGAAGCCGTTGCCGTCTCCCTCGAAAGAGCTGAAGTCCCAGCGGTTGAAGCCGTTGCCCCACGCATACACCTCTTCCAGCGTGACGGACGAGCCGAACATGAATAGGTCAAGGCCGTCATCGACGTTCTCCCATAAGCGCGCGTTGCGCAGGACGTTGCCCTCGCCCGATCCTTCTTTGCACGCGAAGCCGTCGGCGGATTCGCCGTTCTTGCGCGGGTCGCGGTTGCGGTACGAGTCGAGGTATACGACGGTGTTGTTGGAGGAGGCGCCCTGGAGTTGGAAACCGGTTTCGTAGTTGTCGTGCGTGGTGAGAAGTTCGTAGTGGTTGTGCGATGCGTCGCGGGCGTATACGCCGTATGGGCCGTTGATAATCCTGGGCGTTGTGTTAGTATGCTAAACGGTCGGGGTGCGGAGGTAGATGGATGTATTTACTCCAAGTTGTAGAACTTCCAGTAGTTTGCTTTCTCGATGTGGAGAGCACCGCGCTCCTTGTTCGGTAGAGACTCGTCTAAGCCATACGGGGTGCCAGGCATGCCTTCACCGTCGATGATGACCTTCTCCTTCTCGAAGGAACGGAGAGTGATGGGCTGGATTCTGGTGCCGCTCTTGGTGATTTGGATGTTTGTCGTGGGCTTGTATGTACCAGCGCGGAGAAGGATTACATCGCCAGGCGCAGCAGCGTTGACGGCTGATTGGATTGAGCCAAAGGGTGCGGCAGAGGTGCCCGTTCCTTGACCTGTTGGCGAAACATAGATGTCTTTGGCATTTGCAGAAGCAGATAGCGCGGCGATAGCAGCCGCGAAACTAAGCGAACGCATGTTGAAAAGTGGTATGATAATACAAGGTGAGTATTGAGATGTTCTGGTAGGCCAAGGTGATTCTGTAATCCTACAACGAACAGCCTATGGACTCTATATACTCCCAGCTCAATCTCCGTGGCATCTCGCGAACCCAAGATTTCGTCGCATGTCATGAGTCCGTACCTCTGTACCTCTCGTGTCAGTCGCCAAGATGTAATAGATGAGCATGCGCCGTCGTCGAAGCTCCACCAATGCCTTAAATTTCCGACTCTTCGCTTCGTGCAACCCTCGACGCGGTGACACAGGCGCCCGAATGAGCAAGCTCTGCTGTACCCCACACTCGCTTGCGGTAATTATTCATGTCGCACGTGGTGGCGCATGCGAGTGGGTATGTGATTGATGGATCGCACAGACGGAGTTTCAAACATCGCCAAGTGAGAGGAGGTTTTGCGCTATGCAGACATTGGTGCAGACGACCTTTATTGCGACTAGGTAGCACCGGGAGAACTTTGACCGAGGGACTATACATCCGATTCATGGATCTCCATACGCACTGTTGCGAGTCGTGCGCAGGTGATGGTGTGGTGGTGAAGTGGTGTTGAAGGATAGTGTTCAGTAATCTGAGATGGCCGACCAGCGGCAATGGCGGCCGCCGAATGCGCCAAGCTAGTCCAGATCTTGTGCTGCCCCCAACGCCAGTCTTAATGCTTGTTGAACAACTCGATGTTGACAAAGGACGGCCTCATGTACCTTGTGCTGGTAGGGGATAACGCTCATTCACCGTCGTATTCCACGCTTCCAAGCCCACAATCTTGATCTCGTTGTCGCGTCACCTTCCATGCATCGACATCTTCCGGAGATATCCCACTAACACCCTTCCACCATCCATCTTGGGTAAAGTTGAAAGGCCACAAGTCAAACGCCATACGTCCGATGTTTGTCTTCTCCTCTTCCGTCTCCATCTCTTCCTTCGCTTTGTACAACAGGTCGTGGAGCAATTTAGCCCCGAAGCCCTTGAAGTGTACGTGAACAAGCATTTCATCGATGTGCGACGGTACGCTTGCGTTGGGCTTTAGGTGAAATGGTAGATGGACAATCGGCCACGTATAAGGGTTCCGAGGGTCCCATTCTTGTGAATCGTCGACTGGCGATCGTTCATCCCGCTTTGCGCGTGTCTTGAGTGGTGTAAGTACGTGGTCAATCTCGTCCGGGTCACCGGCCGCGATCGTTGGAGAGCGGCGGTGCAACACCGTAGAAGGCGTTGTCACAGGCAGTTTCGCAAGTGAAGAGCCACGAGCTGGCCATACGTTCGTCCCGCTCGGCCAGCCTTCGAGCGATCCTGGTACGTCGCGGTAGAATGAGGTAGGAGAGGTCACACGCCATGGGACTTGCGCTGTGGTAATGAGATACATGTCCTCATCCGGACTGTACTCTGGTGTCGACGGGTCCACTGAGCTCGCTCTCGGCGACAGTCCTTTGTCGCAAGCGCTCGACACGACCCGCGCTACATTCCTCTGATCGCTGGCAGGCGCTTCTTGCACCTGGTTCTCAGCTATGCGTAGCGGTGGGAACGAGGTGTATGAATTCGAAATATCAAGAGGCTGCCTCATAGTCACGAACCTGGTGAGAAGTGCCGTAGACGCGGTCGTCACCTAAAGGCTTAGTTAAGTGTGTACCCCAGCTCCACTTCAAGCGCGCTTCGGGAAAGCTCCGCAAAGAAAAGTGGACATATAAGATCACTTATTACGCGCGACAAAGTCGGTGGCCTTGCTGCGAGCATGTCTTGTTTGGCTTGTCACCGTCGAGCCGCTGCGAATCCGACTTCATGAAATCATGACGGACATCACGCGCCACGAGCGAAGGGAGAGCACATCGGAAAGATTTAAAGTATACTCAGTACCTATCTAACTGCTATCAGCAAGAGAACAGACCGCTTACGCGCCGTGTTCGAAGGCTAACACATCCAGACAAGTGGTGTCGGGTCTGAGCCTTTGTAAAGACCGCCATCCTAGAACATTCCACCATGGATATCGCGCTTGCCGTGCGGTGAGTCTTCGGCCGTGATGCCGCCGGTGAGCAGACTCGTCGCGTTGCGGACAATACTAGTCGTAGCTAGAATGTTCATGAGAGTGATCTCGTCCGACTTCTTTGTCCAGCCCAAATCGTTAGGCAGACGTTCATTTTCTGCTCTGACGTTAGCTTCCAGTCTAACATTGCGCTCGAAGAATTTGTGTGCACTCACCAAAGAAGTACTGCATCAACGTGCGGTTGACAGTACCCTCCTCAAGAGAACCAAAAGCGATGATAGGCGCTGCGACTTCACCCAGACTGAACTCTTCGGTAGAAGCGGTGAAGGTGTAGTTTGGGTTCGTTGCTCGGCTCTCCAACTGACGGAAGATCTTGGAGTTGGCCAGCATCTTAGCTGTTACCACCTCTTCCGTCCACCACTGCTTCGATACATTGTATACCGTCTCGTTGAAGACGTGGTTGTTTCCAAATGCCGCATCGGTACGCGTCAGGCTGGCGTCGTGCTCGAGGACATTGTGGACGTTGAGCTGTTCGAGCGTGAAGAAAGTCGCGTTTGGTTCGGGATTGGCAATGATTGCTTGCTGCCACATGAGAGCGCCGAGAGACGCGTTGAAGTTCAGACCATCTTTCAGACCCTTGACTACGTTCTCTTGGGTGAAGTTGCGGCCATCGCGGGGAAGAAAGCCGTGATTCGCGAGGGTGTTAAGCATCGGGCATGGGCCGCGGACTGCAAATATCGGCATTAGATCTTGTTCCACATTATAGCTTGTATACATACAGTCATTTGGCGACGCCGCCATCCAAGCATGAGGATCCGAGGGTGCGGCATCGTACTGAAGTTTCGCCGAGGCGAGTGTTGCGGTGGAAGCAACAAAGACGGTGGTAAACTTCATGACGGAATGGAAGATAGCGGTGATGAACGTGTGGTAGTCACAGAGCGAATTGAGTTGCTGTGTAGGCTGTTGTTGCAACACTGACAAGAATGGAGCCATGTCTTATATGTCTCTTTGCAGACCCCAGGATTGATAGCTCTAAAAGGAACGTTAGTAAACACCTTCGTCCGTATGGTATACGCGTAATAGCTATCGCTAGTTTGTGGTACCAGCTTCGCATCCAAGACCAGATAGATAGCAACATAGTGCCAGCATCCTAGGTGATGCACGCCGGGAAGGGCGCACAGCCATGCTTCCGGTGTCGATCCGCGGAAGCGCGAGATCTAAAAGCCCCAGATCCTTTGTTTCAACGAGATATCTGGCCAGTAATGTTTTCGCCGATTGAATAGCACAGCGCACGGCAACGTCAGGTTGGGGGCACAAGTCGCGTATCGGAAAGGATACGGGTCAGGAGACCGTGCATACGCGTATTGAGCTTCGCTGTCGGTCTCGCACTCGCACTCCTGGATCGCGTAGACTACTTCTCCCATCAGAAGTCGTCGTCATACTTTGATCTTCGGAGTGTACTGGTAAATCCGTCAACTCTAGAGATTGCTCCCTCCGAATTCCTCTCGCGACAAGCTGCTGCCTGGGAAGCCACCGGGACGAGTCTCTTCCGCAATGCCGAATAAGTCGGCTTCGAAAACAAGACGACGGGTACGTATCGCAGCCTTCAAAGAATGCTGAAAATGACATGACCCTCATCTATGTCTCCATTAAGGTGTCGACTGATCGCTAGCACAACATCGCCGTTGGCTCGGGGCCCCGTTGCGGCAGCGGGTTTCGCGTCGCTAGGCACAAACGTAGAGACAAGTCAGGAAGTTACCGCCACCACAGTATGGGTTTTCATCCGGAACACATCCGATGTATGTTGAAGGGAAATCGCGCAATGTTTATCGTGATGGATGCTTGGTAGAGCGAGGGCAGTGCGCGACGACGGGTGCGAATGAGGGGTAGCCTGTCGCGTCGTCTACGACAAGGGGCAGGCACGGCTGGCACCTGGCACCAACAACCCACAACGACACCGTAACATCTTCAAGGTCTGCCCACAACACCCAAACACACGGCAGACTCACTTCAAATAGCGAAGAAGCGGTCAACCCCTCACCAGATACCATCCCCATTCCCCCCAAACCCGTACCTGCGCAAGCCTCACCTCGCGCACCTCCGGTCCAACGAAACCGCGTCCCCACGTCCTTCCACATGCGCCTCACAAAAGGCCATCACTACCCCTCTACCCCTCCCGCCTACCATTCGCTGTAGACCCTGATCCTTCAGCGCAGTTCTACGCTGTCCAAGGCGAGGCGGCGTGCGGCTCTGGCTCACGCTTGGCAGCCAACGCCACGTGATTGGCCAGCTGTAAACGCCACTAACTTTGCCTTGCAGCCAATTCTGATCGCTACAACGAGGGTCGCGGAGTGCGCTAGGCTGTCCTCACCTCTTTGTGGCCAGCAAATGCTGCGGTTTGGTCGGGATAGGCATGGTAGGGGTGGGTTGGGGTTGTTCTGGAAGGTGACAATAAGGCGTAATGGGGTGCTATTCGTGGCATGAAAACCCCTCGTGTTCTTACTATTGGGATTGACAGCCCAGCATATCCTTTCTCTCATTATTGAAAGTAGTTCCTGTCGCTTTTCTTCTGTCCCACTCTGGACTTTCGCTCATTGCAATACTGTCGTTACAATTAGCCTCTAATTGGACCCTCCTCGCATCTCTTCTACTCGATTTCGAGAACAACGCTTTTACATCTTCAATCATCTTATCGTCGCTTTCTATTTTACACACACAACGCTTTTGCATCTCTAATTATCTTTACTCAAAGAACCCATCAACCTATCACATCAACAACAACCAAACACACACAATGCCACCAAACCCCCTCCCCACGCACTCCCTCACCCCCGAAGCCCCCCCAGCCATAATCCCCATCCCAAACGGCAGCTCCCGCCGCGACGGCTTCAGTCCCGGCGCGATAATCGGCATCGTAATAGCCATCGTGTGCCTCCTCCTGCTCGTCCCCATCATCGCCATTCTCCTCCGCCGCTACGAAAAGACGCGGTTACGCGAGACGCCCAAGCTCAGTCCGGGAAGCCCTGGAAGCAGCGATATCAGTCTGCGGAGTGTGCAGGAGAACCATAGTTTGAAGAGTATACTTGTGACGAAGGAGTTGTCGCGATCCAGTATGAGGATGGAGATGGACAGGGTGGATTCGGGAAATGGGGTAAGGAGGCCGGAGGAGGTTTATGGGCAGGGGAGGGAGAGGGAGAGGGGGTGGAGTTGTACGGAGGTTAGGGGTGGGTGAGGGGGAGAAGGGGGTTTGCGATCTTGCTTTTTCATGATGACTGGTCATCATGTCGCATGCGTGGATGCCATGCGACGAAAGGAACGGACCTATCAAGCTCCGCTTATCGACACACACCACCGCGATAGTGGTGCGGCAGGTTCGGCTACTATCGCGGATAAGGCGACCAGTTACGAAGACACAGTGGAATACGTCTTGACAACCACGCCGTCCAGGCTCGATGGTATTTAGTGCCTCGATCAAGTCGCAGGAACAGTGCGTAGGCGGGTGGCAATGGTGACCGGAGTCAGACTTGATGGATGAGTTGGCTTCGTGATGGCGGCTGGATAGGTAATGGGTGAGGGCCACTGAAGAGAAAGGGTTGAAAGGGTAGTTTTGTATCTTTGTCGATGGTATTGCGACGTCTTATAGCTTCCGATAAAGATGAACCTGCATACGCATATTCTCCAGCTCAATCGGATACCTTAATCTCTCATCCAACCTATACCACCTACTATCATCCTCTTTAATCTTCTCCCACCTGACAATCTCTTCCTTGCCGCGCTCATTCAGATTCCCGCTGGCCTGCTTCAACAGCGTGTGGTCGAGGAGCCACTGCATGGGGTACTTCTTCTCGGCGCCGTTCAGCGTGACGGATGAGTAACTTCCGGGGCTGTCGACGACGAGGAGGAGAGCGCCGGGCTGGAGGATAGATGTCATGAGGAGAAGAAACTTTTGGGTCAGGGGGAGTGAGGCTGTGTAGAGCTCATTGAGGGTGAAGAGGAGTGTGACGAGGTTTGCGTCGGCGAGTTGTGAGGAAAGTTCTTCAGCCGAGGCTGAGAGTACGTCTTGCTGCTTGAATCGTACGGTGACGTCTTCTGGATTGAGAGGTGGAACGTTCGCAGCTCTCGCAGCGGCTGATGCGTATTTCGACAGTTCGGCTGGGACTGTGAGTTGTTTGGCGAGGTTCTCCACGACCACACTCCAGTCGGCGATGTCGATCGCGGTAATCTCCACATGACCTCTCGGGCCATCTACATCTTCCCCGTCTTGCGAATACGTGGTCGACATAAGCTTTTGCAAGCCGCCCAAAGTCACAATCTCCGCGCCCGCTCCACCACCCAAACACACAATCTTCCTGTTCTTCGGCTTGACTTGCTCGGTTTTGTCTTCTAGATCCTCTTCCTCCTCTTCCTCATCAACCCATATCTCGTCCCTCAACTCCCACATGAGATCCAAATATCCCAACGCGCGACTCGGACTCCACCTCGCCGCATACGCCTCCAAATACTCCTTCTTTCCAAACGCAGTCGCAAAGTCGCGCTTGTAAAGATGGCCCTTGACTTCCTGTAACAGCGGCGTAATATCCGCGCTCATCCTCTCCGCGAACGAGTTGCGGAAAATGTTCAACAAAAGCTGTTGGAGTTCAATCGGAATGTAAGAAATGCCTGGTCCTTTAGCGCCATTCGCCAGACGCTTTTCCGGTTTTTTGGGTTTCGCAGGTTGCGTTCCTTCTCTTTGCGCCTTGCGCTTTGCGTTCAGCTTGGAATTGGGCGCCATGGTTGCTGTTGTCGTTGGGTTTATTGTTTACAGCCGGGTGCGACAGTCATCGGACTAGGTGGGAAAGGATGGTGAAAGTCTCGTTATCGATAAGTGGTAAGCGAAGAGAGGTCTGATTCGCCCCCGCCGGCTCAGTGTTCGGAATGCGTTCCGACGGCTCCAGCTCTATTGCCGACCTCGGGATATGTTATGACGAGCACGCAGCTTGACTCATCTCGATCTCGACGAAGAGGAGCAGACGCGTTTGACTCAGACTGAGTCCTTATCTATATAAGTCGACAAGAAGACGTTCACGATTACAAGAACATTTCATCAATTCACCAACCTCACAATGCGTCTTCCCTACGTCCCCGACCCCCCAAACTTCACGTCCGAAGAAGACAAAGCCGTCGAGCAGCGCGTCAGACAACGGCGAGGCGAGAAGGGCCTCATAGCTCTAGACCGGACATTGCTTCATGCTCCCCCGGTCGCGGACGGGTGGTAAGTTCCAAAGCATCATGCTCAAATCTTCCATGTCATGCTGTCCCAGTCCGCACACGATGAACGGGCGCATAACACAGCCATATCCACTCCAACCACCCCAGTATCCGCCAACCTAACAAGCAAATCCAGGAACTCATTCCTCGGCTCCATCCGCACGAAAACCAGTCTACCCACATCCATCCGCGAAACAGCCATTTGCCGCGTTGCAGTTCTAAACAAGGCATGGTACGAATGGGAGTCTCATTCGCCGATTCTAGAATCAGCTGAAGGTATGCCTATTCCCCCATCACCCTATTCCCATTTCTCTTCTTCTCCTCTTCTCCTCTACCACCATTCCCAGACACCTACTCACTCCCCAATAAGATGTCACAAAAGCCCAAGTCCTCGCCGTCCTAAACTCCAAACCGCGGGAACCACTCGCCGACTTAGGCGAGAAGCTGGGCGCTGTACTGGCATACACGGATGCCATGACACTAGACGTGCGTGTGCCAGACAGCGTGTTCGAGCAGTTGAAAATGGTGGGATTCAGCGAGAAGGAGATTGTAGAGATCACAGCGACGGTCGCGGCGTATAATTGCGTGAGCAGGTTTTTGGTTGCGTTGGATGTGGGGGAGAGGAATGCGCAGACGGGGCCGAAGGAGGGGGGGAAGGAGTAAATATGTATGAGGCCATGGATCGGTGTGATTGGCGAGTGAGTCACTTAGCTCTGGCTGTCAAACGGACGTAGCATTGTATGTTTGCTGCATTCCAAGCACAGGCTTGACTTATCCCATGTGTATATTCTCCATCTAACTGCCTGCACATCTCTCTCCTGAGCTTTATCGTCACCCATCACCCATTAAGCTACCCTACTCTGCCTAGCAATCTTCCTCCTCTGCGCCAACATATGCGAGAACAGAATGTAACTTCCTGGGACATAGATGGCTAGTATAGCCCAAAGCGCGTATCCAAACAACTCGTTCCTCTCACTAGCCAAAGGGATAGCCTGGTACACCAACCAGCACTCACTCGAGATACCAAGAGGGTAGAGAACGAGGAAGGTGTTGTATCGCAACCAGGTCCAGAGCTTCGGAACACCGGCACCAGATAAGGAAAAGACGAAGTAGGAGTAGCGGATTACTTCTGTGACGCTCCAGGCGAGCAGCATGGTGCTGTAGGCGGGCGAGTGGCGGGTCGAGAGAGGGAAGGCGGGGGGCGAGGCGATGAGGTGGACGAGGAGGAAGCGGGATGCGACTTGCATGAGGGTGGTCAGAAGGGGTGCTCGGACAAGACCTGAAGTGTTGTTAGTAAGGATCTCAATGTAAACAACCAAGGTTTCTCTCGCGCAAAGACCCATTCAGGTTCGAGCGCATAAGACAGGATAAGGAGAAGAGATGAACATACCGACAAGACTATGCAGAACCTCCATCCCCGCAACCGTCTGCACCCCCCTCGTATACCCCTCCAAATTCCCATACACCTTCCCGCTTCCCAACCCCCTCTTCGCCGCGGTGAACCAATCGCCCTTGCCAAAGAACTTCCCCGCCTTCTGTGCATTCACCACCTCATTCGCACCGATCGTGACAGTCTGGAAGAGTACGCCTGCCCAGAGCGCGGCGGAGACGGCATTGTACAGCATGAGGTAGGCATTCTTCGCTCCTCCGGATGGTTTGGTGGGTCGCTGGTCGTTGGGGGCCGCGGCTCGCGCAGCCTGGGATGTTTTGGATTTGGTGGACATGTTCGTGGGTCAATTGTGATGCAATTGATTTGAAACAAAGTTAGAAGTGAGGTGCCGGGGTTTGTGTGCCTGAGGCTCAAGGGAAGTATGTAGCAAGCTGCCCTTTTCTGCGCATGCAGCTCGGTCTCGCGTACCTGAGGACCCTTGTTCTTGGCGCCGGATTCCCGAGGTCCATCCACGTGGGATGAGATCATCATACGTTATTTCGACATGAGCGCCCATGACCTTCATCATCGCAATGAACAAGATATTCGGGACACGTAGCACATCAATATTCACAAGCACTCGAGTCAGAATCATCCATGTCGCAGATTCATCTAAATCCTCGCATACTAATTACACCGGTCATCCCTCATCTCGCTCTTTTTATATTTCACCGGGGGCAATAGGGCACGCTCAGAGAATCGACCGCTCGTAGGTACTAGCTAGTACCATATATAAACTCAAACCAAACATCCGTGCAAAAAACGCCATGCTATGCAAATGCAAACAAAATGCGAATAGATATGATAAGAGAGAGAGATGCAAGCAAGGGTATCGTCAAACCACCCAACCATGACTGTAGCCGAGATATATGTCCTTGGGGAAAAAAGACAGAAGAGGTCCATTGAAGTTATCCATCTCTTGAACTTGCGTGATCACAAGAACACCTGAATCATGCTCTTCTTATGGGACACGTTCTTATCGCAGTCCTCGACCACGCAGACCTTGAAAGGGTTCGTGTTTGCGCGCGTCTCCTTGCCTTTGGCACTGCGCTTCGCCGATCGATTGGCTGTGCATTCGCCGCAGTATACCTAGCACATTGTTAGTTTTGTCGTCGTGCCGTCCGTCACAAGCTAAGACTTACATGACCGCATCCCTTGACAATCCACACCTGCCTCTTGATCTCGTCGCTGCCGACACACAGCTGTTCTTCGCAATTGGGACATATAAGCGCCTCTCCTTCTTCTTCTGGACTCCTCGTGAAGCCCTCCGGGGCTGGTGGTGGCGCGTCATAGGTAGCTGGAGGAGGCGGTGCTTCGCGTACCCGTGGGCCAATGTCGAAGCCTATGATGTCGAAATCCAGATTGGGCGCTTGAAATGCGCCTACTCGGATGTGCGGCGCACGACCCCGAGAGGCACTGCGCGAAGGGGCGACGGGTTCGTGGAAGCGGTTTGCGGTGCGGTTGACCTGTTCGTGGAATCGATCGACCTGAGCTCGCAGGTGCGTGAAACGTCCGTTCAATGTTCCAAAGAGATCCATGACGTTATCCAATTGTTCGTTCCTCTGCCGTCTCCGTACCTCTGCCTCTGGTAACGCGTTCGCCCGTATGAACCGCACATCCTCGCCATCGGATTCGTTCTCGTCGACTGGTTGAAGGTGGCGCTGACCGGGTATGGTGCGCGACGAAATGAACTCGATCTCGGGCGAGCTTGGTTGCGGCGCTGGTGGGTCGGGGTGCCACTCCTCCTCGCCATTGTCGAGGTCGATGATGATGTCAAAGCCCCTTGGCAAACGACGTGGGTGACGGCCACCGCGATGCGACTCTTGCTGTCCTCTGTCCTGTTGTTGTTGTTGCTCGCGTGCATTGTTGCCATTGGGACTCGCCCCGTCGCCCGAATCATCGGCTGTCAAGTCAATGATGTCGTCGTCCTGGCTCAGGTCGATAGCCACGTCGTCCTCGTCGTCCCCCGTCAGGTCGACAGACGCTGTTGTGTGTTGACTTGCCGAGCCAGCCGGCCGCCTGTAGTCGAAGCCATCGCCCGCGAACCGTCTGGATGCCGAAGACGCCATGTTGCCCAACCTTGGCAGGTGTAACCCGGCGGTATGCGAGTGCTGGGCGCTTGAGGAGGCGCGTTCTATGGGCGGGCGGGCGTGCGATCGCAATGCAGACTCGAAGCTCGGGGTGGGCGGGCGGTCGAAATGATAGCGGGCGGGTGGGTCGTAGATGTCGTTAGCAGGGCTCTGCCTATCGTCGTAATCGTATCCGAAGGGAAGGCCGTGGTAGGTTGGGGGAGCTTCGCGGTTGTCGGGGAAGGAGCCATGTCTCCAGGCAGGCGAGGCAGACGCTTGCTCGCCGTCCATTTGTGCATGTGAGCGCTGCAGCAGCCGTGGTCAGCGCCTCTTCACCCTGTTGTTGTTTATGTTGGCGGTACTACCGCCGACGGCACTCACCTTCTGCTGTCTGTGCGTGAACCCACTCGGTCGTCCTTCGCCTTCCATGCCGGATGTCAGGCTGATGATGGTTGCGGGGTGCGTGGTGAGGTTGGCGGCGGGCGAGAGTAGCACCGGCGAGTGTCGAAGGGGGAAAGGTTGGACCCGTCTCGTGCCGTTGGGGGTGCTGAGTTCGGCGAAACTGTGGTGGCGCTCCAACATCCATCTGGGCAGTATGACAAACGCCAGAACGTCAAACCCAAAATCACCTATCACCCTTCACCGTCGATTAGAATCGAACAATGACTATAGACCGCTATTCTGTCCGTTTCTATCGTCTTCTGCGACCCAGCCCCTTCACCAAAGCGCATTGTTTTGCTCTTGCATGTGCGAGATGGATCGTGACGTAGTGTTTTACAGCATGTGGTAGTATCCTATTCAAATTTTGGTCGTAAAACCCTCCAGCCTAAATGCATCCGCGAGCTCCTGATTCTACACACTGATGAAATAGCAGCCAATGTACACATCTGCCTGCCCTGTCACAAAAACTTTACGCCATCAAAAGTCACCCCTGAAGCCCAAAACACTTCAAACTGCTGCCAATACAACCAAGCCACCCTCTGGGTTCAGGGCCACTACATTCTCGGCCTTGCCTCCCCAGGCAACGTCCTTCGCTGGAGCTGCCTTCCTCACCAACTCAGCCCAGCTCTTCGATGCCTTGGTGTATTGTTGTACAGAAACGCTGCCAGTGCCGGCAATCGCGAGGAACGTGCCGGTGTAGTCCCAGCTGCAGCTGGTGACTGGGCTGCCAGATTCTAATGTGTGAATGGCTGCCTGCTTCCGGATATCCCAAATCGCAACGCTGGAGGAGTTCTGCTGTACGACGGCGAACCACGTTCCGTTCTCGGAGAACTTCAGATCCGCAACGGGCGCGCCAGTCTCGAGTTCAGCCATCTTGGCACCAGTCTTGATGTCGTATATCCGAATGTTGCCGTCGGAGCTTCCGAGGAAGAACAGCATGCCGTCGACGTGGAAGGAGACGCAGGTGATTTCCGCTTCGACGTAGACTTGCGAAACGGTCTTGAAGGTGGTGAGTTCGTGGATTGCGTAGCGCTTGTCGGCGCCGGCGGTAGCGAGCATCTTGCCGCTGGGGTGTAGCGACATGGATGTGACGGCGCCAGCGTGTGATCCGATCTGGGCAACCTCATCGCCGTTGGAAAAGACCTTGACTGTGCCTGTCGAAGTGCCGATAAGAGCGCGCTCTCCCCACCATGCTGTCGAAGTGACGGCGCTGCCAGCGTTGAATGTCTCCAGAACCTTGCCTTGGGCCAGCGAGTAGACACCCGCGGTACCATCAGCTCCACCGAATAGGACCAGCTCGGCCTCGTTGACAGCGATGCAGCTGCTGCCTGGGAATAGCGAGTCGGTCGTCTTGGCAATGTCGTAGTTCGAGATGGCGTCTCCAGAGGCCCAGCCCGCGGGTACGGGTCTCTTTCGTCGCGAGCCAAACAGCCTGTAGTGCGTTAGTACGGGGCTCTCACATGGTATGTAATCTCGGGGGGATAAGACTCACTCTTTCTGTGTTTCGTCAACGAGGGCGGCAAGCTCCTCAGGCAGGCCCTGGCCGTCCACCTGCATCGCATCGCCCTGGCCGCCGCCTCCACTGACGGTGACGTTGGACAGAGCTTCGCGCGCCTCGTCTCGCTCTTTTGATATGCGCGCAATGACCCGTGTCGCAGCGTCGTTCTGGTAGAGCGCCGTACTCAGCTCCTGCCTCGTTTGCGCCAAGTGCTGCTTGAGCGTGTGTGTCTCTAGTACCAGGGCATCCCACTCATTCTGGAAGGCGCTGAGCATGGCGGGTATCGAGGTGAAGCTGGGGGCGCGTGGGGTAACGGCATTGGGCGACTTGAGCTCGATGAGGTCCTCGGTCGCGAGGTCTTCGCCAGTAACGGGGTCGGTGTGGTGTTCCGAGATGTGCGCCTCGATCAGGCGCTTTTCGAAGACGTTGCCCGATTTACGCGAGGCAACGGGTTCGCGGGGAGCTTCGCCAGAGATTGCGCAAAGCATGGTGACGTGGAGTGGTGTTGGAGGTTGTTGCTGTCGCGCTCGTGAACTTTTCGGTCTTGGGCCAGAGGCGCGCTAGTCTCCGTCCGTGCGCGTAGATGGTCCAGATATCTCAGGAACATCCACCCCAAACACTTGTTGGAAGTCTACATGGCCATGCTTTTGTGTGTGTAGGTGATAATCTACAGTGGTGTCTACATCTTCAAGTATGGTTTGTGATATAGTCCTTTGAAGCTGATCTCCCGTACAAGAGGTTCGCGTGCTCCGTGTTGCCGCCTTGTGCCTAGAACGAGTTGCTCTTACAGGACGGATCAGACGTATGGCTCGAGAAATGCGGCCTGCCACTCCCACCATCTACGTACCCGCAATGAAGCATTTCAGGTATCTTCAACGGGATGTGCTACAACTACATCTGCTCGTGTGGTTCTTCCCGATTAAACTTATCATGCAGTAGCAGAGACCACACGTCCGGTCCGACATGCTCACCTCGTACAAGTTCGTCCGCTAGCCAGTAAGTTCGGTATCGCGCTGCTCGAAGTCGGGAAATACATGCAGAAGTCCTCATGGACCTCGACGTCTGGACTCAATACTCACGACATGTCACCAAGTTTAGCATTGTCTTGGCTTTCTCCAGCCGTCTGCTTGGCGATGGAAGCGCAAAGGCACGCCGGCACGAGAACTCGGACCGGCATCTCGCACTCCCGACTTCCATCGAATCAGAGTAACCGCCGTGCGTCGCGCCTCGCACCCGCGTAAACACAACTAATCGTTTACCCCATACTTTTGCGCCTCGTATGTCCTCCATGCCAGCCGAACCCCAAACGGGATTCTCTCCGGGTAAACAAGCTCTCCACAGCGTGAATCTGCGGAACCAATGACCCCGCTATGTTGCCTCTCTGGCCCTCGCATCGTTGCCAAGCCATGCAAGTCCGACCTCCATGATGACGGTACTGCGGGGGAGCGCGCCTTGGGTGCATATCCGCCTATCCTAGCCATGCAAACGGTAAGTCTGAACCGAGATCACGATGCATGCTTTGTTGTTGTAGTGCATCAGACTAGTACACACGGCTGCACGCGCTCGAGTATAAGAAGGCGAAGGTTCCCTCGGACGATCAGCATCCAACACGGTCCTGGCTTTCTCAATACCTTCAGGCACCATGATCACCAAACGCCTTTTCGCTCTTGGGGTGGCGGTACCTGCGTTTGCAAGTTCGCTGGTTCAACGCCAAAGCTCATCACTTGAAGCTTGCCCTGGATACACGGCCAGCAACCTTCAGGATTCTGGCTCCAAGGTTACCGCGGACCTTACGCTTGCGGGCACCGCTTGCAATGTCTACGGCGACGATTTGACTGACCTCAAGCTTGAAGTCGAGTACCAGACTGGTGCGTTCTTCAACCATTACAATCATTCCTGGTGCTAACCAATCTTACAGCCGAACGCCTCCACGTCAAGATCTTCGATGCTGAAGAGCAAGTCTTCCAGATCCAAGAATCTGTCTGGCCTCGTCCTTCCGATGACGAGGGTGTCAGCCCCGAGGACTCTGCCCTGTCATTCACATGGACCGACAGCCCGTTCTCCTTCGCCATCAAGCGCAAGGAGACCAATGAGACACTCTTCGACACCTCCGCTGCATCGCTCGTCTTTGAGTCGCAGTACCTTCGTCTGAGGACTGCTCTGCCTCCTTCGCCCAACCTATACGGTCTTGGTGAATCGACTGACCATTTCCATTTGAACACCACCAACTACACCCGCACTCTCTGGAACCGTGATGCCTACGGTACCCCAGAGGGTTCCAACCTCTACGGAGCTCACCCCATCTACTTTGATCACCGCGGCGAGAACGGCACTCACGGTGTCTTCTTGGCCAGCTCTCAGGGTATGGACATCAAGATCGACGACTCCGAGGGCCAGTTCCTTGAGTACAATACTCTGGGTGGTGTTCTTGACTTTTACTTCCTCGCCGGTCCTGGACCGAAGGAAGTTGCTGTCCAGTATTCCGCTCTCTCTGGTCTTCCCGCTATGATGCCGTACTGGGGTTTCGGCTCTCACCAATGCAAGTACGGTTACCGTGACGTCTGGCAAGTTGCTGAGGTAGTTGCCAACTACTCCGCTGCCGACATTCCTCTTGAGGTGAGTTTTGCCATTCTACGAAGTATCCAACAATCTTGCTAACATACCCAGACCATGTGGACCGACATCGACTACATGGAGCTCCGTCGCCTGTTCACTTTGGATCCAGAGCGTTACCCTCTTGAACTCGTCCGCGAGGTGGTTGACTACCTCCATGCTCACCAGCAGCACTACATCATGATGGTCAACTCCGCCGTCTGGAGTGGCGACTACGATGGCTACAACGACGGTGCCGAGCTCGATGTTTTCCAGAAGCGCGAGAACGGCTCTTTCTTCGAAGGCGCGGTCTGGCCCGGCCCAACTGTCTTCCCCGACTGGTTCCACCCCAACACCCAGCAGTACTGGGACCAGAAGTTTGCCGAGTTCTTCGACCCTGCGACCGGTGTTGACATTGATGGTCTATGGAACGACATGAACGAGCCTGCCAACTTCTGCCCGTACCCTTGCGAGGACCCTGTAGCCTACTCAGTGGAGTCCAAGAACCCACCTGAGCCACCGCCAGTCCGCACCTCCGCCGATGGCCGCCAGATCCCTGGCTTCCCAGCAGGATTCCAGCCTCAGTCCAACTCCACGCTGAAGACTCGCTCAAGCTCTCCCCTCAGCAAGCGCTCCAACTCTAAGCGTCAAGCCTCCAACAACACCGAAGACCTTGCCGCGCACCCCGGTCTTCCCGGCCGCGACCTGATCAACCCGGAGTACCAGATTGCCAACGCTGCTGGCTCCATCAGCAACAAGACCCTCGACACCGACATCCAGAACTACGACGGCACATACCACTATGATACCCACAACTTCTGGGGCTCGATGATGTCGATTGCTTCGCACAAGAGCATGCTTGCGCGCCGTCCTGAACGTCGTCCTTTGATCATCACCCGCTCTACTGTAAGTCTTCACACGTCATCATATCACACCGCAGCTAACGAAATGACTAGTTCGTCGGTCTTGGTACCTACCTCGGAAAGTGGCTCGGCGACAACGTCTCCGAATGGACACAATACCGCTTCTCCATCGCCGGCATCCTGAACTTCAACTCCATCTTCCAGATCCCCATGGTCGGACCCGACATCTGCGGTTTCGCCGGCAACACGACCGAGACACTGTGCGCACGCTGGGCAACTCTCGGCGCCTTCTACCCCTTCATGAGGAACCACGCTGGCGACACATCAATCGACCAAGAGTACTACCGCTGGCCCTTGACCACCGCCGCAGCCAAGAACGCCATCGCCGTCCGCTACCGTCTACTCGACTACTTCTACACAGCCTTCCACCGCCAGACCACCACCGGAGAACCCAGCTTGAACCCGCTGTGGTTCCACTACCCCACCGACCCCAACACCTTCGCCCTCGAATACCAATTCTTCTACGGCGACGCTATCCTCGTGTCACCCGTGCTGGAAGAAAATTCAACCAGTGTATCCATCTACCTCCCCAACGAAGTCTTCTACGACTACTGGACCGGCGAGCGCATCCAAGGAAACGGAAGCATGATCGACCTGACCGATATCGGTTTCGACTCCATCCCCCTCCACGTCCGCGGCGGCTCCATCATCCCTCTGCGCGCTGAATCCGCAAACACCACCACCGAGCTGCGGAAGCAGGACTTTGTCTTGTGGATCGCGCCGAACGCTACGAACCAGGCTAGCGGTTCTTTGTACCTCGACGACGGCGATAGCATCGAGCAGCCGTCCACGTCCATGATCACGTTCTCCTACGACAACGGCAAGTTCAGCATGGACGGTGACTTTGGATACGCGACGGAGTGTGTTGTTAAGAATATTACTATTCTTGGTACTGGAAGAAGTGTTCAGGGCCCTGTGGCGCTCAATGGAAGCTTCGAGTATGACTTTGGTGCTGGGGCGGGTATGCCGGAGTATCAGGGTAAGGCGCAGAAGCGGGGTCTGGGTGTTGGTGCGGCGTGGGGTGTTGGAATGGGGTTGGCGAGTGTGTTGTTGAACTTGTAGATAGGAGGATGACGCCGGGAGACGACGTGAAGTGACCAGCGTTTCGATCGGCGGGGTATATGTACGTTTGAGGAATACACTTCGCGCCCAGCGCTCTAACCGTCGAACCAAATATACGTTTGAGGAATACATCAAGCGCCCAGCGCTCCAACCCTCCCCCTAAACCATCCCCTGAAGTCGACATCCCCCCAACATCCTCCCCTCCACCCACCCCCTCTCACAACGTCCTCCTCAACGGACTTTTCCCCACCCTCTTCCCCTCCCTCTTCACCCTCATCTCCTCCACAGTCGCAATCCTCCGCTGCGCCGGCACCAACCTCCTCCCTCCTTCTTCCAACTCCCCAGCCGGACCAAGCTGACTTAACAGCCTGATCCGCTGCCCCATCCCAAACGTCCTCTTCCCCTTCTCATCCATGTCTTTCTTCTTCTTCTCCAAAACCCGCTTTAGCGCTAGTCTTTTCCGCCCAAGCCGCTTTGAGCTCGCGAGGAGTTGTTTCTTGGTGGGGGGTTTTTTGGTGAGGGTGCCGGTTTCACCGCCGAGGGTAAGTGGTGTTGCGGGTGTGACTTGTGCGGGTGCTGGTTTGGCGGCAAGGCGGCTTCGCGTTCGCATGGCTGGTGGGCCGTTTGTGCGGCGCTCGAGCTGGCGGCGCGCGCGGCAGAGGTGCCAGGTTAGGCGGCGACAGAGGCGGGAGTGGGGGCTCATTGTGGGGGAGTGAGCGAGGCGCGGAAGTAGTCCAGCTACTTTTGGGTGGTGGAGAGGTGGGTTTGGGGGGTGCGAGGAGTATGTTAAGACTTTTGGGGTGGAAGATATGAGGGGGTGGAAGGTGTTGTAGGTGTCTGGGGTAGTTTTTGTAGAGCAGTCGGCGAGGTTTTGATACCTCGGAGAGCGACGGGAGATACAATAGGATTGGGAGAATCGAGGTGTACAATAGCTTTGCAGACTACGATAGGAGTGGATAGAAGCATCTCTCTCCTATTGTGTTGTATTGAAGCGAGGTGAAAGTGAAGGTGGGATTGTTCCGGTCACTTCGACTATCTACGTTTCCGCATACATGCTCTCATCTATCCAAGGCCTAGGCGGACACGTCTTCACCCACTGTCGATGCTGCCTTCTTGTCTCTCCAATGCTGGCGTAGAAGTTGACCCAAAACGCATGCCATGCTGGTTGTTCACCTCGTCTCTCTGCAGTGTTGAGATTCCTTTTGATCTCTTCTTCGGAGATAGCAATGTTTTTCTGGATGCAGAAGCGCAAGTTCGCCATATCGGCGACCACATCTCTACTGACATCCATCCACGTCTCATCTGTCGGAGCTGTTGGGTCCAAGCCTTGTTCTTGAGCATCAAGGTGATCGTCCAGCGGAATGAGTTCGAATGCGCAACCCGACCAGGGGGCATCGTGGAAGTGCAGATATTTTTCGGGGTCATCTTTAGGAATGTATGATGGTAATACTTCTGCACTGTCACAGGTCAGAACCAGAAAGATGTTGGCCAGAGTAAGTGGCAGATTCGCCAGGTCAAAGGGCCAAGGTGAGACATAGTCTTCCGTTGCCTCATTCCTCATTCGTTGTATCAGGGCCTTGCGCTGTCGCCGCATTCTGGTCATCAGCTTTTCCTGAGACTTGGGCAGGGGAGGCCACTCTGGCTCTGCGGAGGCCGGCTCTTGCAATCGATCCGAACGTACGTATTGTCTGGTCGTTAGGTTGCGTAGTACCCACTCTGTCTCTGTGGAACGCAGATTCGTCCGCCGGAGATCTCGCTCGATCTTCTCCCGATCATCTGGTGGAATCTCTATCTCGTACTTCATGGACTTTAAGTCGCTCGTGTTTGAGTATCGAGATCTGTAGGAAGGAATGAGAGCAACACGCCATGCCATATCTGGCAGGGAGCTGAAGTGTTCCCATGTCCAACCTGTAATCAAACTCTTCCATCGTGGATATGGGCGCCCACTTTGACCAATCACTTCATACGCGATACCATAGTTATGCCCTTGCTCAGCAGTGAAGGCAAGGTTGTAGTCGTGGAAGCCAACCTTCTTGCCTGACCAGTTGGTCTGGTAGTTCCGATGGATGCGCTCCAAGAGCAGTGGCCATAGGCGTGCGGAGGAAAGGCCCAAGGAAACTAGATCGTCCAGGGCGTCATGTTCAGCCTTGTCGTGAAGTTCCTCATCCTTGCGTTTGTCAGGGTTGAGGCTGTCATCCTTGTGAAGCAGCACATAATCGAATATTTCGTCAATGATTTCGTTTGGAAGGCGTTCGAAGAGGTCTCCAGCCGGAGGGTGGTAGTTCTGAATCCGGTCCGCACCTGATCGGGTTTTTGCGAAGGTATTGTAAAACCAGGTCTCGTCCTTCGGTTCGAATAATTCTTGAAGTTTGCACTGGTATTGGGTGAGCGGTTGGCGTTGGTTGAGCTCTGGGCAGAGGAGCTGGTAAAGACGTGGAAAACGCGAAAATTGAATGAATTTCATGGTCTGGGAACTGTCAGTGGAATTGACGCGGAGGTTGAGTGATCGCGACTGCCCCTTGTTAATTAATGTTGATGCTGCGCCGCAGCACGGACTTAACCTAAAGCGGAAGGAACAGCCCATGTACCGGCCAAACAGACAACTTCAGCCAAGACGTGCGATTCTTGACAGCAATAAATAACAGCCATCCAGTGTTGCGGTATTGCTTGATCGGCCACTCACTCTCGGGTGCGCTTTCATGAGCTGCGCCCTTGGGTGATCGTGGCGTACAACACCACCATCAACATAAGCAACATTAACCTGGCAGTATGGATGCGCTCACCCTGCAGTCTCGCAGCCAGATTCAACATAACGTATCGGATCCATGAAACCTGGGATTAGGCCAACTTCAGGAAGCTCCATCCTTCCTGTAGTCAAGATCCCGGGTGCGAGAACCATGGTTTAGTCGAGAGAATATATTTGGCCGCCTGCCAACGGCGGAATGTGACGCACGCATGGCTGCGCGGTGATGATTCGACATTCACTGCAGCAACTCAGCTGTGAATGAGAGTCGCGAATTAAAGGCACTACCACCGGCCGGGCCGGTACATATACTTTCTGTAGTCTGTCAGTGTAGGACAATAACCATTCCCACGAACAAAGTAAACCACTATCATCGAACGCTCACCACATTCAGATCTTACACTTTCCCTCAACCCTTCGCTCACTTACTCAAACCATAATATCCTCGGCAAGCAGACTAGTCATCAACTCACCACGATGTCCTCCAGCATCCCCACCACCACGATGCAAAACCCGCCGTCAGACCTCAAGGACTTCCTCAACCAAACCAACAACGCTGGTCTACACCCACCCGAGTCAAGCGCCAACAGCGAGGACAACTGGGACGTCGTAGACAAGGACGAAGCGCTGCACGAGCAGGACAAGGCCGAGTGGGAAATCGTCGGCAAGACAGCAGCTGAGAAGCAAAAGCAGGAGGCGGAGCGCAAGGAGCGGATGGAGAAGCAGAAAGAAGAGCGCAAAGCTGAGAAGCGTAAGGTGAAGCTTAGGGAGCGCATGAAGGGTGTCTCGTACGCTGAGGCTGCTGGTAAGGCTGTTAGGAAGTTTTAGTATGGACGGCGGGTGCGAGAAGTTCACGGACGGGCAGGCTTGGAGTGGAATTGGGTATCTTCATTTCGCAGGCTGTGCGCCATATATGCCTTGGTCCTTCATCAATCATTGAACCGCAATCGATATCCCTGAGCCTCGTGGTATCGTGTACGTGCGTCGCGATGTCTTCGTTTGCCTTGGGCGCTCTGCCCGGCGCGTGCATTATTGTATGGTTGTGATGTAATCCTACTCATTTCTTGCCCTTCTTTTTCTTCTTGCCTCCAGTTCCCGCGCCAGCCGCTGGGACGCCGCCCATCTTCACATCTCCGCCTTCATCGACCTGTGGTGTGGATGTGGCCTCACCGCCAGCCGGCATGCTCAGATCGTCCGTTGTCTCCGGCAGCGCTGCCATGTGTCTTCCCAGCCTGCCCAGGTTTCCAATCAATCTTCCGACTTCGGCGCCCTTGTTGGTCTCATATTGTAGGCATGTCCCTGACTCGGGGTCGTACGTCTTCAGCGTGAAGAACACGGTGACTTCTTCGGGATTCTGCGATTGCGGCGGCGGTGATGATGCGCGCGCTGTTTCTGTGGGCTTCGAAGCTCGCTTCTCCTCGTACTTTTGGCGCTTCTTTATCTTGGAGGCCGTGGGCTTGAGGACAGAGTATTTGGACGTGATGCGTGTCTAGTAGCTCGATTAGAAGGCGGGTCGCGTGCGTGCGTGTGGAGTGGAGCTTGGCATACGGATGTCGGTCGCGCTTTGAGCAGGAGCGACGACTGCTCGTACCACTCCTGGCTCGTTGCGAAGTACGGCATGGTGGGTTGGTGGTGTCTGGGGGAGAGGGAGAGAGAGATGAGGATGGTGGTCGGTGCGTGGGTTCGGTATGCGGGCAACTTTTGGCGGGGTCGGCCGGGGAATCGTCGGGCCAGACTAGAATCGCGACCCTACCCAGGTACCACGCGACAGGAACCCGGGATGCAGAAAAGGGCTGACACCAGAACCGACCTATCAGGCAATAGCACTTTGATGCTTGCGCCACTACCCGAGAACCTTCCACGGTTTGACTAGTGCTTGAGTCAGGGCTCCCGTACTTCATCTTCAGCAATCGAAATCTATTTTATCAACTCCCCACCACCCAGACTACTACTCACCAAGAACAATCTCAGGACGCCGGGTGTTGGATAGCACGAGGACGTATCCGCTGGATTCCAAACCAGCGCAGTGAAATCAGAGAGTCTTCCCATTCTTCACGCCATACTCCAACTAGCCAGCGTGCGCTATCAAACATACCGGACCCTGGAGCCTACGTTACCGCCCAATCTTCCGATTCGCTTGTCCTCATTATAGTGTAGTCTGCAGGCCTATCCAGGGTTTTCCCGGTCCGAAGTGATCATGGCAGAAGCCATCACCCAAAACTTCAGCCAGATCGATCTTGGGGAAGAGCCGGCCGACGGCAAGATGCCAACCCCAAAAGCTGAGCTCGAAGCTACTATCCAGGAGCTAGTAGCGCGTGGCAACCATCTCAACGACGAGGTAGAGACGTATATTGCCGCGGTTCTCGAGAAGCAAAAAGTTGGGAAGGTTTACAATCCAGTTGAGTACGTCTATACCATCACAATGATATAGTAATCTACACGAAGGCTCCCCGCCCTCCCAGATTGAACCTCATATGACCCTGGAGGTGTTCGCGGTGGGTTTGCTCTCACATTGACAGTACACAACATAGCGTCTACCTCCAGGGGGGGTCCGTCTGAGAAGGGGTGAGCTGCTTCGTGATTAGACCGGCAGCCTCAGACCACAGCTAACTGTACTAGATACCGAAATCTTCGCAATGACATGCGCAACGAGCTAGCCTTCCTACATAAGATCGCAGGATGCTCCATGGATGAGGAAAAAGCCCGGCACTACATTGTATCGTCAAACCTCCTCTACTACGAAGCACTATGGGGCGCAGCAAAGCGCTCAATGGGAATCCAAAGCTTCCGCAAATACTTCTTCTGGGACCGGCATAAAGCACCAGCAGGAAAGAGTACAACAAAAGGAGTCAGCCTGGCGAAGGGAAGCCAAGCAAAGAACAAAACTTCTGCCCTCGTTGATATCGTTGCAGAAGAGGGTGCGGAGTGGATACGGGTATCAACCGTCTCAGAAAAGCGTATTCTCTTCGATCTCGCGAAGTTGGGTTGGGTAAACGACTCGGACTCTGAAGATGATGACGATATGCCGCCTCCGCCAGAGGACGACGATGACGATGAAGACCAAATCGACGTGGTGCGCAACGCGCGAGGTCTTGCGAGAGCTGCGCGTGCGAATCCTATTCGCGGTCGGCCGCCCAAGGTGCGCTTCGTCTTGACGCGAATCTCTGCTGGGAAAACACCAGCCATCGATATGATCATCAATAAAATACGCGCTACGGGTGCGATAGTACAATGTGGAGATGACATTCCACCCGCGCTCTCCATAGAAGCTGTTCTACCCCGCCTACTCATCGATCGATCCCGGGCTTTGAGCGATACTCTAAACATCGACTGCACTATTCTACTAGCCCTCATATCTGATATCTCCCACAAACCATGCCCGATACTGGACTGGTATCCAGGGGAGGTACGCGCCCAGATCGAGGAAGAAGCTCAAGAGCATCTGCTACCGACACATCTATACCCTGCCATCGGCGCGCATCCGATGGTGTGCACGCGCGAAGCAGCCGAGCAGATGAATCTGATAGTGCAGACTCTGGCAACTGACACGGAGAAGACAAGAGCGGACCTGCTACTCCGACAAGGAGACTGCGCGTCATGGTCACAACAACAGCTCGTTGAAGAATGGGTACGTACATGCTCATGGTCACATGAAGCTCTTGACAAGCGCATTCAACATGAAGCAATCATCACCCCACACAACCCCAGCTAACACCCCCACCAGGCCTCTCTCTCCGACTACCCCCCACCCCCCTCCTTCACCCTCCCCATAACCGTCAAATCCCCCAACGTCTCCACCATTACCTCCAACCTCCCCCGCGCCGCGACCGCCGTCGCCGCCGAACTCGGCCACCTCAATAAATCCATCTTCCTCTACGGCTGGGCCGCGTGCCTCACCACCCTGAGCGCGAACCGCGGGCGCGCAAAACAGATTGAGCATATCATCAATGAGCATGGGCTGGAGGATGGGGAGGCTGGGCCGCATATCTGGCTGTGTGGGGAGAGCAGGAGTTTGATTGCGAAACATGGGAGGAGGAAGTAGGCGGGGGAAGGGGATGGTTGGCTGCACCTTATAGAAGAAGAAAACTGAATAGATCTAGACCTTACATCCGCGCTATGTCACCTATCGTGTAGACATTTATGTTGATGTAGGCTGCAGGCCTGTTCGGGCCTTTTCTAGGTTGACGTGGCTGAGTATTGGGAGTAGGGGTGACGCGGGCGTTTAGGGGCCGAAGCTGTGGAGGGGGGCGGAGGAGGAGATAGCGATATGGTAGCGGGGATCGAGGGGTGGTGAGGAGGGAGTTCAGCCTCTCTATCAATTATTCTGTAATTGTGTTATATTCTACCTGGGATGTCTTTGATGCGCTATTCTCGTCGAAACAAAAACAGTGGACCTAGTTGCAGTATGCAATGCCCAAACTCAAGTCCGAAGTAATGATCACAGTGTAAACTATACTGAATGATCGCATGCTAGATTGCGTTCGCAGCCTTAATCAGTGATATCGCGCTCCTCCATAAACATCCCAAACTATATAGCCAGCGCGTAGTTTGTGCCACGGCGGCATGTTGGCGGGTGTTTGGAACTCTCCAGGCGTATAATTGAACCAGGCTTGATGCCATTGTTGCGATGAGTCGCCCCTCCGCTCGCGTATTATGTCCTCCGGATCGCACACTGTGCCTGGGTGGAAATCGCAATGTATAAAAGGGTGGTCGCCATTGGTGACTTGCTCTAGCAGCTTGGGGAAGGCCTCATATAGGTATGCGCTGCGGAGTCTGCGAATGCGCCAATCGGGCTGTGGTAGGAGATGCCGTGCGTAACTCAGGTCCAGGGCAGTTTGCCAGGCGGCATCGCGCTGTACGACGTTGAAGACCTCTGTCGTCTCTTCGGGCGCGGAGTCGCATTCGAGGGTTAGCTTGAAAGAGCCCTCGGGCATACCTAGGGAGGGTAATGCAGACGCTTCTGCCATCCACTTCGCGACCGCGCTTGAGACGTAGCTGGAGACAAGCCGATCGTCTTTCAAGCGTTGCCCGCCTATGCTGTAACTTAATCCAGTGGTTACGGGGAACACGTTTCTCCAGAGACTGACACGCCTATGAACGCGCAACTTTGGTTGCTCACGGCAGAACGGTATAAAACCCCTGCCGTGGCATTCTGGGAATGCGATAGACTCTCGGTTCTCGATGAGCTCAACATTTCGCACGTGTTCGCGCGTTTCGGCACGGAGGGACCTCAGGAAACGTATTGCGCATGCTGCTGCGGACAAGCAGTACTTCACACGCTCAACGCGATCAGGAGTCACTGTTACGTCAGCTAGTTGCTGGAGTTCGCGGTCGAGCGTAACTGCAAGGTCGCGCCTGTAGCACCGGGTGGAATAGCCGAACTCTCCCTCTTGACCACGTGGGAGTCTGCCTTCGTTGGGCGTTGACCAGGGCTCTGGGTTTATTTTTCGGAGACTTCGGCGTCGGCGTTCCGAACGTTTGCCGCCCAGTGTAGGATTGTATTTGCGGTCATACAAGAGGTTCAAAGTGAAATGAACAAAGTCGCGGAATGTCGAGGCTGGCTCTCCCAAGGTGCTCCGGCAGTAACCTGTTCCTAGTGTCGCTAGGACCGGTGAGAACTGTGGATACTTGAGGGATACCTCTTTTTTGATTGCTTCAGTCATTAGATGTGGAGCTTGGAGGTTGAGTAGATCGAATTTAAGGACGTGTAATTTGTCGAAGGCCTTGTGAAATATGCCCGAAGTTGCTCGCGTAGCATTCGGATAGGTTGTGCAGAACACGACCTTGTTAAGCCGCAGAGCAAGGCCTCGAAGCTCGAGCGCGGCCGCACGGCATGTGTACATTAGCGACAGATTGACATGTAGTTTGTTCGTGTAGAAATTGTAGGTAAGGCCTGCTTCGTTGTATAGGTAATGGTAGTAGATGAGATCTCGAAGTTCCCTAGGTAGGCGAAAGAGGCGGGATTGAAGCTGCGTGCTTGCTAGGGTGATCGGAGTAGGCATGATGGAGATTAACAAGAAAATCTGTCAACGAGAGGTATCAAGTATTCTCTACTCATGTCTTGGTAAAACAAATGATGGGATGTGTGGAAGGTTGTTGTCGTGATGAAGATGTGCATTTGGCGGGCGCGTGACTCATCAGCAACAAAGCCTACCAAAGCCGCATCCAAAGAAGTGAGTCAGGTATTCCTGAAGGGCGTATTCGATCATTCGTCACAGGTGTGGATCTCAATCTGTAGGTTACCTCGGTAGACCGCGGTAAGAAGTGGCTCATAAGTAGGAACAGCAGAGACGAAACTGAGTTCGCGCCCTTCAACCGAAGAATAGCTGAGTGCGCTGTTGACACAGACTGGGGCGTGCATCCATAGGGCCTTTTCGATTCTTCTTCTGAATCGAGCAACGTGCGTAATTGAATAGAGGCCATAACTGATCCATGGGTTTGTTGGTATGTCTTTGTCATACTTGTGGTCGGCGCGTTGGATGTGGTTGCCTGAGACGCTTTGATGCATCGGCGCTGACGTCATCAACGCGTCTCAGCGAACCGCATCGCGTCTGTTTCCATTAACCATTACCGCGTACCGGACGCGAGCTTCCCCGCCAACACGATACCGCCCGCCTTCTACAACCCTGCGCCCATTCGATTATTTCTGCTACCTAGACAGGAGAGCTATACCTGGTACACGCTACGACTAGCAATGGCGCATCATGGCCTTACCGAGGCCTTCGAATTGTCGCAGGTGTGCAAAATTGGGTGGCCAAGGTTACATATTATCACGGTCTCTGGTTGACCACCGTAGCTTGACCAGATGAGCTCCTCTGCAATTCTACATACCCTCAATTCCAGCTACAAGAACACCATTTTGTCCCTCGTTCTTCTGCTACCGACCGCCACAGAACCTTCACTATGAAGCCATTTCAATCCATCAACCACTTCGACACACCTGGGCTCGCCGGCTCTCATCTCGAACGTATGAACAATCACACATCCACACTGCCGGCAATATTGCGCCTTCCACGCGAGCTGAGAGATCTCATTTACGAGCATTACGTCCAAGTCGACGGTGGCTACATCCACAACTTCGAGGTATGGGAACGACGATGTGCTGGACTTTGTGCACGCGCTGACCCTTAGCTCTTCAGACGAACCGACTCCTACAGGCCGACGGTTCTCCCATCTCCACCGGGCTCGCTCTTACATGCCGCCAGATTGCAGCCGAATTGCGAGGGCTCGCGCTCAGGCAGAATGCCATCACCTTCTATACCCACTTCTCAGAGTCCACACGACTGAAAGCCGGTCTATTGCACGGAGCGATGTATGTTTTAAGGCATCGCAAGCACTTGCTGCTACGACACCTCATACCTCGGCTTCTCTCCAACGACATGGTACAAAGGGCAATTGACGCATACCCGCAGTTCGCTCATGTTTTTGACGATTGGACTCCGCACCGGGAAATCTTCGCTTTATACAAGCATGAGTTTGACTGCGGAGAAGCTCCATCAACGTGGGGAGATTTCATTAACTGCGTCTTCAGTCTGCTGTCGGACCACCCCGCATGTCAAGACGAAGCGGAGTCTATGCCTCATTATTGGACCGAGGAGGCTCCCTGGAACGTTTCAGCTCTAGATGAGGCCTGTCCAGAATCATGGCTCATTCCGACTACTTCCGAAATCAACAGACTCACAAGCATCGCGGATGTCGAAGTCGGAACGCTATATTCCTCTCGTTTGGAGTACCGCTACTCGGCGGCGTCCGTAGCCCTACGCTTCCTCCACGCGATTCCGTCGTCGTCCCGCAACGAGGTGCGGAACGTCGTACTTCACGAAGACTGCGAATCGATCGCGAATGCGGCGTCTCACGGAAGAGGATTCATCCCTTTATGTCGATCTAACCAGCGTCTGCGCGTTCAGCGTATCGTGAACGTCTGGAGCAGCGTGTTTCGAGCGGGGCCTGGATCACTTATCAAATACCTAAGCGCGTTCAGGGAGAATAGCGATATCGTGAAAGATGACCGTCTGTTCTCATCAACAATCACCAAGGCAGTGGGGGCATGGATCATTGAAGCCCAGGCGTTGTCGTCACTCGGGATGCCCCAGGATTCGTTCAGCGTGCTGCTGGATGGCAGCCCTACGCCCAGACACACCTCTACTGTGTTCAAGATCGTACAGCGAGACGTTGCCTGGCAATTAGCTCTTGATGCTGCATATGCTCGCGGACTCTTGCCCACTCCTTTATGGTATAAGCGACGAGCTCGCGTTGGATACCAGTACGAAGGGCTTCCAGCTGCGATCCGCGACATGTCAACCGATGGTGGGCCGATTAGCTGCAACTTCGACATTGGCCAATCAGACAACGTGGAGTCTCTGCTTGCGCTACATCACGGCTGGACGCACGAGCAATGGGTAGACCATTGGGGTTGGCACCAGCCGCAAAGCTTCCAAACCGAGGACCCATTGCCTCCGTGGCATGTACTCAAATGGCTGCGTGTGATGCTGTAGTTGTCGACGAATGATGGTGGACTACTGAACTGGTGGTATTATGTTTATGTGAAGCAGACGATTAATATATCATAGCTTCCAGTTCGCACATAATCTGACTGCTGTCCATTCACTTCGAAATATGTTCGCACACCTTGATGAGCTGCAATGGCAAAGACAGCAGCCTGATATTAGTACCATAGTACGGGTAGAGGAGCGAAGAATCTCGTGCAGGCGCAGGGGTTTTGTCTTTCCTCAACTCCGACCCTAGACAAAGAATATTGACGAATACACGAAGCCATGCTCTGCTTTTCAGGGTCCTTCGCCCGGTTCTGCTGCCTGGGGTCTCGCGCCTGACGTGATTTGGTGCCGTACGACAAGACGCGTCGGCTTGATAGAGTGCGGGACGTCGGTGAAGCAAAGGCAGCGCTGGTCGGAGCAAGTATGGCTTTCATAATGTTTTGAGGCGCAGCGCGGAACCAGGGACGTGTTGCAACGGACAATGCACATGGTGAATGCAGCAAGCACGGAGGGTCAACTGGTGCCGAATGTACACTAGTACTGATAAGGTAAAGTGTGTCCACTTCGGCTCGGTACTAATCGTCGCTGGCTCCGCGAAAAGACACCTACAGACTACCAACGAAGCTTCATCAGATACGCGTCGCATTCTGCGTGACCAATGATTCATGTATCATTGGCTTTGCTTCTGGTCTGACTATGTAGCCCTACGACAAGCCGGCCGGTGGGAGGGCATGTAACCTTGGTACAATCTCGATTACCAGAGTTGAGCCCTCAGGCAGCAGCCCGCTACAGCTGCATTACTAATGCGGTACATTCGAATGGAAAACTGATCTTGCAACTGTGGTCTTCCGGGCTTCGCGCTCGAGCTTCAATTGTCTTCGCGAGATACTTTGGGTGTGTACGTTGGTAGGTTGGTAAGTCGATAACGGTGGTTTGCCAGAGCTGTTCGTTGGAATGGTCGTCTCCATACTCACAAGTGTGGTCTTCGAAGCGTAAGGGGGGGCTTCCACGGCCGTTGCTACTTATTTCCAGCAGACGCCACGTCCACTTGCTTCAAATTACCCATCCTCATTACCGTCAAGGAATTTATTCAGTATTCAGCTCACCCATCTGGTTCACGAAGCGATGATTGCTGAATACCTACCTACGCTGATAACGGAGCCTTGGACCCCCTTTACCAGGGAACTTCTCATTAGGGAATTCGTCTACCTTCTTTTCATAATATTTGTGTTCCCATTATTCAGAGGGGTCCTTCTTCGCGTTAGAAGATCTCTGTTCACTGGTATCAAGAGATGTCTCGTTATTCGCATTCCATGGGAACCTCTGGTCGCTCGCATCAAAGAGCTTTTCTCCAAGACCCCGGCACCCAAAACCATACGCTGTACGACCATGGCCATGGCCTCCCCCAGTCGCCCAACGCATATGCAACTTCAGTCACCACTCTTTCGGCTACCGCGGGAACTACGAGATCAGATCTATGGCCATTACCTCCTTTGTGATACGGGCCTGGAATACAACTTCGACAAGAATAAACTGACGCGGGCGGACGGCGAACACATCGATCTATCACTCACGTACGCGTGTCGTCAGGCCGCAGCTGAACTGCACGGCCTCGCATTACGACTTAACACGGTTACTTTCCGTACCACAAGGCCGAGTGAATCAAGCAACAATCTAGGGTTATTTTGCGCTGCTCTAAGAAAGCTGCACAGGAACAAGAACCGTTTACTTGACGAGATAGCGCGGTCTGGCTTGACAGACAAGTCAGAAGCGTTCATCAGTCTCGTCTATCCTCAATTTGCTCCCCTTCTGCGGGCGTGGAGAAATGACGGCCCGATCATGCCAGTGTTCCACACAAATTACGGTCATGGCGAGCCACCTTCCGTGTATCGCGACTTCGTCAACTTCGCTTTACACGTCCTGAAGGATAGCCCGCACTCCAGCAAGTCATCTGGTCTGCCAAGATTACCGCACCTCGAACCTTGGCAATACCCGGATGATGAGGTGCTCGGGGAGATCGTTAGCATCGTATTCGCTGGAGATAGCTCTGTCTGTATTATGGGACCGGATAGGTGTCTTGTCTCCGCGGCTAGTTGCGCCATCCGGTTCTTAAAGTCTCTCCCGACTTCAATACGCTCTGAACTCAGACAAGTCGACCTGATCGAAGACCGCGAGTCTGTCGCATATCCAGAATGCCATGTAAGAGGGTTGATTCCGTTCTGTCAGGAGAACGAGAAACTGCGGATTCACCGACGCGTCGATCTGTGGTGGAATTTACTTTGGGGGTTTCATGGGGGCATACACATGATGTGTTCAAGCGCTGTAGTGAACACTGTTGCCGAATGGATGGTCGAAGCGATGGTATTACCTCTTCTAGGCATGCCTAGCAGGGCCTTCAAGATAACTTTCGAAGACAGCGAATCCGCGCCAGACCAAGTCTGTTGGATCTTCGATGTCTTACAGCGACACGTAGCATGGCAAGTCGCTTTAGACTTGAGCTTCGAGCGCCAAGACTTACCCACCGCTACCTGGAATGATCGCAGGCTGTGTGCTGCAGCCGACTACGACGCACTTCCACAGATCTTGCAGAATATCAGCAGTCACGATTCGTTCATACATTACGACGCTTTACCGGGAAGTACATACGACCCCGCAAGAATCATCGATCAGTTCGAGGGAGAGTCGGTCACTGAATGGCAGGAGTATCGGCGGAAGCACTATGTGGCAAGCTTCATCGGCTTTCCGAAGAATAAACCACGGTGGTGTCGCTAACGCTGCTATCTATACGAAGACTTAGAGCGATGAAGAACGTGGATGCGATGACAACGGATCACTGCCTCACACTTAGCGGGATTCTGACGGCTTGAACGATCGCAAGAGCACCCAGCCTTTCGATAATGTTAGTTAGCTTTATCGTCTTCGCGACAAAGAATCGCCTCAACTCTCTGCGATACAATATGATCCCTCACCACCGTTAGCATGTTCCGTATACAAATATCACACGTGCCGGTAAATGCATGCATAAGCAAGATGAGATGGGGGCTCAGTATCGCGGATGTAAATTACTGTCTTTGTCCTTAGTGGCTGTTAACGTACCAAGCAATCATAACCCTCATTCCATGCTGCTTAGATCTGTGTAAATCTAGACTTTATGAGAGACTAAGCAGGCCACAAAGCTCAATGGATCCACATTCGTTTTAGTGATGCTAACTAACCAGTCCGTTCAGCAAAAAGACATCGCAAATCGCGGAGATACTCATCAGGATCTTCTTCCACCCGGTCCGGCATCCTCCACTTGCAATGCCGATCGTAGAAAGCAACACGATGATCCCAAATCCCCAGTCTACGCTTCAGATTCGCCAAATGTCGCTTATGATTCTGCTGCGCGTCCACGAGATCAGGGTCGTTCATAAGGGCCTCCACCACGGGCCGCAGAGCCCGTACTTGGACGAAAGGCTTGACACGCAAAAGGCCAGACATAGAATGCCAAATTTCTTCTCGCCCCCTGGAATCCATGGTATGGGGCCAGGGTTCGAGATTTCCGGCATCGTTGCAGTATTCCCAGTCATCTGGGAGCACGATAGTCAAGACACGGAGTTGAGGAAGCGATTCGAGGAGGTCGAATAGTGGTTTGCACAAGTCGGACCAGGTCATGCCACGTGGTTGAGCTTCAAAAAGCGGAGGGGACTGCGGATAGTTGATAAACCAGCTGTACGATTCATCGGAGTCTATTAGTGTTGAGTCGATTTCGAGCACAACGTTATGCTCGATTATGCGGTCTCCACTGCTGACGAACGGCGAGCTCGTGGTCAAGTTTCGTAACCACATACGATGGCGTGGACCGATGTGGGTAAGGAACTTGAGCAGCTGGATATGTTGGTACCTGCCGGCGAAGCGGAATTCATTCTCGCCGTAAAGCACCTCCGCGCACTCAGCGTGCATGCCCTTGCATGTACGGAGGAGACTGAACGCAAGTCTCGTGCTGCGATTAGAACTGAAGAAGACCATATCTGAAAGATGTTCTCCATAAGGCTGGATTGGCTTGTATGCAACCAGGCAGTAGCGGTAGATTTCGACACGTAGTTCGGTTGGGAGTTTAAGGAACGGAAACGGTGGACCGACCTGCATTCATCAGCACACAACTTTTGTACTGGCGTCTGTTATACTTACAAGCTTGCGCAAGCTCTTCTTATGATCGAATAGTGCGCGATTCGATCTGTACGGTTCCAGTTCTTCGGGTGTGAACAAAGGCTCTGGTGCGAAGATCGGTTGCAACTCGCCATCTCCATCTTCTTGCCAGTCCACAGGCTTGTTCTTGATAACACCTTTGGGCTTAAGGATGAGATCATTGTGCTTGCTAGCGCGATCTAAACATCGTCGTGGCGCCATGCTGCAGACCCAACGGTGGTTGAGTGCTCCAGGGGTAGTGGACTAAGAGGGAAAGGGTGAATAGCAGACTGATATAGTCACTGGGCGATATACTTAATAGGCACCACCCCTAGTCTGTGCACCCTTCGCCCAAGCGGTGGAAATGGAATCGCAAGGCCTCCTAGACAATGAAACAATCGTGGTGTAGAAAAAGGGACTAGTATGCGGATACAATAGCACGCATGTATCGGGTCGATCTCTCTAGGGCGGATTCGAACATCCAAACTTGTGCACGCAGGTCGGGGAATCAATTGCGGGCCTCTCGATCAAAGTATCTGGAACAGTCGCCCAAATCTTGCGTCTCTACTCCAAGTGAGCTCGACACCCGATGATTTCTATCACATCACCATACATAGCCACACCTCTCGAATGAACGTAGCAAAAGGATGCTTTTCAATACCTAACACATCACAGTAAGATCACCAAGCTCGGAAGTGAACTCCTTACCTGTTAACCTTACCTTGACGTCGCTGCACTACTGGAACCATCATGCTTGTAACTTACATTAATACCTACCCAGGCAAAACTCGCGAGCAAGGAAGATAATTTGAAAAGAAAGATAGAAAACTAATAAAACATGCGGGAGAAAAGTTCACCTTGCCCTACCCATCGTCGGGAACCGTCCTAGCCCGGCCTACCAAACCTGTGCAAAACCTGGGGTGATGAAGATCGTGACTGTAGTCGACTGAAGGATGACGCTGTACCTTTGCTTTACCGAAGAGTCGAGATGGAGACCTGAGGTGCTAGTCGACGAGAATGCGATGACCGATCGAAAGCCTAGAGGTGACACGTCGACAACCCTTACCATCCTGACCTGTAACGCAGTGTTGAATGGTCGAACGTCAAGAGCAGAACAAACTCGATCTTACCCTCAGAGCCGAGAAAGGGTGAGGCGAAGAAAGGGGAGGTAACCTTTGACAAACCCTTTGCAGAAGATACGTGAGCCATCGAGCGAGCCTAGTATCTGCGGCGCTGGCTTCGGTCGTCGTAGCTGTCGCCTTCGTAGCCGCGCTTCCTCGAGCCGTCGTCTCGGCCTCCACCGCCGTACCCACCGTCGCGGTCGCGGTATCGATCTCTGCTGCCGAGCGGTTCGTTGTTAGCGCCGCTGGATCCTCGGTCGTAGCCACCACCACCGCCGCCGCGTCGGTCTTCGTATCGTCCTCCGCCTCCACCGCGGTCGCCTCCAAATCCACCTCCGCCTCCTCGGTCGCCGCCAAAGCCACCGCCTCGTGGACCGCGAGGACCAGCTGGTGCGCCATCGGGAGGTCCATAGCCGTTGGACTGGTAGCCGATACCTCCGCGACCACCACCAAAGTCTCCTCGACCGCGGCCACCGAAACCTCCTCGTCCACCGCCGAAGCCTCCTCGGTCGCCCCCGAATCCGCCGCCAAAGCCGCCACGGCCACCACCTCGTCCGCCGAAGCCTCCACCGAAGCCACCGCCGCGGGCTCCGAAGCCACCAGGGCCAGCTGGAGGTCCTCCGAATTGGCTACCTCCTCCGCTTGGCCCACGAGCAGACGGGCCCTTGGTGTAGCCTCGTCCACCGAGACCGCCACCGAAGCGACGCGGGCGCCATCCAGAGACTGTGCGGCCGCGCTCGACATCTACAAGCACGCGTCGATCCTTGATCTTGATACCGTCTGTCTCCTTGTATGCAGCCTTCATGTCCTTTTCGCGCTCGAAGACGATAAAAGCGTAACCGCGCTTTCGCTTCTTGGGTGGCGCGTCGGCGGGTTGAGTAACGTCTTCAACGATCCGAATGCGCTCGATGGGACCGTAGCGGCCGAATTCGCGCTCGAGGTCATCAGAGGTGACGCCATAGGATAGGCGAGAAACGAACAGCGTCTTGAAGGCGTCGCCCTGTACTTTGGGATCTTCGACGGGTTTGTCTAGATAATGTTAGTGAGTGATGCAAATAACAATTGCGCAAGTGATAGCGCAAGCGCGCGTGGTGATGTCGTACAATCCTTGACCCCTTCGGTAAGCAGATACTCCTGTTTCTCCTTCTTTTCGAGCTTCTTGCGATCGCGCTTCTGCAGCCAGCTGTCGGTGGGCACGTAGCCGTCGTTGTCTTTGTACTCCCTCAGCGCCTCCATGTACTGGCCAATGCCGCCAATCTTGGGCGTGCAGCGCTTTTCAGGCGCGTGGTCGGAAGGCTCGACCCATCGTAGCGGCGGCCGCGGGGCGAACAGGTTCAGCAGCATCGGGGGGAGTAGATGCGTCATGGTTGCGAGTTTGTTTCTGGAATGCGCTCCAGACGGCGATGTGGAATAGTTGGAATATGAGGAGTGGAGGGCGCGACGATGAAAGTCGATGTTTGGGAGTTGGGGCGTTCGAGGAAGCTGCGACGCGGAGTTCGCACTAGCGCAAACCTAGGCTGCGACCACCGCACGTGAGATCCGGGCCCGACTTTGGACTTTGAGATTGTGAAAGCACCGCCGTCACCACCGCAATTGCCCGCCAACATGCCTCTCTCGGCTATCAAGACGGTCGCAAAGGCTCAGGTATGTTCTCACTGACCCGTTCATCCTCGCATTTGTCATCCTGGATGCTAATTACGACCACAGAACGGCGTAGGAGCCTTTGTCCTGCCGTGCAAGTCCATCACCTTCCACTACTGCAACTGGTGGGGGTCGTCGAAAGGCATGAACGCCTTCCTCAAAGCCTCTCTCCCCGCCTTCGCCAAGCGCAACCCCCAGATCGAAATCTCCGTCAGCCCGCGGCCACGCCACCACCCCGTCATTATCGCAAACTACATCAACGGCGCTCAACGGTCAATATGTGTGAGGAATCTGCAAAATGAGGGTGTGAGGGAAAAGGCGGAGATGTTAAGGAACAGTACAGGAGAGAAGAACAGAAGGCTGGATGGACGACCAGTGAAGAGTCTGAACGAGAACGTTAGGGGTATCTGGAGTCCGTTCCACGGCAGCAAAGTCAATATTTGAAGAATGAAAGACAGATGAAGACGAATACTATACGCAACGATATCCAGCGAGAACCAGGGCAAGGCGTGGTGGCCTATCGGCCAAAGCTCTGCTTGTGTGACACCAATGCGGAAGGACCCGACATTTTCGGGCATGCCCAAGAAGATGGGAGTGGTACATACTAGCTGGAAAGACATCAACACTGTACAAACAATGTATCAAAAACACAGGAATCACGAAACTTGCAGAGCCCAAAGCGATGATCTTCATGCACGTTCATTTTGCTGAATCTACATAGGTCCTAGCCAAGTCTTCTTTTATTTCATAAGATCATAACCATTAGCTGCCGAAGCACGCTCCAATCAACTATAGACGAGCATCGCTTCGAGGCATTCATGCCTGATTGGCGTTGATGATGTCAACGAAGGCAGGCTTCAAGCTAGCACCGCCGACAAGGAAACCGTCAATGTCGGCCTGCTTGGCAAGCTCCGCGCAGTTCTTCTCTGAGACACTGCCACCGTACAGGATACGGGTCTTCTCGGCAGCCTCGGCAGAGACCTCCTTCTTGAGCCACTCACGGAGGGCGGCGTGGACTTCTTGTGCTTGCTCGGTGGTTGCGACCTTGCCGGTACCGATGGCCCTGTTCTACGTTAGTGATTGAGCATGAAAATTATCTTTGTAAGCTTGACGCACCAGATGGGCTCGTACGCAACGACAATCTTGCTCCAGTCCTTGACCTTGTCCGCGACAGCCTTGAGCTGCTTGGTCACAACGTTGACGGTCTCGCCCGCCTCACGCTGCTCCAGGCTCTCACCGCAGCACAGGATTACACTGAGACCGTTGTCGATGGCAGTCTTTGTCTTGCTGGCGACGAAGTCGTCAGTCTCTTGTAGGATCTGGCGACGCTCAGAGTGACCAAGGATAGCCCAAGTGATGCCGCTGTCCTTGAGTTGTTGAGCCGAGATCTCGCCGGTGAAGGCACCGTTAGGCTTGTCGAAGACGTTTTGCGCCGCGACCTCGATGCCCTTGCGGAGGTGCTCGCGTGCGAGGAGGAGGTAGAGCGCTGGTGGTGCGATGACGACCTCTGGTCTTGGTGTCAGTCTTTCGTCATCCTGATGGTATGATGGAGTTTTGCGCTTTTCTCGGATCGCTGGAAATATGTTTCGACGTACCTGTGTTCTGGTCGAGCTGGGCCTTGTTGAGGTTCTCGACGAGCGACTTGATGGTCTGAATGTCGCCATTCCTTTAGACTTGTCAGCTTCTCTTCATCTTCTCCAAGCACTCACAGCTTGTGAAAGTACCCACATCTTGTAGTTGCCGCCGACGAAGAATTGACGAGCCATGTTTGCGGTTGGATTGGTTGTGTTTGCGTGAAGAGATGTTACGTCAGGGTATAAGGGTGTGGGATTGTGATTGAGTGTTGTGAATGAGGAAGGCACGGAATGTTGTTGTTGTTGAGCAGGAACAGCACTTCTTACAGCTTAGTGGGGTGACGCGGGGCTAGTGACGTCTGAGGGCTCTGAGCTGTGCTGTACAGTAACAGCATCCGGCAAAACTCGGGCTTGAGCGAAGCATCGCTGAAAAACAATGGGGACGGTGATCCAATAGGAAATCTCTTCAGCGAATTGGCAAGTGTCGCGACGTTTCATTATACATCTTGTGGGACCCCATACCAGGCAGCTACGGAAGCCATGCCGTTGTATTGCGGCATTTACATCTGAAGATGTATGCTTCAAATCTGCATGTGTCGAGAAGAAAAAGACGCGTTACAGTATTCATCACTTGGTGTTTCCGACTGGATGAAGCGATGACGAAAGAGTGGGGTCACCCACTTGATCATCCCGCAGCGCTTCTTAGCTTTCAGCCTCACAGCCGGCCGAAATCCTTCACATGCACGGCCTTAACACCGCATTCCGCCACACGACCATTGCCGGTACCCTAATGTCATCCGAAACACAAGACTCTCCGACTGTTCACGGCTTGTCAGTTACACCGCTAACGCAATGCTCCCATTGGCACTCCCCGCTTGACATCATCGCCATCAAGCATTTCTGTTGCCAGAAGTTCTACGCCTGTATCAGTTGCCACGATGCATGCGAGTCTCATGGGTCTGATATTTGGCCTTATACACGAAGAGATGAGAACGCAGTGCTTTGTGGGAAGTGCAAGCATGTGCTGACCGTGACCGAATACATGGACAGCGGAAGCAAATGCACACAATGCGGAAGCGCATTCAATCCTGGGTGTAAAAACCACTGGGAATTGTACTTCGAGCTAAGCAAGAAGCCGCAATGATACGCTGGAAGTCTGGTCACGAGTTGCGGATATTCCCAGGCAGCACTCTCAACCGAAGCGTGATAACACCATTGCATGCTGCGACCTGGATATCTTCTGGCAACAGTTACTAGATCAATGTGTTTTGGGAACAATTCTCAGTGTATAAATCCCTGGCTCCTTCATAGTCTTCGAGCATTCACCTGGACTCCAATCCATATCGCACACACGGGCGAAACCACAATGGCCTTCGATGAATCTTCAGCTCTGGCCCGGATGTTCATCGTCAAGAATATCAATATCTCGCCCTCTCCTACTGTACCGCCAGATCAGGATGCCACTACCGAATCAGAAAGACTCAATCTATCCTTCATGGACCTACCACGAGAACTCCGAGATATCGTATACGAGCTCTACCTACCGGATACAGAATCTACATACGACGCAAAGACACACAAGTTTACCATCATCAACCAGGACGCTAACGACACGTCCCTTGGCTTCACTTGTCATACCATCTTAGAGGAGTTACTTTGTCGCGCATTCGAAGTCAATCTCACTTTCCATGCTGCTTTCGTGCACACGCCACGCGAGAGTGACGACCAATGGGTCGATGACATTGGCCACATCTTACTTTACAAGGAGGATGTCGTCGATGAAATGGCCCGTAGATTTCTAACGGAGGCCGGAGAGGAAGAGATAGCTACATGCTATCCACAGTTTCAGCCCATACTCTCTGCCTGGCGCTCGAACCGCGATGAGACATGGTTCTCCAAGGGCTATGACTGGGGAGAGGCTCCATCCATATATCGCGACTTCATCCAGCACACGTTGACTGTGCTGGCAAAGCATCCCGAGTTCGCGAACGACGACATCGAATGGATGGACATCTTGCGGCTACCATCAGGCGCCCAACTACCAGCTCGCAATCTGTTAGATCTCACCAACCTACAGTCAAGACTTTGGGCAATTCCCACCAACACAGACTTCACACAAACCGCGTCTGTACCTGGCGTGCCGACTGAAGATACCGCTATTCGCTTGAAGACCGCTCGATATCCGTTCTCAGCTGCAGCCATCGCACTACAATTCCTCAATTTCACACCCCAAGGGCTGCGAAAGAAGATCAAACGCCTTCGTCTGATCGAGCAACAAGAATCCATCGCAAATCCTGAGTGCCACATGCGAGGCTTTATACCTTTCTGCATCGACATGCCGAAGCTACGCATCGAACGACGTGTCAGCATCTGGAAAACTGATTCTGCTTTCCATCACCCATATCCTTGGCGTGATGAGGGACGGGTATACATGCAGTGCGACACACAGAAAGCCAAACGTAATCGGAGGACCTGGCTAGATTATCCTCGTGCCCCTCCATGGCCAGATTGGTGGCGTCCTGTTGTAAGGCCGGAGGCTCGGTCCCTGACGAAAGCAATCACACCCTGGATGGTCGAGGCTGATGCCTTGGAATCGCTGGGTATGCCAACTGGCGCATTCACATTGGTATTCGATGGGGAAATGGTCGCATTGCCCAGGCTTGCGCACAAACTTTTCGACAACGTTATACAACGCGATTCCGCGTGGCAAAATGCGATGGACGTGTTGCAAACGCCCAAAGACGACCCAGGAATTACGCAGCTTGAATGGTTCACCAGGCGACGCCGTGTTTGTTACTTCTACGAGAAGTTTCCAGAAGTGCTCCAACGTATGGCCGCTGGAATAGGCTGCATCAAGTGCAACTTCGACCTCGGAAGCGAGCAAGACGATGGTTCACTCGCGCGACACTTGATGCACTTTGCTTCCGTGGACCAGGATTCGCGCTGGCACGAACATCAGTTGAGGCCCCATGATTTGGCGTATGCCATGATGTTCAGGCGCCCTACACCCCGTTTATCGTATCGAACTTGGTAGCTTGTAAAGCAGACTTGAGGGGGTCTCTATTGCCGGCTAGAGAAGTAAAAGAAGCACCACATTAGTTGGTACAGTCCGGAGCTGCAGCCTTTTCACTCCCTACCCGATTGGCGCGCCATGGGAGGAGAACACTTGATCCCGACATGATCATACCGTTGTGTAGATGTTCGTCGAATCCATGATATGCATCAGTACACGGGAACGAATGGCTGGACGGAGCGGTGGTATGATCAACAGAATCATTGACAGTCAGGTAGTCATCAGCGCAGTGTCATCCTCTATGTCTTTGGAAGCACGACCAAAGACATGTTCGTTCTTCCAAAGACATAGAGGTTGGGACAGGGCTGATGACTACCTGCCTGACCTTAAGAGTAAATCACTTGATCCCAACTTGATCACGACGTTGTTCGGTCCTTCATGTAATTCATGACATAAATACTGTCTTTTTTCACATTCAATCATGATTCATATCCCCTTGTTTACTTATTTCCCCAACGTCAAAAACAGCCTATCGCCAATATCGCCCAGCCCGGGCTTAATCATGCCCTTCTCATCAACCCCCTTATCGCACCCACCAACCCACACCTCAACGCCCTCCTCCCACTCTCCACACGCCTTCTGCAGCCCCTCCTCTGTCGCCAGAATAGCCACGACGATAATCCGTTTCACACCCCAATCCTTCAGCGTGTCAATCGCCGCCTGCGCCGTCGCACCCGTCGCGATGATGGGATCTACAATAATTGCCAGCTCTGGTTGGGGCTTGGTTGAGCCAGCAGCGTGCGGGGTGTGGTAGGGCAGGTTGTTGTAGTATTCTACGGGTTGTAAAGTGGATTTCTCGCGGTAGAGACCGAGGTGGTGGACGGGCACGGGCATGGGGAGCAGGGAGGAGAGCGCGGGGACCATGGAGAGGCCGGAGCGGAGGATGGGGACGAGGGATATGGAGGTCGGTGAGGGGGAGGTGGTGGTTGTGGTGTATTCGTAGCCGAGCGGGGATTTGTCCTAGAGACGGCATGTTAGTAGGTGGTATAGTATGGTATGGTGTGGTATAGCATTGCTGCTATGGTTGTTGGGGGGTGATTTGAGGATATGGGAATCCTTCTATAAGTATATGTCGTGGAGTACCACCCCACTTTGTGGCATAACATGACGTGACCGGGTGAACGTACCGTGCCTGCCTCTTGTGCCTTTAGGCCAGCGGCCAGTGCCTCATAGCCGACCATGAGAGCCAGTTCATGCACCAGGGTCTGCGCATCTTTGGACCCTGTGCTCACGGATCGGAGCTGTGAGAGCTTCGCCTGGAGACATGGGTGTGTTGAGACGTGGGCGTTCTTGGGGAGGTTGATGCCGGACATGGTGGATTTGCAGTGTAATTACGTAGAGAAGATACAGTAGTATTGCAGGTCTTGGTATTCTGGAATATATAGTCGGTGTTCAACTTGACACCTACTGTCCTATCAAGAAGGTGCATGAGACAAGCGCGTGGTCACGCCTAGCTCCCCACATGCCGGCGATAACAGATGCCATGGCGTCGGGCGCCTCCGTGACATGAAACCTTGTCACGCCTCGGCAGGTGCAGTGCCGCTAGACTGGGGAGCCCCTGCCAATCGGACAAAAAGGAAGCGCGCGCCATTCGTCCCATTATGTGCATAAGCAAAGGTTGCTGAGATTTGACCTTTTCTTATTTGGCGCAGGAGGGAGGAGAAACGCGAAGGAGGGCTGATATACGTGTGCTGTCTTTATTCTCGGGCATCGCCACTTTTGTCCCGGCATCATAGAAAGCAGCATGGCGCGTTACTCCAAGTTGCACACGGCGTCTTGAGCTGAAATTATACACTACAAAGTTACGGGTGCCTGCTCACCTTGGGACCCGCACGTCATTGCACATCGAAGCTGCATGCACAAACGGGACCAGGACGGCAGCTATGGCCAACGCTGCACTCGACGACGACGATGTCCCCACCAAGCGCGAGTCGCATTTCAACAACCAGCGCTCGTCGCTGCGCTCTTCCACCCTCTCCGAAGAGTCATCGCACCGCCCGGAACCGCGATCTCGAACCCGCAGCGACCTGCGCCGCCTGCACGACTTCAACCTCGACCTCGAGAGAGTCCACTCGGAGCACGCGGATAGCGAGCCATTGCCCTCGCCTACCTCGACCGCCTCGCCTGCACCCAACGTGCCGTATACGCGACAGCGGAATCACTCGTACAGCAGCGTGAAACGGTGGGACAAAAACGCCGGGAAGCACCGTTCGCTCAGCACAGTCTCCTCACGAGCCGGCGAGAGTAAGCACGACGACGACCTCCTAGGAGCAGACTCCTGGCTCCATCTCTACAACGATAACGCGCATTCGCCCAATCTTCCAACGCCCTTGCGCACACCCAGAACGCGCGCGCAGAGCAGGGCGTCGCAGAGAGAGAATGCAGGTGGTGGTAGTCCGGCATCTCAAACACATCCACACCGATCGAGAAGACCCTCTTTTCCTCTCGGACGAGTAGCGCCCGGTGCTGCATCAGGGTCTCAGCTAGACATTACGGCCCTGCCCAGCATGTCGCCCGTTCAGGAAGACGGCCACGACCACACCCACCGCTACGACGATCACCACACCGACGCAGAGCACTATCTGCGCTCCAAGCGCACCCCTGGGCAGCAAAAAGCATCAAGATGTGCCACGGAGCTGTACACCATCTCCTACCTCATCTTCTTCTCCATATGGGGCACCCTAGCTCGTCTGGGTCTACAGGCCCTCACCTTCTACCCCGGCGCGCCAGTCATCTTCTCTGAGCTCTGGGCCAATGTCGCCGGCACATTCATAATGGGGTTTCTATCAGAGGACCGCCGTCTCTTCGCTGCCGAATGGGGGAGTCGCAGTAATAGTAATGATGGTGAAGAGAAACTGCCCGAACCAACCGATTATCCCGCCAACGACATCGAACACTCTCAACATAAAGCGCGGCATGGGAAGATCAAGAAGACTATACCGATGTATATTGGTCTTGCAACAGGGTTCTGCGGCTCGTTCACCAGTTTCTCGAGTTTCATGCGCGACATCTTCCTCGCGCTATCGAATGATCTCAAAAGCCCTATAAATCATCCCTATCCTGCGGGTACACCTACGCCATCTGTGACCACCACAGTCCCGCGAAACGGCGGATACTCCGTCATGGCCATCCTAGCCACCATCATAATAACCATCGCAACATGCTACTGCGCCCTCCACATCGGCGCACATCTTGCTCTAGCCCTAGACCGCATAACACCCAGCCTACACTTCCGCTTCACACGCCGTGTCTGCGACCCTATCTTCGTCATCCTGGGCTGGGGCGTATGGTTCGGCGCAATCATCATGGTGTGCCTACCTCCCTATTCAACATGGCGCTCCCAAGCCCTCTTCGCATGCGTCTTCGCCCCCGCAGGCTGTCTCCTCCGCTACTACATCTCCCTCTTCCTCAATCCCATCGCGCCTTCCTTCCCGCTTGGCACCTTCACCGTCAATATATTCGGTACTGCAGTCTTGGGTATGGCATACGATCTCCAACACGTGCCTCTCAGCAGTACAGGCCTGGTTGGAGGTAGTGTGGTGGGCTGTGCCGTGCTACAAGGGATTCAAGACGGGTTCTGTGGTTGTTTGACGACGGTTAGCACGTGGATTGTGGAGATTGATACGGCGAAGAGGAGGAGGAGTGCGTATCTTTATGCGGGTGCGAGTGTGGGCGCGGGACTGGGGTTGTTGGTTGTGGTTATGGGGAGTGTGAGGTGGACTGTGGGTTGGGAGGAGATGTTGTGTGTGACGTGATGAGATGGTGAGGTGGTTGTTCGACGTTTTTGTCATGTTTGCATTTATGGTTTTGATCATTTGGAGAACATGGTCATGATATGATGGGTCATGAGACGGTAAACGGGGATCTCACTGGTTATACGATATATGATACGACTACGGAGGATGATGAGCTTTTGGCATTTACATTATATACCCATGCAAGATAGAATCAATTTTGTCTACATTTCTTAACTAGTTGCCCTTCTCTTTTCGTGATTCGTTTACTTGGTGACTTCTCTACTCTTCCCTCACACCGACTTCAAGTGTGAGTATGCATCATCAGCGCCTTGTCGAAACGGGCCCCCGGGATACGCCACTGGTCACTAGCTTGCACCACTGGTGGGGGTGGTAACGTCTCGCTTATTTATAGAGCCTATCACCACTTCCTCGCAATAATATGTTGCCGTGCTATGATTGTTAGGTTGTGAGGTCGCAATGGCCGCGATCAATACTTCGCATTGCATCTTTATCCTGTATCGCCTTATTCGTCTTGCTGGAGCTACGGACTCTGACAAATCTTGTTAGGAGTATTAGATGATAACAGGGTCGTACAGAGTGCTCAAACCGTTCTAGCTTATTATTCTGATCGGTGCCTGCCATATTTACTGGCTGGGGAAGAAGTTCAGCCTGGTCATGACATCATCTCACCTGCACTGCCGCCACTGCCCCTCTGGTAAGGCTACCTAGGTAGTCTTATAAAGAACGCTCAGCTGCCTCACCGCAGCACCACCTGGGTGCCAGTACCAACCACTAGGCTCCTCTCCTCTTCGCTTTTAACGTTCCGTCTGACCAGATCATCTCTGAATCAGAGTACATCCTGCTCATTCACCTTCTTTCTACTTCCTGATTGTATGCCTACCTTCTGGCGGAGTTCACGACGGCCGATCCAATGAGCGATACACCAAAGTCCGACATGCTCTGCGAGCGCTGCAGCCTTCTCAGCTTTGACGATGGTGCTATTGGAGGCCAGGAAGTAATCGGCGGAGATGGCGTTGCACGACTATCCTTTCCTGAGTCTAAAGTCGAAACGCGTCGTAGGTTGTGGACAATAGAAATTTTCTGGAACCCCAACTGTCGACTGGTTCGCCTCGATTGGAAACTCGACGAGATTCTTCCTGACATGCCTCATCTATCTCGTTCTGCTCAGCTCGGTTGTGCATTCTGTCAGGTTTTGCGCAAATCACTAGAGGAGAGACTTGCGGAATATACGAAATCTCAGTCGATAGATGATGGCTCACTAAACTTGGTCGCGTATCTTTCCTTACTTCACCAAGGTGAAGGTGAAGTTGTGGAGGGGCTGATGATAGAAGCAATTTACAATCAGGGCAGCTTGGACAGGCGCAGCGAAGTCATCGAGATTTTTTTCCCTATTGAGGGAAACTCAAGTAAGCCGTACTGTCCAGACGAATGTTGCATTATTCAAACTAACTATGCATAAAGCTTGCTCGGAGTGGTTACAAGCTGAACCCGAGCTTAGTCCTTCGTACTTGGACCCTAGGAACATCGACAAGATCCATGAATTGCTCAACCACTGCGCTTCAACATGTCATCCTGGGCCTTCATCTTCATTCATGCCTACAAGGCTCATAGACGTCGGCCAAGACGCATCTGCTGTTCCCCGCTTGGTTCTGTCCTCTGGAATCAGAAAAGATCAGGAGATCAAGTACGCTGCCTTAAGCTACTGTTGGGGCAATGCAAAAGATGCTGCGTTGCAGTTCAAGACCGAGAAAGAATCACTGGGGCGCAGGTATGTAGGTTTGCCTATCGAGCTCATGACACCAACCACCAACGATGCCATCACTCTTACAAAGGCGATTGGTCTGCGCTACGTATGGATAGATGCTCTGTGCATCGTACAAGACGACGAAGATGACTGGTCCCGCGAATCCTCCCGAATGAATTTAGTATATGCCCACGCATTTGTCACTTTCTGTAACCTTAACTCGGATTCATGTCACGAAACCTTCCTCGAGAGAGTCCCAGCGATAGAGATCCCTTTTCAATCAACGATACGGAGAGCTATCAAAGGTTCTTACCTAATCCGGCTACGATCAAGAACAGGTCACTACCTGGACCGCGGATATTACGCCTTGGACATGGCACTATCCAAGTGGGACAAAAGATGCTGGACGTTTCAGGAAAAGGAGATGTCTACTCGTCTCCTAATGTTCGGGAGCTTGAGAATCCATCTTGCTTGTGCTAAAAGCAAATGGTCTGAAGGGGATGAAGCTCCCAGCGACAGGTCTGAGTCTACAGTAGGAGTCTCGGAAATGATCACTAGATTCAAGGACAAGCGCATCTCCTCCACGGAACTGTACGAGTATTGGGACTGGTTAGTTTTCCAATATGGTCATCGCTCGGTGACGTTCGACAAGGACCGCCTTCCTGCTATCGCTGGGCTTGCTCGCATTATAGGAGAGGCGCTGCACGATCAATATCTCGCCGGACTCTGGAAAGGTGATTTTCACTACGGATTGACGTGGTACAGCGTAGGTGGTATGCTGTCGCGCGGCCTCGAGGCTCGCATACGCGATATCAAAGAAAGGAATTACGTCGCTCCTTCATGGTCCTGGGCGGCGTGCCCAGGTGTGGGGTTCATGACTCGTCACAGCGCAAATATGATCAAAGAGTCAATCATAGTGGATGTTAACACTGATACTAGTTCTGATGATCCATATGGACAGGTATCTGGGGGGTTCCTTCGAATTCGCGGGAAAAGGGCTCGGATGCCGGATTGGTTACCGAAGGACAAATGTCACGAGTGGTCATGCCATTGGACCCACTTCCTCACAGACACCTTTGATGATATTATTCATGTCATCACAGACTGGCTCCACAAAGATGAAGAGGCAGGACTGGAAAATCTTGTTGTAATGCTTCTCTACCGCATCGAGGACGATGATGGAGCAGAAGCACCAAGTCTATGGGCTTTGCTACTTTATCCTGCAGATGAAACGAATAAATATTTTCGAGTTGGGATAATGAGGGCTGAAGGATACAAAGCCTACAGAGAAATGAGGACTTGGTTCGAGAATAGCCAAGAAGAAACCATCTGTATTATCTGACGTGGAGAGAATCCAGGACCAGAGCAGATGTACTTTTGCAGCGTTGGAAGAACAGTTGATACCCATCAGACAGAATGTCCTAGAAATGAGACGAACGATACATAACGGCACTATACATCAAATCGATTCCAATCTCATCTGTGCCCCTCAAACACAACCACCCCACACCTGCTCTACTTCTTCCCTCTCGCTCCTCACTACTGCCCTCCTCTAAACATCTCTGTCCACCACCCTGCCAACATATTGACTCCCACCAAAACTATGCATTCTAAGTGCCTCGTCAAATCGAACACGTTGTCTACGCTGTTGTTCAAGCGTAGTATCGTGGCGGGTCTCGAAAGTGGCTTCGCGCTCCATTTGGTGCGCTGTTAAGATGGTGGAAGGGGTATCGCTGTCGGCGGTGGTAAGGTGTATACTCGGCAAGGCTGGACCACGTGAAGCAGTCTCCGTTTGCATGTCTAGTTCCTCTACCGACATAGCGGCGGCGTTCTCACCCTCTACCCCACTTCCACAACACTCTCCCATCGTCTTCGCCCCCAGCCTCTTCTCATCTTGAGCATCTACATCCCCTTCCACCACCAACTTCCTCCCCACGACCCCCCTCTCAGCCATACCCAACTCCCGCACTCCTATCGCCACCTCCCCTCTACCTTCGTCTTCACCTTCTCTCTCTTCGTTGTCTTGCTCATACACCTCCCCTTCCCCTCCTCTTCCCCTCCCCTCCGCTCCTCGCTCCACAACATCTCCACGCCTAAGACGCTGGGGATCAGCCATAACACGCGCTCGTCTGATTTGGTGATAGTAGTGGCGTTGGTGGTGTGGCTGTTGTGGTTGGAGATAGTAGGCGATGAGGGCGAGGATGGAGAGTATGAGGGCTGTTGCTATGACGGGTTCGATCATTGGGTTGTTTTTGTTGGGGTGTTGGGTTGAGGAAGAGGGTGGGGAGGTAGGGGAGAGTGTAGGGTGGTAGATTTGGGGAAGAGAGGGAGGGAGATGTAGGTATGGAAGCGTTCGTGTGGTGGTGTGATGTGACGGCGGTGTCAATATTGTGACGAGGTCTTCGCTGATCAAACACATATATATATATATATATAGAGTACAAAGACGTCCGTAATTCTATCTTGAAATGTACTCACGACTCAAGCTACCCGTGAAGGTGCATGCGGCATTCTACGCTGCAGCTCTTATAAAGCTCTCATGCAGCATATGCTATGCATACCTCCAGCATGTTGAAATCCTTCAAACCGGCATTAACTCATACTCCCCACGTTGACCCTGGAAAAGGCTAATCAGGTCTGCAGCCTACATCAATACAAAAACATGCTTAGCAGGTGACCTAACGTCGATGTAGGCTCCAGTCCTGTTCAGTCTTCTTCCTGTGTTCGTTGCCCCCCCTCCTCCAGATCCCTAACCCAGCTCCCCACCCCATCCCCCTTCCACCCAAACACATCATTCTTCAAAGCCCCCTCCACCGCCTCCGTAACCTCATCATTCAACTGTCCCGTATAGCAATCCTTACTCACAATCTCCATCAACGTCCTACACGCACTCTTCGCACCCCCCATCTTGCCCTCCCTAAAAAACTCAAAATCACCAATCTGTTTGTATCCCATGCGCCACTCGGACCAGAAGTCCGAAGACTGGGCTTTGCGCCGCTTACTCGCGTCGCTGAGGAGGTCGCTTTCGGGGCCGGGGGCGAGCTGGAAAGTCGCTTTTGTGATGGACGGGATCATGTGCATGCCACATAGTACGGGCGTGAGGCCTGATAGCAGGGGGAAGACAGCGGTGAAGCTAAACGATGTAAAGTGGCGGCAGAATTCCGTTTTCTTGGCAAAGCTGGCGATACGGTAGAGGAGGAGTTCGAGGATACGGGGCGGCACCATGAGATGGAATTCGTAGGTGCTGTATACGGTGATGGAGGAACCTTCGTTGTAGCCGAGGTGGTGCCAGGGTCTTTGTCGCAGGAGTTGGCAGCTGGAATACCGGGGTTCGCTATCCGGAGTCTTGTCAAGTGGAGGCTCTTTCTGGAGAAGCTCGATGTAGTGCATCTTCATCTCGAAAGCCCAGTTGTCGTTGGTGCCCACGGCAGAATCTACCAGCGCGGCCATAGTTTTGGGTGGCGCAGCGACAACGATACGTGTAGGGTCTAGACAGGAAAATGCCTTTGTCCAGATGTCGGTGACGGAGCTCAGCATGTGATCGTGCGCGGTGGATACATGCCACAAGTTGTATTCTTGATCTGTATGCACCACCAGGCTCTTGATGTGGCGTTTCAAGTCGTTCTGCGTGACAAATTGTGTGAATCCGTCGAAATCCGTTGAAAGATGCGGGATCCACGCAGCTCGCAGTGTCGCCTTGAGGTGTTCATCTCCGTCCTGAATGCGACAAAGTTGGATAAGCACGTCGTCCATAGCCGGCTCGAAAGCAGATCCAGAGGTACTCTTAAACTTGCTGCGAAGTTTTGTGTAGATCATGAACTCGTGGTTACTCAACTTGGATAGCTCTCCCTGCATGCTATCGACGAGTCGCGCATCCATTGGTACCCATAGTGCCTCCTTGTCCAATGCTATGCGGGCGTATTGGAAGAGAATTGGAAGCACAACCTTTCTCCACCTCCATGACACTAGGGAGAGGGTCTTCAGGGGTATGGAATCTGAGTGCGTTAATTGCGAAGACGGCTCGTGGTGGAATTTGGTGATGGATGGGGCTTGGTCTGCGAGATGCAACGCGATTTGAGCCAACAGCTCGTTTGGCAGGGATTGCATATTGGTGTATCGATAACTATTAGTATAAATGGCGACCGCGAGGTTTGTGGTCGGCGAGGCTTGAGTGATGCGTGAACCATACAGTTGAGGTAGTGTCGGTGGCATAATCGAGGGTCCGAACTTGTGGGCCTCCGGGTACGTCATCCGGCTCATGATTAGCACCCAGCAACGGCCATCGCAACTACCCGCGGTCGCTTCACATGCTACTACAGCACTGCGATTCCATACTAGCAGATTCAAATGGGCATCTCAAGTCCGAAAACAGATCAAGTCTTACAAGGGTAACGTCCATTTACTAGGCGTCCAAAAAAGACAAGGTCCAACACCGTACTCAAATAGCATCTACAGTAGTACAGCTTGACATCGAACATTCTGGGTCTCCAAAGTTGAATCAATGCTATCTGAATATGACTCTCGCTTCATTATACACATCCATGTTACAGGTGTTTAGTCTTCTCTAGGGACATCACACGTAAGTAAAGCGAAGAGACCTCCACCACCTCCCCTCCGCCTCCCCCACCCATCCAACGTCATCCCGTCTTTGATCAGCACCAGCACTGGAGATGTCGCAACCACCCACTGCGGCTTGATGAGGTTTCTACAAACATATTGCGTATGTTCAAAGTCTTCACGACTGAATGTTTACTATGTATACATAATCCCATCCTAAAATCCCGCCCTAACAGCCCCATCCAACCACGCAACCCCCGCCATAACCCCATCCACAACCCTCACTCTCCCCCCCTCCTTCTCCCCCAACTCCTCCACACAAGCCTCACGAACCATCTCATCCATCCCCGCCATACCCGCGCAACCCAGACAAATCGCACCCACTTTCCCCTTACCCAACAACCTCTTAACCGCATCCTTCATCCTCTTCCTCACCTCCTCCGGCGGCGCATCATGCAAATCCGTCGCATTGAGCCCCGTTGTCTCAACGCCTGCAAACCGTTTACCCGCGTCTGTGCCCGTGCCCAAAAAGGCTATTGTGGCATCCGTGAGGATGGTTTCCCAGACTTTTCCCGTGCTTACTATGCCGAATTTCTCGTCGGGGTGGATAGCTTGCAAAGAAGCACCAACACTAGCTTCGAAGATACCCGTAACAGGTTTTCTCGTATCTTTTATAGCGGGTTCTTCTTTGAGGAGAGGGACGAGCGGGTGTTGGCTGTAGCAAGCGACGAGGAAAGCATCGTGGCGGGCGAGTTGTTCGCGGAGAGCGGGGAGGCAGTGTTTCACCGACTCTGCGGCGTCGTCTTCGTTGTTGATGCTCTTGGGGCCGGAGGGGGCGGTGAAGTACTCGTGAGCGGTCTGCTAGCTGTGGTTAGTTGTTGGGTGGGTGTGGTGAGTGGTGCTGAGTAACGTCTTTGAACTGCAGGGCGTCGACGAGCGGCTTCAGGCCGTTGGTCATTTGCTCCGTGGAGTTTGGGTTGATGATGAGGATGGACCGCATCTTGCTATATCGTGGGTTGGTACCGTTGCGATATTCACCCATTGGCTTTGCTTGCGGCTGTGTGCCTGCGCGGTTGCCCCGCCATGAGGTTTGACATTGTGGCGCGTATGGATTTGGGATGTGGAGCTGTGACAAGGATGTGGGCTCTGACGTCATGTTCCAGATTGTCTTGTCTGTTGTGTACACAGCCCTGGAGGACAGATGATTGCGTGCGACGAGTGTGGAAGTGCAGTGAAGAACAGACATGTTGTATTAGGCTACTGAGGGTATTGTGAAGCATGAAACTGCGTCGCAGATGTATGCCCGTGGTATCGCCTAACTTCTCCTTGAATTACGCGCCGCCATGCGTATTCAATCGCACCAACGCCGTCGCAAGAGGAAATCATCGAAATGTGGGATATGAAAGCTGGCAAAGTCAGGACTAGTCACCGTAGAATGTCGTGCGTAACGCTTACAGGTCGTGAATCGTCGTCAAGGGTCGGCGACTAGCTTAGCGGAAGCAGCTGAAGCGTCCGCAAGAGAAGCGGAAGGGAGCGCGACGGACGCCGTGACGGTCGGCGACAACACCACCACCTAGTATCTTGTCAGCAACTGGTGTCTGTGTCCGGAACAGACGGCTCCAAAGCGGGCCACTTACCGGCGTGCTTGCCGCCAAAGCCCTTATGCCACATGAGACCCATGGTTGCTTGTGTTTGTTGGTTTTGTTGGTTGGTAAAGGTAGTAGTTTAGGTTTGGGAGTTGAGGAATCGCTTTCTTTGTGCAGAGTTCTTGTTGTGGTGTAGCTGGAAGGTGATCGCAGCGCGTGTGTTATATAGGAGGTGTGTGGGAGGCTGGAGGAGATTCAGGGCAAGAACAGGGTCGGTGAAGCGGTAGCTGCTGCGTCATAGGCTGGCAGCCAAGGGCTTGGGAGATGCAGCACAGCCACCGCTAAAGGCGATCATCGTGGAGATTGCAGCGAGCGCACACAGTACAGCCTCGATGTCTTCGTAGACCTGTGCGCGCTTGATTGGCCGCATCTGGATTCACTGAAGATTGCCCATAGTGCACGCAAAGTGGTGCGCCACAACACCGTATCTTAGAAGGGCCGAACTGGTGTTTCGTGGCACTCTCATGACGACGTTCGCGGCTGTGAACAGCTAGCATTGGAAGTTGGGCGTCTTTAGCTTGTCAGCTGCGACTCGATTTGCACGCGTACAAACCGGCTAGCCATCTGCAAACACATTCACCGCACATTTCGTCCCAGATAGGCATTAAGCGGAGACATGTGACAGCGGCAACTGAGCGCTTATTGATTTAGAGTGCAAGGTTGTAGCTTGCTTGACCAAGGCCATAGATCATAGCCCGCTCCCAGCCAGATTCCAGAAATCATTTCTATTGTACAGATGTCGTGATCCAAATAACATGAAATAGCCACCGCCGCCGCCGAGCCTGCTACCGGCTCATACCTGACGACATATGCTCTCCTCGCAGAAATTTATCTTCCGCCCATGCCACCTTGTTGTGCCATGGCGGCGTTTTGTTCCTGGAAGCGGTCGCCTAATCGCTGGGAGCCCTTCATGTGCTTGTCGACGCATCGCATAACGCAGCTCTCTTCGCGCGAGGTGAGGGACTTGCTCTCGAAGCCGTTGACGCAGTGGTCGAAGCATTGCTGGACGAGGTTGGAGTACATCTGGGATGGTCAGTATTGGGGTCGTGCAGGACAGAATGCGGATGTCGTACGTTCATAAATTCCTTCATCTGCTTCTTCTCCATGCGCGACTGCAGCTCGCGCTGCTCCGATGCTGTGAGTCTACATGCGATTAGTTATTGTGATGTCAATTGAGGCAAGTACATACGACTCCATGATGCCTGGTCGTGTGTGGTGGCAGGATTATTGTTTACGGGACGGTGGCTCGACGCGGAAATTTGGTATGACGTCGGGTGGTTGTCTGGATGCTGTGCTGACGAGCCTGCACCCAAAAGTGTAGACGCGAGCTAGGCCACCGGGCGGCCCGTCCACGCTCTCCAGTCACCGAACCACGGGAAGCAGGCGTGGAGACTTCATGGCAGCCGCATTCAGCGGGTCAAGTCTGGGACGAATCTTGGAAGGCACTTGGGACAGAATGTGGCAATGGATGCGTCGTCTCTCATCATTGATGTCCCGTCGCACCAATATTGTGTGGCTCCCGCTGCATGGCCGTACCAGTACCTGACCTGTACCTTTCCCGCCAAGACGGTCGTTATTATTGGAACCGACTCCAGCATAGCAAAATAATAACACAATAACATCGCCTCTTAATAGCCAGCTGCATCCGCTACCCGTATTGATCGCCGCTGTATTTTGCCGCAGAGGGGCATCGAGCCTCGCGTTTGTGTCTGTCAGTCAGGCGACGCCGTGCCGTCTTCCTTGGATGCTCACAATTGGCCCGCAGCCACACATCACGGCCGCTAACCTGCTGCTCTTCGTCAGTCGAGCAGCGGGCTGCCACTCGACTGCCTCGCCCCGACTGCGATCATTGCCCTCTCCAGACGCCGACCCTGCAGGCCCAAGTCGCCTCGAGCCACAGTTTCAGGCGCGCCTCGATATTGCGCCCGACCAGGCCGCTGAACCCTCCGACGACATCCTGCAGCTGTACCTGTACCCCTAACCGCCCGTCGCGTCCTAGACCCAGTCTCGCGCCAGCACTCTCTCGCTCTGCTCTCCACCAAGGAAGACGTCAATATTGCAGGATCCGCCTACAGGAACGCCGTCACGACCCCGCTGACATCTCGCGCACGCTCGCTACCTCGCTTCCTCGACTCGCTACCCTCCGACGTCACATAGCGGCCCCCAGACAGCTGCCGCCTGCCCACTTCGGGCCCACCTGTACCTGGACACCACGCCTGCCATATTACATACCTAGAGCTGCGACGCTCTCCACACCACCGCCTGCCATGGCTCCCGCAGGCACCCACACCAACCCCAACACGCCGCGCGTGCGCAATGGCGAGCCCCAGCCCGCCCCGTTAGCGACACCAGAACCTGCCTCGTCGCGTCGAGACTTGACATCGTGGTGGAGGCAGTTCAGCAAGCGCCCCGCGAAAAAGGAGGACGAGAAAGGTACGACACCACTGCCAGCATTTTCACATGTCGAGTCCGCGAGGTCAGCCTCGTTGGCGGCTGAAGCCCAGCAATGCGCTGCGACTGTGCCTGCAGCTCCCCGTCTCTTCTTGTCGCGAACAATCACTGACTGTTGTGGCCGCACGTAGAACCCGCCCTCCCTGGCATCTTTGGTGTACCCCTCATACAAAGCATACCCTATGCCAACGTCGCTATTTCGCTATTCAACGAGCACGGCGAAAGCTACATTTACGGCTACGTCCCAATAGTGGTCGCCAAATGCGGTGTCTTTCTGAAGGAAAAGGGTCAGTGAAGCTAATCCCATCACCCATCAGCTGTTAACAGCGCACAGCAACCGACGTAGAAGGCATCTTCCGATTAGCAGGCTCCGAGAAGCGCATCAAGGAACTCCGGACGGCCTTTGACACCCCTCCCCGCTATGGAAAAGGTCTGGATTGGTCCGGCTATACTGTACATGACGCCGCCAATATTTTGCGCCGCTACTTCAACAATCTCCCGGAGCCTATAATACCGCTGCAACATTATGACCCGTTCCGGAATCCGCTCAAAGGCCATCAGGCTGAGGCAGTAGGCGCCAGTGAAGGACAGCAGCCCTCAGTTGGAGGCTTCGATCCCGATGCGGCTGTGCGCATATATCAACATCAGATTAAGGCGTTGCCGTCTTTGAACCGGCAGTTGCTGCTGTACATCCTAGACTTGCTCGCAGTCTTTGCCGCCAAGGCTGATGTTAACAAGATGACAACCTCCAATTTGGCTGCCATCTTCCAGCCCGGACTGCTCTCACATCCGCAGCACGACATGTCTCCACAAGATTATCGTCTGAGCCAGGACGTGCTCATCTTTCTCATCGACAACCAGGATCACTTCTTAATTGGTATGGAAGGCACAGCTGTCGATGAAGGTACCGTTAAGCACATTGAAAGCGGGCCTTCTACCCCACAGGCAAGGACGCCCACCACACCCCGCAATAGTTCTGGCATTGGGCGATCGGCTTCGACCACTTCGAGCGCTGGTGCAGAAAGCCTTCGCATGTATGGCGGCGTCCGCAGGAATGTATCCACGTCTTCGAAGCGTTCACGACACTCGCCCGCTGTTCCCAGCCCAATTGCACCATCATTTGTTTCGACCACGACATCTGGAGTGCATCGAAGCAACACGCTGCCCTCAAAGCGCTCCCCGGGGCTTGGGAGTCCCCGCTTCCCTGCTGCAAAGCAAATCGGCCCTGAAGAGACTAAGAGCCCTCTCTCGTCTCCCATGCCTCCAGATGTTGCTGATGTTCCCGAGAATGTTGCCCCACAGCAGGAGATGGAGTTGCCTATACGAACGAAGGAAGCCCCACAGGCGGTCGCACCCGCAGCGGAGCAAATACCAGCCACACAGCCTGCCGATCAGGAACTGCCACCGCCACAACGTGCGCAGACCATGCCACCGAACAAGATCGAGATGCCGGTCCCATACCAACCTTTCCCCCAACAGGGAATGGCTATGCAACCGGCAGAGCCTTCACAAAATAGACCGGCGGTTACACCTGCCACCCACAACATGCCAGGCGGGTTCCCTCTGCCGTCTCCGGGCGTCATCCCACCGAGTCAGCCCACTACCCCGAACGTCGTCGCCCAGTCGGCCCAGAACCTGTTACCTTCAAGGTCCACTACTCCCGGTCCACGTAGTCCTCAGCGTAGTCCTCGTCACACGCCAACGCGTGAGCGGTCAGAGTTCTTGGAAGGGCCTGTCGACTCAGGCCCGTCAATTGAGATGACTCCTGCTGTTCGTACATTTACCCAAATTCTAGCTAAGGTTGCGGCATCCCCTCCGAACGAGTCCAAGGAAGCGAAAGACGGACGGAAACCGAACAAGCTTCAGAAGAAGAGGTTGCCGAACAGTATCAGCCAGAGTACGCATAGTTCTACGCACTCTCTTGGTGGTAGCGATTCAGGGTTTGGCGGCCAATTCTCTCACGGACCTCCTTCGCCACTGCAGCCTCCCTCGCTTCCCTTTGCCCATGGTCAGTCGCACGCAAACAGCTCTAGAGAGGTTTTGCAAGATACAGGCTCCTCGCGGGCCTCCGGGAACACACTCAAACCCAGCATGTCGCCTTCTGCTAGTTTCAGATCTCATTCAACAGCAACAGAATACTCGGAGAACGAGCAACTGGAAGAACAACCAAGAGAGGAGAAGCGCAGTTTCTGGAAAGGCCATAGGCGTGGAGAAAGCAAGGCAACGCCGACAGCAAGTCAGACAGATCTCCACGGTTCAGTGCCTGGCGCGGACAAGAGCATGAGCTCATTCGCCAGCAGTTCTGGATGGACAGGCGGAGGGCGCCGAAGTGGGCAGTACGAGTCGAATCACGGCTCTGAAACGTCGATGCTATTCGGCAGCAGTCCCCCTGATCACGACAAATCCGACAAGAAAGGTGCATTCGACTGGTTCCACAAGCGCAGACAGGATCACAAAGAGCGTTTAGATAGGAGAGAAAGAGCCAAGAGCCCACCGGGCAGCTCGAGCCATCTCCCTTCTCCACAGAACATGATGAATCCACAAGAATCCTTCGCCGTTCGTGGACGAGCACCGGATGTGCCACCACCAGTGGAAGAGCCTCAACCTAAAGCAGACAAATCCAGCGACGTCACGCCTACCGGGATGAGTCCAACACCCCCGAACGTGCCTACGCCAGGAAGCCCGAAGCCCAGGATGAGTCCTGCCATGGCTCTGCGGACAGATCTCCCAGCTGCACTGACTGAACCCCGATCAGTTGCGCGATCTCCGGACAGGAATTCCAAGTCACCGGTCACTACAACGCCTCCTGTACAGCCATTCGCTAAAGCACCATCTCCCCTAAATGTCGACAGTACGCAGCAGGTAGAAGCCGGCGCAGCGACCCAACCTGAGGCCTCAACAACTACCTCGGAGCCTGTTCAGCCAGTGTCAATACCTTCGGGACCTCTTCACTCATCCTCCAACTCGACTACTACCGTCACTCCTCAGACGGTCAACCGGGAGACAAACTCTGATGCACCGTCATCTGATGGCCAGTCGTCACCTCCGTTCGTCCCAAGAGGCGAGCCAGCGCCTTAGAGACCGCGGTGGTCGCTGTCGACCTCAATGACGTACGAGCATGAGTTCGGAAGGACATGTAGGGGCTTAGGGTGTTCATGGATTGAGCGTGATGTGTAGAAATGTGCACAGCATCCTTGGCAGTCCATTATGGGCCGAAGAAAAAAGTGTGTATGTGGCATGAGAGATTTTGCATACGGCATGTTTGCCATGAAACGATGAAGCGTGCTAGCGAGCATTCTCTGAGCGTTGCGATGATGCATAGCGTTGTGGCATATATCAATGATAATTCATTCTCATTCTTGATGATTACTGTGCACTTGTGCCAGAGCTTCATATCATTTGAAATGTCGTGAAAGAAGGGAAAAGCAAATGTGATTAATACAGAAACAGTTCGGCAATACAGCATATACATAACAGCTAGAGAGCACAGTAGCTGTATTGCAAAATACCCCACAGTTTGATTAGTACAGTAGAAAAAAGCAACGTTACATGTTGAGTAGTTGGGTAGTCGAGTACCGACACCGTCCAAACGACCGCGCTGCCGTCTCTGCCGAAGTCCGCGTCCACATCAATCCCTCAACATAAGCACAAATAGCTGTAGCGTCGTGGCGACATACACATAGACTTATAGCGCCATGTCTAGATTGTGCGTCTGCGTCGTTGCATTCTCAGTATCCCCACCAGTGAGATGCGTCTAGGCCGAGTCCCGCAATGCGCGTTTGGTGTTCTGAGGTGTTCTGATCTACTAGTCTCGATTGTGAATGCGCAGTCTGCTCCCCAGTTCGGCGCTAGCCAGCGGGCGTGGGCTATTTATAATCGGAGACAGGGCATGATTGGAACGCAGGCTGGCAGCGGAGCGGAGTTGCAAATGTGTGAGATACGCCTTTGTTAGTGGATAGTGGACAGACAAGTGTGTGAGATACGAGAAGAGCGAGAACACGTCTTGCTCCAGCACGAGGGAAAGGAAAAGCAAACCTCAATTCCACAGGCAATACTTCTGGACCAAGAAGGCAAGATTGCGATGACGATGTCGTTGCAATGCGTCTACGGAGCAGGTGGGACAGCGTCACAGCGACTACCAACACGTCGAGTGCTCCGTGAAAGCCTCAGCAAGGTTTCAACATGCGAACAGAGCGACGGGGAAGCTATCATCGGGTTGAACGTTCCAGTTCGTCTCGCCGGTGGCTCGGTCCATGCATGACGTTCTGGCGTTCTGGCTTGCGACCAAGCGAGGCCAGGCTCCTACCGTTTCTGCGTTTGCAGGGGGTATTGCATATACCGACCCCGAGGTTTACGTGCCAACTTTTTTTGGTTCGTGTTTCAAGGCCGAGGTTTCAATGGCACAATTATCTGAAGTGTTGTCAGTTGCGCTGCGATGGGAAGGGCTGGTGTTAAGAAGTTTGGAACTCGGTATGCGCGAACGTCTACTAGAACTGCAAATAGTTCCAGATCAGTGGAGAGCACTGGAGCATGATCTCCAGCGGAAAATCGGGATGCTGAAGCTTGGCTCGTTTAGGGCGTGGTCAAGAGGCGAAAGTGACGATGGGATCCATGACAAACAGCGGGTCCAAACCTCGTGTTTCTGTCAAGTAAGACGCACCTAGCGGCACCTGTATCAGCAGCGCCTTACCCAAAGATGCTTGGTGCTCAACTCGTACAGTAACCGTATCGCCTTCTGCCTTAAGGACTGATCTGCCGTTTCTCCTCAATCACTATCACACGCTTCCAACGCCTTTTTTACCGACTTTACGGTCCACGACTCCGCTTGTTTCGACTGACTCTTGCACTTGCGAAGACCACACTCGTTGTTGAGATCACCCCGAACGACCAAACGAATAATTACGCTCGCTTTCTTTTCCTCGTCGGCAAAAAGAAACGGGAACGTTGAACATCAGCACTTGAGAAGTCTACAGGCTATCGATTCTCGGGCTGTGGCGTCAGACACCTGCAACCCAGCCACTTGGAAGCGACAGATTCTGTGTAAGCCTACTCTCCAGTCTGCGACGTCTTCGCAATCACATCAGCCCATTGCGCTTTACGTTCTTTTTCTTGTACACAATTTACGACCTTGATTCCAGTCATGACGATCTGCTAATACGCTTGACGCAGTTTCTGTTCTTCTTCGCTGAGAATCCACCTTCGCTTTCGTTCCGCACGCCGATTCCACTACAATGCGTTCCTTCTGCCAGCTGGCCGTTCTGGCCCTGCCATTGTTCAGCACTGCCGTTGCTGCTTCACCAAACAAGCGAGACGACCACCCAAAGACCATCTATGCGACTGCACAGGAAGCGTTCCAGGACCTCTTGAACGCGCTGCCAGAGGAATCTCTACAAGCAGCACTAAGCGGACTGAAGGACTTCAAGAATGGTGTCTTCGAGTCGCACCACCGCGGCGTCGAACATGTCCACGAGAACAACCCAGCGCTCGCTACAAAGCTCATTGTCGACGCTGTCAACGATTTGAAGAAGAGGCAGGCGCCGGGCAATGGCACCGCTTCCGCCACTGAGGCTTCAACTCCACAGCAGACAACCGAGGACGCGCCTTCATCACAGGCGAGCGAAGCCCCTCCACCAGCAGTCGAGACCACCGTAACGCAGGTCCAGACGCAACAAGGTACCACCGTCACCCAAGTACAGACCCAAACACAGCAGCAGACCCAACAAACCCAACAAACTCAACAAACCGAGCAGCCCCAACAATCGCAACAACCCTCCGACGACGCACCCCCCTCCACCGTCACCAACACCCAACAACAAACCACCACCCAACAAGCCACCACCACCGTCCGCCAAACCACCACCCAACGCCCCGCCATCATCCCCGTCGAAGCCACCATAACGCAAGACGGCACAACCGTCGTCCGCACCACGCGCGTCCTCTCCGAAGTAACCGCCTCCGTCCCCGTAACCCTCGTGCGTACAAACTCCGCCGGCAGCACCGTCACGCAAACCGAGAACCGCCCCGCCGTCATCCGCACCACCACCGATTCCGCAGGCCGCACAACCGTCACCACGTCCGCCGCTGACTACGCGCCCACGGCCGGTGAAGTGCAGACTGCGACGGATGAGGCGGGAAGCACGTTTTTGACTACGTATACGCCTGGAGGCGGGCTCGTTAGCAGCATCAAGTTGATTACGACGACGGATGCGGAGGGGAGGCCGAGCACTATGACGAGTTATACTTTTGTGGACCCCATTCAGGCGACGCAGGCGAGTGGAGGTGATGGTGGGGATTCGACGGAGCAGCCTAGTGTGCAGACGGGTGCGGCGGGCGTGAAGGGCGTGCCGTTTACTGGGGCTGTGGGCTTGGGCGCTATGGCTTTGTTCTTTTAGATCGAGGCAAGTGAGTAAGTCGTATAGCCTTTTTCCTTCTTATCGGCATGATGATTAGGATGGGGAGAGGAAAAGGAAGATGAGGATGGAAAAGAGGGTATATATAACGAGAAACACGACTGCTTTGCATTTTCAGGCTTCTTTTTACTACTTCGTTTGTATGTTAGCGACGTCGCTCCTTTTTTTGTTCGGTTCGATTGGTTTGGAAGATACCCGATACACGCTCCTTTATGATTGATACACGGTGGATGGATTTGCAGTTTGTTGTTGGAAAGGGGAATGGATGTGCATATATGGTGTTTGTGTTTGGTGGGATGGGCGACTGGGTAATATCTTGGTATACATACACGGAGCGGATTATTGCTCTTTACTATCCTTCGGTATATATAACACTACGATACAAATTTTGGAGAATTTTACTTGGCGTGTATGCTGGGGTGTAGTACGCTTGAAGTTTGCATATTTGGAGGGTGTGACTACGAATCGAAAGGTATGGAATGTATATGTGTTTATCGATTCTGATCTGAAATAGCTACAGAAAGAGAAGATATCGAGGGGTATTGATGTTAAATCAAACGCCAAGTGTGCCATGCTCAATCGCTGCTCCTACCATTCCTCCCATCCAGCTCTACGCTAGAAATCCAGGAGAACATGTCCAAAGACCATATCCTCCAATCACCTTATATGATACAAACTCACCAACCATCTCCAAATCAAATCGCCAGCCCGCCTCAACGCGCCTTTGTAGCAATAAAATACTCCACACTCTCCCCCGCCCAACTAACGCTATTCGTCCCACTCTCAAACCTCTCCTCATCAAAAAGCCCAGCAATACTCTGTTCATTCCTTACCCCCTGTTTCGCACCGCCGCCAAAACTCTCCAAACTAACGACTTTACAGCCCTGTTTGAGGTCGAGAAACTTCTGCAACAGCAGATTGTTCAGCGTCTCGCCAAACACCTTGTTGTTGACCAGCACAACGTCAGCGCGGCGGAGGACAGCGTCAATCTCAGGGCTTTCGAGGAAATCGCCTTCGATGAGCTCGATGCGGGGGAGTGCTATGTTCCACAGCTTCGCCCGCGCTTTGAGTTCAGAGGCTTGTTCTGTGCCGAGCGAGGCGGCGAGCTTCATCTTTTCGATGCCCCAGCTTTCGGCGCCGGTTTGGAGGGCGGACTGCAGGACGACGTTGCCGACGCCGGAACCGAGGTCGACAAAGGTGTGGGTGGAGTTTAGGCCGGTTTGGGCGAAGATTTTGTGGACGAAGGGGGTGAGGAGTTCGCCGTAGGTTGTTTCTTTGCCTTCGACTTTGCGGAGGCGGTGGGCGTGCGGGGAGACGATGCGGTTGTAGCTTTGGGCGGTGATGCGTTTGACGAGGCTGAGGGGGATGGCGTGCATGTCGTCGAGGATGCGGGGTATCGTGCCGTTGGCGTATTGGTCCTTGATCAGCTTGTTGAACTTGGCGAGTTCTTGCTTGAAGAGTTCGGGGTCGTCTTTGGTTACGGCGCGCTTGAGGAGACGGACGGTGCCTTCGGCGTCGGAGGAGAGCTCGTTGGCAAGATCTGGCGGGAGGTAGTGCTGGATGATCTCCTCTATGCTGAAGTAGATGTCTTCCAGTGGACTGTACTCCTCGTCCACCTCTTTCCGGGCTACTGCCTCGAACTTTTCTGGTCGTGACAGGCTGGGGTACTGGAGTTCGACGGTGAACTTCTTCTCGCTACCGGGGAATGCGGACTTGTAGGCTTTCGCCCCATCGTCTTTCGTCATCTCGAAGCCGTGCTTCAGAGTGCTCTTCCCCGACACGGCCTTTTTCTTTCTAAATGCGGCGTTTTCTTGCGCCATCTTCATCATATCCGACGCGCCATTTGATGTGCCGTTCGCAGTTCCATTCGATGTGCCATTGACGCCATTCGATTTCGCCTTGGCATCGGGCTCTACTATCCGTATACGTCGCTTCAAGTCCGGCTCGAGTGCGCGGTTCAGACTCATCGGCTCAGTGCTACTACTCGCTGGCCGCGTCTTCCGTCGCTTGACGCCCAGCCGACTGGTATCCTCATCCTCGCTCGACTCATCGCTGCTGGCCCATTGCGGCGTGTCGGTGCCTTTACGCTTGTTGGTCTCGACACGCGACACGGAAACCGACTTGCGCGCGGGTTCCCGCGAGACTGTTTGCGAGCGCGGCGTGGACTGGTATCGATTCGCTGGCGGGCCGGATGCGCTGTAGCTGCGAGTGCCGTTGCCGGGTCTCGCGTGCGGCGATGGTGAGGGGTTCGCTGTGGGGGCGGGCGCCTTCTTGACGAGGACGGTTCTCGTTTTGATCTTGGGTTTTCCGGGGACGAACATGACGGCAGCGCCAAGTTAAAGTTTGTAGGTGAAAGCAGGGTTGTATGCAGAAGAAAAAACGGGGGATGAAACGCGGCGGGCCGGTGCAGATGTGAAGGAGCGTGTGGCCAAGGGCAGCCCGGGAGTGAAAAGAGAAGGACGTCGAAGGGAAGGCAGCAGGCCGGTCAGCCAATACGGGAGGAGTCGCACGCGCAATGGACGAGATACGTGACCCAGCGACGCCCCAAGCCTGTACGCCACTGCACGTCTTACCGGGATCGTCTCGCCTATCCGTCTTGGCATCTGTCCCTGCTTCTGTCTACCGACCTGACCTCGCATCACTCACGCCAAGTATCATCAAAGGCCCGATATCGTCAATTACTGGATAGTCGATTCACAGGCAGTTTGGAGTATAGTGGTGCTTTCTCATCAGCCGCGTCTTGATTCGGCTCACCTCACGATACATTCACGAACATCGTTGGGACAGCGGAATCCAGGTAATCAATACCGCCAGCTTGATATACTAAAGTTGGATCACACAACCCTCCTGTCTACCTACCACATTGAAGTCTTCTGAATGAAGATCATGAGTTATCAACAGCGTAGTCTTCAATATATAGAACATGAGTTAGCCACCCAGGCCTTCTGTCTCCCCACCAGCCCTTCACAGCAGTCTCATGGATAAGGTAAAAGTTCAGTCCCACCGCAATCATTCTACCCCCTCATCTATTGCGCCATTGCTCATTGTTTTGACATTCTCTCGTTACCTTGCTATTGTTATCTGCTGTCCTTTTCACAAAAGTCGATCTTCGAGAAGAGTCGAAAGCAGCTCTTCCTCTGATGCGTACAGTCACTGGTGAGCTCGTGGTCTGCGGTAATAACTCGATTATCCCAGATATCAGCCGAGGGGCCTTGACAGAAAGCCGTTTGGACCATGCATTCGACCCCGGCGACACCATTCCAACGGGTACCTTCACGTTGGGTTTACTGGCAGATGCATCGATCGCGCTCCGAAGAGAAGGCAGTGCACTAGAAGTAGTGGACGAAGATGAGTGCTCAGACTTTATGAGTTCAAACCCCCGATCACGACGCCACGCCCTAGACCCCAGCACCTCATCATCCGTCAAAGCCTTCCTCGTACCCCAGACAGACTCCCGCATCCCGCACGGCCCAGCCAACCAACCCCCAACCGACAAACTCCTCAAAACAGTCCCCACTTCCCTCCGCAACCGCGCCAAATCGCTCCACGAACCTCAACCCCTGCCCTTCCGCTGGACCCTGCCACCCAACGCGCGCTTCCGCATCGGCGACCCCGAAGCCTTCGCTGCTTTGCAGGTCAAGAATATAGAGTGGTATGTAACTACCGGTCTACTAGTCGAAGACTTCACAGGTCTACGCTGGAACGCAGGAAGCTACACGTATCTTCTGTATTGGCATGTCGAAGGCATGCCAACGCCCGACGGGGTGGCGGATGCGGGTAGGAAGTGGTTGAGTATCAACCCAGGTTTCATGCGGGATTGGCAGAAGGAGAAGTGGGAGAGGGAGTTTGGGGATGAGGTTCTAGTTGTGGAAGATGAGCCTGCGACGCCGATTGTTGAGCGAGAGGATTTGGGGGTGATTGAACACTCCATTCCTGTTGTTACAGTGGGTAGTCGGCCGCCTACGTCGAGTCGAGAGAGGTGTCTTCTTCCGGGATCGAAAAGCGCGTTGAGGAGTAGCTGTCAGAGTAGGCCAGTGTCTCCTTCGCCGTCCTTCGCATCGGACGCTAGTTCTGAGTCTCCGAGACGAGAAAAGAAGGTAAGATTGCTGAGGGAGAAGCGGAAGAGGCTTGTGATGTGGGAAGCTGATGATGACGACGATGTGCCGGTAGCAGAGGAAGGTAAGTTTATTGAGACGATGGTGGATGAGGTGGACACTCTGAGTGATAATGAGGGCAGGACGGCGAGGAATTGGGGGTGAGATGAGGGAGGGATGGCTTGTTTAAGTGTTTTACCAACACTATTATATAATTTAAACTTGCCCAGACTTGTACATACTCGCTATTCTTAGTAACGCTTTTCTTAGAAAGTAGTACTCCGTATACAACCTTAGTAACTTAGCTATTAGTCTTGCTAAATCTAAGTAAGCTTTTACTATCTATATTACTCTATTATAGATATTATACAACTCTAGAATGTTATAAAAATAATAATAGCGTTTAGATTAAATTATAGTTAAGTTTAATAACTTAGGTATTTAGTTATATAAGAGTACATTAGCTAATAAAAAGAGTAAAGAATAATTATACTTTTATATATAATATTATAGATCTTTATATATATATCTCTACCTACTATTACTTTTTTAAGATATTAATATATACTACTATAATAGCGTATAAGTAGCTAAGAGTATTCGTCTTTCTATAGATATTACTAGTAATATATACTTCTATAGTAGTTATTTAATAAGGTAACTATATTCTTACTATCTACTACTAATATTTACTTTTATAACTATCTATTCTTCTATATATACTATTTAAAATAGTAGATAGTAGAACTATATAGTCTCTCTAGTAGCTAGAAGTAGACGCTAGATCTAGAGTTTATATAGTAAGGTTAAGGTAGAGATAGTAAATAGTAATATAGCTAGATAGTAGTAGTACTTCTTTATAGCTTTAGATATATATTAGTTATAACACTATTAGAGAGAGAGAGAAGAGAAAGCGTAGCTATAGCCTTATACTTATAAGATATAGCTAGTAGTAGTACTTTAAACTTCTACTAGTAATTAAAGTACTTCTTCTTAGCTCTAGGCGTGTATTAGCTATAGTTATAGCTCTTTAGCCTTAGACTTAGATATAGCCTTATATAGTATTAGAGTTATTTTAAAGATAACTTTAGTATTATTACTATTCTTATTAGTCTTAGTCTTTTGCTTATAAAGTGTTATAGTCTTCTTAGAAGTAACTTTAGTATTACTACTATTTTTATTAGTCTTAGCCTTATACTTATAGAGTATTATAGCCTTTTTAGAAGTAATTTTAGTATTACTACTATTTTTATTAGTCTTAGCTTTACGCTTACGTAGTGTAGCTAGTATTATTAGTATTAAACTTAGATATAGCCTTAGTCTTACACTTATAAGCTATAGCTAGTATTATTAGTCTTAGACTTAGATGTAAACGTAGGCATAGTTCTTATTAGTCTTTATATCTACTCTTTTTATTAATATTAGTATTATTACTAGTTACTTAATACTACTACTTCTTTATATTTCTCTAATAGTATTCTTTATATTAATATTTTTATCTTTTTTAGAGGTATTATCTTACCTCTATTATTATATCTATATAAAAACTAGTAAGAATACTTAAGTAGCTACTTATTATAATCTTTATAGAGGTATTATATATAGTAAGTAACTAAAGTAACTAGTACTAGCCTTAGCTTTACACTTATAAGGTATTACTAAACGTAATATTATAGTAGTAAGATAATATTAGACTAGCTAGTAAAAAGATAGATTAGAGCTATAAGTAGTAGTATATAGAAGATAAGATAGAAAAGAATTAAATCTAAGCTCTTAGTTAGCTTTAATAATAATAATAATAAAAATAAAAGTAAAAAAATAGAATACGCGTATAAAGGCCTTAGCTAATATTTATCTTCTTACTAGCTCTTTACTTTAGAGATTAATTAATATTTAATAGTTATTACTAGCTACTACACTATACTATCTCTTAATAGAAAATAGCCTAGAATATATAGATTATATAGCTAAAGTATACTAGTATAGTTATAGAGTAATATAGTAGAGTAATAATATTATAGGTAATATTATAGATATTAAAGAGAAGACGCTAGGTAGAAGAGAAGATACTAGGTAGAAGAAACTATTTAGCTAACTAGATTTAAAGTCTTTAATATAGTATAGCTATAGTAAATATCTAATAATAATATATATTCTAAGCTATAAGATAGTTAAAAGAATTAAACTTAGGTATAAAAGAGTAAAAAGAGTTAAATTCTAGGTATATATATAGTAAATACTAAATATTTAGTTAGTAAGTATATCTAAGAGTTATACTTTATGTACTATTTTATATAGTAGTAATATTATTAACTAAAGTATAAATATTAGCTTTAGAATAGATATATTAAGACTATATTATAGCTATTATAAGCCTAACAGAACGTCTAATATATAGGTATTACTACTAAGGTATACTTAATAACTATAGTATTTCTAATAAGCTAGAGATCTAGCTACGCTAGATAATTTAATAATATACGTATTAGTAAAAATAGAAAGAAGTAGAAGAGATAAAAGAGGTTCTATTAGTAGAGGCTAATTAAACTTATTAACCTTATCTTTAGCTTATCTAGATATATTAAGAGTTATATCTATAGTATATATCTACTATTTACTATATAACCTAAGCTATTATTAGTAAATATTAAAGTATTCTTTATAGAGTTTAAGATATTCTATATAAAGAAAAATATAGTATAGATAGTTATATTATATTATATTAAGCTTTCTACGTAGTTAGGTCTAAGGCTATATAAGAAAATTAATATTATAGAGAAATATTATAGAGGTTACTATATTAAAACTAGTACTTCTAGCGTATATATATAATTAAGCTACTACTTCTTCTAAGATATAACTCTACGCACTATACCTAGTAATCTATACTATTTAACTCTAAATATAGATCTAAGCTTATAATATTATCTTAAAAGTTTATAAATTATAGTACTAATTATCTAGTAAAACGCTTATATATAATATATACTATAAACACTACTATACTAAGTTAGCTAAATAAAGTAGTTTATACTTTATATAGTTTATATAAGTTTAATATCTTAAGTTAAGCTATTAAAAGTAAATAATATAGTATTAAGTACGCTATATATATATTAGTACTATCTATTAAGCTTTTAGTATAAGTATATCTCTACGTCTTACTAAATATAGTAAGAAGATACGTTAAGTATAACTTTTAGCTTAAGTTCTCTACTTTACTAATCTAAGCTACTACTTTAGACTTAAACTATATAGAAGTCTATATAAAAAAGCGTAATACTATAATAATAACTTACTTTCTACTTAGCTCTCTACTTAACGCTTTTTCTATTTACACTATATAAGGTTTTACTAAGTAGAAAAAATTCTTTATACTACTACTAGAGCGTAAACTATATATTCTAATATTAAAGAATTAGTTACTATTATCTTCTAGTTCTAATATAATAATACTTTAGTTAATATAGTTTCTAAGTATCTAACTCTTAATATAGAATCTCTAGTAATACTATATATATTAAATATACTAGGCATAGAATATAATTAGTATTACTTCTAACTTAAGAAGCTATTTATTAAGCTCTAGAAACTAACTACGCTACGTAGTTAGACTATAATAATAGAATATACTAGATATAAACCTCTTTATAAGCTAGAAGTAGTATAAGAATATAGAGTACTCTATTACTAGAGCGTAATTTAGATCTATTAGAATAGTTATAAAGGTTTAATATTATCTTTAATATATATAATTAGATTTTAGTATATAGTATAAGACTTATAGTCTACTATATATATATATATATATAAAAGTATATATATTCTATTAATAAGAATAAGAAGATAAAAGTAGCTTAGAAGATAGAGTAAGTAGCT